>NC_137169.1:148911030-149563530 GCF_951394435.1 Stenella coeruleoalba | reverse complement strand
TGAGCTGCTGGCCGAGTCCAGACCCATCCTGTGGTGCTCGGCTGAGTCAGTGAGGAAGACAGACGCAGAGCGAGGGGACATTCATGACACAGTCACAAGGGAGGGTCATGGGCACGTCCAGAGGTCCACGTCTCTCCTGACCTCGCTTCTCATACTGTCTTAGGTGTTCATTATAGCCAGATTCCAATCTGCATAAAAGTGTGAGAGGAGACACACCCACATGTGCGCACACGCATACACCACGCTGGGATTTGCTTTGGACTTGGGTGCTTCTGCTTCTTCTGTGATTAGTTAGTGATCCCTTCTGGTCTCCCCAGTCCCTTCCACAACTGGGCAGAGAGGGGCTCAGAGTGAGGGTCGCTTCATCCACATCACGAGTCAGAGGGTAGAATCAGGATGAAAGTTTTAGCTTTCAGTCACCTCGAGACTGAGCTCTGTTGTTCCTTTCTATGTACGTAAGGTGTAGAACTTCACACCAGGGCGCATGAACCTCAGAATGATTAGAAGGAAGGAATGGTGGCTGATGAAAGGCTAAGAATAGAAATTAACTCGTGATGGAGACAGTTGTCTATGTAGCAAGTGGGTCTGGATGACACAACTGAAAGTCTGCAGAAGCCAGGGCTGCCCATGGCTTCATCTGGGGTCTCTCTGAGCTGTCTGGCTTTTGTTCCTAACTGCCTATCTGTCTGTGCCTCACGGTTTGTGTCCCTAGGATACCACGCAGGTGGCCTGCTGAGGAGCAGAGCCCTTGACTGTGGTCCTGCTGTCATCCCACAGTTGCGTCCCAAGATGGGGAGTTTCAGGAATGCTGGGCCTCGCTGTCACCCTTTCAGGATGGGGTGATGCTAGGACTGAGTCCCATTTCCCAGCACATGTATTTATGGTTCTCAGCAGAAGGAAGCCTTTGGAAAACTCTAAATTCACACCCCTCATTCCAGCCCGCAGATTGCAGACCTTTGGGAGGTTTGGAATAACTTTGTGTAGTTTTCTGGATCCATCAGAGGTAGATTTAAGATTTACAGTAGAATAAAAGACTTAAAGGTACAGCCTTGGAATTTTTTTTTTTCAGATGCCACTCTTGAAAAATCCCTCTCAGCAAAGTTCCACATTTTATTTATTTATTTTCGGTTTTGTGACTTTGCCTTTTTATTGTAATAAAACATAAATAGTACAGATTTTACCTTGTTAATACCTTGTTAACCATTTTTAGGTATAGAGTTCAGTGTCATGAAGTACATTCCCATTGTTGCACAACCATTACCACCATACGTCTGTATTTTTTATATCTTTATTGGAGTATAATTGCTTTACAATGTAGTGTTAGTTTCTGCTGTACAACAAAGTGAATCAGCTATACGTATACATATATCTCCATATCCCTCCCTCTTGCGTCTCCCTCCCTCCCTCCCTCCCTATCTCACCCCTCTAGGTGGTCACAAAGCACCGAGCTGATCTCCCTGTGCTATGCGGCTGCTTCCCACTAGCTATCTATTTTACGTTTGGTAGTGTATATATGTCCATGCCACTCTCTCACTTTGTCACCGCTTTCCCTTCACCCACTGTGTCCTTAAGTCTGTTCTCTACGTCTGCGTCTTTATTCCTGCCCTGCCACTAGGTTCATCAGTACTGTTTTTTAGATTCCATATACCACATTTTATTTTTATTATTTTATTTTAATTGAGGGGTAGTTGATTTACAGTATTATGTAAGTTTTAGTTGTACAACATAGTGACTCAGAATTTTTAAAGGTTATACTCTGTTTATAGTTATTATAAAATAGTGGCTGTGTTCCCTGTGCTGTACAATATATCCTTGTAACTTATTTAGTTTATACATACTAGTTTGTATCTCTTAATCCCCTACTCTTATCTTGCCCCTTCCCCCTTCCCTCTCCCCACTGGTAACCACCACTTTTTTCTCTATATCTGTGAGTCTGTTTCTTTTTTGTGTATTCACTAGTTTGTTGAATTTTTTAGGTTCCACATATAAGTGATACCATACAGTATTTGTCCTTCTCTGTCTGACTTATTTCACTAAGCATATCCAAGGCCATCCATGTTTTTGAAAATGGCAAAATTTCCTTCTTTTTTATGGCTGAGTAGTATTCGTGTGTGTGTGTGTGTGTGTGTGTGTGTGTGTGTGTGTGTGTGTGAGAGAGAGAGAGAGAGAGAGAGAGAGAGAGAGAGAGAGAGAGAGAGAGATCCAGGAGTGGAATTGCTCGGTCTTAATGGTAGTTCTGTTTTTAGTTTTTTGAGAAACCTCCATACAGTGGCTGCACCAATTTACATTCCCACCAACAGTGCACAAGGGTTTCCTTTTCTCCACACCCTCGTTATCACATTTGTTATTTGTGTTCTTTTTGATGATAGCCATTCTGACAGGTGTGAGGTCATATCTCATTGCGTTTTTTTTTTTGTTTTTTTTTGCGGTACGCGGGCCTCTCACCGCTGTGGCTTCTCCCATTGCGGAGCACAGGCTCTGGACGCGCAGGCTCAGCGGCCATGGCTCACGGGCCCAGCCGCTCCGCGGCATGTGGGATCCTCCCGGACCGGGGCACGAACCCGTGTCCCCTGCATCGGCAGGCAGATTCTCAACCCCTGCGCCACCAGGGAAGCCCTCATTGCGGTTTTGATATTTATTTCTCTGATGCTTAAGGATGTTGAGCATCTTTTCACATGCCTGTCAGCCATCTGTATATCTTCTTTGGAAAAATATCTATTCAGCTCTTCTGTATGTTTTAAAATCAGGTTGTTTGTTATTTTGTAAGTCCCACCTTTTAAACATTAGCCCAGGCCACTTAGATGCCACCTGACTGAAGACTCTGCTCTCTGGAATCATCATTTCTTCCAGGGGTGGGTGATATCATTGTGCTCATCACCCTTACCTTCAGTAGCATCAACAGCAGGACTGCTGTTCAGCTGGTGTACATATGTGTGGCCACACTGGTTGTTAAAATACTGAAATACCATCACACACGTTGGTTAATAGCTGCTGTCCTGAGTCCGCGTCCACCCCGCCACCCAAGCCACTCCTGTAGGATTTCTAGGACCTCCCTACAATCAGCAACTAAAGGGTTAACACCTGATCCAGCAGGAGGTCTCCAGGGCCCTGCTCATCCCCAAGACTCTGGCTGGTTTATATTCTAGTAGGGAGACAGACAGGCAGACAGCCTCACCTCCCCACACACCCTCACACATGGTCGCTGAGAAATCTATTTTGATTGATAGGTGTCCATGCCACAATAGTTATTAAACATCATGAATATCAAAACATCCTAAAACAAAACGTGGGCCCTTTTCTGTAGTTAGAGGACAAAAGGAATTTCGTTGTATGCAGAGCTATGTGCTGCCTTCTTTAGAGACACTATAATAATAGATGGTGCATGACAAGCTTGCTTGTCAGGGCGGAACACACACACACACACACACAAACACACACACACACACTTAAAGAAGCAGTGCATCACCATGTTGACGCTGATGTAGAACACAGGTGCTGAGGGGTCGGAGAGGCAGGACACAGCCAGACCGCTCTGAACAATTTCCTTTGTGTGATCCTGTGGTGCCTGCCACGGTGGCTGCGTAGGATTTTTAGTAAATATTTAAAAATGTAATTGATTGGAGCAATATCAAGTAAGTGAATTTTTAAGGCAGGGCAGGTTGGTGGGGAGAGAAGAGAGGCGAACGCTGTGGATGGGGAGAAGGGCCTGGGCCGGGGGTGCAGCTGTGGGCCATCACAGTGGTGAGGTTGGCTGGGAGGTGGGTTGTTTGTTGGAGTCATTGTCAGTGGGCCCGAGGGATGCAGAGGGGGCTGGCAGGACCCTGAAGACTGGACACTGGGTTTTGGATTTAATATGAATATCAGTAAAAATTCCATGGTGAGGAAATAACCAGCCACCCCTTAAGTTAGAGGGCGGGCTCCTTGCCCCAGAACAGTTAAAACTCACCTTTTTGGAGGAGCAAGGATGCAGAAGGAGGGGCCCTCGCCTCAGCCACATGTATCCACATCCTGCAGAAAGCTTTGCCCTCTTTTCTTTGGCTGCATGTACCTTTCTGAACTCCTCTGCACAGAGATGTCGCAGCAGATGTCCGCAGCTCACCAGCGCCCACATTAGCCCTGGTTCGAATGCTGGGTCTCGCTGCAGGGCCGCGCTGGAAGATAAGGGAAAGCATCTTCTATTAGTCACACCACCAGCGGTGCAAACGCTGTCATGAACATTCAAATGGCTTCATTATCCTCTTAACATCCTGGGTGAGTCTGAGGCTTATAGCTAAGATACATTGCTTTGTTTCTCCCTGTGATGAAAATGCTGACAGTAGACTTTTTATACCCCAAATAACTGAGTGTCTTGACAAAGATGCTGAGACCTACTTGAGACCATCAGCAGTATTACTTGGAGCGCTGGCTGGTTCTGTAGCGGAAGGAGCCTCTGCAGGGGCTGTCCTCAGAGGTCTGAGAGCCAGTGTTCACTCAGTCACATTCTGCCGGCCTGCAAGAGGGAAGAAGGATCTCTTAGGTTACTCAGATTCCTCTAGATTCTCATTGTGTTTCCATGACTGTTTTAGAACAGCTTTTCACATAGGCAGATGCCTATGTTTGGCCAAAGACTGGACTTAGGCTGCTTCCTGAACTTGGGAATAATACCCAAATCACTCATTTTAATGATTAGCAAAGAAGTGTGCTTGCTTTTGCGTGCTCCACCATCATGAAAGTTGTAAGTACCAAGAACTAGATGGTAATGAGATTAAAATGCTCATGCGTGCTTCACAGCAGGGAGCTAGGCTTAGATAACACTTTGTTGTTTTTATGGTTAAACTCGCTCATAAAATCTGTCTTTAAGCTAACATGTGATTATCCCCCAATGTAGTTTAAACTGAACTTGAGTTGTGGATTTCCTTATTTTCTCTTTTCTGTTTGAGATATTTGTCAATATCTCTGACATAGCTTCTCCCATGAAAATGAACACTAAATGACGTGTCAAAGAAATCACGTGTAAATCAGTCTGTACCCTAAGTGGAAATAAGTTGTTAGGATGTGAATAAATTTAATCTTCTGTTCTCTCTCTCTTTTTTTTTTTTTTCATTGAAGGAGGCTTTGTGGAGATTTAGTATCTCTGGAAAAACTTTAGTTACTGTGGAGAGAGATACTTGAATTTAGGGCAAAGGAAGTGATTTTGCTTTAGCTTAGTAAGCGAGGAGGGCAAGAGGAACAGTGAAGGAAGAAGCAAGGAGGCAACTATAACACAGATGGAGCAGAATGAATTTCAATGGCCAAACGGAAGTCCTGTCATAACAATGACGTGTCAGCTTCCTGCTTTGTGGACATAGGTTAACACACTTTAATTTAGATACTGAATCCACAGAACTGATCTGGGAAGCATCACTTTGTTTTGGGGTTTATACAGCACAGGTTAGAATAACAGTAACATTTGATCTGACAGCAACCTTAACTAGTATATCTATAGATTGATATACTGAGAAACTGAAGAAATCCTATTTTCCCAACTAATAGAAGGCCCTGTGACTATATGTGTTGAATATTAACCTCCAAATGTCTAGCACTTTTAAAAAATTGAGAAATAGTTCAAATATTTAAATCTACAGGAAATGAAATTATATGATCCATGTAGCTTTCATCCATATTTGGCGTTGCCGTATTTGCTTCAGATGCACTTTTAATGTAATAAAACATTATTGTTGAAGGCTTCCCCTTCCACTGCCCTCTCTTCTTCCCTAGAGATAATGGAAATTAGCCTCATCTGTGCTTTCATGGGTAACTACATAGCTTTGTATGTAGGAGTATCATATAGTAGCAATGTTTAATGCTGTATGTTTTGTGTATTTTAAAGTCATTCATAATGGTAGCATACTCTACATACCCTTTCAGAACTTGCTATTTCACTCGATGAAAGCGTCAGGATTTATCTGCTGATTTAGTTTCTTTATTTTAACTGTATAACTGAATGACTATACCATAGTTCACTTAGCCATTCTTCTTTTGATGGACATGAGGTTGTTTCACTCTTACAAAAGATGCTGTAGTAAACATCCTTGTGCATTAATACTTCACACATATCTTGCTCGTGTAACATGCAGGCTCACAGGGTACGCACGACTTTAGCGTCACCAGATACTGCCAGACTGTTCTCCAAAATGCTTTGTCTGCAATCTCACCCTCACTCTATGTTTTCTTACTCTAAAATTTTGCCTGTTAGATGGGAGTGAAGGGTGTTTCATTGTTTTAATTTGCATTTCCCTGATTACTAGTGAGATTGCTATCTTTTCATAGTTTTATTAGCCGTGAGATTTTTCTCTTCTAAAAATAGTCTGTTCATAGCATTTCCTCATTTTTCTCATTGTACTACTTGTCTTTTTCATATCCATTGGTACAATTGAATTTTAGGAGGTTTGAATGTACATCTTTGTTGGTTATTGTGTTCAGGGTCCCCTGTGACGAGGAGCTCAAAGGACTCAGAACAAAGTCTTATAGCAAAGATTTATTACAGCCAAAGGTTACAAAGAAAAATTAGCAAAGGGAAAAGGAGCATGGGGTGAAGTTCAGAAGAAGCCAGGCACAAGCTTTGAGGACTTCCATTCCTGTGGAGTCACATGGGATGTGCTTAATTCCTCCAGCACCAAATTGTGACAATAAGTGTGAAGTGTGAAGACTCCCAGAGGGAAAGCAGATGTTCAGCATAAACCACAATGCTTGAACAAACAGGTTAGGCACAGTGAGCCACTCTTAATAGTTCTGGGAATGATGGAACCCTCCTGAAATCCAGGTTCCCAGATGCCAGCCAAGGGCCAACCTTGCAAGGAGTCCTTTTGAAGGACAGTAGTCTCAGGTCTGCTCTGTTAATTATAATTTCAAATATCTTCCCCTAATCTGTGTTTATATTGTCTTTTGTCATATAGTACTAATATCTATATTTTCTTCAATGGTTTGTAATTTTAATGTTGTACCTAAAAATATCCTTGCTTAACTTATTCATAAAGGTAGATCCTCATATATTTCTCTAATAGATTTTGCATATTTATGAGATATGTAGCAAACTGGCTGAACTCTTTTATTAAGCCTAATACTTTGTGCAATCTCTTGAATTTTCTGTGTAGATAATCATATTATCTGCACTGATGACCATTTGTCTCCTTCTTTTCGTTTTTCCTCTTGTGGATTTTTCTTGTCATACTCTTCTAGCCAGTTTCTCTAGTACCATGTTGAATGGGAGTAGTGATAGTAGGCATCCTTGTTCTAAAGCTTTTAAGGAAATACATCTAGCTTTCAACCATTAAATGTGATGTTTGCTGTGTGATGTGGGTAGATACCCTTTACCAAGGTAAGGAAACTTTTGTCCCAGTTTGCTAATATTTTTAAAATTTTGTGAATGGGAATTGAATTTTATAAAGTGGCCTTCTACATCTGTTGAGGAGATTATACTTTTTATCCTTATTATTTAATGGGGGAGAAACTTTAAGATATTTTCTAATGTTAAGCTATTCTTATAGTATTTGCACTAAAGGTGCTTTGGTTATCATCATTATTTTTTAAAATATATTGCTGGGTTTGACTTGCTAAAATTTGTTTAGGAGTTTCACATCTGTGTACATGAGTAAACGTGGCCTATAATTTTCTTTTCTTGTACTGTTCTTACCTGGTTTGGTTTCAAAGTTATAGTAGCTTTGGTGAATGAGTTGGGGAATGTTTCCTTGTCTTCTATGATCTGGAAGAGTTTGCATAAGATTGGATTGATAGAATTTGGTAGAATTTGCCTATAAAACTATTTTGACATGGGGATTGTTGTTGTGTCAGTTTTTAACCACTCATTTAATTTTTAAAAATGATTATAGGACTGTTCAGTTTTTCTACTTATTCTTTAATTGTACACAGATTTAGAAAATTTTTTTGATTATATTGTGTATGGAATTTTAAGTCCTACTTTTTTCCTTTAATATTATGGGCATTTCCTATGTCATTAAAATTCATCAAGAAGGTGGCTTTTACAGCATTTACTTTAGCAATGTTTTTTTTTATGAATAACTTTATTTCTAGAATTTCATAAGATTACATACAGAACATACATAAGGTAGCATAGCTAGTAGTGCTAGGCACGTAGTGGACACAATAATTTCTGCTAGACATTGCACCCAGAACTAACCAGGTATTGGAACTTTCCAGAGCAAAATGCTGGAATTTCCTCATGCTTTACAGAGTGAGGGTAAAGGTAATTCTACGAAAATTAACAAAGGGGCGGGGGGGGGGGTTTCCTTTTTGCAAAAGGAAAAATAACACATTCTTTTTGAATGATGACTTATCTTTGAAACATATCCTGCCCGAACTGATGAGCTCAGATTCCTAGGCATGGGCAATTTCTGTTGAAAGACATTTATAGAGATTTCCGAAAGTACATATATAAAGGTGGCAGATTGTTAGTTCTAGGGGAAGAGTAACCTGGGGAGGGAAATTTTTCCCCTTTTATTGATTGCAGTTGATATGGCATAGCACATAACTTTTCATGGAGCTGTTCTTGATGCCGCACATGGGGCCAGCACCTTTGCTGCAAGTGCATTCTCAGAGAAGCTGCACATGGAAGCTACAAAGACAGCTGCCCTTTGCTGGGTGTATGCAATGCCCAGGTCAAGTTTGGAACTGTTGGACCCTTTCAGTGCTTGGCTTAGGACATAGCAATTATATTTCTTAACAAAACACTCTTGCCATTTTGAAAGGTCTAAAAGCTTTTCTTCCATACCTTCCCCCACCCCCATCAAAATTAGTTAAGTGTTCAGAGTCACTGCAGCCAGTGTCCTTCGGAGAAGTCTCTGAAAACTCATGTCGAGTTTCCCGATTGGAGCTGTGTGTAACCCGTTTAGATTGAAACATGGTCAGGCTTGTGAGTTCTCCTTTTAAAGAGCCCTCACTGATACATACTCTTTCTCAAAAGCGCTTTCTATGGCCATGTTTTGTGTATGTTTTCTGCTCGATGCACTTATTTAGCCTTTTACAACCCACTGCCCACAGGTGACCTGAGCCGGTGGCTTTGTGCTGTACCAGGAGCACAGAAGACGGCGCTGCCACACTTTTATGTATGCAGAATGATCTGCATACGTAAAAATCTAACCTTTTAATTAAAAAAAAATTTTAAGGTATGGGCACATGGCAAAATTCCTTTTTTCTTTTTAACAAGATGTTACCTCTAATGTTTTCTTCTCTCCCTCTCTCTTTTTCCTCCGGAGTAGAAGTTTCTAAATTGTTAGACATGGTGCTTCTTTGGTTTCACATAACCCATTTCTTTATGGTACTCAAAGTTAGCGAATGGTTGAAATATTTCTTTGTGAAGTAGAAATGGGGAAGCATAAAGGATTAAATGAGTCTCTTAAAGTCATCCTGTTTTTCTTTTTGTGTCTTTTTTGGTTTTATTTTGCTTTTTTTTTTTTTTCTTTTCTCGATCTCCTGCTGCTTAAACCCTTTCCTTCTCCCCCTCCCTGCGTGCTGCAAAGGCCGTTGAACCTGGGTGAGCCCCTCCCAGTTGTATGACCTTGAACAAGCTGTTTGACCTCTCAAAGTCTCAGCTTTCTCATCTATAAAATCTAAGATCCCATCTCTTCTAATGGCCAGTGAATTTTTGAAAAAATTTGAGCCCTTAGGTCACCAATGCTACAGGCCAGGAATATTACCAACATTTGGGGATTTGACATGAAATCCTGATTTGCCTTACCTGGGTCCACACACGTACCACGTGACATCTGTTAACTGCAAATATGAAACTGACCTACATGTTTTCATGACACTTCGAGGCAGGTGTCAGCGTTAAATCGGGAAGGCACTGTCACCTTCACCCTGTCCAACGGTCTCATTGTCCCGGTGAGGAAGCTGAGGCCCAGGCCATCCCTGGAGAGCGCAGCGCTGAGGGGAGAGGCAGTCGCTCCCCACCAGCGCTTCTCAGCCTCCCCCATCTTAGGAGTGTTTGGTGACTTTGCTTGTCTACAGGTCACGTGTGGATTCATGGGTTAGGTCGCCCACGTCCGGCCAGTACGTGGTGAGTCTCAAATACTATCTCTGCTCACCTCTCAGCTAGTGGGAAGAGACTGATGAACTTTCTTTTCTTTGCCCTGAAACTCTTGTCCTAGTCGAGTGAAAGGCCTTGCCACACAGTGGCCTGGCCCAGGGCTGGAAGCGTAGCCGTGGCGGGGTCTCAGGTGACACAGGACCCAAGTCCGGGTTTGTTATCAAGGCCGTTGGTCAGCGGGTTGTCCTACTTCACACACTCTCTGGAGGCGAGTTGGAAGCTGCCCAGGCCTGGGGCCCTGGGGCCCTTGGTAGGGCTGCTGTTTTGTGCTGTGCTGTTTTCCTTGTCATTTCCTCACCACTGTCATCACCCCATCTTCTCGGAGGCTGCCGTCCTAGGAGGCAGGACCAACGCATACAGATAAAAACCACACTAGGCCACGTGGGCCAAGTGAAACGCGAACTCCGGGGGCCCAAGTGCACGGGGAGGAGGCTCGGGGTCCCCTGGGAACGAAGGGGGCCTCGCTCCCGACCTGCTTTGCTCGCCACGCTTCCTTTGCTCCCCGCCGTGGGCCAACGGTGCTGTTGGGCTTGGAGCGCGATCAAAGCTCATACCTCGCTAACCTGCAGACGTGAGCAGGTAAGCAATTGGGAGCCGTAAAGTAGAGAGAGACTGAAATGAAAGTTTGTCTCACTGTGATTAGCAGCTGGACCCTTTCCAAATTCCACCTGCTCTGTGTGGAGCTGCGAGCTCTCATTCCAAGTGTCTTCTCACGGGGTCTGACCCGGGGCCTTGGGTAACAATACACTGGCGTTTGCCAAGGATAACAGTGGCAGAGCTGTTGTCCAGGAGCGAGGCATCGGGGGGCAGCGTGAGATCAGAGCCGTGGGGGCCGAGGGCGGGGGTGAGGACAGCCGCTGAGGCAGAGGCCTCCCCGGTGGTCGCTGACTCACCATGTGTCTGGGAGGTTCCCCAGCCCTCTCTGCTACGCTCTCCCCATGTGTGAACCCACTTTAGCGCTAGGCATGTTGACACGCCCGCTGGCATAAAAGGTAAAAGCGAGGCTGCGTTGCAGTCACAGATGCCCCTCATTTTATGCCACAGATGTGTGTCAGTCAGACTTTGGCAACAGTCCTCCAGTTGCCAGACCTAAGCTGCCCCCTCTGCGGGGGGTAGAGGGCAGGTTATCGGGTGATAGAAATAATAATGGCTCAGGAGGTATTAGACTTTAAGCTCTGCCACTGGCCAGGGGAATATGGGGACATCACACCTCTGTCCTGGGCCTCGCCCTGCTTACCACTAAAAGAAGAGATGTTGTTGGATTGCATGATTTCTTAAGATCTTTCCCAGCTTAGGTCTGTTCATGTGTCCGACTTGGAGCATAGCCCTGATCGCGGCTACCCAGTGATGGGGCTCGAGACGTAGAAAAGACCACACATGCCCTCCCCTGTCTTCTCTCCCTGGCCCCGCTGGGCTCCACTGTGTCTCTCCCTGTTGGGCAAGGACTGGGGCCCAGCCACGGGCATGCATAGGTGTTGCTGGGCAGGGGGCATGAGGGTCCGCTCCCATGAACTTAAATACCCTCATCAGATTAGGTTTCTGAATTCTGGAGAATAAGGCCTAGGAAGTAAGCTCACAGAGACTACAGAATGGGGTAGAAATGCCCTGGGCTTTGGTTGTACCTGGCCACTAAATGCAAACGTCACTTCCTGGGAACCTGGAAACAAGCCTCTCATAATGTGAAGAAGCCTTTTGTGATATTGCTAATAACTGAAGAAAGTTCCTTTTTAGGATGAATCTTCTCTACTGAGTTTATCGAAGTGCAGTACAGCTGGGGTACAACATGGCAGGATAGGATGCTGTTTGTTTGCTCTCTGAGGGGTTTGCTTTTTCAGGGGGGCTGGGGCTAGGGAGGCAGGAAGGTGGAATAAAGCACTGATGGAGTTGGACTCTCCTGGTGGGCTATTGGCTTGCTCCTTGCTGAGTTTCCCATGGAGAAGCTCGGCCTCCAGAATCGTTTGATGCTCTGTAAGTGTGCAGCACCCTTGGTCCTTTCTGTCACTGAAGAAATGCCATTCAGGTCTGTGCAGTGAAGCGATGTGGATGTGGGTAGGGGCCACCAGGTGCTTGGAAGTTACCTCAGCTTTTCTCCCAACTTCCTGTGTAACCCGAGACAGTCACTTAACTTCACTGGGGTTTGGGTACCTATAAGAAAGGAAATGAGAATGTTTGACTCTCCCTAGAGAGCTGGAGAGAATATCGAATAAGAATGCTTTGACGCTTTATAAACTTATTTTTAATATAAGACTTCAGTGAGGCCTATAGGATTAACAGCGCTTGAAGCTTGTGTACTGGTTGCCTGTCACACTACCTGGTGGAATGTCCTTCCCTTGAATGGCAGGAAGAGGGAAGCTCTTCTCACCCGTCTGTTACCTCCTGCCAAGTATGAATGTCACGCTGGTATCTGTGCTGCGCCTGGGCGGGGTAGGTGCTCACCTCAACAGACACAGACGCAGGCTCCTGACAAGGGGTGTACATCACTCAGTCAATGGACTTCAGATGCAGCACTTTTGCTGTTAGATTATTGGCTCAACAGCCATCTTGTCTCCTACGTTCCTGTCTTATATTCTCCATGGCACCTAGCCCAGGGCTGTGAACGTCCACAGATGCTTAGTGATGGCTGGTTGACGAACTGTGCAGTCTGAGCAGTTAACCCTTGAATTTCCCGATGGTTCTTAATGTGCAGAATCTGAAATCTGGGAGCTATCATTCATCTCTGGATCTAACATTAAGATCATCTCTCTCCACAGCGGCTTGCCTTATGTTCTTTCGGTCCCTGGTAAGTGCGGCCAACATTTTTCAAATATCCTGTCTGAACTGGGGCATGAAATACTTGAGGTGGAACACAGTATTACCGCTGCTTCCCATGCTGGCAGACAGCTTGGTCCCATCTGTATGTTTGTTCTTGGAGAGCCCTTCTTTTCCTCCTTGTAATATATACATCTAAATGCTCAGGGCTCAATATTACAAGAAGTATAGGAGACAGCCGCCTATCAAAGCAAATGACTGAAGAGAAGACCAGGGGCCGCTAAGTTCGATTACTTGTAATTTTGCTTTGTATACAATTCTATTTCCTTGGTAAGACCTCCTTCTTCACCTCCTTGTTGACTCTTAAGAGACATCTGTCTGTGCTTCACCTCTTAATTTCTTTTCCGGTAGTGTCCAGTGAGAGGATGATTTCCTAGTGGGGCCTCTCAGGAGTCTCACTCTGGAAGTGGAATGGACTTTTTAGAAGGATGGAAGACAGATGTTCATTTCACGTACAAATGCACCTGTCCGCAACTGATATCACAACCAGTGTTTCGGGTTTAGTCAGAAAGAGAACTTCATCCTCACTAGTTCATGTGTATGTGTGTGAAAGCCCTCAGAACCATACCTGGCACAAAATAAAAACAGCAAGTATTCGTTGTTCTTGTTATTATTGTTATTATCATCTTTTACTTCTGGTCAGGGTTCCGTGTCAGGCAGCAAACAGGAGAGTCATGACAAGGGAACTTCAAAAGCCTCCCTCTGACTAAGCAGCCCCTGCTCTTGTAGCCCCGGTACAGGAGGAGAATCATGACGGCAGGCGGGGAGCCCTCCTTAGTAGCGATGAGTGGCTGCGCTACTTCTTCTGACCCATTCATTCTCCTGACCCCTTGTGCCTCTTCACCCATGAGTTCACATCTGCAGTTGCTGCGATCTGGAGAGATGGTAGAGGGGCTTGCATCTGAAGTTATGCCTCTGTCACACACGCTGTATCAAGCTCTAGGTTGGGTTCTGGTGTTTTAATGCTCCCTCCATACTCTCCAGGCACAACAGTGGCATGTGTGATGAATTGACATGCTCTAGTGAGCAGTTCTCAGAGTCTAAATCGAGCCCTTTGTAGAGAGATCTGCAGATACATCCCACAAGCGCTGACTGAGTACTTAGTATGTGCGGGGCACTGGGACAGGCACTGGGGACAGAAAGCTGAGAGGCAGACTCCGTTGTTGCAGATTTCATCTGCATCCTGCCCTCAGGAGCTCGGGCTGATTGGTCCCAGAGCCAGCAGACTTCCCAGACCCATTGGGAGATGTGTGACTTGTAAGATCCATTTCCTTAAAAAGCATAATTATTGTGGAGGACTCTCTTCCTAGAGTCGAGCATCAGTCGTTTAATGTCTGGGTGATACCAAAAAATTCATTTGGAAAAAAGAGAAGCACAATTAGTTAACAGATGTCACAACGCTAGACAACTGGTTTGGCCGACTTCAATGAGCTGACTAGTTCTTTTGTCATCTTGCGGCCACAGTCTGTGTGCGTCTGCCCAGCTTTCTTATGCTGAGGCTTTTCCCTCAGGATCATCATCAGTTTTTTCCAGTATTTAGATGATTAGATTCACAGATGGCAGCTTCTAAGTTATGATGCCACTAATTAAAGAATTGTTAAGGCAGATTTATTTCTCTAAATACAAACACATGCAAAACTGAGATTTTGGCCAAAACTTTGCTAGACACAATAGTGCATTGTTTCTCTCTTCAAGATGTATTTCATTATATCCCTGTGTTATAAAACAGCAGTGCCTGGCATTTACATTATCTCCAAAGAGCTCTAAGCTCTTGACCACAGCTTTAAACAGATACTCGGTTCCAGCGTTTTCTTCTCCTTTCTTCCATGGTCACCAACATTCTTAGATGTGTGAATGTAGGTGAAGTGCTGCATTGCAGATAGTGGATGCTCACTAATTCCGACTGTTGTCTTCATCAATAATCTGACAAATGTATTAGTGTTAAACGTGCATTCTCCTTGCCCCACATTACTGCATCTCTTTTTTTCTTTGGGGGCAAGTAGAGAAACTGGCGTGCATTGCAAGCTCTTCCCTGTGTCCTGTTAAAGTGTTATTCAAAGAAAATGGAAATTACTGGTCTTGGTCTCATGGCATCTGGTTTTGAATTATTGTTCTTAAAAAAATAAAAGCACTGTCATTATTTTGTATGAAAAATCACCCCTCCAATTTATACATAAATTTATTTAATAAAAGAGTTTATCAAGATAACTGGGTTCAAAAGCAACTTATAAAATTAAATCGTATTTATTTACATCGCCAATAGTTTGCTAATGAAAAGTACCCAGGAGTAAATCTAACAAATGATACATAAAATCTCTATGGAGAAAATAATAAATTTTTTTCAAAAGACATTAAAAATCCTAAAAAATGGAAAGTTAATACCATATTCACGGTAGGATGACTCGATATTGCAAAATGTCAGTTCTCCACAAAATGAGCTAAAGATTCAGTGCAATTCCAGTCAGAATTACAACAGGCTTTTGGGAGAGGAGGATGTGATACATTGATTCTCCTATTTATATGAAAGAATTGAGAGACAAAGGGAGACTCATTATAAAGCTATATACATAGTTAAGGTAGCATGGTATCAGCATAGGGAGAAACAAATAGACCAGTGAACAGGATACAGAGCTAGAGGGCTTCCCTGGTGGCGCAGTGGTTGAGAGTCTGCCTGCCGATGCAGGGGACGCGGGTTCGTGCCCCGGTCCGGGAAGATCCCACATGCCGCGGAGCGGCTGGGCCCGTGAGCCATGGCCGCTGAGCCTGCGCGTCCGGAGCCTGTGCTCTGCAACGGGAGAGGCCACAACAGTGAGAGGAAGAATACAGAGCTAGAAACAGACCTGTACACGGGGAAACTTAGCTTAGGATAGACAACATTGTGGAAAAGTGGGAGAAGGAAGGATCATTCAATAAATAGTGCTGAGACAACTTGAAAATAGTACAGGAGGGTAGCAGTGAAATCAGATCGCTACCTTCACCATATACAAAAAAGTAATTCCAAGTGGATTAAAGACTGAAGTGTGAAAAGCAAACTCTAAACAGTTTAGGAAAGAATATTGGAAGGTATTTTATGACCTTGGGAGTAAGGAATGACCTTTTGAAGAAGACATAAAAAGCATAAACCATGAACTTAAAGACTGATAAATTTGACTATATTTGACTAAAAATATCAGTTCATCAAAAGACACTATAGAGAAAGTTAAAAAAAAAACCCTACAGACTTACAGAAATTATTTGCAATATATATAACTGAAAAAAGATTAATACCCAGAATATGTAAATACTACAAATAAATAAGAAAACGATGGATAATTCAAAAGAAAATGGGAAAAGGACTTGAACAGGCATTTTGGAGAATGGAAAAGAGGACTAGCTAATAAACATAGGAAAAGGTACCTAACCATCAGAATTTAGAAACTCCTAATTAAAACTGTAATGCGATACCATTTTAGATCAGCCAGACTGGAAAAAATATGTCTGACGTTATTACGTGTTGGTGAGGGATGTGGGCCAGTAGGGATCTCCTATATCACTAGGAGGGTTGTAACTTGGGTCAGTGGGGATCTCATACGTCACTAGGAGGGCTGTAACTTGGCACAACAACTTCAGAAAGCAATTTGTTTTTACCCCTATTATCCAAGTAATGGGCTCACAGTCCTAGCATTCCACTCCCTGGCATAGATCCTGATGGGAAGAGAATGAGCTTTGGAGTCAGACAGGCCAGGACTGGGACCCCAGTTGTATCATCTCCTAGTTGTATGACCTTGGGCATATGACTTTCTGAATTTCTTTATCCGTACGATGAGAGTAACTAGAATGTTAGGTATAATGACTGAAAAGTCCTGGCACAGAGTAAACCTCACTAAATGGCAGCTCTTTTTATTAATATCTAACCGAAGGGCATTCCTGTACTGCCCATGGTGCATAGAGTGTGGGCAGTAAAGGCAGGTTTGATTTGGATTTGCAGGGTCTCCACTGAATGCCTAACTCTTACTCTCTGCATTTAATTCTACGCAGACCTCCTTGCCCCCTGCCACCTCCACGCCACATGCAAGAGGCAGCCATGGCATCAACCCTTAGCCAGTAGTGTATATATTCAGACCACAAAAGGTTCTTAGGCTGGGAAGATGTTGCTTCTTTATTACCGGATGCCTTTAATGCATCTTGAAAGTGACAACCCCAGCACTGCGAAAAGCAGAGGGCTGGTGTGTGGATGGAGTCGAGGCATGCCCCAGAGACCCTCTCTCAATGCAGCAGTCTCCGAGATAAATTTACTTTTTTCTGAAGTCTCCTTTCTTATATTGGCGTGTGCAAGGAAGCTCAACTGTAGGTACCTGTAAACTCGGGCAGGTGCGATTGCTGTGCTCAGCCGTATAATATTAGAATCAGCTGAGAACGGATCCTGCCGGGGGCATCTAAGTATCATACAAATAGAAGAAAAATGATAAAGAGGCAATGATTCGAAGTGAGCTTCAGATTCCAAGGACTTGACAAATTCT
Source organism: Stenella coeruleoalba (assembly GCF_951394435.1). Lineage (NCBI taxonomy): Eukaryota > Metazoa > Chordata > Mammalia > Artiodactyla > Delphinidae > Stenella > Stenella coeruleoalba. The sequence goes on along the minus strand of NC_137169.1, from coordinate 149,546,160 downwards.
GAGGTATTCTTCAATTGAGGCTTTCAGGTAAGAATAAATATTTTGACCACTTAAATGTTTTGGAGTGACAGGTATTTGTGAGTGATAAGAGAGATTTTTAGGGAACTTGAATGAATTCAGGAGACCTGGGACCTAATGCTGGTTGTCTCTCCATTGGCGGGTGGCTTTCTTATGTTTATATCCAAGCTTTTTGTTGCACCACAAAGGTTTGAAAGCTCATCCTCATTGCTGTGAAGATACTTAGAGAGTGACAGTAAAGGCAGAACTTTAGACCACTGAGAGGGAATAAAAGCATGGCCCTTTGTGTGCCCTTCCTGTCTCACAAGTTGGGCCGTCCATGAAGCCATGTTTCCGGTGCCACGCTGGGACCACTGTCTGCGTTGAGATGTATAAGTCAGCACACAGAAATCAGAGCCCAGGAGGATTAGATCTGACCTCTGCATTGGTCTGGGCCTTCTGCCCAGGTATCTCCTATTCCTCCGGCCCCTGAATTTTAATTTCTCCTTTGTAAACACCATGTTAAAAATCCACGTGTTTCTGAGCCAACACGGATGACCAAGCATCTGCTTTGCCTGGGACTGAGGGCTATCCTGGACGCAGGACTTTCAGTGCTAAAATCGGGAGAGTTCTGAGCGAACCAGGACTGTTGGTTGCCCAGCCAACACCTGCCTTGCACACCTGGTGCAGGTGAGCCATAGCCATGTGTCCGTGCGTAGTGCAGTGGGTTGAACAGTGGCCTGCCAAAAACGATCTGTCCACTGGAGCCACAGAATGTGACCTTATTTGGAAGAAGGGTCTTTACAGATTTAATTAAGGTAAGAGTCTTGAGATGAGATCATCCTGTATCAGGGTGGGCCCTAAATCCATTCAGTGATGAGTGTCCTTTATAAGAGACAGAAAAGGAAGAGACACAGAGGAGAAGGCCATGTGAAGATGGGGACAGAGAATGGAGCGATGTGTCCAGAAGTCAAGGAACGCCAAGGATTGTCAGCAAACGCCAGCAGCTAGGAGGGAGGCAAGGACAGATTCTCCCTCAGAGCCCTCAGAAGGAACCGATACCTTTCAGATTTCTGAATCTGATTTGCTCTCAATATGCTTTCAGATTTCTGGACCCCAGACCTGTGAAAGAATGCACACCTGTTGTTTTAAGCCAGCAAGTTTGTGGTAATTTGTTACGGTAGCCCCAGAAAACTAATACGACGTGGGAAGCGAGTTTGGGACTTTAACTGCGGGAAGCCTGGGAGGGGGATTTCTGATGTCAGCAGCCCAGCCTCCTTGCTCCAAGTGAGGCAGGCTCTGTCTGTGGCTGTTTGGTGGGGGGCTTCTGTTTAGTAGGGCCCGACTGCACTCCTCAGTGCCCGGAGATCCCAGGGGGTGCCCTAGGGGCTGCGCTGTAGGGGGTGTACCAGCAAAGGCTGAGCCTTGGGCTCTAGATCCTGGACCTCCTAAGCCAAAGCAACTCTGTCTTAGGTGAGCTATTTCTGCCCCTTGAGAAAGAAAAGAAAAGAAAAAGAAACCTCATGAAATCCCTACAGGTTGCATTCTCTCTCTCCTTTCTCTTCACGTGCCATTCTCGGCCCCTTTCCAGGCAATACCCTTTAGGGGCGCAGCAGCTCCTACGGTCCAAGGACTCGATGATTTGGAAATGGAGGGGGGCTTAGAGCAGAATCCCCCGCGCTTCAGATAAAATCCCAAGGAGCAGCTGCCCTCCCCCCTTTCCCTCTCATGACCAGTATCCTGCAAGTATTCCCATGCAAGGCTGATGTGTCTCTGGTTTACTGATGGCCTCTGGCAAAGCGCGGAGGGCGGGAGGGGGCTGGGGTGAAATCATTAAATACAGCGGGGTGGGGAAAAGTGGGCAGGCAGGAAAATGCTTTTAAAAGGGTTAGGGGGAAAGGGAGGCGGGGTAATAGCGAAAGGAAAAACCGCACTTACATTAGAGAGCTATAATTTTCCCCCAGTACTGCCATAGAAATCGCACTTCAGTCTCTCCTCCACGCATAAATTTGAGGACAATTTACCTGTATTGTTCACGCTGTCTCATCAGCATCGTCTTCCGCGTGGATCAGTCAGCAGGACTCATTTAGTACATTATCATCTGCTACCGTTGAGTGTTCATTTCTTTGCACTGATTTTGCTGCCAAAATGTCCTCTTTTCAAGTCATGGACATCATTAAGTATACTTTTTATTTTACATCACTTCTCATTTTCAGAGCTCCTTTTATTTCATTACTTTGTATTCAGAATTTCAGGCTTCCATCAATAGCCTCGACATAAAGGCAGGTCCCTGCTTTCTCCGTTTGGCATTAGCAATTCCTTCCCTGAATCAGAAATTTCTTTTTCTCTCCAGAAGTCCGCTGTGGAAAATAGCATACTTAATATGTCTTGATTTATTAGCAGGAAAGATGGAGATAAGAATGGGTGATGAGAGTTCCCTATAAGAGGACTCCATCTGCTTCTACCCCCAGCCATTCTTCAGTGCCTTCTCGCGCTCTGTTCCTTCCTGCAAAGAACAGAGGCTTGTGCGTGGGACCCGTGTACCTGGGCTGTGAGGTCCAGCCCCAACTCTGCCACACGCCTGAGCTCTTAGTTAACTCGTCTTTCCATATTTTCTCCTATAAAATGGAGACTCACCGAATCTTTGGGTAATAGTGTGATTGAGGAACTACCACGTGACCATCATGAGACGCACCCCCAGGCAGGCATGAGGATGAGTCTCAGAACCAGTTGCACACGAAGCCTTCAGTTCAGGCCCTCCTCTGATTCCTTCTCTTTGGAACCTGGCTTCCTCTCAACAAGTCCGACTGCCGGTTCATGTGAGGCCTCTCCTGTATTCATGGAGCAGAGGGCCCTCTTGGAGTCACTGGACAAGGGCAGTGGGATGTTACCTCTGATCCCATGAATGGCACTGTGCTGGGAAATAAGAGGTCCCAGGTAGTCTCTGAGCTGTATGTGTTTGAAAAGAACTCACAGGTAGCTGGTCTTCTTAGGTTTTCTCCATTGTCTCAGGCACTTATGCTCATCAGTGGACTTCCATGGTTACCCACTGAGGTGGTAAGGAGGCATGGTGGGGTTAGCGCCATTGCTTCTGTTCTGTCTGTGTGAAGTAGTGGCAATGTGGACCTTCATCAAAACTGACTGTTCTCATTTCTCCCCAGCTAAGCAGTTCTCCACCTCCCACGTGCTTTCGTGTTAGAGTTGCTCCCCAAACCGATGATGGCGAGGCCTTAGACCATCTGCTTTCTCTTTTCACCCACTTGGAAAAGAGAAATGCCTGGCCCATTGAGAAACTCACTGGCCGTGCTGAGTCGAGAGTACCCAGGCTGGGCTATAGGCAGTCGGGGCCTGGGCAACCTGTCTCTCTCTTTAATTTTTATTGTAGAATATGTGTGTAAAACAGTGTGTATGGTAGAAATGGAGAGTTTAAAGAAGAGTAGTGAAAGAAACACTCATGGGACTTCCCCGGTGGTCCAGTGGTTAAGACTCCGTGCTTCCACTGCAGGGGGCACGGGTTTGATCCCTCGTCGGGGAAGTTCTGCAGCCTAAAAAACAAAACAAAACAGAACAAAAAGAAGAGAACACTCATGTCCTTCCCAGCAAGCATAAGAAATAGGATATTATAGTACTCTCGAAGCCCATATATGATGCTCCCTCATTGTACCTTCCCCTCTCTACCCCCTGAATTTAGTGCTATCAACCCCTTGAGAGTAATATACCTTTTACCATATGTTATACATTTAAATAACACATCATCTAGTTTTTCCTCCTTTTGAACTTTATATAAATGGAATCATACTGTTTGCCTTTTTCTGCAACTTGCTAAAGTTTTTTTAAAAAATTGTGTTGATTTAGTTACAGTAATTTTCTGAGAGGGATTCATGTTCCTTATAATTTCATCTCTGGGGAATTTTTTTTTTTTTTTTTTTTTTAGCTGTACGCGGACCTCTCACTGTTGTGGCCTCTCCTGTGGCGGAGCACAGGCTCCGGACGCGCAGGCTCAGCGGCCATGGCTCACGGGCCTAGCTGCTCCGCGGCATGTGGGATCTTCCCTGACCGGGGCACGAACCCGTGTCCCCTGCATTGGCAGGCAGACTCTCAACCACTGCGCCACCAGGGAAGCCCTCTGGGGAATTTTTGAGTCTTGGGTTTAAACGACCTTCTTCCAGAAGGTATTTGGGTTTTACTTTTCCAGGTACTTGGATGTGGCATGTCAACTAAATTTTTTTTTTTTTTTTTAAGGAACACACAGGTAGTGTGAATTCTGATTCAAACCCTAAATTTAGGTGAGACGTTCTGCATCTCATCCGTAACACCTGGAGTCAAGTCTGAGCGAGGTGTGTATGTCTGTAGTTTTCTTCTGTGGGGCAGGTTTTTGTCCTAGCTGCCCCACTGAGGGTGTCATCCTTTGGGGAGCCCTGTTTTCTGTGGAGTTCTCTCATTTGGATTCCTACACTTCTAAAAGTATTAGGCCTGGTATACAGCAATAAAACAGTAAAACGGATAGTGTCACAGTGTTGTCACAGTGGTGCCACATGACAAGCTACCACAAAACTCGGCTTAAAATAATGCTCATTTTTTCTTGCTCCTGTGCCTGGGAAGTCGGCTAGGGTCTGCTGATCCAGCTGGGCTCAGCTCAGCCTGCTGAGCTCCCAGGGGAGCCCTGGGTGCAGTCTGCTCCGCGTGGCTGTCATCCTCCATGGAGCAGGACAGCGTTTTCTTCTCATGGCTGGGGCAGAAGTAGAAGACTGCTGGGCGAAAGATGCCATGCCTCTTAAGGTCTAGACCTTGCGTGCTTCGTGTCTGCCCATATTCCATTGGCCAGAGCAACTCACGTGGCCCCCCAGTGGGGTAGGAAATCTATTCTTCCTTCAGTGGAAGGAACTGCAACATCACATGGCAGATACAGGTAGAGAATTTGGAATAATAGTTCAATTTACCAGGGCTATCACTCTCCTTCATGTTTGTCAGTGTGCGTGGATCTGTGCTCATTGAGTTTTATGCTCAGAAGTTTAAATCTCTTGAGGGTTGAATTTATCACTCAAGTGTGTTCATTTTTACCCCTGAGGTCTCTCATGTGGGATATTCCAGCTAGGATGTTTCTTAAAATTAAAAAAAAGAAAATCAGAGGAACACTAACTCAAATGGACCACTGCTTCCTCCTGCTTTACTGCTTCCGGAGGGTAGGGCACCTGAGAACAGAATTCACGTGGCAGCCTCAGCCCTTAAAACTTACTCCTCACAGGCCAAGGGTGTCACCTGGTCTGAGGAGTACCTGAGCATTACCTGGGGCTTCTTAGGCTGGAATGGGTAGGAGAAAGTGAAACAAAACCCAAACTCACATATTTTGGACATTGCTCCTTAAGCCACTGGTGAACCATATCATGATTCTGCAGAAAATTACTGGGATGTGAATTTGTCCCATTTTAAGCTATCTAGATATTTGGCATATTTATAAAAAAGATAAATGGTGGTGGCTATTCATACATGAAAGATTCTTCACTTTATAAAAGGAGTCGGTACAAGTAAATTAGCAAATTTTTTCAGAACATTTAAAATTTTTGATTTTAATTATTGATTTTCTTACAGCTTTTCAGAATTTTCTTTTGAATCACATGTAACAGGAAAATCTTTGCAAATCTGCAACTAGGTTTCCTCTGTGGTGTTCACTATATATTTTTAACTATTCCATTTAATTTTTATTTTAAAAAATGTTTAAGGATTCATATATGGGTCATTTTACACGCTTGTTAATTTCTGTTACTTTAAGTCATTAGATTTTCATGTTAAGCAGGATATAATAAATGTCTTAAAATTGGACTGTGTTTGCATATTACTTTAATTATCTCCAGTTTTTCAAAATCTGTAAAAATGTGTTTTCTTTCCCCCAATTATTGGGATTTGGCTCTATTTTCAGTCTAAGAGATTTACTGCAACCTGCCTGTTGGTGGACTGGCGCTTTGAGCACATTAAAGGGATCACATTATTAGTCAGAGCCTGTGATCTGAGACTCTCTGAGTGCCTTGTCTCTTTACTGATACATGCCGAAGAAAGAGGAAGGAATTCCTAATTTCAATGGTAACTTAGGATTTTGTTGAAAAGTAGCTGTTCCTTTTCATCTCCCCATCTTTATCTTTCCCACCAGCTTCTGGATTTTGATGATTATCTTTTGAGTGTCCCAATCATACTACTCTAGGTTTTTAAAAAGATAAAAAGAATGATAAGAGAAGGAAACAAAATCCGCCGACAGAGTCAGTTTCTGTGTCCCAAATTATTTTCTTTCACTGCACCATCCCTTCCTCCCACTCTTTTTCAGTACTGAGCATTATTCCTGGGAAGAATCTTCGTATTTTCTAGGAGTCCATCTGCTCTTACTACTTATCTCCCACCTGAAGCTATACTGTTCCATTGCAAGCATCGTAATCATTTTCACAGCAACTAAATGTGATTTCACACACAGCAGATTACGACTTCTGTGGAGAGTGAGCAGTGTAAGATGATTAACCCCTTAGGATAGGGACCCCATTTCGCACTAATCTCCTTAGCAGCCAACGTAAGACAGAAAAATGGACAGCATCAATGGATTGAGGAAGATACAGCATCCAATTTAATAATCTGTTCTAAATGCCTCCAGAACATAATCTCAATGAGAAATTATAGCTGCCATGAAACAGTACTGAGCAAATTTCCCCGGAAAAGGTGGCACTCGTGGTGAAAGGACATAGGAATGTGTACCATAAAAATGAGGATGGGGTCCATCGAAGATGAAGTCTTGCCTGACAGTGGTAGACCAGTTGGCTAGTAGGGTTCCTAGAGAGACAGCATCACAAGATGGATGACAGGGTTCTCAGTCAGTTAAGTCTGAATGAGTTGATTCTAATTTATGTCTAGTTTCCTTGTGTTTTGAACAGGAAGAGCTATACAACACATAGAACTAGATCTGTGAGTTAACACTTACAGACTCCGTGTAATTAACAGCAATAAGAGTAACCCACAGGTCTTTATTTCTTGCCCAAAGACCTGTAACATCCATGACAGTTGAATACCGTGTTTTTAGTTCACTGTTGCTACTTCAAGGAAGGGGTTTTTATCAACAAGAGGAAAGTCAGTCCAGATAGGACACCTATTTTTTTTATACCTGCCGTGTATAAGATGCAGGCAGCTACTGTAGTGGGCTCCATCGTATTTGATTATGTCTGAGATTTGTGCTACTTTTTTATATGTGACTTACATAGAAAAGAAAGCTGTTGGAATTGGTGTCCAAAAGTTGCTCAGAAATAAAATGTTTCCCTCTGAAGCGACAGTGATTTTGGAATCCTCTCTGTAAATGATTGACCAAGTCAGACAACCTTCTTCATAAAATGCAATGAAATTGAATTTTGGTTTAATCATAGATATGGTTATAGGGTGGGATTTGAAAGCATCCTCTGCACCTTGAATAGAAGACTATCATTGAAAAAATTACTAACAATTTATAGGAATCCAGACATCGTAGAACCCGTCTATTACCCCCTTCAATTATTATTATTGTGATTTTCTACTCAGCAAGTGTATGGGCTTGAAAAAATCATCTAATAAACATTTATTAGTAGCCGCTGGATGCCTGATAGCAGAAAATTAGAAGGAACCAGATGCACTCACTTTAATTAATTGGTGTAATCAGGAGTGGTATGCAACCTCAAGGGTGAAAATTGCTAACTTAAACTGTGGCTGGCTCAAATGAGTTTTTGCAGTCTCGAAGTTTTTTTTTTCCTCCTTGAATATTTAGAGTTTCTATGTTTTCCTTTCTCATCTAGCTGAAAAATTTTCCTTCTTTTTTGGAGGGTGGGAGGGTGTTCAACTAAAACTCTTTTTATGGAGTAACAGGTTCTAAATTGCCAGTTATTCTGCAGGAGAGTTGGGAGTTTAATCCCTGAGTTTTCTCAGTTCATTCAAAAGACCAATAAAGAGAGGCATAGCATCAGGAGATGTAATGGAAATAACACAATACATGTTATTCTCCTTTTAACAATAAGTAGTACAGATTCGAAATATAAGTATCAACCCCCTGCCCAGAAAAATCTTCTGTTTTTCCTGGCTAAATTTGCTCATTCTTTAGGGCTCTGCTTAGACATCATTTCCTCTGGAAAACCTCCCCAAACTGCCCCCCTCTACCCACAATCCTACTTCCAACTCTGTTAGGTTTCCTTACCCCGTCTTAGTACTTAATACACTCTGTTTTGGAATTGTCTGTTCATTGTCTCTATTCTCTTTTACTGTGTGTTGTCACCTTTCATCTCCAGCTTTAATACAGAGCCTGGCATTCATTTAGGTGCTCAATAAAACCTGTATCGAATGAGTGAATGAGTGAATGGAAATAGTCTGTCTCACCGAGGTGGTGGGCTCTTCCATCCGGCATATATTTCTGCATCCCCAGCGCTCCTTGGTGTATCAGTTATCTGTTGCTGCACAACAAACTGCTCCAAAACTTAGTGACTTAAAATGACAGTCATTTATTTCGCCGTGATTCTGGGCTCAGCTGGGTAGTTCTGCTTTTAGCTGAGCTCCCTCCTGTGTCTGTGTTCAGCTTCCAGGTCAGCTGGGGGCTTGTGATCTTTTATCTTCCAAAAGGCCAACCTGGGCTCGTTCAAGAGGCAACTGGGCAGGGTTCCAAGAGAGTGAGCAGAAGTGTACATGGTCTCTAGAGGCCTGAACTGGCATGGTGCCACTTCTGCTGTATTTAATTGGCTAAAGAAACCACAAGTCCGGGGCTTCCCTGGTGGTGCAGTGGTTGAGAGTCCGCCTGCCGATGCAGGGGACACGGGTTCGTGCCCCAGTCCGGGAAGATCCCACATGCTGCGGAGCGGCTAAGCCCGTGAGCCATGGCCGCTGAGCCTGCGCGTCCGGAGACTGTGCTCCACAACGGGAGAGGCCACAGCAGTGAGAGGCCCGCGTACCGCAAAAAAAAAAAAAAAAAAAAAGAAACCACAAGTCCGGTCTAGATTTAAGGGGAGGGGAAATAGATTTCACATTTTAATGGTGGTGGCGGGGAGAGCTGCAGAGTCTCACTATAGTGGGTCAGGGATACAGGGAAGAGAATAATTAAAGACAAAGATGTCTTCAATTATTTTTGCAAGCAACCTACCACACTTGGCAGAAAGTAAGTGTTCAAAAAAAAATTGCTTGAATTGAATTAAATCTGAAGAATATTAGATTTAGCCAAATCGGGAAAATCTTTCAAAGAAGAAAACATTTCTCTTTGGTTCCGTTCCACATCGCTTTTGTCATCCTACCACTCCCAAGGGCTCTACTCCACTGTTACAAGTACTCAGGCCTTTGTGCTGCCCGTCAGTGCCCAAGTCCTCCTAGTCAATTGACAGATTATTTGTTGGGTCCCTACGGTCCTCTTGAGCACATAGTATAAGCCAGACTCTATACTAGGAATACAGCAGTGAGCAAGTGAAACATAATTTGTCCTGTAGTGGTGAAGGTATTTGAGCAGAAATTACAAGTGTGATTAGTTACAAAGACATGTAGGATTGAAGAGAACAGATAACAACTGACCTGTTGGAGACATGACGTTTAAGGTGAGCCTGAAGGGGTCAGTTGGAGATGGCTGACCTGGGAGCATTTACAGACAGAGAAGGGGATGTGGAGAGTGGAGGGGGGCGGGGAAAGAGAAGAGGACAGAAAGGCTGGAGCCCAGGGGCGAGGGCGGGAGGATGTGGAGAGCCCAGTCTCCCAGGCTCCAAGGCCCTAAAGGCTCTTTCCAAAGAGATAGGAGAAGCTGTTGAAGGGTTTTAAACAGGGGAAAGATAGGACCCAGTTCACTTAAAAAAAAACTCCTCGGTGGGGTGAGTAGAGAATAGATTAGAGGAATGCAAGACTGGATACAAAACCTCCCTTCTCCACCATCCAAACACCATACCCAGCATGCCCTTGGGAAGAAAGCAGAAGGACTAAACCGAATCCTCACTGGTTATGATAATCTTGTCAGTAGTGTTTGTTCAAATACATCTTTTTTTAAAAAAAATATTTATTTACTTATTTGGCTGCGCTGGGTCTTAGTTGCGGCGTACGGGATCTTTAGTTGTGACATGCATGTGGGATCTAGTTCCCTGACCAGGGACCGAACCCAGGCCCCCTCTACTAGGAGTCTTAACCACTGGACTACCAGGGAAGTCCGTCAAATACATCTTTAATGTGCACTTTTAGAGTCATCCTGAGCCCAGGGCTCCACAGTGACTTCTTAGCCTGTGGGTATTGGAAGTGAGGGAACAGGGAAGGGCCGGGGAAGGGGGCTGTCACTCTGGCTGCCTGCTGGCGAGGGGCTGGGTGCCTTACTGTGGCTGCATAAGTCCTCACACAGGTTGAAGAGGCTGATCCGCCCCGCTTCTTTTAACCCTTTTATTGGGGGTCATTTTTTTTTTTTTTTTGTGGTACGTGGGCCTCTCACTGTTGTGATCTCTCCTGTTGTGGAGCACAGGCTCCAGACGCGCAGGTTCAGCGGCCATGGCTCACGGGCCTAGCCACTCTGCGGCATGTGGGATCTTCCCGGACCGGGGCATGAACCCGTGACCCCTGCATCAGCAGGCGGACTCTCAACCACTGCGCCACCAGGGAAGCCCTATTGGGGGTCATTTTTAAAACTTTGCAATGTGTCAGAACCTTTTGCTACCTTAGGGCACCTGGTTTTCAGGGTGAAGCAGGTGTTGCTTGTCGTGGGCGTGTCTCTAAGCCCCGCTTCACCAGCTTTGCTGTGTTCTGGGAGTAACTGACAGACCTTTGTCGATACAGTGAACCAAGTGTGTCTTGCAAGCAGATTTCCCTTTCCAGCTCCATTCAGTCCTCGGTGGGTCACAGAAGCAGTGTGTTAACCAGCCAGCTTCTGCCTGATGAGACATTGATGGCCCCGCTCTGGCCAGCAGTTCATTCACCAGGTGTCCTGAGTGCCACTCCTGTCTTGTCCCGGCTCCTGAATTTCAACATTTGGAGTTTTCTTTAAAGCCCATGATTTCTGCTTATCAGTCACGTTCAATATCGGGTTACTTAGAGAATGGAGTTATTATATTTAATGTTTAATAACTGTGCCACAAAGATAATATAATAAAATCCAAGAAATGTAATTCAGCGAGGCTTTCAACTCAGACCTTACGTGTGTGTGTGTGTGTGTGTGTGTGTGTGTGTTTAATCTTTCTTAATCCTATCCTCAGGGCTAAGCAACACCTTGTTTTCTCTGTCTTCTGCTTGTGCTGTCCCTTTTATTTCGTTCTTGTTTTTGCTTGGCGAGGTCCTGACGGTCTGGGTCGTGCTTCCTGAGTGCGGGCAGCTGGAGTGGGAGGTGATGGTAGAAGCGGAGGGTTGCGGGCCCTGGGGTCTTTGCTCTGGCTGCAAGTGAACTGTGTGCACGCGTCTCCTGGGTGATTTGACTGATTCTTCCAAGCCTGGGCGGCTTCGGGGGCTTTCCAGACAGAACTTAGCTTCACAGCAGATGGATGGCTCTTAGCAGTGAAAAGATTCTTGGGGTAAAAGCGTGGCAATGAATAAGGAAGATTTCTTTCTTTTTATTTTTCTGTTGAGGAACATGCTTAAAATTGAATTTAATCATTCGGATCCATCTTCTCGGAAGAAGCATCACTATGAATGATAGTCTTTGAATGTGCAAGTTAAAACTCTGATTTCCCACAGGCAGAGTCCCCTTGAGAAAGAATGCAGTTAGACTGTTTTGGGTTCTTCCTTTAAGGAGTATAGACCATAATGGTGGCCCTGTCTTGTATCCTGAGGGGCTGTGGACAGGAAGTCTATGACAAGGTTCACAGAACTTTTAGAGCTTTCTCAGAGAAAGGAGCCGTAGAAATGTAAGGCGGTACAGCTGTGTTGGAAACCTCCCACAACCTCCAGGCTCTTGTTTCACTCGCAGTCATAAAGAGAGGGGATCTGTAACAGACTCCCCCCGCCCCTTACCCTGTTCTCAAGGAAAGAACCAAAGGATCAGAGTCTAGCTATACACGAGGATCCTTCCAACAATTCATCCGCATGGTCTACCTCTTACATACTTGAAGGAGTAGGGTCGCTCCCCTCTCAAATTTTCCTTTTTCTGAATTGCTTCATATATCATGAGCTGACTTGTCTTCTTAAGGAGTCGGAGTTAACAAGGCTACCCTTGAACAGCATAAAACTGAATCAGGTACCTAGCAGGCATTTGCTTTTTCATCTAAATGATTGAATTTCTCTTTCAGGTCTATTAATGTTGGGAATAGAGAGAGGAGAGGAGGAAAAGGGTTGAAACTAGTTTTTAAGGAAATATTCTTAGGAAAGCCAGGTTTGAGTTCTGTGGATACTCCAGTTTTTGACTGCTCTGATGTTTTCTTAAATATATCCTGGTCTCCTTCAACTCGTGGGGAAAGATGGCAGAGAGAGCCCAAAGTAGAATGTCACACCCATCGAGACATAAATAATGAAGCATAGATGTATTAAAAACCTTTACTGGGGCTTCCCTGGTGGCACAGTGGTTGGGAGTCCGCCTGCTGATGCAGGGGACGCAGGTTCGTGCCCCGGTCCAGGAAGATCCCACGTGCCGCAGAGCGGCTGGGCCTGTGAGCCATGGCCACTGAGCCTGCGCGTCCGGAGCCTGTGCTCCGCAACGGGAGAGGCCGCCAACAGTGAGAGGCCCGCGTACTGCAGGAAAAAAAAAAAAACAAAAAACCTTTAATGGGAATGCAGGGAAATTATTCCTTTTCAAACATTAGATACAACTCCATATATTCCAGGGAGATGTTTATACACACCATTGGTTTAACATTTTAACTGAATTAATTAGACACTTCAACAAATGGTCAATTTAGTTAGCTTCCTAATTGATTCTTAACAAAACCGAACCAGTCAGCTGCTTGAACCAACTGGTCATTTGTGTGACATAGACACAGGCCTAGAGTAACAAGGTAAGTGGCTATGGTCAAACTTAAGGAGGAGTCAGAGAACTTGAACCATAGAGCCAGACCAACCTCTCCTGAAATAATAAAATGAAATCATAATCCCCACTCCTCCAGGCCTCATCTGACCTCACATTAAGTGGTATTTTCAATCCATGTTGAAAAGCACATGAAAAGATGTCGACACATTTGGATGAGTGACAGGCCATAAAGGAGGTAATGAGAGTGAACTTTCTGGAGGCAATTTGGACATTAGAGATGATGATGCTATTTAGTATTTTCTTAAGTCCTTTTTGGAAACATTACTTTCCAGGGACTTGAAGTAATTGAAAGAGAGATGTCCATTGAGTATCTTTAGAAAAAATTTTCTGTTTAGTTTTGAGTATATGGATTTGCCTGAGAGACTTTGTTTTGGACTTTATTCAGAGACTGGCTTGGGTGGATTTGCTTTGACTTGATGACTTTGGGATAGAAGGAGACCTGAATGAGTGTGAAGATGTTTTGGGAATTTATGTTTGCCTCAGACAGCTCTGATTCGGACTTGAACTTGTGGAGACTTCTCTGCCTTTCCGTTACTCATCTTTGTACCCCTAGTATCTAGCCTAATGTTGATCATAAGGCATCCAATAAATCTTCAGGTTTGGTTGTTTGCCAGTCTATAGCCCTTGAGTTGAATGAATAAATTGAATTGGGCTCAATTTGCTGTTAAGACCTGTGGCTTTGGGGAAGGAAGCTTTAGGGTCCTAGAAGTTTTGATGTGTTGTCATTTTTTTTTTTTCTTTATGGGCTGAAAAATTTACCCTAAGCTCAGAGAACAAGGAGGGTAGGTGTTGCACATGGTGTCCCCCCTTTAGAAGCAAGTGAGGGGTGTCCATTGCTGCTGACTGAAGTCTCTTCCCTCAGTTCTGTGCTGAAGAACCATCTTTGTAGTTGACATCCTGAGTCCCCATATTACAGGCTAGTGCCATTTAATCCCAGAGGCAAGCAGAACAGTCAGACGTGTGGGTAATAATCCAAGTGGGGATGATAAGGGCCCAAAAGGCGATGCAGTCAGAAGTGGGTCTGGATCTGTCCGATGTGCACCAGGGTTAGCCCTGTGGACTTCTGATTGAAGGACCCTCCCGTAGCCTCTAGACTCATGAGCCTCTGCTGGCACGAGTCTTGATGGGATGCCTATGTGAGGTCAGGAACAGAGCCCTTGGTTAGCAAAGCCCACCTTATGTTTCCCTGTCCAGCTACTGGTTTTCACTTCCCCACCTTTGTTATCTCTATGTCACTTGCCCAGAATTCCATCCCCTCTGCTCCTGGAAATTCACCCCTATCGCTTTCCTCAAGGGCACAGTCAAAACTCAGCTCTTCCAACATTCTTTTTACGGCTTCGCCTCGGTACCGTGTAATTTTGTACTTATTCTGCATGTACCTTGTAAGTGTTTTTTAGTCACTTCATTTATGTTTTGACTTCTTAGCACACTTAAGAGTGTTTGTACGCCCAAGCAAGTAGAACTGACCTATGCACACTGAATTGTATGAACCACTTTACATTAACATTCAGTTTGTGTGGGGGACAGTTATTATTATTTCCATTTCCAGATGATGAAACTGAAGCTCAGAGAGGTCCGGTGACTTAACCAAGGTCACACAGTCAGCGGCAGAGTGGGATTTCAATCCTTGTCTTCTGACTCCATGGGCAGTATCCTTGCCACAGCTGCTCACTGCCTCTTAGCTTGATGGAGCAAATAAATTCTGCCTTCAAAAAAGTAGAGTTACAAGTTTTAAAAAACAGAAGCCTTCCTTAGCAGAAATATCCTTCTGAACAGTATGTCTTTCCCTAAAATAATAATTTGACTTAGAGTAAAAGGGTAGGCTCAGCCTTCAGAAAAAGATGTTCTCCAGGTTTGCTTGTTCCTTTGTGAAGTATTTGTCAAGGGCCTGTCCTGTTCTAGGCATCGTGCTGGCTGACGGGAATGGGAACAGTGTCAGATGAGGACATGGCGGCTCCTGCCCCTCCCAATCTCACAGCCTAGTGGCTGGGAGGTGGGACAGCAAGGTGGCTAATCTCCCGTGTGCTTGTGAACCTGGAACATTGATGCCTAATGTTCCAACTGAGCGGCAGATTTGACCTTCATTCACTATAAGTGAGCTTATATTATGCAAAAAGTCGTTTCCACAGTGCTTTGCTAGCTGAATGGGTAAACAAATACCTACAATGGAATATTATTCAGTGTTAAAAATCATGAACATCTGATACATGCTACAGCATATAGCATGAACCTTGAAGACATTATGCTAAATGAAACGTCAGACACCAAAGGACAAATATGGTTCCACTTATATGACAGGCAAATTCATAGAGAGAGAAAGTAGAATAGACGTTGCCAGGGGCCAGGAAGAGAGCAATGGGGAGTTATTGTTTAATGGGTGCAGAGGTTCAATTTGGGATGATGAAAACGTTCTGAAGATGGATGGCGCTGATGGCTGCAAAACACTATGATTGTACGATCAGTGCCATGGATTTGTATACCTAAAAATGGTCCAATTCGTAAAGTTCACGTTAATTATATTTTACCCCACACAAAAGTTAATTTTCCAGAATATTGTCAGCGATACTTATAAACATGTTTAAGACAAGAGGAACATGGAACTGGTTATGGCACGGTCTTGGGAAAGCAGAGGAGACTCTACGTCACCAACCGGTTTTCAGAGTGCAGAAAGCATCGGATGGACAGCCGTCTTGTGATGCAGGAGCTGCTTCGCTAGTATTCAGAGCAGCTCTGGCGAGGGCAGCAACTCTGGACCAGGATCTGGGTGATTCTTTCACAGTTGATTGCGTAATGAGAAGAGCTGGTCTCAGAGAAACGAGAACATGTGTATTGGAAGGCTGCCTTTGCTTAATGGTCCAGGAGGCCAGATGGCATTTTATGTGGTTTTCACAACTGTGATTTTGGATTGATTACCAAACCTGTTTGTGTTCCTAACCCAGCTCCCTGCCTCCTGCCTGGCGTTTAGCTTAACCCGCACTCTCAGAGCTGGGTTTGAACAGTTGCGTTATTTTTTTCTTTTCCTTACTACTATTGCATCGGTGCCAGCCTCTACTACCCAGAGTCTAGCGTGGTAAATAATAATCCTTTTTCCAACAGGTCTGATCGAATGAATGGCTTTCACTTTGCATTTATGTTCAATTCTGGATTTATGTTTTTCTAGTTTGGATCATCTGCTTGATGTGTTATGAGAGGACAAGTTCTGATCCCATGTTGACTTTTCCTTCCCCGGCTGGCTTCCCATCATCAGACGGTGTTTTCATAGGAAAGGCAAATTTATTTTACGTTTAATGTAAGAAAAACATAATACAATCGTGAAAGTAATAAAAGTTAATATTTGAATTTACAAAACACTTTTCACATAAATAATCTCTTTCAATCCTGACAACAGTCCCGAGGAATTGAGCAGGTATTCTTCACTTCATATGAGGAAACTGAGGCACAGAGACGTTAAGTAGTATGCCCAAGATTGCCCAGCTAATATTGGTTAGAGCTGGATCTGGAGATTATAGCTTCTGGGTCTACATCCAGAATTCTTTCCACCATCCCACTCTACCTACTGGAAAAGAAAATCCAATTTAGTGTAAATAATTTCGGCATTGGCCACCATTTCGAGCTACTTACCAGGTCATTGTTGTCCTTTATTAAATAAGTCATAGTGACTTCTTAAGCTTTGCAAAATCCTCTCTCATGCTCTTTGTTCTCTAGTAACTCTTGTGACAACGGTCTGCACTTGACACACTTTAACAGACTGGCAAAGTGAGTCAGAAAATAAGCAGCTTGGGAGGAGAGAGCCTGAGATAGGGGACTGGGCTCCTGATAGAGGACCTGCTTTGCCTCTTAAACTGGGTTCCCGTTTCCCTGTCAGGGAAACTGAGGCTATCAGACATTGCAAAATCTACTTCTGTGAAGCCTTCTGGAGCTTTCTAGTAGTTTGGGGGAAAACACTGTGTCCTGCTGCCCAGCTGAAATTCTGGTGTGGCTTGAGGAGGGAGTGTATCTTCATTCTTCTGCTTCTGACCTCTGGGGCTCAGTTAACTGTGTGTTGAGTAGAGCCTCGGAAGATACCAGTTTCTAATTGTGAAACGTTACAATACGTGGATTTGCTCAGTGAAAATTCATTTTGTTACCATTTCAGACATAGCTCATTCGTAACTTCTTCTCCCCCTACTTTTAAAGGAGGTTTCTCATGTCTTTAGTTCAAGTGCCTCCCATAACACAACCATCATCCTTGCATCGGTAGAGGCACAGATGAATTAAAATCTCGTTGAAATGACAGTGAACTGTGACGGCTATACTGTGAGCCCGCTCCCCTGGTTTCTCTGGGCCCTCCTTCCTCCCCGCTTCTGAACTGTGCAGGAGGTGAGGCCGGGGCTCCTGACCACAGCGCTCTGGGTTATTACAGTGATATATCTTACAACTGAGCTTGAGCAGGGATCTTCCTGTTTCCTGCTGGCATTGATTTTCTGTCCAACTTTCATTTCCTATTGTGCATTCCTTTGGGGTCAGAGCAGCTTTGTCAGACAAAAGCAGGGCTTTCTCCTCTGGAGATGTTCCTGGATTCTCTTCAGCTGTGTGTTTATATAAACGGACAGCCAGGCAGTGCAGTAAAGTGTCTGCCCAGCCAAATTCTCCTGTACTACCTGGTTGGGTTCCGGGGGTTGGAACTCAATAGCCTGGAGTCCCAGGTCGTCCTGTCCTTGCCCTGTATCTTAACGTTGTAGGCTTTTATTCTCTGAAACCTGTATCAGAGAGCTCTTCGGAAGAGAGGAAATGTTATATTGCTGTTATCATTTCAAATGTTTACTGGTTAAATGAATCTGGTTCAAAGCTTAACAGCCTGTTGGCTGTTAAGCTGAATCGGATCTCAGAGAAATCCCTGACGAGGGCTTTTGCCTTCCACTGCCTGATTACTTACTAATCAGTGTTAAGATGGCAGCCTCCAGAGGATTCAACAGTTGTCAAGATGTGTGAAAACGGCATCCTTAGCACCATAAGATGCTGAGGAGAATCAACCCAGTTGTTTCACTTTCTGTGTCTTTAGTATCCACTTCTTTGTTGCTCTATCCCACCCCCATGGTCTCTGCAAGTGTTCTAGGGTGTTTTAATCAGCTGGAATAGCAATGTCGTTAAAGTACCATTTTATTCACTTTACCAAAGATGAAGAATTGTGTTTGATCTGTGATGGTGACTTCCATCGGTACACCTTCAAGCAATCATTTTCCATCATATTTCTTAGATTTCTGCTTAGTATACTACATCAGTCCATTTGCTACTTCACCATCAAGGCTGTGTTTGTTGACGTGTAATCATAGCAACAGGATTGTATCTGTCAGCATGTTATTATCAGTAGTAGTCAGAAAAAATCTAATATAAATTTACTGTAATGCCATAAAGGGTGCCAGGCTTTTGGGCCTAAATAATCTCTTGTTGGGAGAGAAAGCTGGTGATGTGGTAAAGGATTTGAAGGACTTGTTTTGGAATTATTTCTAAAACATGATGGTTGATAGTACGCAAACATGTCCAAATGAATTGAGTCATGTGAAAGCATCCAGTTTTATTCAGCCGTAAATTGGACGCTGTATTCTCTGGATATAGGATTGAAGGAAGATGGCTCCGTAACTTCAGCAGCAAGGGAGGTAATAGCGCGCTTACGGCTCTAATCCCCACCCTTTTTATGTGTCACACAAGCAGCAAGGAACACTGAGGATTTTCCCAGTATGTCAGGGAATTGTGGTTATTTCTTCCAGAACATGAAGAACTGTGTGGTTATAGAGATGGGGAATGGCCATCTGCATGGTGATTAAGAACACTAGAAAAAACCGAGAGATTTGAGTTCTGTTCTCAGTTCTGCTTCTAACACGTTCAGGGACCTTGAGCAAGTCTCTTTACCTTGCCAGACCTAAACTTCCTTATCTGTGAAAAGATACTGTCAGACTAAATATCCCTGAAGATCCTTTTCACCTCTGACTTTGAACTCAATACATCAACTCC
The DNA here is from genome assembly GCF_951394435.1 of Stenella coeruleoalba. Lineage (NCBI taxonomy): Eukaryota > Metazoa > Chordata > Mammalia > Artiodactyla > Delphinidae > Stenella > Stenella coeruleoalba. Next base: position 149,527,220 of record NC_137169.1, on the reverse strand, counting down.
CTTCATTTATTTAGTCAATCTTAGCAGAATTAACTTGGGTTTGTTACTTGTTTGCATCTGGGTAATTACTGCTTGCACACCTGAAAAATAGAGTAATGGTGGTTTCCGATGTTAATTTAAGGTGCAGAGAAGGAAACGTGAGCCGCGCCCCCCCCCCCCCCCCCCCCCCCGCAAATAAAACTAGAAGCAACTTCTCTTTTAGAGCAAGTGCTGATGGAATATACATAAAGGCACTGTAGCCAGGCTGGGCCCTTCTGCCCTCTTCGAGTTCTGAGGCTTCAGAGTGGTTCCTGGCTTTTGTACCATGAAATGACATCCTGTCCGGCTTTGTGACAAGGTGTGAAGGGGGAGGAAGTGTGAGGCTGTGAAGACACTCCTACAGGTGCCGGCTTCAGCACAGAGCAAATGTGATGCTTCTCAAGTTAATGACTTGGTTGAAAAGCTGTTCAGCTCCGTAGACTACCCCTTTCCAATGAGGGTCCCTGGGGAAGTTCACAGAGGAGCAGGTCACCTTACACCAAAGAAAAATTAAAAACTGTCCAGTTCCAGCAGTATAAACCAGCCACATACGCAGGGAGCAAAATTGGCACTGGCTTTTGGGGAAAGGAAAAGCACTAATAACAAGTAAGTCTGATGGGGTTTCGGAAGGATTTCAGTCTCATTCTTTTGTGATGCCAGAGAGCTAAGTTTTGATCTGTTCCCTCTGGGCGTGATGGAGGCTTATAGCACAGTATCCCTGCCTCCTCCCTGATCAATCCAGGTACTAAACAAGACCAGAGAAAGGCTCAAGAATTGATGGCAAAACTGATGAGGAGTCAGGAGGGTGTTTTATTCAGGAGGGTATATCTGACTACTGGTACAAAATGGAGTTGGTATCGTTTTATTTTATTTTTTATTTTTACTTTTTTTTTTTTTTTTGCGGTACACGGGCCTCTCACTGTTGTGGCCTCTCCTGCTGCGGAGCACAGGCTCCGGACGCGCAGTCTCAGCGGCCATGGCTCACGGGCCCAGCCGCTCCGCGGCATGTGGGATCTTCCCGGACCGGGGCATGAACCCGTGTCCCCTGCATCGGCAGGCGGACTCTCAACCACTGCGCCACCAGGGAAACCCTATTTTTACTTTTTAAAAACATCTTTATTGGAGTATAATTGCTTTACAATGTTGTATTAGTTTCTGCTGTATAACAAAGTGAATCAGCTATACGTATACATATATCCCCATATCCCCTCCCTCTGCGTCTCTCTCCCACCCTCCCTATCCTAACCCCTCTAGGTGGTCACAAAGCACCGAGCTGATCTCCCTGTGCTATGTGGCTGCTTCCCACTAGCTACCTGTTTTACATTTGGTAGTGTATATATGTCAGTATGTCAATGCCACTCTCACTTCATCCCAGCTTCCCCTTCCCCCTCCCCATGTCCTCAAGTCCATTCTGTATGTCTGCGTCTTTATTCCTGTCCTGCCCCTAGGTTCCTCAGAACCATTTTTTTTTTTTTAAGATTCCATATATATGTGTTAGCATACAGTATTTGTTTTTCTTTCTGACTTACTTCACTCCGTATGACAGTCTCTAGGTCCAGCCACCTCACTGCAAATAACTCAATTCCGTTTCTTTTTATGGCTGAGTAATATCCCATTGTATATATGTACCACATCTTCTGTATCCATTCATCTGTCGATGGACACTTAGGTTGCTTCCATGTCCCGGCTACTGTAAATAGCACTGCAGTGAACATTGTGGTACACGTCTCTTTTGAATTATGGTTTTCTCAGGGTGTATGCCCAGTAGTGGGATTGGAGTTGGTGCCAGTTTAGATTCTTCCCTTGAATCCTCAGAAATATCAATATTTGCCTTCACTGACTCTGAGGAAGAAGTAGCCCTTCACTTCTTCACTCTTCTCCTGGGAATCTCTGGGAATCTGCTCCATCTGATTCTCTGGGAATCTGATTCTTTATTCGTTTATAGACAAGGCCAAGTTGAAATGAAAGTCAGGTGTCTCCTCATCCTGCAGACCCCTCTTACTGTTGTCCTAATTCTCCACCCACTGTCCAACTTTTTGAAATGCAAAATATCCATTTTGGACATGGCAGGTATGGTGCATTTAAAAGTTGGTACTTGCCACATCTGCTGCCTCACAGCTAACTCACTCCTAATCTTTTGCAGTTGGTCGTAAATTCTTTACACTGTCCTGAAACCGCTCTATCAAATATGGCCAACAACTTACTGGTTACCAAAGCTAATCACCAATTCCGAAGCCATTTTGTGGGCCTTCAATGTTTGCGACTTTTTTTTCTAATAGCATTTGACACTGTTGACTCTGTTTCCATTCTGGAAAAGTTTTTCCTTCTCTGGCTTTCTCTCATAGGGCTATGATAAGTCGTAAGTCAAGTGATGTCTAGAAAGCACTTAGAAACTGCTCACATAGACTCAATAAATACTAACTGCTGTTGGCATTATCCTGGACCACTGTGCTTTTATCCTGCCTGTTTTTTTTAAAATTTAATTTAATTTATTTATTTAGTGGCTGCATTGGGTCTTCTGTTGCTGTGCGCTGGCTTTCTCTAGTTGCAGCGAGCGGGGGCTACTCTTTGTTGCGGTGTGCAGGCTTCTCATTGCGGTGGCTTCTCTTGTTGTGGAGCATGGGCTCTAGGCACGCAGGCTTCAGTAGTTGTGGCACACGGGCTTCAGTAGTTGTGGCTCGCGGGCTCTAGAGCGCAGGCTCAGTAGTTGTGGCGCACGGGCTTAGTTGCTCCGCGGCATGTGGGATCTTCTTGGACCAGGGCTCGAACCTGTGTCCTCTGCATTGGCAGGCGGATTCTTAACCACTGCGCCACCAGGGAAGCCCCTGCCTGTTTCTTTTTTGTTGATTTTATTTATTCTTTCTGCTCGTTAAATAGAGACATCTTGCTGTGCTTTTGTCCTTAACCGTCTTCTCTCTTAAAAGGCACACAGAGTGGACTTACTATTAAATTGATGAAATTTAAACTTCAGGGCCTCCCACTAACATGGGCCACTTCCGAGGTGTGTAGGATCCTTGCCGTAAGTTTTTTTCAGATTTTCAGTTGAGCTATTTAACTACCATTATTTAAGATCAGTCCTCTTTACACCCAACTTTGCCCTTCCTCACACTTCTCCTGTCAGGTGGTGGTGGAGTAGCTGTGGGCATTTTGACTGGAATGGAAAAGACAGACAATATGAAATGTTGGCAAGGTTATGGAGAAACTGAATCTTCAAACACTGCTGATGGGAATGTAAAATGGTGCAGCCACTATGAAAAATAGCTTGAGAGATCCTCAAAAAGTTAAACATAGAGTTACCATATGCCCCTAAAATTCCACACCTTGGTATATATATACCCAAGAAAATATGCAAAAAGGTCGTCACAAAAACTTGTGCACAAATGTTTATGACAGCATTAATCATAATAGCCAAAAAGTGGCACCAACCCAAATGTCCATCGACTAATGAATGGCTGATCAAAATGTGGTATATCCATAGGATGGAACATTATTTGGCAGTGAAAAAGAATGAAGTAATGATACATGCCACAATATGGATGGACTCTGAAAGCACATGCTAAGCGAAAGAAGCCAGACACGAAAGACCACATATTGTATGATTCCACATTTACCAAGTGTCCAGAATAGGCAAATCTGTAGAGAAAATAAGTAGATCAGAGGTTACCGGGGGCTGAGGTGGGGAGTGACAACTAATGGGTATGGAGTTTCTTTTAGGGGGTTGAAAGTGTTCTAAAATTGGTAACGTTTGCATAACCCTGTAAACATATTAAAAACCCAGAATCGTACTCTTTAAACAGGTGAATTGCACAGTATTTGAATTGTATCTCGTTAAAGCTATTTGAAAAATGTAGGAGAAAGGTATTACCGATGTGTGTCTGTACTCTAAAATTTATCCATTGCCTTCTAAATAAAGTCCACACTCCATGGCTTGGCTTTCAAAGGCTTTTATTTATATGGAATATTTTTCTCCCTTCATCTGTACATTTGTAAACCTTACGCATTATTCAAGTGCCATAGTTCGTCAAATTGGATGTGTCTTCTCGTTCTAGATAGACATTCCCTTCATCCCTCTCCTGTAGCCCTTAGCACAGTCTGCCTAGTTGTATTTATTTCTGTATTTGTTATATTATCTACTTCTAATGGAGAGCTCTTTAAGGCCAGAGAGTGTGCCTGTTCATGTTAGCAACTGGCCTCTAATCTTGTCTGGCTGGTACAGAATAAATGTTTATCACTTGATAGAATGAATGGATTATGAAATTATTAGAAGTGGCCCTGGACATGACACTCTCTTTACCTCCCTCTTTCGCAAGGGTCTTTAAAGAACGATGAGAGAGCAAACATATAAAGACATTTTTGGAAACACTTAAAACTCTATCTGTGCAGGGTATTATTATTATCTGTAATCCTGGTAACTATTCAAATTAGTGTCAATTAACTTTTGGCGGCACTCTGAAGATTCTTCATCGTCTGCGTTAGTTTGTCAGATGAGGTAATGCACTTTTTCTGGGTGCAGTTGTCACTGAAGAGATTGGCAGCATTTCATAGTTGTAAACAAAACTGTCTCATGTGCGCGATCATGACAAAGAGGAAATAGGATGCCAGAAGCTCTGTGAAAACACTTCAGTCCATTTCAGCAAGAAGGAATTGTGATCTGGTAAGTAAATTAGTGTTCTGCTCTGTCCTTAGCTCCTGCTAATGAGCGGGCCCCAGAGACTCCTGGTCCTGGGGGATAAGCCCCTGATACCCATTCAGGTTTGGTTGAAAGCTCCTTTTCTCTAGGGATCTTTGTTTAAAAGCAGAATTCTTTAAGCAAATATATTTATCAGATTAGAAATATTTCAAATATACAGAAATGCACAGAGAGTGTTATAACAAACCCACCACTCACGTTTAACAAATGCTAGCTTTTTGCCGTATTGGCTTTGTATTTTTTCTTTTTAATGAAAGACATTTCAAAGACAGTTCGTTGCATCTTTTCTTCCCCTCCCCAATCCCACTTTCCTTCTCCCTCTTCAGAAGTAACTATTATCTTCTTCCAGGGATCTTTAACCGGTTAATCTTTCAGTCCAACTTTGATGTCAACTGTTAACTTTTGAGGCCAGAAATGTCATTTCCAATATTGAGTCCACCTTCGAGCCCATTAAGTGAGAGTTTTCCGTGAGTCGGTTTAAATCAGCCCCTGGGTAGGGGGCGGACAGTTATAGAGTGACACTTATCACCACATTCCTAGAATTCTGGGAAGAGTAAAGAAAAGCCCTTGTGGTCTTGTGTTTGAAATGTGAAAGTTCGGTGACAGCCAGGACATTTTGGGTGTGGCAGTTATGGTGCATCTAACAGACTATCAAAATGCAGAGCAGGCTAATTCAGTAGCAGTTTTGGGGAAAATGACAAGGCGCTAGGTCCTGGAGAGAGGAGAACGAAATAACCTATGTGGGGATGTGTGTGTGTTTACACATACACAAATGGCTTATTTATGTGTATACCTGCCTCATTCAAGAATAAACTTGAGATGTCCTTTTTTTTTTTTTTTTTTTTTGTGGTACGTGGGCCTCTCACTGCTGTGGCCTCTCCAGTTGTGGAGCGCAGGCTCAGCGGCCATGGCTCACGGGCCCAGCCGCTCTGTGGCATGTGGGATCCTCCCGGACCGGGGCACGAACCCGCGTCCCCTGCATCGGCAGGTGGACTCTTAACCACTGCGCCACCAGGGAAGCCCTGAGATGTCCTTTTAAAATACATGCAGTGGAACAAAAAAAGGGATGAGGTCAGGAAATGAAGATGAAGGGAAGATGGGTATGGGAATAATAAGTTCAACTCTAAGATAAGACGAGCACATGGATACAGGCTATTAGGGGTGAAGTTTTCTCTAGAAGCGGCCCACAGATCTGGCCATGAGCTTCTCGGTAGATAGTGAAAGAAGTTAAAGGGATCAGTGACACAATTAAGGGCGGTGAAGATAAAAGCAAACCAGTTGCCCAAAGAAGAATAGCTCTTTCTACCACAGAAGCCTGAGAGCCATTTCCCTGAGGATGTGTTCCTCACCTTGGATGGGGTGGAAAGGTGGACCAACCAGAACATTGTAGAAAAGTATGCAATGCTCTGGACTGGTGTGTACCACGTGCGGGGAGCTCAGCTGAGGGACAGGGTGGTCAGTGTGCATCAGGAATGCCTGGAAACCAAGGGTTGTTGGTGCTGCCCATGTTGCCAGTTGGCATTGTGATGGTGCATTTCATATGTCAGCTTATTGGGCCGCAGGTGCCCAGATATTTGGTCGAACATTATTCTGGTGTGTCTGTGAGAGTGGTTTTGGATGAGCTTTGCATTTGAATCCATAGACTGAGTAAAGCAGATTGCTCTCCCCAGTGTGGGTGGGCATCGTCCAATCCGTTGAAAGCCTGAATAGAACGAAAGGGCTGACCTTCATGGGAGTAAGAAGGAACTCCCACTGCTCAACTGCCTTTGATCTGGGACATAATTTTTTTTTTTTCGGTACGCAGGCCTCTCACTGCTGTGGCCTCTCCCGTTGCGGAGCACAGGCTCCGGACGCGCAGGCTCAGCGGCCATGGGTCACGGGCCCAGCTGCTCCACGGCATGTGGGATCTTCCCGGACCGGGGCACGAACCGCATCCCCTGCATCGGCAGGCGGACTCTCAACCACTGCGCCACCAGGGAAGCCCTGGGACATCATTTTTTTTTTCCTGCCTTCAGACTGGAAGTGATGCATTGGGTCTTCCTGGGTCTTGAGCCTGCCTACTGACCTTCAGACTAGCTTCTCCCTGTATATGAGTCATTCTCACTGCCTGATTTGTCCTCTTTGATTATCCACTTCCCGTGATCCTACCTCAGCTCAGAAGGAGTGGTGCTTCGTGCAGGGCCATAGAACCCCAGCACGGTGGCAGCATGGCTGGGTCCAGAGCCAACCACATACAGGGCTGTGCTCTATAAAGCTGCTGCTGACGCCTAGGCTGGTCACCCTTTCGTCATTGTCTCCTCCTCTGAAATGGTTTTCAGTCTGCTTTCTGGGGGAGTTAGCCTTACCTGCTCCATCTGAATCACCCCCTGGCAGGATCAGACAAGCTGGACTGGGGTGAGGCTATAGGTGTAGCAGATTGAGAGCCTCCTGGGGTGGTGGGCCGGGTGGGAGGGGAGACAACGTGTTCAAGCTGTAAAGAGCCCAGCCTCTGTCTGCACAGCCAGGTCTGCCTCTAGTGTGGAGATGGCCGTCTGGGAACGGTGGGCACTGGGATGGGAGGACCCTGCTGATTAACCTCTTCCTGGCTTGTCCTTTCTGCCACCTCCCTCCCCACCAGGTAAATATTGCTTAGACACCCAGGTTCTGATTAAGGCTACATGATGAAACTTGTACCAAGGATACAACTGATGGTCCGTGTCAGCTTGTTGGAGTTAAAAAATATATTTTAATTTGTTTCGCTCTCTGGGGAAATTATCTGAGGCTGCATGTGATTACCACCTTTCACATGAGCTTTCAGAAACCTGAAATTATTCAAGCCACAAAATGAGATTTTTTAATCTACGTGAATACAGAAGTCTTTTGCCCCCCACCCACTTTTTTTGAGGAGGGGAGATTAAAAAATGTCTAATTCATTCCTCCCCTTCTCCCCCAGGACACTCTCATTAGCAGCTGTAAGAAAATGATCACACCGGTAGTACCTTGGATGGCATTTTCACATACATTTTCCCTTCTTATTTTAAACTTTATACCAACTCTTCGAGTTGTAGCAAGTGTTGCTCCCCCTTTTATAGAAGAAAGTGGTCTCTGAGAGCTTACGGGATTTGCCCAAGTTCACATGGCTGATGGGTTGCCGAGTCAGGACTAGAACCCAGTTCTTGCGGCAACAAGCTCAATGCCCTTTCATCCCACCAGGCTGCCTTGGAATAGTAACTGTGATAAAGTATTTATAACAGAATGGAGTTTGGGATTAAGATGGATTTTTATTGTACTCCACCTGCATTAGTCAGGATAAGTTAGGCTAAGTTGTGGTAAGACAAAATTCCAGTGGTTTAACTTGTTTATACAAAGGCCTCTGTGGGTCCAGGCGACTCTCCGGGGCAGTTGCCCTCCACTTCTCCAGACTGCTTTGATCTCATGACCCCCATGTCAGCATGAACCTTCAAGGGTGCTCCGAGGCAGGGAAAGGGGTATGGAAGATTTGCATGTTGGCTTTTAGATGCTTCAGCCCAGAAGTAACAAAATTTAATGCCAGTTTCATGGCCCTGCCCGACTGCACAAAGGGTGAGAAACCTTGTCTTCTGTGCGTCTTGGAAGGGGAGGAAAGCCAGCAATACTGGTGACCACCAGCAATGACCGTCGCTCCATCCACAGGCCAAAAGGTCTGTCCTGTGGAGTAGGACCCCTTTGGACAAACACCCATGTCCCAGATCCCGAGGAAGGCGTTCATACTACTGGAAATTACTTTGGAAGGACGTCCAAGCATTCGACAGATATTTAACAGATATAAACCATGTAACCTCTCCTAAACATCTGTGCTTATGGTTCAAGGAGGGTGATTCCTGTTTTATAAACACCATTTTCATGATTAAACCTTCAATGATTCCCCATTGTCCTGAGGAAACAGTTAAAACTCCTTAACGACTAAGGCCCATCCTGACTTGGCCCCTGACACCTTCCCCAGGTTCAGCTTTCACTGCTCCTCATACCGTATCCAGGGGAATGGACCTCCCTTTACCTCGGCCAAGCGTGCTCGCTCTCTTTACCTCCTGGCCTGTTCCGTCTGTCTTGCAGTACTTCCTTCCCCACTCACTTCCTTCTGGCTACTCCAACTCTGTATCATTTTCTTAGGCCAGGCCTCTCCTGTCTGCGTTAAACCCCTTCCTTTTTGCTCTGTCAGCCCTTCTGTTTAGCTAGTGGATCTTTGTAATGTAGTACCCTGCTCACTGATCTGAATCCCCAACTAGACGGCAAACTCCTTGGGGTCAGGAAGTGGGACTGGTAGCAGCACTTGCCCTTAAGAGTTTATCCTCAGCACTGGGCTTAGCTAGTAGAGCAATTGACTTAGCTAGGAAGCAATTGACTACATATTTATTAAATAAACAAATGAACGGACATGTGAATGGATGAATGAGGCCTCACTAAAGTCTCTGGGCCTCACGTTCTGCTCCATTGTCCGTGTGGTGAGCCATAGTCAAGACGGTCACTTTTGAGCTTTGACCACTATTTCCCATGTTCTCGGGGTCAGTGCACATTGGTTTGTCTCACTTGGCCTTGTATCCCCCCATTCTTCCTTAAAAGTGGGAGAAATATCTTATGTTTCTAATATTAAATCATCTTCTGTTTTTCCTGCAAGGGTTAAATTCATGGAATAATACACAGTGGTTGGAAAAGTATCATTAGGTACCTGAATTACTTGACTCTAATCCCCACTGGAGTTATTGTTTAAAGGACAGGTATTGTATGATTCCACTTCTACTCTAGGTCCCTAGAGTAGTCTAGTCCATAGAGACAGTAAGCAGCCCTAGTGATGGCCAGGGGCTTGGAGGACGGGGAGAGTGAAGGGAGTTATTGTTGAATGGGTTTAGAGTTTCATTTGGGGATGATGAAAAAGTTCTGGAGATGGATGGGGGTGATGATTGCACAACAAAATGAATGCACTTAATCCACTGAACTGTGTGGATTTTCAACACATAAAAAGAGTTGAAACGGTAAATTTTTTTTTAATATTTGAATTTTAGTTTATTTATTTTTTTATACAGCAGGTTCTTATTAGTTATCAGTCAATCCCAATAGCCCAATTCATGTCAATCCCAATAGCCCAATTCATCACACCACCACCCCCACCCCCCGCCGCTTACCCCCCTTGGTGTCCATACGTTTGTTCTCTACATCTGTGTCTCAATTTCTGCCCTGAAAACTGGTTCATAAGTACCATTTTTCTAGGTTCCACATATATGCGTTAATATACGATATTTGTTTTTCTCTTTCTGACTTACTTAACTCTGTATGACAGTCTCTAGATCCATCCACGTCTCCACAAATGACCCAATTTCATTCCTTTTTATGGCTGAGTAACATTCCATTGTGTGTATATATATATATATATATATATATATATATATATATATATATACCAATCTTCTTTATCCATTCATCTGTCGATGGGCATTTAGGTTGCTTCCGTGACCTGGCTATTGTAAATAGTGCTGCAATGAACCCTGGGGTGCATGTGTCTTTTTGAATTATGGTTTTCTCTGGGTATATGCCCAGTAGTGGGATTTCTGGGTCATATGGTAGTTCTATTTGTAGTTTTTTAAGGAACCTCCATACTGTTGTCCACAGTGGCTGTATCAATTTACATTCCCACCAACAGTGTAAGAGGGTTCCCTTTTGTCCACACCCTCTCCAGCATTTATTGTTTCTAGATTTTTTGATGATGGCCATTCTGATTGGTGTGAGATGATATCTCATTGTAGTTTTGATTTGCATTTCTCTAATGATTAGTGATGTTGAGCATTCTTTCATGTGTTTGTTGGCAGTCTGTATATCTTCTTTGGAGAAATGTCTATTTAGGTCTTCTGCCCATTTTTGGATTGGGTTGTTTGTTTTTTTTTTGTTATTAAGCTGCATGAGCTGCTTATAAATTTTGGAGATAAATCCTTTGTCAGTTGATTCATTTGCAAATATTTTCTCCCATTCTGAGAGTTGTCTTTTGGTCTTCTTTATGGTTTCCTTTGCTGCGCAAAAGCTTTGAAGTTTCATTAGGTCCCATTTGTTTATTTTTGTTTTTATTTCCATTTCTCTAGGAGGTGGGTCAAAAAGGACCTTGCTGTGATTTATGTCATAGAGTGTCCTGCCTATGTTTTCCTCTAAGAGTTTGATAGTTTCTGGCCTTACATTTAGGTCTTTAATCCATTTTGAGCTTATTTTTGTGTACGGTGTTAGGGAGTGATCTAATCTCATGCTTTTACATGTAGCTGTCCAGTTTTCCCAGCACCACTTATTGAAGAGGCTGTCCTTTCTCCACTGTACATTCCTGCCTCCTTTATCAAAGATAAGGTGACCATATGTGCGTGGGTTTATCTCTGGGCTTTCTATCCTGTTCCATTGATCTATCTTTCTGTTTTTGTGCCAGTACCATACTGTCTTGATTACTGTAGCTTTGTAGTATAGTCTGAAGTCAGGAAGCCTGATTCCTCCAGCTCCGTTTTTCGTTCTCAAGATTGCTTTGGCTATTCGGGGTCTTTTGTGTTTCCATACAAATGATGAAATTTTTTGTTCTAGTTCTGTGAAAAATGCCAGTGGTAGTTTGATAGGGATTGCATTGAATCTGTAGATTGCTTTGGGTAGTATAGTCATTTTCACAATGTTGATTCTTCCAATCCAAGAACATGGTATATCTCTCCATCTATTTGTATCATCTTTAATTTCTTTCATCAGTGTCTTATAATTTCCTGCATACAGGTCTTTTGTCTCCTTAGGTAGGTTTATTCCTAGATATTTTATTCTTTTTGTTGCAATGGTAAATGGGAGTGTTTTCTTGATTTCACTTTCAGATTTTTCATCCTTAGTGTATAGGAATGCCAGAGATTTCTGTGCATTAATTTTGTATCCTGCTACTTTACCAAATTCATTGATGAGCTCTAGTAGTTTTCTGGTAGCATCTTTAGGATTCTCTATGTATAGTATCATGTCATCTGCAAAGAGTGACAGCTTTACTTCTTCTTTTCCGATTTGGATTCCTTTTATTTCCTTTTCTTCTCTGATTGCTGTGGCTAAAACTTCCAAAACTATGTTGAATAAGAGTGGTGAGAGTGGGCAACCTTGTCTTTTTCCTGATCTTAGTGGAAATGCTTTCGGTTTTTCACCATTGAGAACGATGTTGGCTGTGGGTCTGTCATATATGGCCTTTATTATGTTGAGGAAAGTTCCCTCTATGCCTACTTTCTGCAGGGTTTTTATCATAAATGGGTGTTGAATTTTGTCAAAAGCTTTCTCTGCATCTATTGAGATGATCATATGGTTTTTCTCCTTCAATTTGTTAATATGGTGTGTCACGTTGATTGATTTGCGTATATTGAAGAATCCTTGCATTCCTGGAATAAACCCCACTTGATCATGGTGTATGATCCGTTTAATGTGCTGTTGGATTCTGTTTGCTAGTATTTTGTTGAGGATTTTTGCGTCTATGTTCATCAGTGATATTGGCCTGTAGTTTTCTTTCTTTGTGACATCCTTGTCTGGTTTTGGTATCAGGGTGATGGTGGCCTCGTAGAATGAGTTTGGGAGTGTTCCTCCCTCTGCTATATTTTGGAACAGTTTGAGAAGGATAGGTGTTAGCTCTTCTCTAAATGTTTGATAGAATTCGCCTGTGAAGCCATCTGGTCCTGGGCTTCTGCTTTTTGGAAGATTTTTAATCAAAGTTTCAATTACAGTGCTTGTGATTGGTCTGTTCATATTTTCTATTTCTTCCTGATTCAGTCTTGGCAGGTTGTGCCTTTCTAAGAATTTGTCCATTTCTTCCAGTAATCTCTCATGATCTTTTGTATTTCTGCAGTGTCAGTTGTTATTTCTCCTTTTTCATTTCTAATTCTATTGATTTGAGTCTTCTCCCTTTTTTTCTTGATGAGTCTGGCTAATGGTTTATCAATTTTGTTTATCCTTTCAAAGAACCAGCTTTTAGTTTTATTGATCTTTGCTATCGTTTCCTTCATTTCTTTTCATTTATTTCTGATCTGATTTTTATGATTTCTTTCCTTCTGCTAACTTTGGGGTTTTTTTGTTCTTCTTTCTCTAATTGCTTTAGGTGCAAGGTTAGGTTGTTTATTCGAGATGTTTCCTGTTTCTTAAGGTAGGATTGTATTGCTATAAACTTCCCTCTTAGAACTGCTTTTGCTGCATCCCAATGATTTTGAGTCATTGTGTCTCCATTGTCATTTGTTTCTAGGTATTTTTTGATTTCCTCTTTGATTTCTTCAGTGATCACTTTGTTATTAAGTAGTGTATTGTTTAGCCTCCATGTGTTTGTATTTTTTACAGATCTTTTCCTGTAATTGTTATCTAGTCTCATAGCATTGTGGTCGGAAAAGATACTTGATACGATTTCAATTTTCTTAAATTTACCAAGGCTTGATTTGTGACCCAAGATATGATCTATCCTGGAGTATGTTCCATGAGCACTTGAGAAAAATGTGTATTCTGTTGTTTTTGGATGGAATGTCCTATAAATATCAATTAAGTCCATCTCGTTTAATGTATCATTTAAAGCTTGTGTTTCCTTATTTATTTTCATTTTGGATGATCTGTCCATTGGTGAAAGTGGGGTGTTAAAGTCCCCTACTATGAATGTGTTACTGTCTATTTCCCCTTTTATGGCTGTTAGTATTTGCCTTATGTATTGAGGTGCTCCTGTGTTGGGTGCATAAATATTTACAATTGTTATATCTTCTTCTTGGATCGATCCCTTGATCATTATGTAGTGTCCTTCTTTGTCTCTTCTTATAGTCTTTATTTTAAAGTCTATTTTGTCTGATATGAGAATTGGTACTCCAGCTTTCTTTTGGTTTCCATTTGCATGAAATACCTTTTTCCATTCTCTTACTTTCAGTCTGTATATGTCTCTAGGTCTGAAGTGGGTCTCTTCTAGACAGCAAATATATGCGTCTTGTATCCATTCAGCCAATCTGTGTCTTTTGGTGGGAGCATTTAGTCCATTTACATTTAAGGTAATTAATGATATGTGTGTTCCCATTCCCATTTTCTTAATTGTTTTGGGTTCGTTATTGTAGATCTTTTCCTTCTTTTGTGTTTCTTGCCTGGAGAAGTTCCTTTAGCAGTTGTTGTAGAGCTGGTTTGGTGGTACTGAACTCTCAGCTTTTGCTTGTCTGTAAAGGTTTTAATTTCTCCATCAAATCTGCATGAGATCCTTGCTGGGTAGAGTAATCTTGGTTGCAGGTTTTTCTCCTTCAACACTTTCAATATGTCCTGCCACTCCCTTCTGGCTTGCAGAGTTTCTGCTGAAAGATCAGCTGTTAACCTTTGGGGATTCCCTTGTGTGTTATTTGTTGTTTTTCCCTTGCTGCTTTTAATATGCTTTCTTTGTATTTAATTTTTGACAGTTTGATTAATATGTGTCTTGGCGTATTTCTCCTTGGATTTATCCTGTATGGGACTCTCTGTGCTTCCTGGACTTGATTAACTATTTCCTTTCCCATATTAGGGAAGTTTTCAACTATAATCTCTTCAAATATTTTCTCAGTCCCTTTCTTTTTCTCTTCTTCTTCTGGAACCCCTATAATTCGAATGTTGGTGCGTTTAATGTTGTCCCAGAGGTCTCTGAGACTGTCCTCAGTTCTTTTCATTCTTTTTTCTTTATTCTGCTCTGCAGTAGTTATTTCCACTATTTTATCTTCCAGGTCACTTAACCGTTCTTCTGCCTCAGTTATTCTGCTATTGATCCCATCTAGAGTATTTTTCATTTCATTTATTGTGTTGTTCATCATTGTTTGTTTGATCTTTAGTTCTTCTAGGTCCTTGTTAACTGTTTCTTGCATTTTGTCTATTCTGTTTCCAAGATTTTGGATCATCTTTACTATCATTATTCTGAATTCTTTTTCAGGTAGACTGCCTATTTCCTCTTCATTTGTTAGGTCTGGTGGGTTTTTACCTTGCTCCTTCATCTGCTGTGTGTTTTTCTGTCTTTTCATTTTGCTTACCTTACTGTGTTTGGGGTCTCCTTTTTGCAGGCTGAAGGTTCGTAGTTCCTGTTGTTTTTTGTGTCTGTCCTCAGTGGCTAAGGTTGTTTCAGTGGGTTGTGTAGGCTTCCTGGTGGAGGGGACTAGTGCCTGTGTTCTGGTGGATGAAGCTGGATCTTGTCTTTCTGGTGGGCAGGTCCACGTCCGGTGGTGTGTTTTGGGGTGTCTGTAGACTTATTATGATTTTGAGCAGCCTCTCTGCTAATGGGTGGGGTTGTGTTCCTGTCTTGCTAGTTGTTTGGCATAGGATGTCCAGCACTGTAGCTTGCTGGTTGTTGAGTGAAGCTGGGTGCTGGCGTTGAGATGGAGATCTCTGGGATATTTTCGCCGTTTGATATTATGTGCAGCTGGGATGCCTCTTGTGGACCAGTGTCTTGAAGTTGGCTCTCCCACCTCAGAGGCACAGCACTAACTCCTGGCTGCAGCACCAAGAGCCTTTCATCCACAGGGCTCCTTAATTTGGGATGATTGGTTGTCTATTCATGTGTTCCACAGATGCAGAGTACCTCAAGTTGATTGTGGAGCTTTAATCCGCTGCTTCTGAGGCTGCTGGGAGAGATTTCCCTTTCTCTTCTTTGTTCTCACAGCTCCGAGGGGCTCAGCTTTGGATTTGGCCCCGCCTGTGTGTGTAGGTCGCGGAGGGCATCTGTTCTTTGCTCAGACAGGACGGGGTTAAAGGAGCCGCTGATTCGGAGGCTCTGGCTCACTCAGGCCGGACGGTAGGGAGGGTCACGGAGTGCGGGGCGGGCCTGCTGCGGCAGAGGCCGGTGTGACGTTGCCAGCCTGAGGCGCACCGTGCGTTCTCCCGGGGGAGTTGTCCCTGGATCCCGGCACCCTGGCAGTGGCGGGCTGCACAGGCTCCCAGGAGGGGAGGTGTGGATAGTGACCTGTGCTCGGGCACAGGCTTCTTGGTGGCGGCAGCAGCAGCCTTAGCGTCTCATGCCCGTCTCTGGGGTCCGCACTTTTAGCCGCGTCTCGTGCCTGTCTCTGGAGCTCCCTTAAGCAGCGCTCTTAATCCCCTCTCCTCGCGCACCAGGAAACAAAGAGGGAAGAAAAAGTCTCTTGCCTCTTCGGCAGGTCCAGACTTTTCCCCGGACTCCCTCCCGGCTAGCCGGTGCACTAACGCCCTGCAGGCTGTGTTCACGCCGCCAACCCCAGTCCTCTCCCGGCGCTCCGGAGCCTCAGCTCGCAGCCCCGCCCGCCCTAGCGGGCGAGCAGACAAGCCTCTCGGCTGGTGAGTGCCAGTCGGCCCCAATCCTCTGCGCTGGAATTTCTCCGCTTTGCTCTCCGCACCCCTGTTGCTGTGCTCTCCTCCGCGGCTCCGAAGCTCTCCCACTCCGCCACCCGCAGTCTCCGCCTGCGAAGGGGCTTCCTAGTGTGTGGACACTTTTCCTCCTTCACAGTTCCCTCCCGCTGGTGCAGGACCCGTCCCTATTCTTTTGTCTCTGTTTATTTTTTTCTTTTGCCCCTGTTTATTTTTTTCTTTTGCCCTAACCAGGTACATGGGGGGTTCCTTGCCTTTTGAGAGGTCTGAGGTCTTATGCCAGCGTTCAGTAGGTGTTCTGTAGGAGTTGCTCCATGCGTAGATGTATTTCTGGTGTATCTGTGGGGAGGAAGGTGATCTCCGCATCTTACTCTTCCGCCATCTTCCCGGAAGTCCAAAAACTGTTTCTAATTTTATTGATTTGAGTCCTCTCCCTCTTTTTCTTGATGAGTCTGGCTAATGGTTTATCAATTTTGTTTATCTTCTCAAAGAACCAGCTTTTAGTTTTATTGATCTTTGCTATTGTTTTCTTTGTTTCTATTTCATTTATTTCTGCTCTGACCGTTAATGATTTTTTCCTTCTGCTAACTTTGGGTTTTGTTTGTTCTTCTTTCTGTAGCTCCTTTAGGTGTAAGGATAGATTGTTTATTTGAGATTTTTGTTGTTTCTTGAGGTAGGCTTTTATAGCTATAAACTTCCCTCTTAGAACGGTTTTTGCTGCATCCCACAGGTTTTGGATCGTCATATTTTCATTGTCATTTGTCTCTAGGTATTTTTTGATTTCCTGTTTGATTTCTTCAGTGATCTCTTGGTTATTTAGTAACGTATTGTTTAGCCTCTATGTGTTTGTGTTTTTTATGTTGTTTCCCCTGTAATTGATTTCTAATCTCATAGCGTTGTGGTCAGAAAAGATGCTTGATATGATTTCAGTTTTCTTAAATTTATTGAGGCTGATTTGTGACCCAAGATGTGATCTATCCTGGAGAATGTTTCATGTGCACTTGAGAAGAAAGTGTAATCTGCTGTTTTTGGATGGAATGTCCTATAAATATCAATTAAATCTATGATTTAATAGATTTTAATCTATTAAATGAATAGATTATCTGAATGTTTCACTAGTTCTGAAGTGCATCTCTTGTAGACAGCATATATATGGGTCTGTTTTTGTATTCATTCAGCAAGCCTGTGTCTTTTGGTTGCAGCATTTAATCCATTCACATTTAAGGTAATTATCGATATTTATGTTCCTATTACCATTTTCTTAATTGTTTTGGGTTTGTTTTTGTAGGTCCTTTTCTTTTCTTGTGTTTCCCACTTAGAGAAGTTCCTTTAGCATTTGTTGTAGAGCTGGGTTGGTGGTGCTGAATTCTCTTAGCTTTTGCTTGTCTGTAAAGCTTTTGATTTCTCCGTCTAATCGAAATGAGATCCTTGCCTGGTAGCGTAATCTTGGTTGTAGGTTCTTCCCTTTCATCACTTTAAATATGTCACGCCATTCCCCTTCTGGCTTGTAGAGTTTCTGTTCAGAAATCAGCTGTTAACCTTATGGGAGTTCCTTTGTATGTTATTTGTCATTTTTCCCTTGCTGCTTTCAATAATTTTTCTTTGTCTTTAATTTTTTCCAATTTGATTACCATGTGTCTCCGCGTGTTTCTCCTTGGGTTTATCCTGTATGGGACTCTCTGCGCTTCCTGGACTTGGGTGGCTATTTCCTTTCCCATGTTAGGGAAGTTTTTTACTCTAATCTCTTCATATATTTTCTCGGGTCCTTTCTCTCTCTCTTCTCCTTCTGGGACCCCTATAATGCGAATGTTGTTGTGTTTAATGTTGTCCCAGAGGTCTCTTAGGCTGTCTTCATTGCTTTTCATTCTTTTTTCTTTATTCTGTTCTGCAACAGTGAATTCCACCATTCTGTCTTCCAGGTCACTTATCCGTTCTTCTGCCTCAGTTATTCTGCTATTGATTCCTTCTAGTGTATTTTTCATTTCAGTTATTGTATTGTTCATCTCTATTTGTTTGTTCTTTAATTCTTCTAGGTCTTTGTTAAACATTTGTTGCATCTTCTGATCTTTGCCTCCATTCTTTTTCCGTGGTCCTGGATCATCTTCACTATCATTATTCTGAATTCTTTTTCTGGAAGGTTGCCTATCTCTGCTTCATTTAGTTGTTTTTCTGGGGTTTTATCTTGTTCCTTCATCTGATACATAGCCCTCTGCCTTTTCATCTTGTCTGTCTTTCTGTGAATGTGGTTTTTGTTCCACAGGCTGCAGGATTGTAGTTCTTCTTGCTTCTGCTGTCTGCCCTCTGGTGGATGAGTCTATCTAAGAGGCTTGTGCAGGCTTCCTGATGGGAGGGACTGGTGGTGGGTAGAGCTGGTTGTTGCTCTGGTGGGCAGAGCTCAGTAGAACTTTAATCCACTTGACTACGGATGAGTGGGGCTAGGTTCCCTCCCTGTTGGTTGTTTGGCCTGAGGAAACCCAACACTGGAGCCTACCTGGGCTCTTTGGTGGGGCTAATGGCAGTCTCTGGGAGTGTTCATGCCAAGGAGTACTTCCCAGAACTTCTGCTGCCGGTGTCCTTGTCCTCACGGTGAGCCACAGCCACCCCCCACCTCTGCAGGAGACCCCCTAACACTAGCAGGTAGGTCTGGTTCAGTCTCCCCTGTGGTCACTGCTCCATACCCTGGGTCCCGATGCTCACACTACTTTGTGTGTGCCCTTCAAGTGTGGAGTGTCTGTTTCCCCTAGTTCTGTCAAAGTCCTGCAATCAAATCCCAGTAGCTTTCAAAGTCTGATTATCTAGGAATTCCTCGTCCTTTTGCCGGACCCCCAGGTTGGGAAGCCTGACGTGGGGCTCAGAACCTTCACTCCCGTGGGTGGACTTCTGTGGTATAAGTGGTCTTCAGTCTGTGAGTCACCCACCCACAGTTATGGGATTTGATTTTACTGTGATTACACCCCTCCTCCCGTCTCATTGTGGCTTCTCCTTTGTCTTTGTGTGTGGGGTATCTTTTTTGGTGGGTTCCAGTGTCTTCTTGTCAGTGATTGTCCAGCAGCTAGTAGTGATTCTGGTGTTCTCGCAAGAGGGAGTGAGAGCACGTCATTCTACTCTGCCATCTTGGTTCCAATCGAAATAGTAAATTTTAATTTTTATTTCTATTATTTTATTACAATAAAAATTGGATTCCCATTATAACGTATATTATTAATTCCACAGATTCAAACAGAATACCGGTCTAAATAAGTGCTCTAAATATGACTATAGACTGTGCAGTATAATGTCACCTAATGAGACCACAGTCCGTTGCATGTCACCAGGCTAGTGCGTGATTGTACTGCAAGGACGTTTCCTGAGGCTGAGTACATGGTGTTTCCCTGGCTGCTTCTTATTTAGGAAAATTATTCCCAAGATGAGACTCATTTTGGCTCAATAGAAAAATTCTCCACCTTTTCTCCCTAGATGAAAACCCAGCTCGGTGATTTCCAAATCTTTTTTGAACCATCTTTTGCTCTTGTTTTCTCTGATACAATTTGCTTTTTAAAAAGTTTTAAACTATTTCCTATCCCTGCATTTATTAAGGAACAATTTATTTGTCTCCCCTCTGAATCAATTTGCTTTTCTCTGATACAATTTGCTTTTAAAAAAGTTTTAAACTATTTCCTATCCCTGCATTTATTAAGGAACAATTTATTTGTCTCCCCTCATGCCCTTGAAAATATGTAGACACATATAACCACCCAGCAGTGTTTGTATTGGCCTGAATGACCAGTTTCTCCACATTGATTTGATATAATTGCTGCGTTTGATATAATGCTTAAGTATGAATAAAAGTGTGATTTCCATGGGGCTTTTGACCTACACAAACTAGCTCAAGGACCCCTATTATCACCTTCAAGGAAACCAGGTAATCTGCATTTCACTTGTTTCCAGCACATTTCCTTTAAGATTGCTGGCGCCCAATTGTCCAGCCATGGTGGAGGGGCTCCCAGAGGCCTGGAGATGGATGCCCTAGTCAGGAGTGCATATTGAATCTGTTACGTGGTGGTGATATATGATTTCGGCATTTCAGGGGGGATCTGCATCTTCTGTACTCCTTGACTGGAATTTTGCTGCCATGTTGTTTTGTGCTTTACTGTTCAACAAGAGGAAAATGAATCTAGAAACCTGCTTAAAAACGGGCATACTGTATTCAATTTTATATAATTAAAAGAGCTTACATGCTAGGCCTCAATTTGCTTATCTGCAGAGGGAAGAAATTGAACTAAGGTCCCTTCTAGCTCTAGAAATTCTAAAATTGCAGCTAACAAATAGCAATATTAAGGGGTCCTAATAGCCCTTACATTTTTCTCATCTGGCAGGCCCAGAGGGCTCATTGTCTGTGGGTTTTCAGGGGTTGCTGCTTTCCCTCAGGGTTGATTGATCTGTTTATTCTAAGCTAGAGGCTGGAGCTAGAAAGGAGGCCGTTTGTTTGGGGCACTGCTGAGAAAAACAGCCTAATCACCTAAACATCACCTTGGGGAATGAAGTAACTCCAAAAGAGAGGGAACGGGACCTGTGATTTGATTCTGAGTGAGGACCGTGTAGGGGTGGAGGAGGCCGGGGGAGACCTGGAGAGCTGTATCCTGTGGCGCTGTCATGACGGCCAGCAGAAAGGAATTTGGTTTCCTTAAACGTCCAGGGGTGGGACCCCCATCCAGAGCTGACTCCTCTGTACGTGTCTGGTCACTTCCCTTGAGCTCCTCCAGACCCTGGTGCTGGCTCAAGGGGCTGCCCCCCGGCAGGTGTGCTGGGCAGAGGAATGTTAGCCTTTCTTGCCAGCAGTTGGAAGGTTTTCAGATGAAAAGGAAAAAACCCCAAACAAGGAAACTTTGCTAAAGTAGAATGGCCCCTGGGTTTTATCTTTCTATCTTCAATGGCCCTGAACGATATGGGGACAGATGGGAATTTAACACTTTTAAGCAAGTTAGTGTCTCTAAGATAAAGCTTCCACTCCACCTGATTTCTGGGTTAGAGCAGAGCCAGACCTTTCTCCAGAGGCAGACTGATTGAGAAGTACAGATGAGGCAAATCTATTGTTTTTCTTCTTCGTTTATATTGCCTCTATCCCAAGGACTAAGAATTCTGAGAAGAGAGCTAGGAGATCCTTTAGCATAGTACGATTTAACTCTGGGTCAGGTCAGCAAATATTTATTAAGCACACACAAAAGGCAGGGCGCTGAAAGACAAAACAAATCAATTAAACAATATCAACACTTGTCACTGGTCGGGCGAAAAAGGCAGTACAACGAACGGCTGGCAAATACAGGTGTGAATTCCACTTAGTCTCAGCAAGATGAAGGAAGAGGAAGCTTCTGGAAGGGGAGAATTCTGCCAGCACCAATCTGAGTATCCCTGCGGGGCTTGACTATTTAGCCCCATCGCTTCTCCAAGGGGCACCTCTTTACCCTGGGAGGTGTGCAGTCTGATAGATGGGCCTGCCTGCTAGTATCTGCTTGATTTCTGAGCTGTGGGTAACAGACCGGTGCTGGAATTGTCCCAGAGCTGAGCAGTGTCATTTATGGATGCTGACCTCTCCCAGCAGGGACTTTGCCGTGACCTCTTAAGGTCCTAGGGCTAAGTCCGAAAGCAACAAGCATAAATTTGGGCGACTGGCATACACATTAGAGTCCCAGGGTGAAGCGTGGTTCTGAAAACTCCGCAAACTGTGTATAACTTAATTCCCCCGCCTGCTGGCGTGTCTGTCATCCCCGAGATTCAACGTGGGCAGATTAGGTCAACAGGGGCTAGTGAGGCAAGATCAACAAAACAAAGTGAAGAGAAAAGGGTTTCTTAATAACAAGGACAACTTTTACTATTTGAGGTCAGCCTAAACCAAGATTGACCAAGAAAAAAACCGCTATTCCATTTTATTCCTAGAAAGAAAGACACTTTTGTAAGTAGGAAGAATATAGGAATATGTAGATCTCAGTTCTTTTGAGGATTTATATCAACTCACATATCTATCCTCCGGTTAAGAAGCATCTTCAGCTTAGAGGAAAACTCTAAGGTTCACGAAGTATCATACACTGGAAGAAAACGCTCAGGGATTTTGGCAGTGGTGGAGAGAGACAGTATAAAACTGAGTCTGCAGTAATTCTTTTATAGGAAAAATGTATTCTGAGGTGCCAGAAGATTCAAGGAGAGGATGAATCTCTCCTTCAGAAGTTAGAAGACCCAGCAGAGCTATGCTCTTCTCTGCAAGAGATAAGAGCTCTGTGAAGGTCTACAAATAGGCATTGAGGGGGGTGGGTGGATGGGAGGGCAGGCAACTGGGAGGAACTAAAGCTGGTAGAAAAGGTCTGGAGGCCATAAGGGCCCTTAGTTAGAATGGGACAAACTGACCAGATTGTCAGATGCCTTTGGTGTTGAGTTCGATGTAATCGCGCTACTACTAAGCACGTAGACCCAAGAAGATAAATTCCGTATAGCCTTGGCTGCTTTTTCCTTTAAGTTATAACCGCCAGGGTGTAAACAATAGAAAGCAAAACACAAGCTGAGCGGACGTCACAGGGCTGTATGATAACATGTCCAGGTCCAGATCCCTTATGCACTCAGACTGCTGGGACCTCTGTCCTCAGGCTGGACTTTCTGATTTCTGAGGCTTTTCTGAGCTGTCACCATTTAGTATAAATAGCAGCGTGCTGGAGAGCCGGTGACAGTGTGGCATTTTGTGGGACCACTTCTTGCTCAGCATTCCTCATGAAGTCTCCTGGTGCTGGCCGTGTGCCAGGCCTGACAAACTGCCGTGAAAACGACTTGGCATAAAGTGATTTTGAACAATTATCGTGGAGGCTCCTTCATTATTACATCTTCCGTGCTTGGCAAAATAATGACTGTGCTTTGTTTTAATCAAAGAACACCGATAGAATGTTTTCCCGTATCTGGATTACGGAACGTGCCACGAAATGTGTCCACAGATTCCTGGGGATGAAGCCTGGTTAGAGTTGCTGGTCACTTTCCAGGATTTTTGTGACTAACTTCATTACTGTAATTCACTACTGACGGGGTCTCTGGCCCATTGCTGAGGACGGGCTGGAGAAGAAGAGACTGTATGTGAAAATGCAGCCTGTGACTTTGAGAAACGTGAGTGGAAGCGTTCTGAGGCTCAGACTCGTGAGTGCGTGATGTGTTTCTGTTGCACCTTAGGCGTGGATCCCTCAAGTGGGAGTGATTTAGGAGCATGAAAAGACAGTCTCAGTGTTATCATTTGGTCTATTAATGCTATAGAAAATCTATTTGTTCCTACCGATCTATAAGAACTTTTCATAATAATGAAACCACACTGTATTTTTAGAAAGACTATAGCTTAAATGTCTTCAGGAGGTTACTCGTCACAAAGTGCTTTTATGTCTATTACTTTGACTCTTATATCATGATGGTCAGCTCTGTGAGGTAAATCAGCTATTGTTATCCTTATTTGTTCCAGATGAGAGACTGGAGACTCAGAGCAATAATGTGACGTCTACACTGCCGAGTACTTAGTGCTTAGGGCCAGAGGCAGGCAGGCTGGAACCCAAAATCCCTCTACTACCTTTTTTTTTTTTTTAATTAATAGATTTTTTTTTAAAAGCAGTTTTGGGTTTATAGAAAAAAGTGAGCAGAAAGTACAAAGGGTTCCCATATGCCGCTTCCTCAACCCCTGGCTTCCCTTATTATTAACTGCTTGCATTAGTGTGGTACACTTGTTATAACTGATGAGCCAATACTGATACATTATTATTACCTAAAGTCCACAGATTATATTAGGTATCACGCTTTGTGTCATACATTCTATGAGTTTTGACAAATGTATAACAACATGTATCCACCATTCCAGTACCATCCAGAATAATGGTTCCATTGCCCTAAAAATTCCCTGTGCTCTGCCTGTTCAGACCTGCATCCTCCCTCCCTCACTCCCAGCAACCACTGATCTTTTTACCGTCTCTGTAGTTTGTCTTTTCTAGAATGTCACATAGTTGGAATCATATGGTATCCTTCTCCTGCTTTTAAAACTCTAATATTTTCCTTTCATTGTTTATATCAACAAGAATAACAAAAATTTACTGTTTCTTTCTATTTGAGTTGAATTGTTTTCATGAAGATGTGTACATGAAGAAGCCTCCTTTTTTCTACCGCCATCTCCTATCCGTGGTCTTACCACTGGTTGGAATACAGCCAGTAGATTTATCTCTTGGTTAAGATGTCCTTGCCTTATATAACAAACCTAACTGCATGTATCAAGAATTTTGCTCCTCTGGGGAAAATCAGCAAAAATCTAGTATAGCGTACCTGTGATCTACTCTCCTGTAAACCTGTTTTACGAGAGAATGTTACTGTAGCAATCGAGAAAACTGGGGTGTTGAAAGAGGAAAAGCCTTGCCCAAGTGAAGATATTAAGAGAAGAGAAAATGAAAGCCAAGTCTTCCTTATTTCCGTCTGAGATACTGCTGAATTTAGCTCTGATTGGCCAGTGCCCTCACAGGGAGACATGGACGGGAGAGACCGTGTCAGTTAGCTCAGCCATTTAGCACCGAAGCTCTGACTATTGTGGATTTGATCCTCATAGAAGTTAATGAGTTACCTTGGAACTCACCTTTAATTCCTGGAAGCTGTGGGGACCAAGGTGGAACTACTGGGTTGTGAGAGGAACCGAGACAGTAAGTTTAGATCTCATTTCCCTCTCACCCCAAACCCAGGAATAAAACAGGCCAAACACATGTTCTACCAGAGGAAGATCAAACACGTGTTTTTGTGCTTGTTGGTTAGTTTTGCTTGAAGGGATTGAGTACTAGTATTGGTTGATGGAAGAGACTACATTCTGAAGTCATTTTATAGTGGAGAAAGGAACAAGAATGCACTCCGTAACGGATGCGTTTGCTTGGCATTCTTAATTATTGTGGGTTCTCTGTTGCTTGGGTGGTCATTGTTTACAATTTTTAGAGTGGCAGAAAGATGAAGGTTCCTAAACGTTTAAAAATCCTTCTTGCTGTTTAACAAGGACAGAGTACCTTATTAAAAAGATAACCAAGGATAAGATAACTAAGGATCAGATAACCGTGGATGCATCAACGGCTAATGCACTCTTCTAAGTGCTGGTGTAATAAATACGGGTGTTTTTAACCTTGTCAGTTAGGTGGCAGCATAGTCTAATAGAAAACAGCTCTAGCTTGTGGGTCAAAATTTCTCCAGTTTGCTCCTAAGTCGCTTATTGATATCATATTTGGGTGACCCTGGGCAAGTCACTTGACTTCTTTTGATCTCCCTTGCCAGGTCTGTAAAATGAGAACAATCATAGTGATACTTGGCCCTGACTTAGGACAAATGAGGTAATAATACTGAGAGTTTTGTGCTGTCAGTGTACAACTTTAAGCTATTATGCAGGTGTCCATATTAAAAGCATCTTACCATTAATATTTATTTTATATGGCATATGTATATATTATTATCTTGTATACGGCACATGTATATATTAATATGTATTACATATATCCTAGTAGTGTTCAACACATATTTGTGTGTATATCCACATGTACATATATGTGTGTGTGTGTCATGTGGTTTATAGTTTTTCAAAGTTCTTTTGCAGACATTACCCTCATTTGATCCTCCCAATAATCTCTCAGAAGGAGGATGTTTTTGCATTCATGTTATACATGTTGTGGAGAGAAGTTATGCTTCCTGAAACTTGATACAGTTACCATGATTTTGAAATAAAGGAAAAAGACCTTCGGTGTAGACAGAAGTCACAATTTTAAGTACTTGTGTAACCAAGTTGTGAACAGGTGTGGAAAAATTTAAAGAAATTCATTACCCGAAATCAAGAAGATAAGTCTTTTGTTTTTGTTTGTTTGTTTTATAAATTTATGTATTTATTTATTTGTTTTTGGCTGCATTGGGTCTTCGTTGCTGTGCGCGGGCTTTCTCTAGTTGCGGCGAGCGGGGGCTACTCTTCGTTGCAGTGCACGGGCTTCTCATTGCGGTGGCTTCTCTTGTTGCAGAGCACAGGCTCTAGGCGCGCGGGCTTCAGTAGTTGTGGCACGTGGGCTCAGTAGTGGTGGCTCGCGGGCTCTAGAGTGCAGGCCCAGTAGTTGTGGCACACGGTCTTAGTTGCTCTGCAGCATGTGGGATCTTCCTGGACCAGGGCTTGAACCCGTGTCCCCTGCATTGGCAGGCGGATTCTTAACCACTGTGCCACCAAGGAAGTCCCAGCCTTTTGCAAAAGGTCTTCCTTGATGCAGAGACCGAACAGTGTCTTTCACTGAACCATAACTTTGCATGTTGGATGAGATTTCCCAGGAAGATTCTCTTCAGGATGGTGTCTTTCACTCAACCTGAAAGTGCTGCTTAAATTTGTTACTTAAGAAAGGCTCTAGGGCTTGTGTATATTATCAATACAGGTCATTTGCCAGACGTATGTATTGCTAATGTTTTTGCAGTCTGTGACTTGACTATTTCTAGTGTCTTTCGATGAACTAAGTTCTGAAATTTAATAAAGCTCAGTATCAATGTCAAAAAAAAAAAGGCTCTAAAAGGCCCCCACTCTCTAAGGTACCACCTGTTCATGTAGTTGTGAATTTATTAGTCAATCCATCTAATCATTTATTCATTCATTCACTCAAAAAGCACTTACTAAACTCCTACTATGTGCCCTCAAGGACCAAGCTGAAGTGGGAAGCAGACAGTGTAGATGGAGTTGGTCTGGATGTTGCACAGTCGGGCTGACAGGAAGCACATTTTCAGACCTGGGATAGGTCCCATATGGTGGACAGAGTTGCTGGAAAAAAGTAAAATCAAGATATATCGTTTAGGACGTCTGATCTTCAAGACATACACTCTTGTTCTTATAGAACGTTGAGGTGTCCTAGCTGGGTGGAAAAAGAAGTCTTTCAGTGGAAGCAATAAACAGTGATGGTATTTCACACAAAGTTCACAAGGGTCATAGGAAAACCCCTCTGCAAGGGGCTGGGGAGACCTGCAGAGAGACGTTCCCCACATGGTGAAACTGCAGAGGCTGCATGAGGTAGGATGGAGCTGGGTGCTCTTGGTGGGGCGTTATTCATTTCTGTCTTACCATTATTTCTTCTTAGCTAAGTGCCCAGCTCACTTGTCTATCATCTCCCTTGAATTGAGACATCTCCTGTTGGCAGCCCTGCACTTTTTGGAGTGTGCAGTATCCTGAGATACCTACCACGGGGCCAGCCATGCCTCAAGCACACCACTGCTGTGATCTTGCAGGCTTGTTAACACAAGAGGAGGACCCAAGGTACCATGTTCCTAAAGAAGAGTGATATCTATTGCCCACCTCGTCGCACGCATACCTGAGGTTGAATTCCTCATTTCCCCGTAGCAGTTTTTACATATATTAAGTTGTATAGGAGGGATACAACTTATAGGAGGTAGATGGGCCCCTGCACTGAGCAGCTGGAGTTTGTCAACCAGAGTGAAATTGGAGCTTTGTCTTGCCTAGACACTCCAAGGGCAAAGGTGGTGGCAGGAACTGAGCTCAGCTGAGTAAAGAGATAAGATGACCACATCTGTCACTCCTGAGGTCAGGGAGACCTCCCCAACTGCACACGCGCAGAAAGCCTCCTTGGGGGTCAAAAGGGAGGGGTGGCACCCCACAATAAATGTTGTAAAACCTCCCAGAGGCCTCTGTGGTGGAATCCATCTTGGCAAAAAAGATCACACGTATATTGGGGAGGGTCCTAGGGCAGGTCAGACGTGGGAAAGAAATGAGATAATCGGCTACAGGTAAACAAAGAGCTGGAAGACCTGCCCTGTATAAATGATTTAAACACTTCTTTACTTCCTCCTGATTAGGGAGGATGCCCACGCCCTTGCTCTCCGGGTGTGCATCTCTGCCTTGCTTCTGTCTTAAATAAACAAACTGTTTCTCTGTGTGCGCTCCCACGTGTTATGCTGTGTCTGTGATAATAAACCTTGTACCTGTTTTTGCAGTTTTTGCCTCCTTGAGAAATTCACTTTTCAAATGGGGCAAGAGCCAGGGCAACTTTCTCTCTAGCCTCTAGACCCTGGTGGACCAGCAGTTGGGATTCCTGATTTTCACTCAGGCTACCCAGGTTCAATTCCTGGGCAGGGAACTAAGATTTCATTTCAAGCCACTGCTCACTGCCGTGTCTCTGAGAACAGAACCATATGAAATTGCCACTGTTCACCATTTTGACCACAAAAATGGCTGTTTCATATAGTTCAACCTACTCTCTGTGTTATTTAGATTGTTTATGTATATTTTTGTAGATAACGGGATGGGATCACTTCATTGTTTATCCTTGAATCCATATCACTTAGCAAAGTACCTAACACACAATAGATGTTTAATAAGAAATATATTAAAAGCTCGAAAGAGGCTGAAAGTTCTCCTATACATTCTGTTGACTAAATGACCAAGTGTTCGGTTGGGTTTATTATCCAGCCAAGGAAAAGGACATTTAAGAGTATCAGAATTACATAAGTTAATCATACTCATTTGCAGATTTATACAACTCTGCACTTTATAGGTATAACCATGATATGTATAGATTTCTAAAGCATTTATGTTTTTAAAATACTGGGTGGAGGTCCTTCCTTACGACAAAATCACGAGTCCTGTCGGAAGTCATTCCAATTTGGGGGGAGAACCTGCAGTCCAGTGGAGGGAAAAGTATCATGTTATCTATGAGCAGGTTCATCTGTTGACGTGACCTTAAAACCAAGGCTTTTCCACTGAATACCGCTTTGCCCTCGGCCCAGGAAACCATAGAGACGAGCCTGAGAGTCCATTTCGTCCCAGGCTTTGGATTCTAAGAATAGGAGCTTCAGTTCAGCCCAATGAATAGTTGAACAGCTTTCCTTGTGTCAGGCCCAGGGCTAGCTGTAGGGTGTAAGTTGTGATGGAGAATTTCCAACCAGGGCTGCCATTGCAGGCTTGATCGTGACCTCCCACTCCTCTGAGGGCTACTTGGAAACCATTGTCTCTGTTGCTGCTCCCTTGCTTATTGTCAAATGGAGAGAAAAGTGAGGGAGATGGTGAAAATGAAATCAAAGTATATGGTAAACTGGATCTGATTCAGAGATGGGCAGGAACACAGAGCACTTCACCCCTGCCCCAAAGGGTATTTGTGTCTCCAGAAAGATGAGAGATACCTAATGAGATTTTCGTGAATATGAATTAAAGTGAGGTGGGTTCTTTGCAGGGTGCACAGTTAGAGCAGTTGCAGTAGATCTAACTGATATGTTTAAGATGTACATAAAAGTCATCAGGCAGCAACAGTTCATCTCCTGACTTCACTTTTGTTGTCACAAAGGTGTTCTGTTTAAAGCTGTTAGAATATTCCAACAGAAATATCAGGAACATGATTTAGTAGGTGAGTTATTTCGGGTTACTTAGCAAATAGCGTTTCTGGACAGTGGTAAATTTGTTTACCTCCTCATACCTTCAGTGAAATGGCCTTTTCTTCTTCCCACCAAGGTAGTTAGGCTGTCCTCAGCGCAGAGACTCAATTTCCAACGGCTGTTGGGTTTCTTCCAGGGCAGCCAAGCACAGGTTCTGAACCATGTTCTTTTTCAATTCCTGTGGCCTCATACTGCTCAGAGCTGTTGTCTTTCACAAAGAGGCCACGGAAAGGTCTGCACATGTGCCAAGGCTCTGGCTGTGGGCTTTGGTATTAGGAGAGGAAGCTGATGAGGAATGAGAGCAGCGGGCCTTCTGTGGTGCACGTTTCTCACAGAAACTAGTTCAGGGCAATCTTGTGGGTTACATAGATCTAGCAGGCATTTCTCTGTCTCTAAGAATTATATTCATAGTTGGAAAAATCCATCTATCTATTAATAAGTGGGAAACAGCGTAGATATGGAAGGTGACTTGAAAAGCTCTTTAGGCAGCATTCCAGTCCAGTTGCCCCCTTTGCAGGTCAAGGATCAGGCCCCGGGGGGCCAAGTGCTTAGTGGGAATCCTTGTCATCGTCACGCACATCTCTCAGCTTTTTTCTCTCGTATAGTTTTCCTTAATTTCTCTGCTTTCTCTTCCCATGCTTTATGGTCTGAAGAAGTTAAAATTGTGATGGTCACAGCGATGCTGGGACCAGGGGCAGAACGAAGTTTTGGGAGACCTTAAGCGTTACACAATGTGGGGGACCTTCTTTAAGAATAAGAATGCAGGGCTTCCCTGGTGGCGCAGTGGTTGAAAATCTGCCTGCCGATGCAGGGGACATGGGTTCGAGCCCTGGTCTGGGAAGACCCCACATGCCGCGGAGCAGCTAAGCCCATGAGCCACGACTACTGAGCCTGCGATCTAGAGCCCGCAAGCCACAACTACTGAGCCTGCGTGTCTGGAGCCTGTGCTCTGCAACAAGAGAGGCCGCGACAGTGAGAGGCCTGCCCACAGCGATGAAGAGTGGCCCCCGCTCGCCGCAACTAGAGAAAGCCCTCGCACAGAAACGGAGACCCAACACAGGCAAAAATAAAATAAATAAATAAAATTTTTTTTAAAAAAGAATAAGAATGCAGTGTTAACTAACCTAATTGTGGAAAATATTTTGTGGTATATACATGTATCAAATCATCACATTGTTATACCTTCAGTTTACCTAATGGTATATATCACTTACATTTCAAGGAAGCTGGAAAAAATAAAGAGAAAGAATGCAGATGACCCTGGGCATACATTGCCGGGCCCCCCATCCCCAGGGCCTGGAAAGGACCCCTGCAACTGAGGGCCCGGAAGCTGAAGCTTCCTTTAGCTTCATGGTGATTCCATTTCTGGTTAAGGTTTCTTATTTTATTCCCCCCTCCCCCATGCTTTATGTCAATGGAACAAGTTTGAATCTCTCCATTTGATAATAAGCAAGGGAGCAGCAACAGAGACAATGGTTTCCAAGTAGCCCTCAGAGGAGTGGGAGGTCACGATCAAGCCTGCAATGGCAGCCCTGGTTGGAAATTCTCCATCACAACTTACACCCTACAGCTAGCCCTGGGCCTGACACAAGGAAAGCTGTTCAACTATTCATTGGGCTGAACTGAAGCTCCTATTCTTAGAATCCAAAGCCTGGGACGAAATGGACTCTCAGGCTCGTCTCTATGGTTTCCTGGGCCGAGGGCAAAGCAGTATTCAGGGGAAAAGCCTTGGTTTTAAGGTCACGTCAACAGATGAACCTGCTCATAGATAACATGATACTTTCTCCCTCCACTGGATTGCAGGTTCTCCCCCCAAATTGGAATGACTTCCGACAGGACTCGTGATTTTGTCGTAAGGAAGGACCTCCACCCAGTATTTTAAAACCATAAATGCTTTAGAATTCTATACATATCATGGTTATACCTATAAAGTGCAGAGTTCCTTTATAGAGTGGTACCATTTCAGATGATCAGGGCGTGTGGAATAAATGTAAGCGAGCCCGAACTACTCCGATTGGTTACTGCACAGGTTGTTTTAGTTGCTTTTCCTTTCTTCCTTGTTTTCCTCCTTTGTGTTCTGGATTCTCCCTCCTCCAAACATTTAGCTACAGCCTGTCTCTAGAGGTCCACATTTGCGGGAAGATGCAGCAGGGGCTTTTGACCTGGATCTCAGAGGGTTCTGAGACCCTGGAAGAGTCGGGAACCGTTGTTGCACAGCATTTACCCTGGAGGCGTCTAGCCTCTTATATCTTTTCTTCTAAGATGACTGCAAAACATCAACACGTTTGTAGCCATGTTTTCCATTAAATGCACATTCCAGTGCCTTAAGACACTACACCAATGGGGAAAAGTGAGCCTTTTTTATTTTTATGAAGGTAGTTTTTTTCGGTGGTAAATGGAGTTTATCAGACCTCAAGAACTTGTGACTTCCAGAAAATGATAGTGGGCTAATCTGGCTTTGGGGGAATGTCTTTATCCTAGCCACAACAATAAACCCTTAGCCAGGTTGGAGGGAAGGGTGGCAGCGCACAGGACTATCTGGTCCTGTCACAGCTGGCGGGGGAGTGACAGGTGAGGAAGGACAGGGAGGCCCCGAGTGAGCAGCTCTGCGGATAGGGCTCTCCTTAGCTGAGGAGGGTGTGCAGGGGAGCTGCCCACACCTGGGGCAGGAGACCTGGGTTGACTCCCTCCTGTGCCACTTGGAGCATGGCAAGATGGGGAGTCGTCTATTCCTTTTTGGGGTCTTAGTCCTAACATTTGCAAAAATAAGGGATTCTGCTAGGACTAAGGGTCCCTTGTAGTCCTCTGTTTTGTTATCCTTCAATCTATTTATTCTTATTTATAAATATATCTGTAAAGTAGACCAAGACAAGGAGTTAGTAGTTGTAATTTTACTTTGTTAGACTTTCTCTTTTGGGTATCTTAGGTTCATTTTCTCTCTTAATTACCTGGATCTGTTAAGCATACAGCGAAACTGAATGCCTTTGTGTATAAGCTGTAAGCATCTGGCCTTAATTCATGCTGTGTCTGTGATAGAGTTCATACCGTTCCTAGAGTGGCCAGCTGCACTGTGACCACCACCTGACACTAAGCTCCTTCTAGCAAAGACCAGGGGATGTGGTGATACACTTAGTTGATGTATAAAGGCCCAGCTTCCACGAGAGGGGACGAGCATGGCACTCATTGCGGTGCCGTGACCACCCTCCACCCGGTCCCCACGCTGGCAGGGCCTTTCTCACCACAAGGTTGGGTTCCAGGGTATCAGGGAGTTGTCTCCCATGGGGAGCTTGTGAAGACAGGCGGGTGAGCAACAGCTGGGAATTAGCCAGGGTATTTCATTCATTCTGCGGTGAGAGCTGCGTCCCTATTGCAGTCTTTTCTGTCCACGCACCTTCTGTGATGCGTTGTGTGTTATTATTAATATATTATAATCTATTAGAGGGTAATTTTCTCTAATTTTCCGTCATTTTGCAGTTCTGTTCAAAAGGCATTGAAATGTGGGCATCTGGATATCACTGGAAAAAAAACAGCTGAATTCACAGGCTCTCCAAGCGGCAGTACGTTTGAAAAGCTTTAACCATTTCTGTGATTTTCCTTTTTGTGAAGGTGGGAGTAGGAAAGGAGGTGGCCACTAGTCCCTAGAGAATATTCCAGCAGCGTGTTACTCAGTGGAGACGATTTTCATTAACTTAGTCTCAGGGTTGGGCTTCCTTCTAACTCCAGCATGGCGGGGTCCCAGAGAGAAGCATCTGAATTTCAGGGCTGTCAGCCCACCACCTGTCACTAACACAAGTCAGAGAGAGAAACAGTCATCGACAGTGCAATGAATTACAAAGGCAGAGACAATTTACATAAATACCCCATTATCCTTGACTGTGGTTGTACCCGCACTTGTTCTCTGGTTCTCTTGGGATTTGGACCACAAACAAATGAGGTACCCAGAATGAGCTGTGGGCTGCCGGCAGCAGCACCTGGGGAGAGTCTAGGGGTCTGGAACACCAGCCTAGGATGTGACACCGTCCCATCCCTTCCGTGCCTCCTTTCCAGGGGCCGGACGGCTGGAGGCCATGATAACATCCCTCATACATGGTCATTCACTCACCATTCATTGCATTTCTCCATCACCCCCTTCCCCCCAGCTCTCTCATGTACGACCTAGGGGTTCATCAAATGATATTGCAGTAGATACTAATTAAATATTTGTCCAATGAACAATGGAGTGATATGTATATGCTCAATAAAACCAAAGGATTTTGATACTCAGAGCCTGCATTTTTCTCTGGCTGCCAGGCTCTGTGTGGTGAGCAGTCCCCTCTTACAGCACAGAGCCCCTCTGGGCAGGCCTGAGGAGGGGAGTCTGGAATAGGGGTGCTGTGCTCTCCTAGCAGACAGGCGTGGGCTGGGACCTCTCAGGTAGGGCCGGTGATGAGCAATAGCGTAGCTCTCCATGGGAAGTTCCCCCCAAAGAATCCCAGGCAGACGGCTTCGGAGAGGCAAGCTGGCAGGCCACACCGGTGGCAGGCTGCCACACGACACGTGTGAAGATGAACAGTGGGGACAACGGCATGGGGGGAGGGGAAGCAAGGGTGTCAGATGAAGTCTGATCTGTTCACTCATTCTCCTAGTGATTTCAAATTAAGTGATAAAACAGACATGCTCATAAACGAGGTGGGGGAAACCTCAACAAAGACACAGAATGCCACGTAAGGAACAGGAGGGGTTAGAGATTCTGGAGAAGCAGGCTGGAAAAATGCAGCCCGAGGTGACGGGAAACCACAGTCCTGAAACGCTGACATCCAGGAGGGAGAAGCCTCAGAGCAGGAATGCAGAAGCGTTTCCGGGCAGGTGGAAATTTGCCCTAGGATGTGGCAGTGGAAAGGGCCTGGGCACTTTGGGGTGACAGAAACATAGCTTCTCATTCTGCCGTGAGTGACAGAGAGCCCTTAATCCTGTCCTTGCCGGATAAGTCCAGGCCCTCAAGGGATGTGCACAAATGCCAAAGGTTCCTGAGAAGCACTGAGCCAAGTTGTTGGGGTCATGAAAGGTGAATTTTAGAAGAATTTTAGAAGCGAGCTTTGAGGAGCGGCAGGCCCAAGTTGAGAAAAATTAGAACCCTTAACATTCTTTATGTTTAAAAGAACTAATAACTCGAGGGGCTCTTAAAGAAAGCCCTCTTTCATCCAAGACTTCGACTGAAAATACAGATCTGGAAACTGATGGAGGAAATTTGAGGTAACCAAATTTGCCCAAACATTGGGTCCATCCCAAAATAAGGTGCTGTCTGTGAGACAGAGTTTCTGGGGAGCCCGAGCCTGGGCTTAGGGACTGTCCCTTGATTGGTGGCTGCAGAGGAAGGACTTGATTTTTCCCCAGAGGCCTGGTTGGCTGTGAGATTTTAGATCATTAACTGGATATTGGCGAGAGATGGATAGATTATCTACACTGTAATATTCACTATATACTATTAGGTAATGTATAGTAATACAGTAATGCCCAAAATGTGATACTGTATACTTCTTACATAGGGAGGAAATGCAGGGATTTTTTAAACTCAGATTTTGTTTTTAGACTGAAATGCACGTTAGGAAATACAGTAAAGTGTATGATTATGAGCTGGATTAAGCTGCTGGGGAATCTTCTTCTGAGGATACTCGTGTATGGGTGGTTGGAAGAGTGTGTATGTAAACCGTTCTCTGAACAGTTGTAAGTTCATTCAGGCAGATGACTGAAAATGACAGAAGCCCTACAGTCTCCCAAGGGCCGGGTGAAAGGTGGGTATAACATTTCAGGACAGAACAGGGGTCCTCACTATGAGTGAGCATTCACTCCCTAGATCTGCATTTGCAGTTTGTTCTTTCTTTAGCTTCTGAATGTCAGAAGTAAGCACTTCCTCTTAAATTTTATTTTTCCCCAGAAGATTCTTTACTGAAGGAGCTTTTGTCTGCTTAACCTTCCTTTCGTGGTTAGTTTCAGCCCCTCCACTGTTCTCCTGCCCTTCCCCGCCTTGCACAGCCACCCGCACTGCTGACCTCCCCCCCCCATTATTGTCCCCTGGAAGCTGCAACTCCTTTAGGTTTCACAGAGGTGATGGGGCCCTCACATCAGTCTGTTACGCTTGTCTGCTTGTGCTTCTTCGCACAAGACAGGGAGGAGTCCTGGCTGCTTCGCCAGCTTCCAGCACTGTTATTGGCTGTTCTTCGGGAGGGGTGTCTGTGGCTTTTAGGCCAGCACACTGCCTCTCCTCTGCACTGGGGCTCTGTTGGTTAATGGCAGGGGTGAGAGGCAAGTTCAGACGGGGGAGTGAGCTCTGCTCAGGAGCATCTCCTGGAGAGACTGTGTGTTTTCAAAGTGGGTCTATTCAATAAACTCCACAGAATCAGGGCACAGTGTAAGCTAGGGGTGCCAACAGGAAGCCATCACTCTGGTACAAAAGGATATATTGGGTAGCAGTAATCAGAGGACTAGTGGAAAATAAGAAAGAGTCAACATGCAAGAGAAAAGCAGGACAGGGACGCTATGGATGATTTAATATAAGATTGGAATACTCCCCCAGATATTTGTACACCCACGTTCAGAGCAGCATTACTCATGATAGCCAAGAGGCAGAAACAACACAAATGTCCATTGGTAGATGAATAGATAAACAAGATGTGGTATGTCCATACAATGGAGTATTATTCGGCTTTAAGAAGGAAGAAAATTCTGACATGTTAGAACGTGGATGAACCTTGAGGACATTATGCTGAGTGAAATAAGTCAGACACAAAAAGACAAATATTGCTTCCACTTATATGAGGTCCCTACAGTAGTCCAGTCCTTAGAGACAGAAAGCAGAGTGGTGCTTGCCAGGGGCTGGGAGTTGAAGGAGTTATTGTTTAATGGGTGGAGAGTTTCATTTTGAGATGATGAAGACGTTCTGGGGATGTGAACGTTAAGCAGTGTGAACGTGCTTAATGCCACTGAACTATACACTAAAAGATGATTAAAGCGGTAAATGTTACGTTATGTCTATTTTACCACATTAAAAAAAAATTGGAACTCTCCATTTTCTATTCTTAGATCCTTAACTTTTAACCTCCCCAGATCTTTAAGTATCTCCCCATGAGTGTGTGTGGAGGTGGGATGGGGAATTTATTTGGGACTCAGAGGAAGCAGGAAAGGAAAGTTGGGTGGTCTCCTGTTACCCATACACTGAAGTACAGGAAGCATGTGTGGGAGTCGGTGATGGCCTCTCTTGTTTTTGTTTTGCAGAGGTAGTGGTAGTAGCTCCCTTTAAATTCACTTTGAATTCTGCAAGCAGCTTTAAAATCTACATTGACATGTATCAAGGAAATCCATATAGATGCTTACTAACTTAATTTGTGTTTTGCTCATTCCTTATCGCCAGGAATGTTATTAAAATGTTCTTTCCTGGCCTTAACTCACACCGTTCAGTCCTTGCAGCCTGGCTGATTAATGGCAGGGTAATTGCCCTTCATTTCTTTGCCTTCAAAACAGTGCCACCTGGGTCTTTACTGCCCTCAAAGCAGATGTCTTCTGCAGAGAGTGAAATTCCTACAGTTCAGCCCCTCCTCTTACAACACGTAGGTGAGAAGCCCCTGAAGTGCACAGGAAGGATGCCAAAGCAAGCAACCCTGCCGGAGCCTTCGGAAGAGTGACCCCAGCCCTTTCCCAGATTAACTATCACTGCTTGAGTTGGGGTCAGTGCTCCCCAGAGGATGGGCAGAGAAGGATCATCTTCTAGAGAGGAATGTGGATGCTGCTTGACTAGGGAAAGAAACAGAAACAACCCCCAAGCACGAGGAGTGAGTTTGCAACACACAGGTAGTGTGTGGCTGTTAGTCTGTCCTCTACTGATAGTGGCGTTTCTGAGCAGGCACTTTCCACAGTCACCTTCCTGTCAGCCTCCTGTCACCCAGTGAGGGGGT
This sequence comes from Stenella coeruleoalba, assembly GCF_951394435.1. Lineage (NCBI taxonomy): Eukaryota > Metazoa > Chordata > Mammalia > Artiodactyla > Delphinidae > Stenella > Stenella coeruleoalba. The sequence continues at coordinate 149,489,876 of NC_137169.1, read as the reverse complement.
GTTCCTTCCCTTCCATTTTGTAGATGCGGAAACCAAAGTGCAAAGAGGCAAGTAACTGGACCGAGGCCACAGGAGTTTTTGGTGTCAGAACTGGGATATGAACCCAGATCTGTCTGACTCCAAAGCTCATGCCCCTACACAGAGTAAACACTGGGTCTAATCTGGAGTCCCCAGCATGTCCCTGTAGGTCTATGGTTTCTGTTACCCTTGAGAAACTACGCTAGAAACAGAGACAGTTGGGCCAATGGAGTGTCTGCCCTCTCCTGCCCTGCTCACTCACGGCTTCTTCTGACCATCCACCTGACCTCTGGCCTGTGCGGCCCAAATGGCCCTCCTGTGCTAAATGTGAAGGCATACTTGGGCTAGCCCAGCCCACAGATGGGCCTCGCCACCCAGGGCACTGTTTGTTTGACCTCCTAGGTATTCTCTCAACCCATTCCCAGCCCTGGAGTGCCCCTTCCCTGTAGGGCCCTGCTGTGGCCTCCCCAGGCGTGGCATCCCAGGCTCCTGCATCTGGCTTACCAGTGAGTGGTTGCCACTGAGTGAGTTACCCCTCTGGTTACCGCTGAGTGAGAGGCTTAGGAAGTGAGTGAGAGCTGGAATTCCCTGCTCACCTATTCCCAAAGGAAAAAAAATCCTCCACTGAAAAATCCTGTCCCACTCTGTGTAGTTCTTGCCTTTATGCTGCAAGGGGGCTCTCTCAAAGAAGCACCATCCTCTGTCCCCAGGAAGAAGAAAGGGAAAGGAGGCTGGGGGGGCCATAAAAAGAAAAGCACTGCTGTACACTGCTGGGGGGCCAGTGTATCGATGTGTAGGACTTAGGGGCACATGGCAAGACTGTGGGTCACAGCCATTTAGGTGCGCTTCGTCCTGGACGCTGAACGATTCATCTGGCCACTTGGTGATGGTTGTATCCTTGATCTGCTCTGGGGAGGGATGCGATTTTCCTTTCTCCACGAATGTGAAATCATGACCCCGTGGACTGGCAGGAAATGTTCTCTCTGTAGGATGATTTGCTTGTCTGTAGGCATGGGCGGCGGCAGATCTGTGGCAGTAGCGCTTGGGAGAGCTCGTGAAGGGCCCTCGGGGTTGAGTCATTTCCCGGTTTTTCCTGTTCACCCTCTGGATCAACAACATGCTTTCTGGCCTTGCTCACCTGAATGCTGCTGATACCCTGGGAGTTCTTATCCTTTCTTTTCCCAGAGTGCTCAGGGACCACAAAGCCAGCTTCATTAAACTGGAAAGACTGACCCTTTGCTAAGTAGTCAATTTTAGATGAAACTGAGACTTGGGCTAGGATTTTTGGTTCGCCTCCCAGATCACAGGAATTTATTACCTCATTACCAGTCAAATAAGCAGTTTTAAATGATCCAGGAACAGGCTGACCGCTTGGCATCCCAGGTAGTCTGTTAGGTCTTTTTGCTGGTTTGTGACTTACCTCTGCTTCCAAGGGGGCCTGCCGCTGGGGCGGGGAGGCAGGAAATGAGATGCAGGAGAAAATCAGAGTGAGTGGGCGTCCGGGTTTATCAAACAGAAGTAACTTTACCTGTGTGTGGAGGAGGGAGGCATTTAGAGGTTTTGTAACCTAAAATCGTTAGTCATTTAACCTGGTGACCTACAAGTACTTAGGAAGTCCGTGTGTGTGTTAAGAGCCATGTGTTTTTAGTGATTAAATCCATTTCTACTTCAGGACAGAGATGATTTATCCATCTCCCACTGCTGTAATGTAAGCTCCTCGATGGCGGCTTTTGTTTGTTTGTGTGTATGTTTATTTTGGTTTTCTAACCTTTGTTCACTAATGTATTCCGAGTTACTTAGAATTGCACAGAGGAATGCAATAAATATTTGTGGAACGAATACTAAATAACTGTGGATGTGTGTGTAGGTAGGTGCACCTACACGTACAGGCAAGAGTAACATCTCACCCATAAGTCATTTATCTAACAACCTTGAGTATGTAAAATAAGTGAAGAATTAGAACATTGTCCAAAGGGCCATGGAGTAGCCACGCCTGGGGGTGACAAACCCCGTGCTACCTCGTGCTTGTGTTTCTCTACGCATAAGAGAGATGTTTGGTCCTTCACAGCCAGGCCTACTTTAGATACTGTTCTTGGCCTGGAGCAGATCAGGAATGGCATATTGAAGACAGAGACAATCACAGAGAAAAAAGCAACAAAGTGATGGCTAACAGCTTGACAGGAGGAGAGGAGACAAAAAACAGACCCGTGTAATCTACGTATGGCCTCCTGGAACCAGTTGGTTTAGGGGCACACAGCCTCTTACACTTTACTATTCCATTGCACATTATGTTCTATAGCATGGTATGAAATTAATTAATGTTTATAAGTAGATACTGAATCATCGAAAGCTTAAATTGTGTCTCATAACTATAAGAAGACAAGGTTGTCTCTAATTCTTTAGAAAGAGTCCTTTGGAATCGTTTAAATAACTGTTTCTTGACAAGTATATTCTTCCATTATCTATATCAGGAGGCAGAAAATTATGGCCTGCAAGCCAAATCCAGCTTGCTGCTTGCTTTTATAAATAAAGTTTTATTGAAAACAGCCATGCTCGTTCATTTACATATTGTCTGTAACAGCAGAGTTGAGTCATTGCAACAGAGACTATAGGGCCTGCAAAGCCAAAAATATTTATTGTCTAGTACTTTATAGAAAAAGTTGGCTGATCCCTGATCTACATGTTGGATTCTTCCTGGACGTTAGTTTCTACTCATGTGTACATCTGATATGTTTGCATGCATTACTGAGTGACCCATATGCGTGTGTGTGTATGCATACACATTTTTGTGTGATAGTAAGCACAACTAAATACTAAGCACCACCTTCCCTTTACTTCTAAAACATAGCTCAGTAGCTCTGTAAAAGGCTTTTGAGTCCAATTAGCCATTACTCTTCCTGCTTCACTCGACTGATGGTGTGTTGTGACCTCTGACTCAAAGGGCAAAAACATTCTGGAGAGCTATAGCACTCTTAGAAGCCTCACGGCACGTTAACTGCCCTCTCAACAGCTCCTGGAGTGTAGGCATATTGATCGCACTCAGCTTTTATGACAGACGTCCTTGCAGTGTGAAGGATTCCATGATTCTGTATCCCAGATTACAGAGGGTCTTGTGGCATATTTAAATGGCACTGGAATTCGAGTACAATAGCAAGAAATATTGTATAGTTCATGGCTTATAGAATTACAATTTTCTATAAGATATAGAAAAGATTATATCTTTTCTAGATAGAATTTGCTTTCAGATTATTCTTGTGGCCTTTGCCACTGATGATGGAGAAACTTTCTCCTGTGAAGGCAGTCATGCTGGATGTGGCTTTACCACATTAATGTTAGCTTTTACTAGTTCTGACTTCAGTGTACTCCTCGCTCAGTCTAGCTAATATACTTCACTCTGTTTTATTAATTTTCGAGTACCAAGAGCCAATATTCATTATGGAAGGTAGGCTTCTAAGATTATAGACTCCTATGGGTAAAATATTTATGTGTATCATTAAAATGAGCACTAAAACATGGTTTGGATTTGGGGTGGTGAAGGGAATGCCTTTTTTATTGAGATATAATAAAATTGACCCTTTTAAAGTGTACAATTCAGTAGTTTTTAGTATATTTACAAAGTTATATAGTCACCTCTTTTTTTAATACACAAGAAATTTGGTTTATTTTTGAGGAACTCTATGTAATCCACACAAAAGTGGCTGTTAGAGTTGTACTGAAATCCACACATTTATGCTTTGCTGAGATTTACCAAATGGCCTGTGTGCCATGGGATTTGCTGAGCGTGGGTTCTGACAGTCCTAGGTACCCTGAGTTATTTTATACATCATATTGTTCGTTGCAGTTGAGCAGTGTCAGAGAGAACACCAGGGCCCAGTGTCCCAGCCCTTTGTCCTAACCTCAGACCCCATGGGTTTGATCAAGCTCCCTCGCTCTGGAATTCTTTTTCCCTCCATTATAGTGAAACCAGGGGAGTATACTGAAAATGACATGCTGCTCTGGCTGAGCTAGAGTTATCCTTTGAGTCTGTATTGGGATGTAAATGGACCTGCCCTGCCTTTGTCTAGCCCCATCCCTAAGTCTGTCCTGAATGACCCTGTGCAAAGAGACCAGTCATTTGTTTATTCATTCTCTCATAAGTACTTGTAGTAATCCTACACCACATGCTAGACCCTGAGAATACAGAGGGAAGATAGACAGGTTCCTATGCTCAAGAAGTTTATATTCCAGTGAAGAAAAGAGACATTAAATGACTAATTATCCAATTAATTCTGCAGTCACAGTTGTGATAAGTACAACAAAAGAAAAGTACAGGGTCTCGCGATAGAAGAGTACAACATGGGGTCAGACTTAGTCTGCAGGCAGGGAAGCGTCTCTGAAGGTGTGATATTTTTTAGCCAAGATCTGGAGGATAAATATGGCAAGGGAAGGAGGAGAGACAGAGGTAGGAGCGACATCACAGATGGCCTTGCAGGCAAAGGGAGGGTTTTGGATTAAGCTGTGGGAATTCCTGAAGCTCAAAACAAACAAACCAACAAACCAAACAGAAAAACCCCACCCTGATTGCTGTGTGTGAAGGGAGCTAGTACAGAACAGTCATCCAGATGGGAGATGAAGGCGACCTCGATGACTAGGTTGGGGACAGCAGTGGATACGGAACATGAATTTGAAACGTATTTAGGAGATGGAGTTGACAGGACCTCCTGCATCTCATTCTTTATTTTTTTCATTCCTACAGTTAGATCCATCCTCAATTCTAGCTCCTTAGATGTCCTTATTGTTCTTTGGGCTGAGAGCACACCGAATTTACACTAAAAGTCATTCAATGTCCTGGAGTCAAGTGGGAGTCCTCTTAGGGGAGCTTTGGAGCTGTGTCTATAATGCTAGAGACCTTGAAATACAAAAGGGTAGGTTTGCCAGATTTTTCACTGGAAAAGCTGAGGGCTCTAGAGACGGCAGAATCTCCAGGGACCTAGAGAAGACTCACGTGGATACAGATTAGCTCATAAACTTGCTTCCACCCAGCAAACCACATTGTCCACATTGAAAAGTTCCTCCCTCTTTTTAGAAGCATCCAAATTACATGTGTCTTGCTTCCTTGCTGGCTAACTGGCCACTGGCTGGGAGGCAGCACAGCTGTGGGAGGCCTGAGCTCCCGGGCCTTCCATCATCTCCCTCCAGGGTTCACATGATGCTTTACTACCCAGATGTAGATTTTCTTTTCGCCTCCCTTCTGGATTTTCAAATTCACAGGCTACAAAATGAGTTGGGAAGTAATCCTTTGCTTCCTCCTGAATGAAGAATAAGAATGTGTCCTCTGGAGACCACCCCAGGTGCTGTGAACTAGAAAACATCCCCAGGCCTTGTTGCACTTGGGGGGAATGCATTTGATTGCCTCTGAACCTTTGGTGGATGGCATAGGGGTTGTGTGTGCATTAGTAGTCCTGACTGCTTAAGATTTTTCACACATTTGACCAAGTAAATAGCTTCTTTTTTTTTTTTCTAATCATTGTTTTATTTATTTATTGTTGGCTGCATTGGGTCTTCGTTGCTGCGTGTGGGCTTTCTCTAGATGCGGCGAGCGGGGGCTACTGTTCGTTGTGGTGCGCGGGCTTCTCATTGTGGTGGCTTCTCTTGTCGCGGAGCACGGGCTCTAGGCACACGGGCTTCAGTAGTTGTGGCGTGTGGGCTCAGTAGTTGTGGCTCGCGGGCTCTAGAGTGCAGGTTCAATAGTTGTGGTGCATGGGCTTAGTTGCTCTGTGGCATGTGGGATCTTTCCGGACCAGGGCTCGAACCCGTGTCCCCTGCATTGGCAGTCAGATTCTTAACCACTGCACCACCAGGGAAGCCCTGACCAAGTAAATAGCTTCTTGCCTTCAGTGGGTTTTAATTTCACAACCAGCAACCATTGCAAGATGAAGAAATTCAAGAGTCGAAGGTGTTAGAGTCATTCAGATAGAGTCATCCAGATAGAGTCATCCAAATCCTACTTAAGTTGGAGCCCAGGAGAGAAAAGTGCAGAGACAGTTGTCTTCAGTGTTTTTATATAAAATTGCTTTTTCAAAAAATATGTTGTCGTTTAATTGAGAGTATTGATGATATGGATTCAAGCAAGGGAGGGCTTTAGAGACGGGAAAAATAGGTCTCTCATCTAAGGCGGCTCCTCAGTCTATGGTCTTTAGCCATTTTGCTTCTATCTTTTTTCTGAAGTTTTTATTTTATTTTGTTTTTCCCGAGGAACTGAAGGGACCATTGCACAATTTCTTAGTAATCCAGGCCAGTTTACCAGGGTTGAACTCAGTGCTTTAGAGCCTTGGGAGAAAGCGAACCAGCTGAGTAAGACCTTTGTATGAGGAGATGGGGAGAGAAAGGAGATGGAAGAGGGAAGGCATCAACTTAAGTAGGATTTGGAGAAGAAGAGTCAGACTGAGTTTAGATTCATGTTTAATTTGGAAAGAAACAACCATAAATATATATTCCAGGTATCTGCCTTCGCTATTATGTTGCTTATGGCTGAATTAGGAAAATAAATTCCTTTAGTATCTTTAGTATATAGTTGCTTGGGCGTGAATTGTTGGAAGAAAGAGTTAACACCTTTCATATGGGAATCATTTGAGATTTAAGAGTGGAGCCGGCCAATGACTTTATTGTATAAAAACTGTTAAAACTATTTAGAAAGTTCCATAAAATCTATTTTTTCCTACCATGATATATATATTCAGGAGAATCTCCATTTGCCTCTGCTTTGCCGGGCTAATTAATACCCTCTACACATGAAGGTCTGTGTCCAAGTCAGCATGATGAAACCGCCTGTGAATATGAACTTCACAAAGTTCTTGCTAAATTCTTAAACTTTAGATTTTTTTTTTTTTTTTTTTTGCTTTTAGCAGTAGGCTAGAGGTAGGAGAGAAGTCATCTTTGGAACTGACAGTAAGCACATATTCTTTGCTCAATTGATAAGGACCTTGCTCATGGCCGCTGTGAGATCTGGTTTATTATTCTTGTCAATGCTTGACGTTTTTGACAGGCCACAAAATCTCAAGTGAACTAGATATATTTGGGCATGAAATGTTGACTTGTAATTCATGAAACTGCAACATGCCGCCTGTAAAGGAGAGGAATTGGCAGAGGTGTGGTTTTGATTTACAAGGTGAAAGCCAGAGAACAAACAAGAAGAAGACCTTTGTCGTGCTGTCACAGCTGCTGAAGATAAGTGTTAAACAGAAATCCAGAACGCTTCCTACACATACAGAGAAGGCCCAGGGCTTCCTTGGTGGAATCGCTAGGCTGTCTTGGGGTGCAGGTGGGGCTCCGGCCCTGCCCTGCCCAGAACTACTGTGCCCTCCCTCCCTCCCTTCCTTCCTTCCTTCCTTCTTTCCTTCCTTCCTTCCTCTCCCCTTCTCTCTCTTCATCCCACTCTCCTTACAAAACTGCAGCCTTGGTAAAATCCTGTTCTCCACCAACTTTGCCCACATATTGGCCCAGCTGAACCTGGGTGAAGTAAAACACAAAACCACGGTGACTGTGTTCAGTTTCTGACCATTCACCTCAAGCAGGCTCTTGGTCCCTGCTGGCAATTGTACTGTTCACTCTCCGCTCTCCTGTTAGACTATTTTATGCTCTCCTTTTCTTCCCAGCCTCTGACACCGCCTTCTCCATCTTCCCTCTCAGCTGCATTGCCTAGGCTCCCACCGACTGTCCACCTTCTCTCCCCTCTGGCTGATACTTTGGGTGAACTGCTTGTTCTCCGCACGACTGTGGGCATCCTCTAGATGCCACCCTGCTGACTGGCTCAGTGACACCCTCCAGTGGTTTCCTCTTCTTTCTGTATCATGTCTTCCTTCTCTATGGGATCGTTCCTTTTAGAATACCCAAATGCTGTTATAGTTCGCAACTTAAAAAAGAAAATTAAGAGGTCACTTGACCTCATATCCCCCGCTGACTACTGTCCCATTTCTTTGATTCCCTTTGCAGCAAGTTTAGTTTTATAAAAGACTTTTTGTACTCTGTCTTCAGTTTCTCATCTCTGCCCTTTCTTGAGCTCACTCCATTCAGCCTTTAGTTGCCATTACTCAGACAAAAGCTCAAAGGTCATCAGAGAAAATAATGATAGACGGATAATAGGTGAGATGTGATACACACTAATCGTGATAGGATCCTTTTGCTACATTCATTCATTCAACAAGCACTTGCTGACCGCCTACTATGCCACACTGTTGTAGGTATTTTACGAATATTAACTCACATAAGCTTGTAAGGTGGGTGCTGTTATTATCCTCGTTACACAGATGAGGAAACTGAGAAACAGAGAGATGAAAGAGTTTACCCTCTAGGCCATACACAGTATACAGTGATGACTTTTCAGCCCTCATTTTACTTGACCTACTTGCAGTGTTTACGGGTTAATCATTCCATCCTTCTTGAACTACGTGCTCCGCCTCATTTTCTGAACAGCACTCTCTTTGGTTTCTCCTTTTACCTCATTATCTGTTCCTCTCAGTATCTTTTGCTGATTCCTTCTCATCTCCCCTAAATAGATGCTGGAGAGCTCAGTCATCACACCTTCTCTCTATCTACACTCATTCCCTGTGTGACCCCTCCCAGTCCCATGACTTTAAATGCTATCTATACACTGTTGGCGTCTGAAATGCTGTCTCTAGCCTGGGCCTCGCCCCTGAACTCTCGACTTGATATTCTCCCTGATCTCGTGACCTCATTTTCAACCATTCCCCTCCTCACTCACCCAATTCCAGCCATGCAGGCCTCCCTGCTGTTCCTAGTTATGCTAATAGCGCTCCTTCAAGTCTCCTTCAACTCCTTCCTTCAAGTCTCTGTTCAAGAGAGGCCATCTCTGCCCGTCCAATCCCAAAAGTCCCTTTTTACCTGCCTTGCTTTATTGTTCTCCACGTGTCACCATGGGATATGTCATGTATTTGCTCATTATTCATTTTTCGCCAGAAGAGAGCGGCAGGCAGCAGAGCTCTGCAGAGATTTGTCACCAGTGCAGGGTGTATAATAGGCGTGTAATAAATAGCTACTGAATGAATGAATGAAGTCATCGCAGGAAACGTACAGACAGATGCCTTTTAGAAGTCCACGTCTTTAATTTTTTTTAAGTAAATTGATTCACATTTACAAAATGAATAAAATAATAAATGTATAAATAGTCGTCTTTCCTCTTCCCTTAAGTTTTATGACATTTATAAATTCACCTGAAATTGTAATAAAAGATTCCAGAAGGTTTTACAGCATGTTTTCAGTTGACGATAATAGCCAGAAATAGTTTAAATAACGACATTAACAGGCTATGGTTTTCCTAAAGGACCATAAAAGTTGGACTATGTTTGTTTTCCAATGCCTATCAGAGAACCTGACACAATTAGGTACCTAGTAAGTGTTTGATAAATGAATTAAATTAGTGAATGAAGAGATGAATGAGTGAATATATTGAATGAATAGATAAACGGGGCAAAATCTACCTGTCTGCATTTGTATTGGGAATTACTACATGTTCAAGAATTTTAAAACATGGCCATGTATGTGTGGGAATATGCCCTAAATCTTTCACTGCTTCTGACTCCCTGTTGATATGGAAGGCCCGAATCCAGTTCACACCATGTTTCTTAAAAATTTCTCAAATTTTATTGGAATCTATAATCAAAACCAAAATTAAAATTTATTTTTAAGTGTGTTCTATGCTCTTGTTCTCTCATTCCTACTTTTTTAAAGTTACCTAGGAAATGCCTGGGGCAGAGTTTTGCACTCTAATCCCTTATGGGACACACAAATCACTGAATGAACATATCTATAGTTAACTTTCCACACTTGATGTGGAGGAGACCGACTAGAGGCAGGTGTGGGGAGGGGATGAGTTTTCTTCCCACCCTTGGAAATTTTAATTCTTGAGTGTGTCTTATTTGTACTGCTTCCCTGGAACCTCCCACCAGAGTCATCTTACTAGTTTCCTCCAAGAAAGATGTATATTTGTGTGTGTGTGTGTGTGTGTGTGTGTACACATAGAGTGGGGAAGATGGGCAGTGTGGCCCCCTTGCATTCTTTTTTTTTTTTGTGGTACACGGGCCTCTCACTGCTGTGGCCTCTCCCGTTGCGGAGCACAGGCTCCGGACGCGCAGGCTCAGCGGCCATGGCTCACGGGCCCAGCCGCTCCGCGGCACGTGGGATCTTCCCGGACCGGGGCACGAACCCGTGTCCCCTGCACCGGCAGGTGGACTCGCAACCACTGTGCCACCAGGGAAGCCCCCCCCCCCTTGCACTCCTAATGCATTCCTAAATGCATTGCTCCTTCCCATTGAGGCTGTTCATGTTCTCCATAAGATTGACACGTCAGAGATTTTGGTGAGATAGTTGCTGTTGTCATAAGTTTCTTACACAATTAGTTTACATACATAGACAATGTACATGAACTGACTGATTCAAATCCGTCTTTTGTAGGGCCTGTTAGTCAAAAGGCCCCCTTAAAAAATATGAAGATAAGTGAATAATAACAGTATAGCAGAGAAGTACAACTGCACTCTGTCAAATGCTAGGCTCCCATGTGCTAGCGTGACTAGAAGCAGTGGAGAGTGCAGTCTTGGTCTACTCACCCTCTCTCTCTTTCTAATACTAACTTGGGCTTGTTGTGGTTGAGCCTATATAGGCACATCTAGAAGGGATCATTCAAAATAGACAGCTTCAGGGCTTCCCTGGTGGCGCAGTGGTTGAGAGTCCGCCTGCCGATGCGGGGGACGCGGGTTCGTGCCCCGGTCCGGGAAGATCCCACATGCCGCAGAGTGGCTGGGCCCGTGAGCCTTGGCCGCTGAGCCTGCGCGTCCGGAGCCCGTGCTCTGCAACGGGAGAGGCCACAGCAGTGAGAGGCCCGCGTACCGCAAAAAAAAAAAAAAATAGACAGCTTCAGGTTTTGTTCGGATCTTCAAGATATGCTGTGTCAACTCTCCCTGCCACAAAGGTCCTCTGAGAAGCCAGGAAAGATTGTAGCCCTGAAAGAGGTTCAACTTTTGTTGGTGGGGTTTGGTAGGGGTGGCACACCCTAAGGAGGATGCCAAGGCATGGTACAGACTCACAGGCATGTGTGGAAACCCTCACCTGCCCTGCAGCAACCCCTGGTCAGGACCGAGGAGATGGGAATCTGAACCGAGGCTGGCTGGCTGGTCCTCTGACTTGTGTGTATGTAAATAGTTTGCAGTAACTGGCTTCCCAGGAATGAGTGTTATTAACCAAAGATGGCAGAGAGGCTGGGTAAAGCCTTCCTGCCCCTCCTGAGCCCCCAGCCCTCCCGTCCTACCACGTTCATAGCTTTTTCAGTGATTTTGCTCATCTCAGTGACTTTTCAGTTCAGACTGTCTCACTGAAGATCATTATGGAAGAGAGAAGGGTAAGAGGTATTGCTGACTATTCTGTGATTAATCTATTCCACCCTGAACAAGGAAACAAATGTCTAATGATAGACGGTTCAGTTCTAGGCCTCCAAGCCCAGATCTTATAACTAGGTCTTGGAAGTTGTTGATCTGTTAGATGTTTCCAGGACTCCCACTGCCAAGGGTGTGTGACGTCATCTCTAATGTATCATGAGTGGAAACAGAAATGTCCCGTCGGGTCCTCATCCTCTCGGAGTCTCCTCCAGCCGGGGGCATCTATGGCCAAAGCCTCTGTGACTTCCCTCACCAAACCCAACCGGCATGGAACCCGGCACATCGTCTATGCTACGTAATAAATGTGGTTTTCACAGGAACAAAGAAATCTCTGGTCTTCTCTATAATGGCACCAAATTACATCTCAGAGATGACTTCTTCTTGTCGTGGCATTGGTTTTCTTTCTCCAAGAGAAAGTTACCTGCCTCAGCGGCTTGAAGGGATTTCGTAGTCATAGCAACCTCAGCAGCACCCTCTCAAACCCGGGCAGACGGCAGAGCCAGGGGTGACTGGGCTCCGCTGCAGCCACCTGAACCCCGACCGGATTCACGGTTTCGTGTGGTCAGAACCTTGGGGCTCACGTCAGCCTTTCCCACCACACTCTTGGAAACAGCGAGTGGTCCTGTCAGCAGTGCCCGTCGCACCAGGCAGGGCAAGGGCATGCGATCCAGATGCGAGGGAGGCCCGAGGCGGGGGGGCGGCAGAGTGAGGGGTTTAAAAGCCTGGGGCCAGTGCCCGCCCTGGGTTCGCCCACCCACATACACTGTGCTGGCCCGCTTGTCGGCCACCACCCAAGAGTCAGCATAGAGCCTGTGCTTTTTAGAGTTTAGTGTCTCCACACTTAAGAGAAAACGAGGTAGATGAGAGCCCAGATTAGTTTCTGGATTTAGAACCCCCCCCCTTGTGGTCCTGCATAGAGATTCCTAGGAGAGCGTGTGAGAAGGAAGCAGGGAGAGGGCTCAGGCCAGGGTTTCAACCTCGGCACAACTGACGTTTGGGCCTGGATCATTCTTTGTCATGGGAGTTTTTTCCTATGCAGTGTAAGACATTTAGCAGTATCCTTGGCCTCTACGTACCAGATGTCAGTAGCCCCCTCCCAGTTGTGACAGCGAAAAATGTCCCCAGGTATTTCCAGATGTCTCCTAGGGGTCAGAATCACCAGGGGTTGAAACCACTGGATTAGGGAGAGAATTTGGTGAAAAGACATTTGCTTATACCTGTAGTCTTGGACTATGTCCCAAGAGCCACTTATCATCGTTGTGAATGATTGTCTAGAAAAAGCGGAGGCCTGAGGTTTTCAGAGGAGTTGCAGTCCATTGGCTGGCATGGAGAGCTCTGCAGGAAATGGTCAGCTGCTCTTCAAAGGCCACAGCTAGGCTTAGATACTTGCAAGGGAGAGGTATCTCTTCCTTCTTCTCCCTCCCCGTCTCTTCCTCTGTGACACTGAACCACTGAATCACCCGGGAGGCTTGTTAAAATGCGCCCAGAGCTCCGCTCCCTAGAGATTCTGAGCCAGAGGACCTGGGAGGGGGCCTGGGATCTGACCTGTTCTGAACTTCCCAAGTGCAGGGGCGGGGGATGGGGATGGGGTGGGGTCTGGAGGCGACACCTTGAGAAACAAGGCCCCAGAGGGATGTCAGACACAACAAATGTTCCCAGTCCTCTGAGGACACTAAAATCTAGCATGAAAAAGAATAAGGAAAAGGAAAAGACTTTAGCACAAAGCAAAAAGTGATAATCCGTAAGAAAGATGAAGCTAATAGATGTGGGAACCCCTTATACTGAGAAGAGACTCACTCACTCAGTCATTCAACAAATGCTTTCTGAGTGCCTACTCTACTTCAGGCATCGCTCTAGGCATTAGGGAGTCAGCAGTGAATAAAATAGACGAAAGTCCCTGCTCTCATTCGGTGTATATTTTGTAGGGGAGACAGTGAACAGACTTCCTTACGATAGATCATGTAGAGAGAAAGCAGAGCAGAGGGTCGGGGAATGCTGGGGGTGGCTTGCAGCTGTAATTAGATGGTCAGGGAGGCCTCATTTACAAGGTGATATTTGACCACCATGAAGGTGGTAAGAGACAGTCAGGCACGTATGTGTAGGGGCAAGTTTTCCATGCAGAAGGAAAAAGAAGTACAGAGTCACTGAGGTGACAGTGAACATTCCCTGTGTGATCAAGGACCAGCTCAGGCTCTTGTGGCTGGAGCAGAGTGAGTCAGGGAGCAGGGGCAGGAACGGAGGTCGGAGAGGGAACAGGAGGCCAGGTCCTGCGGTGCCCAGTGCAAAGACTTTGCCTTGACCCTGACGGAAGTCGGGTGGGGATGCGGGAGGATTTTTAGCCGAGGAACGCCAGGATCAGATTTAAGACTTACAAGGATCACCCTGGCTGCTGTCTTGAGTAGACTCCAGTGGGGCAGGTGTAGAAGTTATCATTACTGTTGAAATTATGGTATGGTTTCTGCCCCCTAGGAATTTACCATGATGGTGGAGATAGAGCATGTACAACCCTAACTAACAAGGAAGTGTTTGCTAAGTGACGTGAATCACTCAGACCAGAGAAGTGTGATGGAAGCGCCTTCTGGGAGTCAGACTTCATGGACAAGTTGGGCCCTACGATGGAAAAACAAGATTTCTTTTCAGCTTAATGGGTATATGATTGACATTTAGTAAATGGTACACATCTGAAGTGTACAATTTAATATGTTTGGTCATATGTATCTACCCATGAAGCCATCAGCACAGCGGTGAACATATCTATTACCTGCCCGCCCCCCAAATTTTCTTGTGGTTTACAGGCAGGGTGGGAATTATCATCAGGGCAGTAACGTAAGCAAAGGCACAGAGATGGGAAATGCGGGGGCTTCTGTGGGACAGAGGGAAACCCACCCTGCCTGTCCTGCAGGGTCACACGGGGAACCCGGAGAGAGATGTCTGACAAGACAGCTTGAAGTGAACCACATGGGCCCCAAAATACTGGGTTGCAAGGGTTAGGTCACAGGGGGACCAGCAGAAGTGTTTAGGTTTGTTGTAGTTTATGGTCAAAGCAGAGTTTATCTGCTAAAATTTCATCTTTTAGAAACACCAGCAACAACATCAAAGTTTAGGTACTTTATCTTTTTGTAGTTAAGTCCAAGGAAACACAGCCAAGTAAATTTCTGCAGTGTTTCATGCATACGAAATCAATTACAGAAAAAAGAAACATTAGGCAAATTTCATAATTAGATAATTAACAGATTCCTTAGTAACCTTATACTAATACAACTACTCACAGATTGAAAATAAATCCATTTGCCACCTGATGGTACATTATAGCCCACACATAAAAAATACATCTCATCTAGATAGACTTTAATAATTTAAAGGTCAAATTTTAGCACGTCATACTACGGTCGTGATTAGCTCTTCATATTTGTAAAGTCCAGTACATTCTTTTCGTGTCATGTTGAACATGAACTTTAAGGTTAAGGAAAACATTCTAAGTAGATGTTGTGAGTCTCCTCTCCCATCCTAAGCTCTTAAACTATTTATGAATGGATCCTTTTTCCCCAGCAAGATTTTCAGGTTTGAAGATAGGTTTGCTAATGTGAAATCCTTTCTCTTTCTCCATCTCCTGGGTGGAGTCTGGCAACTCCTCGGAGGCACAGGCCGGTTGATGGCTCTGTGATTCGGCCTGAACAGTCAGCACCCGCTTTGGAGCGTCACCCGCTCCTGAGGGAGAAATGAGGAGTACTTTTCAGCGAGAGGCATCAGAGTCTCAGTTCCGTGGAAATGAATGACTCTTGGATTATTTCACCTCTTAAGAGAGAAGACCGGTAGTCATCCAGTCCATGCTCAGCGATATCAGCTCAGGAGTTCCAGGGACCCACTCTTATATTGGTTTCTTTCAAGAAGACCTGACTTCCTCTAATGTAAGAGGTGGTTAGCTGAAGATCGCAAGTTCTCTTTACCATCCCCGCACCTCTTAATTCCAAAAGTGCTTGCTAAGTCCTCCTGGATATAAGTAAGCCCCAGATCATTGTTGTTCTCATCGTCACCATCATCTGAAGTACCGAACTGATATAAACATGGTACTGCTGTAGATACTGAGACGTGAAACACTGATAATAATCACCACCGTTATCGAGCATTCCCAAGGACCAGGACTGTGCTAAACATGTTGCGTGTATAACCCTTACGTTACTCAGTAAAATAGGGACTCTTATCATTTCCCATTTTTACATTTAAGGAGACTGAAGCTTGGATAGGTCACACAGCTACTAAGTGATGGAGCCCTGTCTCGAACCGTCCATACTCGCTACCAAACGTCTTCAAAAGGATTGAGACATTGTCTGTGCCATTCAGTTGGAAAAGATGAGAGACACAGACGTAAAAAATTTCTCTGGTCATTACGAGAAACACCTCACCTATTCTTTTGAGTAATTCATGAACTTTTCTTAATCACATTAAGTTCCAATTAAAAACCTCCCTTTTCTTTTGAAGCAGATAGGTCTTATCGTCTGCAACACTTTTTCACACGTTGCAGCAAGCAGCCCTATTAATTGCATCCTGCCTGCGTCTGGTGCTCCCAGCAGCCTCCGGTTCTGAAGGGAATCATTCAAACTGAAGTGCACGTGCATCTCTAATGGGCCCGCATCTCTCTGCTCGTAACCCAGGTCAGGATTGCTTAGGCTGTGCGCAGTCACTACGGTCCAGGTTAATTTGGTTTCTCGTGTAGAACAACTTTGGTCTGACATTTAACATTTCTTCCTTTGACATTTTTTTTTTTTGGCGTCTCTCTGAGCTCATTATCCAGCATCTTTTACATTCATTCTTTTTTACACGCTAGGATCAGTGCTTGTGTCCAATAATGATGAAAAGCCTGGGGTTCGGATGAGGCCTGGAAGGCCAGAAGGAAGTTTCACGTTCATGGAGCCGGTCTGTGTGCCACCTGTGATTCCAGGACCTGGCCCAGCTGCTGTCACTACGGTGCTGGTGGTTTGGGCTGTCTCAGGCCTCACGAGAGCAAGCTCTAAGTGTAACACACCTGGTCACCTCTTTCATGCCCCTCTTCCTCCGTGTCACTAACTTTGGAGAATGAGCCCCGCTGTGTGAAACTGAGTGAAGCACTCGGGGATTTTGAGTTTGCACCGTGTGTCAGCGAGAATGGCAGCCGTGAGGGTGGTCACTCTTCTCTGCAAAGAGTGTTGGGATGTCATTGCTTGTGACACAGTCTTAATTTGTTCCCCGGCTTCCCTCCCAGGTTGTCATATGCCTTGTTTGTGGGTCTGGGAACTCTGAACAGCAGGAGTAAAGGATACTGACGTCTGTCAATTCCTGCTGGGTAGATTTGGTATGATGGCTGGGTGAGTAGCGTCTCATGTGAGAGACTCTGGGTTCCCCAACCCTTTGCATCCCCCTTGATCTCGCACGTCCCATCAAGCACGTGTGGACAGTGAGATACAAGATCAGGGGCTGATGAGCACGGAGGAACCCAATCTTCCTGGGGAAGGAGTTACACCCACTGGTTGGCATTTTGGGGGTAATCCTTAAATTTCAGATTTTAAAGTCTCCTTTCTGCCAGTGGAATTTGTTTTTTGTTCTTCTGAAATTACCAAGGTGAAACAAACCCAGTTCTTTGGAGGGACCTTTGAATCCAAATATTTGAATGTTTCACTGTGAATGAGAATATTTGTTTTCTTGGGTTCGATTCACCTGAGCTTTGCTACCTGTTGTTTTGCAAACTTCCAATTTTGCAGCTTCCATTAAAAACAGAGGATCATTCATATTGACACCTGCCTTTGGGGACAGAACTGCTGGGAAGACAGAACTGCTGGGAAGAATGCTGAGATTCATGAGAAAGAAAGGACACGGATAGGGAATGCAGCAGGAGGTGGGGAAGGGGCGGAGGGTGCAGACCCTCGTGTGGAAGGATTACAAGGCGTGTGAGGGTAAATTCCCTTGATCTTCTGGGAAACTGCCCGCGGTGGGGAACAAAACATTGCATTCTTGGAGTTCTAGCCATCATTCTGGGCCTCACGGGATAGCATTTATGGAAGAAGAAAGTTTAGGAACAAAGTGGAAAGAAACTGCCTTTGAAGAACAGCTTAAATCTTGTTAAGCTTGTCACTAGAGGCCTCTAGAATAATAAAACAGGAGCAAACATCAACAGGAATTTTCACAACACATGCTGGACGCTGACTCCGGCTGTTGCTTTCCTCACAGACCCAGAGGCTTTGGGGAAATGCACTCCAGGTACTCTTTTGGCTAAAATAATCTGCAAAAAAAAATCCTCTCCTTGCAAGTGGCACGAGTGTTTATTGCCAAACAGCCCATCCTTCAGAGGATGAAGTGGGACAGAAAATAGTGAGGACACTAGTAAACAGCTTGATTTGCCTGGGCCGTAGTTCTTCTTTTCTTGCTCAGGTTCCAGAGTCTCCACCCTCATTAGCAGCCATGCCTCACGTGTTGAAAGCTGGCTGCTGGCTCTTGGAAAATAAGCATGCTACCTACTTGCTGTGTGGCGGGGGTGGGGTGGGGGGGTGGGGGTGGGGGGTGAGGTCTAACCCTGATGGAACAGGTGTGTAGTATTAATCTGGAGATTTCCAATGATGAGCTGGCCTGATGGTTAAAAAAAAAATTCTTTGCATATAAATACTGTTTTCTTGGGAACTTAGGAAAAAGTAATAATAGATTGTGTATTGAGGCAAGCGAATAGAGAATCTAGGTTTTTTTGTTTTTTTTTTGTTTTATTTTTGTGGTACGCGGGCCTCTCACTGCTGCGGCCTCTCCTGTTGCGGAGCACAGGCTCCGGACGCGCAGGCTCAGGGGCCATGGCTCACGGGCCCAGCCGCTCCGCGGCACGTGGGATCTTCCCGGACCGGGGCACGAACCCGTGTCCCCTGCATCGGCAGGCGGACTCGCAACCACTGCGCCACCAGGGAAGCCCGAGAATCTATTTTAATAGTTTAAGGAAGATTCAAATAAAAGGAGGATATCCAGATCGTGGTTGACTCACATTAGGCTCTTTAGCCAGGCAGAACAAATACAATTGGAAAACTATATTAACCCTAGAGTTGAAGGAGTTTATTTCATGACAATTTCCTAAGAAGTGACTAGCTCACTTAGACAAAATAAGTGACAGATGGACCAAAACCAACTTCATTATCGACTGTTTCAGCTTTGGTTGAATTCTTTCCAGTTATTTATCTCACAAATATTTGTTGGGCCCTTACTATGAAGTAGACACTATTCTAGACTTGGGGCAATTAAAGATGAAAAGAATATTTCCTCTTAGGGAGCTGACAGTCTTAACAGACAAATAGCTCTACAAATAAAGACTACAGACAAGAAGATAGCTCTTAGAATAGAGGTGCAGGAAAGCAGGATAATGACATGATCAGATTTGCATTTTAGTTAAATCCTTTTTTTGTGTGTGTGGAGGGAGGGTTTTGAGGTCAAGGCTAGAATCAGGGAAACCATGATGATGTGAGAAACGCTGAAAGCTTTCTCATGGCAGTGGGCATGGAGAAGAGGGACAATTCAAGAGCTTTTAGGAAGGACCATCAACCACACTTGGTGATTGGATTGGAGGGCAAGGGAGGAGACGAGGAAGGTTCTAGACTTCTAGCCTGGGTGCCTGAGTGGATAATAATACTGTTTACTTTGATAGTGACTATTGGAATAAGAATAGGATCAGGGGAAAATAAAATTAATTTTGAATTGTCAGTTTGAAGAGTATTTATCTGGATGATGTTTTCTAGGGGGCGGTAAGGCTCAGAGTTCAGGAGAAGGGCCAGGCATGGATGGAGATGGAGAATTCCCAGTCACCGGGATACAGATGGCTATGGAAGCCGTGGGTTCGGTTGCCCTTGCCTGAGGAAGAGAGATTTAGTCATGATCTCTTAGAGCAGTGTGCCAGAAGACATGTGAGTCAATCTTTGAGAGCCATTAGATTACGAGAGCCCTAGGGAACATGGCAGGACACCTGGTTCCTGAATGCCCCTAGAAGAAGTGGAAGAGCAGTAAAGGGATTGGAAAACCATTTTCTGGAGTTTTCTTTGTTCTTCTGTAGCAGTCACTAAGTGGGCAGACGTAGGTGTCTGCACATTAACTGCATTTATCCCTAACCTGCCTTCTAAGAACCTTTATCCGTTTCCTAAGTGTTTTCTTGAATTCCTCTTCATGGTACACGTGGAATAATAACAATTTTGTATTATTTTTGAAAGATGAGAATCTTTTGGGCACAGAACACTTATATTGAAAGTTTAGGATGAAAATGTTGCCCAAGTGCTGTTAGCCCATTTTCAAAGGTGCTGAAATAAAAATTATGACTCCAAAAATCGAGGTTTAGCCGTTCATGGATTCCCGTTATTCCCATTTGACTATTTTCTGAAGTCACGAGATGAATCGGGATAGACGATATGAATGTGTTTGAAGCCCATGCACTAGGTAGCACGCCAGACTGCACACTTAACTCGTTCCTTCTCTGAGTGCAGGTTTCTTTTGGTGCCAGCTAAACGAGACGGCGCTCCCACAGTTCTTCTTGGGTCCATGTCAGAAAAGCTCAGTAAGTGTGAGCCGTCCATGATTCTGAAACCTTCTTTTCTCCCTGTTTGTTACTACTCTCCCTTGAAGCAGTATTCCCTTTGTTCCAGCACTTATAGAAAGCTATGTCTGTTGACCATTCCTCTTCGAAGTTTTGAGTTGCACTGAAATATTTATAGCGTGTAGACCAGCACTTGAAAGGGGTTTTAGTTTCCGTAAGGTGTATCTTTTGACTGACTGAGGCCTTTTGATGATAAGAACTCACAAAAAGTTTCAGATCAAGGGTGGCTTAATTTAGGGAACACCTCTTTGACATCTGTCAGCCATTGAAGACTCATGAAAGCATTCATCTCCTCCTTCCTCTGGATGAGACAACAGTGGGTTCTGGGCTCTGCCACGTGCTGGCTGTCGGGGGGGCCGTCCTGGTGGTGGGCTCAGCTCCGGCGCTCAAGGTGATTTTGTAGACCCCTCGGGAACCGGGAGGGGAGCGCTGGGCTCCATGGGTCTGAGTGTGTGCCGATTGGTCCCAGGCTAGAGGTGGCAACAAGGGGGCATGGCGTTTGGCAATCCAGGAGCCAAGTGGGTTCCCTGGAGGGTGAACTCAGAGAGAACAGGAACCGCTCTCGTGCATCCCAAGATCTGCGGCCTGGCACGTTGGAGGCCAACATGCATGGCTTGTGGCAAGTCGAGCAGCAAATAGCAGTAGGCTGAGTGAGGAAGGAGCAGCTTCAAGGGAGAGCAGTGAAAACCAAGAAGAAGCGAGAAAAGGAGTCCCCAGCAGCAGGCTGTTCTTGTGGAGCGGATGTATCTTTTCTGCTCCAGCTGCAGATGTCAGGGTCACATCTAGATTCTACAAGGATCTAAGATAAACTATGATGTGTGGATGGGACTGACCTTATTGCTGCCTTTTTTTACTGTGATGCCTCCTCTTGGTGATTGGGGTAACCAAAATATTCTAAGTAAGCGATTAATTTGAGGTTTCTTGAGACCAAATAGCTCGGTGCCTTGAAAGCATAAGCTGTGGGTGGCAGATTGCTTTTGAATGCCAGTCTCTGATCTCTCACGCTGCCTCTAATTATGTCGTAGACCTGGGAATAAAAAAATGACTTACAAAACAGCTACAGAATAAAATACCATGTGGTCATTAAAAAAAAAAAATCACATTTTCAAATGACATATATTGACAAGGGAAAATTCTCATTATGTGAAAAAGCAAGAGTCTATATCTTGACACATATGGGGGCCCAAATACTTCCTTTTGAATAAATGAACATTTCGTAGATGAATGTGGGAAAAGCCTTAAGTCTGGGCAAAATTATGAGTCCATTGATGAATATGGCTCTTTGTCTCTTAAAGTGGAAAATCATGGACTAGAGGTCAAGAAATCTGGTTGTAGTCCGAGCTTTTAACCCTTTTGGAGCTGTTTCCTTACCTGGAAACTGAGGTAATGGTCCCTAAGGGGCCCTTTTGGGTCCCACACATGCCGAGTTTTGATCAGGGACTCTGGACGAAGCAGCTCTCATCGACGAGGGCGCCGCAAGCAGGTCGCATGTGGTTTGCATCGCTTCGTCAGCGAGACTTGATCACCCTTGACCTCCTATGGTTCCCCATCATTTTCTGTGACCGTCTTGAGTTTCCACCTCCTGAGTCACTCCTCGCTGCTGCTGTGTAAAGAGGCCTCTTGATTTATTAATCAATTAATCAGTGCACGCTGAAGAGCTGTTCAGGGTAGTTAAACAGGGAAAACAAAATGCTGGAGCCAATAATCAAGATGGATCGTAATTAAGGGTGACCCTCCCACCGCTGATCTCCCTTCCCACCCACAGCTCATCAAACTCCAGTCAGCCCCGATGGGGTTTCCACCCCAAAAAAGCTCCAGCACATTTCGGAAGGGAAGCTTTTCTTCCAATGTCCTAAGGAAAACAGGCCTTGAGATAACCCTCATCAATTACCTGCAGCAATTGTGGAATCTCAAAAGTTCAACCAGGTCCCCAAAATAACATAGTGGCTCCGTCCATATATGCAGACACTGTCCTCTCCTGTCTCCATTTCCCTACACAGAGTCATGGAGTTGGAAGGACCTTACAATAAAGGCAGGCCATGGCCTTGCGTGACAGATGAGAGGTTCAGTGAGGCTAGGTAAGTTGTCCAAGGTCACACAGCTAATTGGTAGCAGAACCAGAACTAGAAGCCAAATATTTTGATACCCAGTTAACACACCTACTGCTTATTTCTCTGTGCAGTCTTGCTTTCCTATAAAAACTAAAGCAAAGTAAATGAAAGAAATCATCCTCATTAAATTCAATTTCTGATTTCTTTTAGATAAGGGCTTCTGAACGAAAGAGTTTTTAATAGTTTTAGATGAAGTTTCTGGGGAAAAGTATCTTGGACTGTTTATCAAGGAGACATTTTTCTTTCGATGGATCAGGATATCGGACACATGGGTACAGGCATGGCCAGCCTGCCATGGGGCCAATGGTAAACAGAGTGAATCTGCAGGGGTTTGCTGGGCTGCTGGAGAGGCTAGATCTCTGGTCCAGAATCTGTTTAGTTTGGTTTTCTTCCAGTGGCACTTAGCACACGGTGTTAATGAGGCTAGGATTTTCTTAGAATAGAATCTCTGTTCTGGGTCACAAGTAGTACCTCCACCTGCTTCCAACTTTCCATAGTTCACGGGGGCCCACAATGCATTGGTCCAGAGTGACTGCACTCACCCCTGCCAGGCCCGGAGGACCATTTGTGTCTACTTAATGACCACCTTGGGAGCATCCAGGTATAGCTATGATTCTTTAGTGGACACAAGGGGAAGAATCTGGAATGTTCTTACTTGACTGACTTGGTAAGGAGGATGCTTAGGAAGCTTTTTTTTTTTTTTTTAATTCCTTAAAGTCCCCACTATAAAAATCTTACATTTGTTGGGCTTCCCTGGTGGCGCGGTGGTTGAGAGTCCACCTGCCGATGCAGGGGACATGGGTTCATGACCCGGTCCAGGAGGACCCCACGTGCCACGGGGCGGCTGGGCCCGTGAGCCATGGCTGCGGAGCCTGTGCTCCGCAGCGGGAGAGGCCACAACGGTGAGAGGCCCGCGTACCGCAAAAAAACAAAACAAAACATCTCACATTTGTCAAATGTGTTTGTCAACTAGGGGCTCGTCTGCCAATCTGGCTGCTCATTTCTGCTGGATGTCAGTCAAACAGTCAAACTCTTTGGGTACATCTAGGGCTTAACTCAGAAACCAGGCATCTGAATTGCGCTTACCAGCCTTGATTGATAGACTCTCCTTATTTTTTTGTTTGTGTGTTCTCCAGGACGCTGCTTTCTCGGCTGTGATTCACGACAAGCTCCAGGTCCCCAACACCATCCGGAAGGCATGGAATGACAGGGACAACCGCTGTGACATTTGTGCCACACACCTGAACCAGCTGAAGCAGGAGGCCATTCAGATGGTGCTGACCCTGGAACAGGCGGCTGGCAGTGAGCACTTTGATGGCTCACCTGGCTCGCCCCCAGCCCTCTCCAACATCCCCACTCCGGTGGGGTCCCGGCATGTGGGGGGGCTCCAGCAGCCCAGGGATTGGGCCTTTGTGCCCACCTCCTATGCCTCCTCCAACTACACAGCCCTCATCACCAGTAAGCATAGCAGCAAACCCAGCAGCCTCGGGGTCAGCAATGGGGTGGAGAAGAAGAGTGGGTCTCCAACCCACCAGGCCAAGGTCAGCCTCCAGATGGCCACCAGCCCCAGCAATGGGAATATCCTCAACTCAGTGGCCATCCAGGCTCACCAGTACCTGGATGGCACCTGGTCCCTGTCGAGAGCCAACGGGGTCACCCTCTACCCCTACCAGGTAAGTAGCCTCCGAGCAAGAAAGGGCAGGGCTGGCTACAGTTAAAGCAGAGAAGTGGGCAACACTTCCTGTCTCTAGTTTGTCCTCCTGGGAACTCCCCAACTCAGAGCCTAATGTTTCCATGTAGCCCTGCTGAACAATGCTAAATAGAGATAAAGTATATGAGGAACGAGTGATCCGAGATAGCACTCTGTTTCCATCGTCTCTACCCTCTGAAGGAGAGGTCGACACCCTTCCTCATCTCTCCCAACTTGAGAGACCTTAACCCTTTTCTATTTGCAACCCACCTTAAATACTGTGGGATTAGGTAACCAACCGTGTGTTCCCCTTTTCTTATTTTCTCTTCTCAGTTATTTAAATTAGCATGTACTCTCAAGTCTCCCTATAGAAATAAGAGAGCAGGTCTTAAGTCTGCCAAGGAATCTAAAATATTTGTCTTAATTTTGCTCGTGTGAGTTTTCTGTTGGAAGAGGGTTGGCTTTACCATACGTGTTCTCTGTGTCCCTTGAGTCACTCATGTGGGAAGCAGCAGAAAGTGTTGACTGTCGCTCTGGGGTGGAGAGGTGACCAAGGTCATAGAGTGTATTAGCTGGGGTAGGTAATTGGGGCGGCAAGTGGTCTCGAGTTGTTTCTCGCTTGTGTCCCTGTCGTATGGGGTGTTTGGCGGGTGACCTTCCACTCTGATATCGGGACCCAGCCTCCTTCATCTAGCACATCACCCTTTTCCAGAGGCCTCAGAGTCTTCCACCAGACCTTGTACAACCAGCCAGGAACTGGAGGAAGAGAGAGGATGGAGGATCTCACAGGGACATGTGGGGACCCAGCCTGGAAGGGGCAAGAATTCAGCCTCCTGGTCGCACCTTCTCTCAGGGGAGTCTGGGCAGGCCGATCTGTCCATATGCCCAGGAGAAAAAAGGAACATGCTGAGTGAATACATAGCATAGTTTTTGTTTCATGGGGCAAGGGTACCGGGAAACATAACTTGAATTATGAATGTGGCTGATAAAATTCCTGGTGCAATTTCTAGAGTGTAGAAGGGAATAGAGATTGTTTCTCTTGATACCTTGAAAGAAAGTGGGGAGCATGGACCATTATCTTAAGAAGTCAGCATTCTTGGGCTACCAAACTTTTCATTGCCTGGATGCTTTGTAGTTTATAAAATATAGAGCACACATCATGTTGTTTAACCCCCCCGTAGGCCTGTGAGGTCGGCCGGGCAGATGTTAGATCTTTCTTTTACAGGAGGGGATCAGCATGCTTAGAGAAATGGAATAATTACCTGTGGCCACAGAGCCGGTGCCAGACCAACCAGCTCTCCCCTGCCCAGGAGAACAGCTCTCCCCGCCACGGCTGCTTCCAACTTTCTTAGCTTACTCCAGAGCAATCTCCGGTCAACCTCTCTTCCAGATACGGTTTCTTTTCAGAAACCACATGGTATACTGAGGGAGAGGACTCCTCTTTTGACTTGTGGGCGCCTGGCTGCCACTTCACCTTTGGACGGAATTTTCTGGGTTGTAGATATAAATATAATGAGGAACCACTTGCACCCTGGTTGGGGCTTCATAGTCTAGTGCTTGAACGTAACCATCTAGGGCAGGAACAGAATAGCTGCTTTCCGTTGCTGAATAATATGCTTTTTGTTCGGTTTGTAGTTTAAAAATAGACAATTCTGAAAATCATAAAAAAAGAATACATGTCTGTTGTAAAATAAAATTTAAAAAATATGAAACAGTTTAAGTAGGCCTTTAAAAATCAACGTCACCCAGCAATAGACTACCTAACATTTGGGTGTACTTCCTCCCAGGATTTTCTACACATGCAGTTTCTAAAATTGTGATTATGTTCAATTCTCTGATCTGCTTTTCACTTAATATACTAGGGGCATTTTCCCATGCCATTATCTACTTTTCTAAAACATGATCTTTAATGGTAGCCTAGTATTCCATTATATAAATACTACCCATTATATGAGTATGCCCTCATTTATATAACCAAGCATCAATTATTAGAGTTTAGGTTTTTGCTACTATAAATAAAATGCTCTGGTGCACATCCTTCTGCCCAGCTCATATTTTCTACACATCCTGGGCCGTGCTAGCCACATACTCATGTTACACAGACGACTCACATTTCACCTTCCACCTCCCTAGAGCACTTGTAACGTGTATCAGGTGCTAGTTAGAAGATTCAGCTGCTGCACAGCACTGATGAGTGAGGACAGAAGAACTTGGAACTGGTGCTTTCATATAAAGTATTCAAAGTGTGGGGAAAGTTTCTGTAAGGGGGAGAGCTGAAGATGGAGCATAAAAGGAAGATTAGGGAGTATTGGTACATTTAAAAAATTTGTGCAATAATTCTTTCTGCTCCTCCTTTTTTCCCCCTACCTCAGATGAAAAAGAATTTCCTGTACAATAACAAACGTTTATTAAGCTCTACCAAGTGCCAGACACTATGCTATGTGTTGGTGGGGGCTGCTGCCATGGTCTGGAATCCCAGGCTCCTGTCCTGTGGCCCTTAGGGGAGGAAGCAGGGGAAGGGTGCATTGTGTTTTTTTTGTAAATTTATTTATTTAATTTTTGGCTGCGTTGGGTCTTCGTTGCTGCGCGAGGGCTTTCTCTAGTTGCGGTGAGCGGGGGCTACTCTTCGTTGAGGTGCGTGGGCTTCTCACTGCGGTGGCTTCTCTTGTTGCGGAGCATGGGCTCTAGGCGCTCAGGCTTTGGTAGTTGTGGTGCACGGGCTCAGTAGTTGTGGCTCGCGGGCTCTAGAGCTCAGGCTCAGTAGCTGTGGCGCACGGGCTTAGTTGCTCTGCGGCAGGTGGGATCTTCCTGGGCCAGGGCTCAAACCCGTGTCCCCTGCATTGGCAGGCAGATTCTTAACCACTGCGCCACCGGCCAAAGCCAGATACAAAGGTGATTCCCGTAAGCCACCAACCTGAGATTGCCCTGAGTAAATTGGATTGCTTCTTTCCAACTCAGAACAGGCTAATTTCTGCATTTCCCCTGAGCAGTAGTTAAAGGGATCAGAGGAAATCTCCCTGGGATCAAGAGATTTGGTGCCTGGCTGTGAACCAGTGTCCCCGTGTCATGACTATGTCTTCCTGATGCCCTAGAGGGGGGGCTCTGGGTCTGGCTAGACTGAATGGCTCCTGTTACGGACATCTCCCGGCAGTAAATATTCTGCAGTTCACAGTCTGGCCAGCTCAGCAGAGATGGGTGACTGCTCTGAAAGCTGACCTCACTTTTCCTGCTCACCCTTACTCCCATATCCCTCCCCACAGAGAAGATGGCCCTCTGGCTTAGTGCCAGAGCTGTTCCCTGGGCAGAGAAGCATTTAGACTTTGTTGCTGCCACTGATGCTGCTGTGCACCAACAGACCCGGAGCCTGTAGAAGCGAGGGAGAAGAGGACGCTGCCCTTCTGCCACTTAAGTGCAGGGAGGATGACAAAAATGAGGACAGGCTTTGCAATAGTGAGCAGGGTAAAACCTCTGTATGGGCTTCCCTGGTGGCGCAGTGGTTGAGAGTCCGCCTGCCGATGCAGGGGGCACGGGTTCGTGCCCTGGTCCAGGAAGATCCCATATGCCACGGAGCCTGCACGTCCGGAGCCTGTGCTCCGCAACGGGAGAGGCCACAACAGTGAGAGGCCCGCGTACCGCAAAAAAAAAAAAAACACCTCTGTATGGATGATAGAAGGGTCCCTCAAATCCCTCAAGTCCCCTGTTTCCTACAGCACTGTGTAGCAGTCTTCGAAGGCTGCAGTAGGAAGATTTCTTGATTCTCTTTTGCTGTATCCTTCACGTTTCTCAAAAACCTCCAGAAAGAGTGGGAACCTATAAGCATCGCAGATAAATATGAATCTATCCAGAGAGGTAAGAAAACTAATAAGTTAGGAGACACTGAGATTATATCAAAAATGGCAACAAACCACAAAGGTAATTTTTCATTAAATATCATAGCAAGCTGGTTTCACAGCAGTTGTTAAGATGGACTGTTTCAAAGAAAGACTTTCTTTTATTGACTTGCAGACATGTAACACCATCAATACATATATATGGAAAGCAGAGAATGCTCTAGAACTTTCATTTGATCACATGAGTTTTGACTTTGAAGAGACATGTCTGGATTATTTTCTTGTAGTTCACAACAGATTAATGAACTCTTTTGAATGACAACTGCTTTTGCCTGATTTACATTTATTATAGTAAGTACGTGCAGGAAAGACTTTACATAATGCTGCTAATCACAGAACGCTGGTGATTACTATAGGACGGTAATTGCCTTTTGCGTCATGGTGGGAGATTTGGAGATGGTCCTGCCTCGTTCAAGTCCATGGCCCCACCATCTGTTGAACCTCATTTTAGTAGCTTAACATTTTAGTCTATTTCCTTATGAGTGAAAGCCCTACCTTGCAAGATAACATGGAGAACAATTAAGAAAAAAGTATGAACGTATTTTGTAAACTGTAACACAAGGGAACAGCTATCAGCTCCCTCATTGCCAGAGGAGAAATCCAAGGTTGAGAGATTGGAGGTTTCTTCTGGGTAGAGCTTCCTGACTATGTTTGATGTCTTTTGCTCATTGAGAACATAGATTCATTTTATTCTCCTCTTTCTGACAGCAGCTAACATATAAAAAAATTAGGGAAAGCTCGTTAGGGAAAGCTCCAATCTCAAGGAAACACTAAAGTTGCTTCTCCTGACTGGCCTTAGATTTAGGAAAAAATTCCAGGCTATAAGACCTATCCAGACCTCAAGGTTTTTGGTGGAAACCACCAGTTAATTGGCTCCAAGCTAATCTTTAACCTGAAGTATCTTAATGATAGTCAATAAATCCTTGGAGGCAATGAAAGTAGTCCAGGTGGCTTTTTGATGTCCCCCTCAGTACAGGGGCATTTGAAAGCGTAGAAGAACTTTTATTTTATAGGACTTTGATAAATTGAACTTGTCAAGAAAATTCGAGAAGATGTTAGATGAATACGTAAGTAATAAATCCATAATGAAGCCTTAATGTGATGAAGTATTCAACGCGCATTTCTTGATTTGAGGGAAAATGAGTTTGATAAAAGTTATTCTGCTTTCTCAGACAACATCCACTGGAATCAGTGCTAGAGATAATTCCAGGCTGAACTCTGGTTGAAGTCAGTGAGGGATTGTCTTAATTATATCTTTAGGAATTAATTGGTACCATGCGGTACCTATAAGCCTTGCTTTTCAGAGGTCAGAAGCCACGGGAGGACTTGGCGCTGACCCTTTTATGGAGGACTTCCAGGTGCCCTTGGAAGAGGGAGGTGGACTCTGACACTCACTAGTGGTCCAGTACCCAGAGGCTTTGACTGTGATGGATATGTGGAACCTGGAAGCACACGGGTAGTACAGCTGATGCCTGCGGGGTGAGGTGCACGTGTGCTCCTTCCTCACTGAGCCGCTTTTCACGAAGGAGCAGGGCAGGTGTTTGCAGTGTGTCGGGAGTGGAGGATTCCCATTCACGTTCTTTGCAGCCCTCCAGAGCTCAGCTGCCTGTTCCTGAAATACGCCAAGTGCCCTTCTTGGGCCAGCCTGAGTGCCAATTTGCTGCCCATCTGCTGCTGCTCTGTCCAGCTAGGCCAATAGCATAAGATGTCACAATCTTTTAACATCATGGGTTTTTGTTTTTTCCTATTTATAGATGGCCAGGTGAGTGTTATTTATCACCTTTATAAATTCTGACAAATGCTGAACACAAGAAGAGGAATCAGTTTGTATACTCAGTCATGGACAGAGCATTTCTCAGGCATATGGTGCTCAGGGTGAAATTCCAAAAAACTCATAACCGCTTATAAATACGGGCAGGGCCATGGGCTGAAGGGAACACCCAAACTTCATCAGGAAATTACAGAAATGTTTTTTATCTGGTCGTTTACTTGGGTGGTAGGCTGAATAAGGGCCTCTCAAAGATGTTCATGTCCTGAACCCTGGAACCTATGGGTAGGCTACCTTACAAAGTCAAAGAGGTTTTGCAGATATGGTAAAGTGAAGGATCTTCAGATGAGGAGATCATCCTGGATTATCTGTGTGGGTCCAACGTAATCATAAGGGTCCTCATAAAAGGGAGACAGGAGGATCAGAGTCAGAAGGAGCAGATGTAAGGACAGAAGCAGAGGTCAGAAGAGAGAAGATGTAAGCTTGCTGCCTTTGAAGGGGGAGGAAGGGGCTGTAAGCCAAAGAGTGAAGGCGGCCTCTAAAAAACTGGAAAAATCAAGAATCAGATCCTCCCCTAGAGCCTCCAGAAAGAAGCAGCCCTGCAAGTGCATTTTAGATGTCTGACCTCCTGAACTTTACAGAATAGAGAACAGATGTGTGCTGTTTTTCTATGCAAAACTTTAAGTAATTTGCTTCAGGGATGGGCATAGGAGATTAATAAGCATTTGGTAGCTGAAAAGCTTGGTAGGAGAAGCTAATGAGGTATGCAGACAGTGGAGCTGCTGTGGAAGCCTGCAGGATGGCCGAGAACATGGGCTTTTCATCCCGTACAACAAGCTGTGTTACCCAGTGGATCAGACAGTACATTAGCAAGTCAGATTATTTCATTTGGGTGCCTCCACAGAATGAGAGGTTACTCATACTGCGCGGATGGTTTTCAATTGTCTCAGATTTCCCTATTGTTATAGCATCATAATAACAAGCACATCACAGCCACTCTCCGTCGGGTAGCTAGTAATTACCGTTATGTAAGTATCTCATATGTTGAAACTGCAGAAAACATTCGAAGCCGGGGGTGGGAGCGTTGGGGAGAGACTCGGCTGGAATATCTGTAGAAGGAAGCTCATCTTCTCTGTAGGGTCTGTTGACCAGATTGTAGGGGTTTCATAGAACTGCCCCAGTATTCCTTCTTATGTCGTCTGGTGTTTCGAGGGTTCACATGAACTTGAAAGTACCTTGAAAATTGCAGAGCAGAAGGTAAGTGTTAGTTGCTATCATTTTTTAATTTGGTAGGCAGAAGACAGCCACTGGAGATCTCAGAGCAGGAGAATGGAAAGATCTCCTTGCTTGACAACAGGAATTCTCAAAGTTGGCTGCACGCTAGAATTGCTTGGAAGCTTTAAAGAAGAATATCAGGGCTTCCCTGGTGGCGCAGTGGTTGAGAGTCCGCCTGCCGATGCAGGGGACACGGGTTCGTGCCCTGGTCCGGGAAGATCCCACATGCCGCGGAGCGGCTGGGCCCGTGAGCCACGGCCGCTGAGCCTGCGCGTCCGGAGCCTTTGCTCCGCAACGTGAGAGGCCCGCGTACCGCAAAAAAAAAAAAAAAAAAAAAAAAAAGAAGAATACCAGCGTCTAAGCCACACTCCAGACCAATTAAATCAGAATATCTCGGGCGGGACCCAGGCTTTGTTTTAACTGCCAGGGCAAAGAACCACAGCTTTAAGGAACAATTTATCTGGCAGTGGTGTAAAAAGTGCAGGGAAGGGAACAATGAAGATGGATGGATAGATAGATAGATAGATAGATAAATGGATGGTATATCACTTTCCTAGGGCTGCCATAATAAAATTACCACAAACCAAGTGGCTTAAAATAAGAAAAATTTATTGTTTCATAGTTCTGGAGGCTAGAAGTCCACAACTGAGGTGTCGGGAGGGCCGTGGTCCTCTGAAGGCTCAATGGGAGAATTCTTCCTTGTCTTTTCCAGCGGGTGTTCTTTGGCTTGTGGCTGTGTCACTCCAGACTCTGCCTCTGTCTTCACGAGGCCTTCTCCTCTGTCTCTTCCCTCTTATTAAGAGGTCACTGGTCATTGAATTTAGGACCCACTCTAAGGCAGTATGATCTCATCCCAACCCTTCACTAATTACATCTGTAGAGACCCTAATAAGGTCACATGCTGAGGCTCTGAGTGGACATGAATTGCGGGGGGCGCTTGTTCCTCTCACGACATATAGATAGATGCCACGTAGATGCCAGACAGACGGACGGGTGAAAGGTGAAGGTAGTGTTGAGGAGGTGAGCACACCCATGCTTCTTCCTTGCTGATCCACTTCTGAAAAAGGAAGGAGGTGCAGATGTTCACAGATGGTCAGCAGTAGAGCACTCCCGTTCTGTTCTGTGGAGGGAGAAAAATTAAGGGAAGGGGAAATCATGCAAAGGGCAAAGCCAAGAAAGTGAGGGAAGAGTCATATCCACACACACGTGTATCCAGATGGAGAATACCTCAAGAGTCAGGTGAAATAAAAAAAAAAAAAAATCCACACATGAGGTTTTTTTTGTGGAGTAATAACCACCTCCTCTTCTGAACTTACATACCGCCTTTAAAGTCAGCTGTAGGTATAAATGTAAATAGCACTTCCTGGAGCGCCTCCTGGGGTAGCTCAGCTCACGCTGAGCACCTAATTTGACTAGTGCTGGAAAGGTTCTGTTCCTTTTCTACTGACGAAGCTGATCGTTTGGGTTAAGTTGGTGGAATGGTCTGTGTTTTTGTTTTTCTCCTTCAGAGATATTTCTAGGCCCTAGAAAGAGGCTAGAAATACTGAGTAAGGTGCTATGCTGCTTAAAAGTGTTTCTTATTCTCCCCTCGGTCCTTTGTGTGCGTGGGAGCTGAGAGGTGTGGGAAAGTGGTACTCTCTCTCAAGCAGAGGGGACCTGACTCACCCTGCTTCTCCAGCTCTCCGAGACCAGGCTGGGGTGGGGGGCAGAGCTGAGGATTGCTGCGCGAGGGAAGTGACATCATGCCGGAGAGAAGATTCCCTGGATGTGACCCTTTTTCACAGTTATCTTTGTTTTAGACAGCATCTCACCTCCTCTCCCATTTGGCCATCCTCCCCAGCCCTGGTTTCCTCACGCAGAACACTCGCTTTCTCTATAGAGTTGAGGAAAGGAACCAAGCTCACTGTCCATAGTGAGCTACCCAAGGGGGTAACAACGGCTACTGCTTTTTTTTTTTTTTTTTTGCGTTACGCGGGCCTTTCACTGTTGTGGCCCCTCCCGTTGCGGAGCACACGCTCCGGACGCGCAGGCTCAGCGGCCATGGCTCACGGGCCCAGCCACTCCGCGGCATGTGGGATCTTCCCGGACCGGGGCACGAACCCGTGTCCCCTGCATCGGCAGGCGGACTCTCAACCACTGCGCCACCAGCGAAGCCCTAAAATACGTTTTTCTTTTAAAAGTATTTTAAACTTATTACATAACTTGGAATCTTCAATAAATTGGAAACTTCAAGTCTGCTCTTTGCCTACCCCACCGCAGGCACACACCTAATTAATTTTAAATTGAGATTTTACTGTGCTAACAGTCTTCAGCGTGACAAATTAGCATGCTTCTGTCTTGTGGAGTATTTGTGAAGATTAGTTAATGAGTCATATATTTCTTATGCCTAAATCATTCCCGGGGAGTAATTTAGGTGTTTAGGAAGCGTGTTAGTTTACCATTTTTAGGACCCTGGAGACCATTTAGTGCATTGCTGCTGCACCAGTGGCCTCAAGGTGTTAACATACCCGTTCGGAAGCTTATCCGTGACACGTTCCCCTTTTCTTAAAGCAAACAGACCCCAGAGACCCTAGTGGAAGCAAGATGAGAAGGCTGCCCTTGTGAATTACAGATGACAAACTGAGGCCCAGAAATGTCAAGTGACCCGCCCAAGGTCACGCGAGCACACCGGAGCTGGGATTCAAAGTTTCCTTTGCAGTGGCCCCTCCCCCCAGGGGGAGGGGCCAGCTCCCCAAATTGGTTCAACATTCCACATCCTGGGGAGAGCCACTCACAGCACACTCTGCGAACATTTCTTCGGGGCAACTCTGAGTCACTAGGACTTGCAAGTCCATGTTCATGTTGTATTGCTCTGCACAGTCACGTAGAAATAAATGCCCTGTGTTACGTATTCTCGCTGGGAGGTGGAGAGGCCGGTGGGGACAAAGCTTGCGACAAAGATGGGCCAAAAGCAAACAAAAAAGGCTGTGGAAGCAATGCTGCCATCTAGTGAGACATGTTTTAGCTCATCTGAGAGACAGACTGAACACGCCTAATACTAGGAATCTCACCATGAATTATATTAATTTCCTAAGATGAATAAGAGGCAACAGGGCCCTTTCCTTGTCAACAGTGTGGTCTTGAACGGAATAGTATACGTTTAAACTCAATGTCCTAACACACATTCTTTAGAAAGGACCCCGTTGGCCAAGATCTCCAGTGAAGATGGAACTCGGTTTGGGGTAGTGGACAGGGTGCCCAGGTCCGCATGGAGGTCTGGCTCACCTGCTTATTAACTGAGTGACATTTTGCCACATAAAAGTATCAATATCTCCTTTTATAGTATCTCTCTCCTAAGATTGTTTTAAGGATTAGGTTCATTCATTCTAATTTTTTTTTTTACTTCTAAGCACTGGATTTTAATGAAATTTTAGGCACACACACACACCCCCACGCACACAAAATGAGATCCCATACTGAGAAATTCTACAAAATCGGCCTGATCGACTATTCATACAGCATGACTCTCTGCCTACCTGCAGCCTAACAAGACATTTGAAGGTGAGGTAGACATACCTGGAACAATGCACATAAGCCTGAAAAAAAATGGTGGAACTGGTGATCGGAAGACTGAGGCATCCCTGTATCTGAGCTCAGATTCCAGCAGTCACGATATGATGACCATCTCGAACACGGCTGTTTCGCAGGGCTCACTCTGTAGCTTCAAGATTCGTTCAGAACCCATTTCAGCTAAGATTGTGTATCAGAGTTTTCGTTGAAGACAACAGTTTTCTTGTTTTCCTCTAAGGACAGATTGCACTTTTTCAACTAAATAGCCTTTTTGGTAGAATGCTTCAGTGGCGTAGGTGCTTTGAGGGATTAATTACTGCCGTCAGGTTAGGTGGACCACTCCCTCCAGACACGCTGTTCAAAATTCAGGGCCGAGTCCACCGTTTATGAAACTGGCCGTTTAGAAGCAGCAGCCATGTTGTTGAGTCCCTTCGGAGGTAAGAGAGGGACAGAGAACAGGGAAATGAAAATTCTTGTCCACAAGTAATGAGTAGAAAAGATCGGTGGGGGTAGCTGGTGCTTTGTGGAAAAAATGAGGGGCAGGGGACGCTGGCCTCTAACAAGGGTAGTTTCGAAGCTTTACTGTTCTAGAAAAAGGGCAGCAAATCCACTTGCTACCGAGGAGGGACACTGATTGGTTGCTGAGAGTGTGGCTGGTTGGCTAAAAAGGGCAGGAAGAGTTTCAGCCATCGAAATGACCTTTGCTTTGGGGACCGTGGGGACGGTAGAGTGCAATGAACCACAAATCTTAATTCCATCTCCACTTCTGCCACTTACTTCATGACCCTGGGCAGTTTCTCCATTTACAAAGAGGACAACTGGAGCCCCATTCTACCCTCAGCTGTGTCAGCCTGTGAAAAGACAGCTGAGCTTTTAACATTTCACACTCCCCTAGCGGGGTGCTCATCCTTTTTCTGGGTTGGTTTCTCTCCAAAGTTATCAAGTTCACTGTCTCTCAACTTGCAGTTCAATATGCACATATTGAGCCGTATGTGCATGTTATTGATTTAGTTTCATAGTAATAAGAATAATAATTACAGCTAACACTTAACTGAGTGCACACCATATTCCAGGCACAGTGCTTGCTGCAGAGGAATCCCACACTTCTGAACTCCGAAAAATTTAGTCAACAAATGTGTTATTCAGCATGTACTTAGTCATTCGTTGGAATTAAGAAGTTTGGTAGATAGCATTTCTACAAGTTAATAATATAAGTTTTATATTAATAGTAAACTCGATGAGGGAGTTCTGGTCTTATCTGATTTCAATATTAAGCAAGTCCTATCCTGACGATTGTCCTTATTTAGTGACTAGTCTTTGGTCTTCATTCTCCTCACCTCGCCCAGTGTCCCATCTCTCTTCTTCTTTCTTCCTTTTTTATTTTAAATTATACAATCACCTCTTGAGACTTCTAAGACTTAATTACTTAGGTTGAAAATTATTCATACGTTTCCCCTCATTCTACCCTTATATTTTCATTTTAACACAGTTTATTTGCGTCCCTGAGAAAGGGTGGGCAAAGGGAATAAAAGGACTTGCAGTGAAAATCAGTCAATTCTATCACTTGTTAGCAATTTATAGAAAATATTTGGCAGAAAAGGCAATGGAAACTAAGATGGACTAATTAGAAAGGAAGTCACATATTTAAACATCACAAACCTTTCAACCTCTTCAAAGTAGCTGCTAACTTGTAATTATGCAATAGGCTCAGTGGAAAATGAACCAACACAGCATTCGGGGTTAATTGGTGTAAATGTATTAATTACAGAAACTACTCATTAAATGTTTTATAAGGTATATATGTTCCTAGCATAATATCTATTGAATACACATACACTGAATATATATATATTGTAAACATGTAACACCTATTAGAACCAAGTATTTAAACTCTCTCGCATACTGTTACTTCATAGCACCCTGAATCTACACCCCTGCTTGTTATCATTAGGAAGGCACATCTGGGGACAGGATTACAAGAAGGTGGAAAGGACAGCAGATATGTGAAGCCACAGTGATATCATGAGAACGGTGTGTTGCAGGCTGGTGAAGAGGCAGAGGACCGAGGTGGCATTGACAATGGGCCACGTGTGGGCTCCATTCCTACACACTACGTACAGGGCCCTGGTAGTTGGGCAATGAGAAGCCACATGTAGATACAACTCTTTGGGTAGTAGGGTAGCGATGCTACTGCTAACAGGGAGAGAGAGGGAAGTGGGCAGACCACTGCTTTGGGAGGTGGTGAGGCCCGGAGAAAGATGGC
The DNA here is from genome assembly GCF_951394435.1 of Stenella coeruleoalba. Lineage (NCBI taxonomy): Eukaryota > Metazoa > Chordata > Mammalia > Artiodactyla > Delphinidae > Stenella > Stenella coeruleoalba. The sequence continues at coordinate 149,453,302 of NC_137169.1, read as the reverse complement.
AGCAGAGGGCTTGGGTGAGGGATGACTGATTCCACGGATGTTTAGGATAAAGCCCCAAGACCTTGAGGACGGTGGGACAAAGAAGAGGATAGTTGAGGAGGACACCTGGGTTTCTGCGTCGGGTGCCACATGGTGGTGAGCTGTTTACTAGTTCAAGGAAGGCTGAAGGGGTGAGGCCGAGGGAAGACACAAGAAGAGGTCGGGTTTGAACACCTGGGCTCCAGGATATCTGTGGGACCCTGGTCCAGAGGCAGATGTGAATGAGAGTCGGCAGGGTTAGAGGCAAGGCTGCATTGTGTCTAGGAGGTAGGTACAGATGAGGCTAGGCCGTAAGAGAAGCTGGAGAAGCTGTTTCTTCCAGAGCCCAGGTCTTCTGGCTTTGGTCAGTGTCTTCTCCACGGTACTATTCTGTCGTGTCAGTCCTAGACATGAAAAGCAGGGTCATTATGTTATAACCACACTGTGTTAAGTCATACATTTATTCATCCATTCAGCAAACATTTTTTGAGCCAGACACCATACTAGTTCCTGGGGATACAAAGCACAGTGCTTTAGATAGCTGAGGTAGGGCTTTGCCTGTTATCAGTGTGTCTTGGTGTAGGAGGTCAGTGAGGGATGATGGGCTGTTCTAATTGGCTGTCCTTTACCTGCACGTGTGTGTGTCTGTGTGTGTGTGTGTGTGCACATGTGTGTGTAGGGGGGGCAGCCAGTAGTGTTCTTTTTTTTTTTTACATCTTTATTGGAGTACAATTGCTTACAATGGTGTGTTAGTTTCTGCTTTATAACAAAGTGAATCAGTTATACATACACATATGTTCCCGTATCTCTTCCCTCTCGCGTCTCCCTCCCTCCAGGAGTGTTCTTAAAGTGGCACTGAGTGACTCCTGTGGCCTCGATGGTGGGCAGGCTCTGTGACCCTAACTACTGGGCGGTGGGCCCAGAGGGCTCCTGACGCCCAGCTGGGGTGCAACTATGGAGGAAAACTAGACCCTGACCACCCACAGTGCAGAAGGATCTCACCCTCACCCTCCTGCACCCTGAGCTTGGTGTCCATAAACACTGCAAGGGTCACAGGGATCCCACTAACTGGCTTCACTACCTGTATTAGCACTGTTTCCTACTTTAAACAACCTCCTTTTTAATGCTGTCCGTTGATAAGATAAGTGATGAGTAACTTCATCAGCTTAACCTATGACAAAAGTCACGAATCATTTTGTCACTCTCTGATCCTGGGAGGAGAAAGACAGTTCAGTTGAACAATAGATTCAAGTCAGTATTTCCTTTCATTCAGTGTTCTGAGACACTCACAATATGCCAGGTATCAGGGACTGGGATGTAAAGATGAGTGAGGCTTAGAGCACAGCTCTCTGACGAAGGTCAGACTGGGGTCAGTGCCAGGGCAGAAGCAGAGGCGCCATGCTGTGGGAAAACAGGGTGGGACCCAGATAGGAATTCCATCCGGGTATCTGGAAAAATGCATCTCAACATCGGTTATTTATATAGCTATGGATTAGGTGAACTGTTTATCTAACTGAGCAGTAATCCAGAAATAAATAGTAGATGTTGTATTATTAGAGGAAGTAGAGGTATAATTACCCTGTCTAGCTCTTGATTCCACCTTTAGAAATATCTCTCTCCTGCCCTTGTCTGCGTGTATTATCAGCAGGCAGAGCTGCCCTGACACCTCCCCCCCGAGTGTAACTGGGTGCCGCTGTGACCCTGTGCAGACAGGGCAGAATGGGAAGGCACCAGAGATCTAGTCCAAGTCTCACTTTTCTCCCTCATCCGCTTCACCCAACCTCTGGTTATTCACCCAGGAAATGTTAAGAGTCCTGGGCTGCAGTTACCAACTTTGGTCTAATATGTGCTTATATTTTGGGGGCTCGAATAGGCCATTTTGAACCCTTGAGTTAAAAGGTCCTCTGGTTCCATGCCGCCCCCTTCAGACACTGAGAAGCAGATCAGTTACCGCTCTTCCTGGTGAGTCTTCCATGCTCATCTGTATGAGACCAAAGGTGTGACATGGAAACTATGGTGACTGAGATGTTCTGGCACATGAAGTTCACGTTTAGTATTTGGGGAGAATTAATCTTACAGGACAAAGGCCCATGATCTGAACATTTTAGTATTTTTATTGTAGGATTAAAAAAAAAACCCACCTTCTGACAAGATTTACATTATAACGTTCTGGATCTATACGTTTTGAAGAAGTAGAAAAGTAGATAAAGTAGCTCACACTGAAAATAGTTTTCCTCGAAAAATAAGACTAAAATGATTATTCGAATAATGCACTTTTAATTACTGAAGAAAAAACAGCTACTTTAAATGCCCAGTCACATAAATGTCATAGTCCTGATTTGCCCAGATTTGCTCTTTTTTCTCTTACCTTTCACATGTGCTGCTGTTAGCGTTTATCGCTGTGTTTGGAAACTGCCAGGGTAATGACTGTGTTAATTTATCTGGTCCAGTGTATTTTCACCAGAAACAGGAGCGTGACTGAGTCGTTCCTTCCACATCTCTCTCCCGCCTCCCCTGGAGAGGAGTGAGTTAAATCATCATGGAAAGATGGCGCTTGGGCTGTTCTTTCTGGGGACAGGCTTACCAGCCCTCCTCTCATATCCTTTCTTCACCGTTACGAATCTAACCTTTCAATTCCATTCGTCCAAAATTGTATTTCTGTCAGGAATGCTGCTCTAAGTCTGTGTTTATTCTAGGAGGGAAGATAGCCAATCAACGGGTTGGTTCTGAACCTTGGACCTGACCACAGAAAAGCTACCGTGGGGTGTGAAGTGTGCCCCCGTCCCTATAAGTCTGTCTCTGTAAGTTGACCCTGGAACAGTGAGCATTGGGGAAGAGAGGCAATGACCCTGTTTGAGTGAGGCTTACAGTCAGCAAGAAAGCTTAATCCAAGGAATGTCATTTCCTCTCAGATGGGGGAGGATTTCTATTACATCTAGTGTTTAATAATTCAAGAGTTCACACTGTCCACTCTCAAAAAAGCTCATCTTCGTGTATGCACATTCACACGTGCACACAAGCACACAACTCTCCTGGCAGAACTGGAATAAGTTATAACTTATCTACCTTTACTACTAGAATTGGCTGACAAAAGAGCTATAGCTTATATTATATCAACATTAAAAAAGAAACGTTTCAAGCTCATTTTACATAACCATGATTATCCATTGAAGGGGTATTCTAATCCTTTGAGTATCTGAAGCAGTAAATTATGTTTTGGAAGAATGCTTAAATTACTTACGATGTTTAAATTTTTTAAAAAATTGTCTTTTTATCCGTTTTTAAAATCTAAGTTATACCTGCACATAAGTTAAAGGGTTAAATCATTTGACAAGACTTGATATGAAGGACACCAGTCCACCACTGGGAATGCAGTGGGCATTTCCTGCTTCCATTAATATCTATTTCCATATCCTATCATTCCTATGTTCCTACTAACTTGATATAGTTAGTTTTAGACTACCTATTACAGCAGCTCTCAACGTGTACTCTGTGGACCATTTGAGTCCCAAGATCCTTTCACTGGGTCCATGAGTTCAAAACTATTTTTATGTAACATTCAGACATCCTTTGGCTTTTTTTTTTACTGTGTGGACATTTGCTCTGATGGTGTAAGACCACAATGGGTGAAACTGCCAGTGTCTGCATGAATCCAGGCAGGGGCACCAAACTGTATGAGTCACTGTATTCTTCATCTTTTAATTACTGAAGAATTACAATTACACATTTGGAGGTTTTTTTTAAAGTACATTTCCACTTAAGAATGTCCTTGATGAAGCAATAAAAGTGATTAATTTTATTAAACCTAGAAATGTGTGTTGAAATGTGAGGTACTTCAGTGATGTACAATGGTTGTCTCGGGGGGAAAACACTTATGCAATTGTCTGGCCTTTTTCCCCCTGTGGAACACATTTTTACTTGAAAGAATAACTGACAGGCAAATCATAGTTATTCAGACTTAAGTATTTTGCAGACATTTTCTCAAAAATGAATGCAAGGGCTTGCTATTTAGAGGAAAACAACTGATGGGCTAGGTTTACCAGTGAAAAACTTTGAGCTGTCAGTTGAAGTCTCAATTTTGGAAAACTTGATTTTTCCACCATGAGCCTTGAAAGCTTCCCAACACTTAAAGACTTCTCTGATAAGATTAGTGATGATAATAACAAATGTGATTTTTTTATATTGCATAATAGAATGTATCAACATCTGGAAGATATGTATAACTCAGTAAATCAGTATTTTCCAAATGACCATTGCATTATGTTACAAAACCTTGTAACATTATGTCCATTCAAAGTGCAAGGTAGCCTAATGGATTTTAGTACGACAAAGTACTAAATATTTATCAATGTAATTTCAGATTGCTCATTTCAGTGAACCTTTAGGAAACCACCATTTGTCAATTTTTAGTGTAGTATCAGAGAAGAATATCCACAATTATCTGAAAAGGCTATTAAAATAGTCCTCCATTTGCCAACTTTATATCCATATGAGGTTGGATTTTCTGCATATGTTCAACTGAAACAACATACCCAGACATAATCCACAAACCATAAGCCAAACACTGAAGAGATTTGTGAGCTAGTGGGAAGCAGCCGCATAGCACAGGGAGATCAGCTCGGTGCTTTGTGACCACCTAGAAGGATAGGATAGGGAGGGTGGGAGGGAGACCCAAGAGGGAGGGGATATGGGGATATAAGTATACGTATAGCTGATTCACTTTGTTATACAGCAGAAACTAACACAACAATGTAAAGCAATTATACCCCAATGAAGACGTTAAAAAAAAAAAAAGATTTGTGAAAATGTAAATCAACCTTCTCATTAAATTTTTTAACAAGGGAAAATAAATATATTTCATGAAATATGTTACTTATGCCAACATATAATGAGCTTATTGTTATTTTAAAATAAATAAATGCATATATATTTTAAGTTTTAGTTTAATTTCTAAAATGGTGAATATTGATAGTTTTAAGAGAGAGCAACCTGTCTAGACTGTGCAGGTCATAAATCTGGGAAAGAAATCTTGAGCAAGATGTCATGATCATTTTAGCTGATATGTTTGAACATTTTAAGGACAGAGTTATAGAACACAGAGGAGAGTTTGGGGTGGAATTAGTGATAAATACACAGAAAACTAAGCAAGTTGAAAAACAGAAATATTATGCCATAAAAGAAAGCTCTTTGGGATCCTCAATAATTTTGAGATTGTAAAGGGTTCCTGAAACTGACCAGTTTGAGAATCACCGACCTATTGCTTAACCACCGAGGAACATGAGGGTTTAATCCTCTTTCACCACCACCCACCCGACTCCTACACCACAGATATGCTCACTTCTTGTCTTCCCATTGCTCCAAAATTTTGGTTCAATTACTATGACTATATAAAGACTGTATAAAGGTATTGCTATGACACAGAAAGGCTGTCTGCAGCTGACCCATAAAACTGTGATTACTTTTCCTTTAAGTATGCAAGTGGGGCAGATTTTTCGATCCTGTGGGTCTGAAACATCTCTGTTCTTTCTTGACACTTGATTAATAATTCTTGGCTGGGTAATAGAGTTCTAGGTTGGAAGTCATTTTCCCTCAGAATTTTAAAGGCACTCTCTAATGGCCTTTTGGCTTCCTGTGTTAATGCTGAAATCTGTATCTTGATCGTTTATATAGAACATTTCTCATCTCTCTCTTTCTCTTAAGAAGCCCTTTATCCCTAGTGCTGTGAAGTTTCACAGAGATGCATTTTGGTATGAATCTATTGCTATCCGTAGTCCTGGCGCCCCGTGGGCCTTTCCATCTACAATCTCATGTTGGCCTCTTCTAGGATATTTTCTTTAAATATTTCTTTGATAGTTTTCTTCCCCTCTATTTTCCTTGTTTATTTTTTTCTGGAGCTCCTATTATTAGGTCTTACGGTCTGGTTTAAAAAAAAATTATGTTTGCTTTCCTATCTGCCAAACTCTTCTTCATTTTCCTGTATTTTCTGGAGGATTTCTTCAATTTTATCTTTTAACTATTTTAGTAACGTCCTCATTTCTGCTATCATTTTTAATTTCCCAGAGCTTCTTTTTGTTGTTGTTACTGTTCTTCTCCAAATCTTCCTTTTTTAAATGGCATTCCATTCTTACTTTACGGATATAATATTTTTATTCATCTCTCTGAGAATATTATTGAATGGGTTTTGTTTTATTCTGTTTTAGTTTTCTCTATATCTCTCTTTCCTCAAGATGGCTTTGTTTCCTTTTCTCTTTTGCATTAGATGCTTTCCTCAAATATTTGGTGATCGTTGGCTGACTGATCATATTTATAAAGGAGGCATAAAATAGCTGAATGGAGGAGCATGGGAGGGGATTGAGTGTGGTCTTACCTGTACAGTAACAGGTCTTATCTGTTACCTGAAGGAGACATTTTAAATTTTTTCTTCAGTTCTTTTCTTTGGAGAGTCAGAAAAGACTCTTCTTCTACGCTGGTGGGTGCCTGTTTTCTGGGACCTGAGAGGAAAAAGACAAGGGAGATCTCCAATTCAATATGTAAACTTTGACTTAATTGCTCTTTTCTTAGTTCCTTGCACTTAACTGTGCCTAGTGGGTTTTAGTCTAGAGACCCTGGGATTTATCATCTCAGAGAATAAACCTTTAGACTCTGCCGGGGTGGGAAGGTGCAACCACCCAGAGCAGAGGAAGGGATCTGGAGCTCTAACTACTTCTTTTTTTTTTAAACATCTTTATTGGTTTACAATTGCTTTACAATGGTGTGTTAGTTTCTGCTTTATAACAAAGTGAATCAGTTATACCTATACATATGTTCCCATATCTCCTCCCTCTTGCGTCTTAAGCAGACTTTAAAAACCAATCCCTTTGCCTTAGCTTCCTCACACCTACTTCCAGTGGAGCCATCAATTCTTGAGCCTTTTAAGGGTTTTGAGGTGTAAACTGGGTTGTTTGCAGCTAGCTTGCCCATCACTGGCTTGGGACTCATCTTTCTTGGGTCTGCTAACTTAGTTACTACTCACCGATCCGGGTTCCAGCTTCCAAAATTATATTGCAGTTGCTTCCTTTCCCATTTTCTTTGGCCTTGTAAGTTTATGTCCTTTTCAGAATTCTTTATTGTCATTTTATTAGGGTTTCAGGAAAGAGCAGTCCCAAGTGCATGTATTGAACCCACCATCCTTAACCAGAATTTTTTTTTAATATTTAAAAAGCATAAAAAGTATCTTTAATATTTAGTATTAAAATAAAAATATCTTTAGCATTGTATTAGTAGGTGAAATTGCTAGTAGTAAGAAGTATTTATTCAGACCCTACTACTTCTTGAACAAAGTTATTTATTTAAAAAAATTATCCATACCTGCAATATTATAGACCTAACAAAAGTAAGCAGTTCCATTTTGGTTCCAACATTGAACAATCATAATGTAATATCAGGTTCAAACGCAAGTAGATCTGGGCACATGTATGTGTTGAAGATAAAGCAACTACTGGGGTGTTTTAAGGATGCGCTGGTTTTTCAGGATGGAATTTTCTATGATCTTGATTTACTTGATTTGGCCAATTCTTTTCCTTTTCTTTCCCAGAAACAGGTCACCTTATGACATAAAAGTAAAAGTTCGGTAGTATAGCGGGGACACAATGTCAGGAAAATATGGAACTTCCTTGTTCACTGGGAAGTGAACCAGGTGCAAGTAGACTTCCTTGGACACTGCTACCTGGGAACAAGCCCTAAAGACCCCGTGGTGTGCTGGAACCCATGCCTGGGCCATGGTGGGAGAATTTACACCTTAGACATGGGCAGTGCTGCAAATCAAGATATTTTTTCCTGGTTTTAAAATCCACACCAGCACATCATGCCTAGACCTGACGTTACTCTCAGGGCAGTCTGGTGTACTCCCAAAGCTTCATAATCATGTCATTAAGTCAACATCACAGACATTGTATTTACTTGTCATACTGTGGCCCAGGGAAGCCAGGTGATAAAGTGGGAAAAATACAAAATTTGGAGCCAGAAAGCTTGACATTTAGATCCTTCCACAGCTACTTCTAGCTCTGTGACCTTTGGCAAACTTCTCTTGGCCTCATCTTCACTTTCTGAATCTGTAAAACAGGGAAAACCAATCTCTACCTAGCAGGATTGTTGTAAAAATTAACCCCAGTGACAGTTATTGTTACATCTACATCCTCCCCAGCTACATCCTGCAGAAAGCCCTGGCTCTGTGGGCAGGTACCTCTGTGGTCTATTTCTGTTTCCCAGCAGGGCTGTGACATCATTAGTTAGTGTCCTGATTTTCATAACAAAATACAAACTTTACCTTTTGTTTATCTGGTCTCTAAATTTTATGAAGCTGCTTGTTCAAGAATGTAGGATCAGTGCACTTCAGACTCTCACGAGAGTATAACTTGAAGCTTCCTTCTCTCCAGGGCTCAGAATCCCGGAGGAGGAGGTTTGGTTAAGGGTCAATCGTTTAAAACACTACTTACAAATTATGCAGCTATTCTAAGTTACATCTTGGAGTAAATTAAAATACTGAAGAAGATATTTACATATTTGGGCCAAATCAACTTAACCCTTTTTGTAATCACCCACTCTGAACTGTGTCTTGATCTGCTACCTTCAAGCTTGCATCAGAAATTACTACAAAAAACCAACTATTTTAATGTTGCTCAGCATTTGCTGTGAATTTTGAGTAGGAACACTGATTATCCATTGCACGACTCCATGTCCCTGGTTTACATTGCCCTACACAAGACCTCTGTCCTTGGTACAGGCAATCACCTTTTCTCTCCCAAGGAACTGGTCTGTTTCATCCTCATAATCCGGAGTTTTGAGACTCGCAATATTTCCCTATTCACCTTTGCAACAGGAACATTAGGATCAAGTTTTGAAATTAATCATGAAAACAATGTAACATGTCGTTTGGCATGGTAGATCTCTCCAGACCCTATTTTCTGCACGATCATTTCTATTTTAGTAATTTTGTTGCTTTTGTCCTTTTTTTTTTTAACGACATGACAAATTCCTTTTGGAAATAGATGAATAAATAAATGAATGAGTTGTGAATGAGTGAAGGAAGGTTAGTGACAGTTTCATAAACTGTAGTGTGAGGCACAGTTGGAGGATTTTAGGCTGGACAGAAGACAGAGGCGGACGTGAAAATGTCTTCAAGCGCTTGAGATGCTGTACCTTGGAAGAGACAGTGGATGCTTTTTATTGCTCGGTAGGATAGAAAAAGAGCCAGTGCACAGACTATCCGTTAATTGAGTCATTCATTCCCAAGTTATTTCTTGTGTGCCTGCTTGTCCAGGCACTGATGAAGCAAAGTTCCCTTTCCTTTTCCTACTTTCAGATTTCTTCCCTTTTAGGGAAGCAGTTTTTATCTGACTGCAAAGGAGAACTTTCTAAACATCAGAGTTATCAAATCGTGGATATGTGTGTATGTATCGAATACATCTATTGCCTTGCAAAAAGTAGGGAGCTTCCCGTCTCATCTCTGGAGGATCCTGAAAAGGGGCTGAATGACCCGGTAGCCTGAAAGGTACCCCTGCATCAGGGGAGAGGGTGGATTTGTTGACCTTTAAGGTTTGGCCCTGCTCTGCTTCCATGATTCTCTTTGACTTGGAGGTTTTGGTGCTAAGATTGAGGATCATTTTGTTTCAAAATAAGTAGGTTTTCAGCGGGTGGGGAGAGGGAAGGCAGTAAAAAATGCCTCGGCAAGCCAGTTCCTTTACTCGGTGGTCCCGGGGATTCCCACAGGTACCTTAACCCTTGATAATCCGGGCTCCTGGTGGCGGCACTGTTGGCGGCCAGGGTTCCAAGGAGCGTGTGGTTATCTCCTTACGGAGAGTCTTAATCAGCTTTCAGAGCCACTGTGAGCATTTCTTTAACCATTGACAGACTTATCCTGCATCTCCCCTCACCCAACCCCGGAAATGAGAGTATGAGAAGGACACCTGGGCCGATCGGAGAGCCAACGCCCAAAGCCCACATTCTTTCTATGGAGAAGACGGGAGGAGGGCCTCAGGCACAGAGCTGGAGCCAGGGGTGGGTTGTGGAGAGGCGAGCCCTTTGCCAGGTGGGAGTCGGGTCATCGCTTTGTGTCTTCTACAGTCAAATCCAGAGGCTTGCTGTGGGAATTAGGTAGGTAGCCAGGACGAGGAGCTGTGCAGTGTAAACTCCTAAAGGAAATTTGCTCAGAAGAATTTTTTCCCCACCATGTATATTCACTCTTAAAAGAATTAGAACAGTTTTGGAAATAATTTTTAACTTACAGAAAGTTTGCAAAAGTAAGTACAAAGGATATACCCATATTCCCTGCACTTGGTAACTATTGTTCACTTTTTTCTGAACCATTTCAGAGTAAGATGCATACACCATGGCCTTTATGTCTAAATACTTCATTGTGTATTTCCCAGGAAATAGGATATTCTTTTTGTTTGGTTTTTTTTTTTCTTTGTGTTTTTTTGCGGTACGCGGGCCTCTCACTGTTGTGGCCTCTCCCACTGCGGAGCACAGGCTCCGGACGCGCAGGCTCAGCGGCCATGGCTCACGGGCCCAGCCGCTCCGCGGCATGTGGGATCTTCCCGGACCGGGGCAGGAACCCGCGTCCCCCGCATCGGCAGGCGGACCCTCAACCACTGCGCCACCAGGGAAGCCCTAGGATATTCTTTTGTGTAGCCAGAGTGCAGTTATCAACTTCGGTAAAATTAACTTTGATGAATAACTATAATCTACCATCCATATTCCAGTGTTTTCCAGTTGACCCAATAATATCCTTTATAGCACTGACTTCCCTCCAGTACAGGGTTTAGTGTAGATTAGTTTGCATCTAATTGTTATGTCTCTTTTTGAAGATCTTTTAACAGTGCCATTATTAGAGTTAATTGATTGTCTTAGTGCCTTTTTCTAAATCTTTAGATAAAAACACTTCTAATCTTAGGGTATATTTCACTTACCACCATCCTTCCGTTCACTTGAAAACCAAGGCAGGATTCTCTGGAATCAAAACCCACTCCCATTCTAGAGAAAACGTGAGGTCGAAGGGAGAGGGGGTAAGGAAATTTGAGTGTGCATTTTATAGGTGGTTGACTTTTCCTTATTTGATTTAAAACACACAAAAACAGATCAGAGACTTTGAGAGAATCCTCGAATTCCCCTGTTGTCAATCTGACTTATTGCCAAGAAGGACTTTCCTTCATCTTGGAGGAGAAAATAAAAACATCATTTCAAGATTCTTTGTTTTATCTTGAGACAACACACTCTATGAATCTAGAAACAAAAACAAAACACCTTTACGTTTACTCAGAGCCCTTATTTCAGCCCTTATTTGCACGCATTTTATGAGTCAACAGCGACAACACACGGGATAATTAAGCCCTTCTATGCATGCAGTGCTTTGGTTAGCTCAGCAAAGGGTATAGTCAGCAATTCTGGTCTCTGCCCTCCAGAACAACTTGCTTAACATGCATCAGTATGCATTATTAAATATAATAACACCTCAAGTAAAAATATGACTAACACTTGCAAGACATAACACAGACTTAGAATTATTGGGGTGATTTTTTTTTTAACATGGCAACATTTAACCACAGAAAAACAGTAATTTGCCAAAACTTACTTTAAAAAAATCAGAGACACAGTACCGGCTTTTTGGTTTAAACCCTTACTTTAAAAATACCCTATATGGGGACTTCCCTGGTGGTCCAGAGGTTGAGACTTCGCCTTCCAATATAGGGGGTGTGGGTTCGATCCCTGGTCGGGGAGCTAGGATCCCACGTGCCTCGGGGCCAAAAAACCAAAACATAAAACAGAGGCAGTGTTGTAAGAAGTTCAATAAAGACTTTAAAAATGGTCCACATTAAAAAAAAAAAAAATCTTAAAAACAAAAACGCCCTATACAAATGTCTTTTTTAGTATCTACTCTAAGAAACAGAGGGATGATGAAAGAGTAATAGAAGATAGCATTGTTTTTAAAGGTTACAGAAGCTTAGTACATAGCTTCTTTGAGTGAAAAAAGTTAAGTGGAAAAGAATATAGCTTCTCATTTTCCCAAGGTGCAATTTTATACAGAAGAGACTTCACAGTGGTCTGTATTTAAGAGGCTGCAGGGGCTGTGAAGGCTGGTAGAGGATCTGATTGGTAACACTTTCTAACTTACCTCTGATAACTGTTGACATAGACTCTTTCTGGCTGCCCTAAGTATTTTGCCTTTTCACCTGGCTTGCTTTCCCTTTGCTTATTTTACTATCAGTTATAAACAGGAAAAAAATTGGACTTTTAAAACAACATGTAATTTTAATATTTTCTGAGTTTATAATATGTTAGATTCACAGTTATAATCTGGGGGAGGTGTGCCCACAGGGTACAAAAGCAATCATATAAATCGTGAATTCTTTGAGATTATCTTTCCCAGGCTGGTCAACAGTTCTCTAGACCTTTGCTGTCCAGAGGGGTAGCCGTCAGTCATATGTGGCTACTGAGCATTTTGAGATGAGCCTAGTTTGAATTGAATTGTACTGTAAGTAAAATACACATTAGTTTTCCAAGACTTAGGACGAGAAAAAACAATGTAAAATATTCCATTAGTAAGATTTTTTTTAGACTGATTACATGTTAAAATGACAATATTTTGTATACATTGAGTTAAATAAAATATATTATTTAAATTAATTTCACCTGTTCCTTTTTACGCTTTTAATGTGGCTACTGGAAAATTTTGAATTACACATGCAACTTGCTTTTGTGGCTCCCATTATGTTTCTGTTGGACACTGCAGATCTGGAAAGAAAGAAAATATACAGCAAAAAAAAACCCCACACAAAACCCAACTCATTCAGTGTATTTTTAGAGTACATCACTGAAGGGAAAGCTGAAATATCCAATGATCCAGTTTTTTTTTGGGGGGGGGTTAGATTTGGATTTCATTAAACTTCTTTAATTACATCTATTGTAAATCTGCTCTAAGGTCCCAGTTGGGAAGAGAATTGAATCTTTTTGTTTGCTTAAAATTTTTTTCTGAGAAAATTCTGAACTCATTTCAAAAGCGATTTATTTTTAACAGCTTTGTAAAAAGCTTTCCATTTACTGAGATTGGAGGAATGATTAATACTGAGCTCTTAGGAGGCTAAAAAATTATGAAAATTATCCAGAAACTCCTGAAAGGACATTTCTGGTCTCCTGGAGAGGCATCCAGGGGGACGTAAGAGCCCTTAGAAGCCACAGATAGTCATCCACTTCCGTGTCCCCACCTTCCTTTCAATAAACGAAAACATTGGGAAAGATAAAATATTTATTCCTAAGGGTCTGTAACTGAATTGATGGATATAACTTGCTGGATGTTATTGCCTGTGTAAACCCATGTAACTGTGCACGTAAAGCATGTTTTTATTAGTTCCTACATAAAATTTTGATGATAATGGCAAACAAAGGACCAGTTTAGTTTAGCTGAGTTTGTTCTTATTGCTCCAGCTTTGAATAGATAAGGAACAGTACAAATAACATGTCACCCAGGAAGAGGGTCGGGTCTCCCAGGGCTGGGTCTCCTGGTCAGGAAGGCTGAAGCAGGGCTACCTGTGGGGAAGCCCTTAGAGGGCCTGGCTGGGAACCTGGTAAAGTGAGGCCAGTGGGGGGCTGCCATTGGCTTTCAAGCCTGTTTTTGAGCAGTTATACTCCTAATTGGTAACTGTGGAGTATTCAAATTTAGTCTCTGAAAAGGCCTGCATAACTGCTATTGAAAGAACTCCCACATACTGTATTTCAACTGGAGACTTACAGAGAAAAAAGTTCAAGTGGCTTATTGTGGGTCATCTCCCACTCTGGGATTTAAACAAAGCACAAACAGAACAAAGTTCCTTTAAACGGGATGCCTTCATCTGAGTGCCTCCTGTCTGTGGTTTGGCAGGCTTGCTGGCTCGAGAGGGAGCCCACGCCTCTTATTCCCACTACTGCCTTTTTATGTTTGACCCTTGGATGTGACAGATGATCCCCATACTGACCTGGATTGGAGGGAAGTTTTTCTAGAATTTGAAGATAAAGCATCTTTCATAAATACTGCCTTTTCCCTCCTGATGACTAGTTAAAAATTGAGTCTGCAATCTAGAGCAAACGTAATTCCTCAATCAGAATTCACGAGACAGGATTTGACACATGTAAATGTACTTAGGAGGCCAACAGCAAGACAATGTTTTAATTGAATGAGCCTGAAAGATGCGAGCTACATGATCGTCATAGATCTGTAACACTAAAGACTAAGAATCAGCTGAGAAAGTGGGTAAGCATGGCGCACATTAGGTTTACTCTGAGCTGTGGTCTGTCTGGGACTTTAATGAAATTATAATTTGGTAATTAGAGGGCTGCAAAAGTTTAGAGTCTATGTATTAGAAGTACCTACACATCAAAAACTCCTGCTTGGGAAAAGTGTTCCTCTAGACGTCTGGTACTTCTCTCCCTCTGCGTAGATCTACGCTGGAGACATTCTAGACAGCTGGCTACTGGGATTGTTCTTAAAGGTCTCTATGGTAGGAAGGTGGGTCTGTAACCTGCAACCCCACTTTCGGAATGTGTTCCTTTTAGGGCCAATCTAATTTGAGGTTATTTATTCTATGTATTTCCTCAGTGGACATGTTTACTAATTCTCAAATGTGTCTTTGTATATTTCAGAAGTTTCTTCTTAGGGTTCTTTCCCCCAGAGAAGTAGTTTTCATTCTTTTTTGTTTTTGTTTGTTTGTTTTTTTGTTTTTTGCGCTACGCGGGCCTCTCACTGTTGTGGCCTCTCCCGTTGTGGAGCACAGGCTCTGGACATGCAGGCTCAGCGACCATAGCTCATGGGCCCAGCTGCTCTGCGGCATGTGGAATCTTCCCGGACCGGGGCACGAACCCGTGTCCCCTGCATCGGCAGGTGGACTCTCAACCACTGCGCCACCAGGGAAGCCCAGTTTTCATTCTTTCTCAAAGATACTGCTGGACAGAATTACTCCTCCAACAAGAGCGATTCTGGGGTGTGAGTATGTGTGTCCACACGTGTGTGCTTGTTTACTTTGGCCTCATCTTGGGCTCTGGGAAAAAAACAATCTACTAAGTCTTAAGCTACTATAAAATGTCTACGTGTTGTCCTGCTCTTGCCAACTTTGTGTGAACGTGCTAGTGGTAAGCCCTGTAGGAAGTCAAATAGCAGAGGTTTCAATACTTACTCCAAGAGGGTTGCTCAGAGGTGTAAAGGTATTCCACAGCAAGATTTATTTCCTGCCTTCATGGAACTGACCTTCTGAAACGGGTATGTTGCTGTCCATGCTAATACGGGGTTACTGCAGCCTCTATGTATTCTCAATTTGTGTTGAAAATCGTAGTTTTGGGCCACTAGCTGCTTTCTACGATGGACTTGCTGATTCCACACTCTGGATCTGAGAACCCGGGTCTGTTTGTATGGTTGTCTGTCCCACACATGGAAGCCCTGTAGACTGCAGCGTTACTTTGTGTTACGGGTAGAGTCAGGGTTTGGGGAGTCGAGGAAAGATGACAAGCAGACTTAGCTGAGATGTTAATGTTTCGTTGCTTTCTCTCAAGAGGTTGTTAAGAGAATAATTCAATTTTGGGAGAACTGCAACCAGACTGATTTGTTAATACAGTTTAGAGTCTTTTAACTCGGGATTGGATGAATAGCTTTTCAAGTGTGTATGAAAGACGAGAATCCCAAAAGATCAGCTCTATTTTAAATAGCAGACTCCAGGGACTCAAGGATTGTAACAGAAGGGCAGATATGGAAGAGATGAACTCCCAGGTCCAACTCTGTGTGAGAATAAAGCACGGCACTGGCTGTCATCCCTGAGGTGTCGGGGTCTGCCAATCTGGCTGGCTCTGGGTTGCTAGCTGGGGGAATCTAGTTAGATAGGCTCACAATAAGTTAGTTGGTATTGACTTTGCTGGGCCTGACCCATATTATAAAGTTCTAACAAGTGGAAAGTATAGCTGAGCTTTGGGAAAAGCCATAGCATGTACAATAGAAGAGAAACCAACATCTTAAATGAACAGAGGAGAAATTTAAGCAGAACCACCAAGTGAAGAAATTAGGACACTGGATGGAATGTTGCAGCCGAAACAGAAAAAAAGTAGACATTTATTTAGTAAGGACACATGAGATTGTACAACTTTTGCTTCAACTCACACAGAAGGCCTTTGTCTCTTGGCTAATTAATGATGTTCAAAGAGAAGAGGTGCTGAGAAAATGACACGGACTTGAAGAAATCAGACAACAGCAAAGTTAGTAGCAGAATTTCATTTTACAACTCATGAGGCCCAGGATTTTTAAATATCCCAGAATTTGAGAATTCAGAGTTAAGGATGTAAGGGGCACCCAAACATTATTAAACGTCTACGCATTCTCAATGTTATTTTTACTAGTGAAATACACAATGAAAGCATGCATATGTAAAGAAATGTATTTTAGTACTCATCCAGATCCCCTGGGTGAACTGATTTAGAAAACCATCAAATGCATTTTGTCATAGGTCTGGGGATGGGATGGGGATCTGTCCTGACTGGGATTCGTGATCCAGAGTTTCCCAGGAAGCAACCCTGCTGAGCTGTTCTCTGAAGTCTGGACAGGTAGGAACATACAGAAGTGGAAATTACCAGCCATATGGAGTGAGTGATCCTGAACTCAGAAGGGACGAGACAGAGGAACGGTTCCAGACGTCTTCACAGGATTATTTTAGGTCAGCCCACAAATGTTTGCCTACTCCTGTGCAGCTCTTCAATGAGAGACTCTGAAGCATCGGTTTAGAAGCTTAAGCCGTTGTTATTTGAGGAGAAGGACAATTGAGAGTGTTTTTATTTGATATTCCTTATGGCAGATCCCTGATTTTGGAAACGAGGTTGTAGAGAGGTTAACTGACTTCACAAAGGTCCCGCAGCCAGCTGTTTGGCTACAACCAAGCCCCTGGCTTATTGCTGAACTACAGAGCCTGGCTCGCTCGCTCTCTCTCTCTGTATGTATTTCGGGGATTTTTAGAGTTCTGCTGTCCTATTGTTAGCTTTTTGATGTGCATTTAAGTAAGTGCTACAATTGACTGGTAGTGCCACAAACCAGATGTGTGATTTTGGACAACTCAGCTCACCAGTCTGGACCACGGTGTCTTCATGTTTACACATGAAAGTTGGCCTAGACTCTATCTAAGGACTTTTCCAGCTCCATTGAAACATTTTTGTGAAAATTGCTTTTTGGCTGGTGTAGGATTTGGCATTTCTGCAACTGGTAAGCAGAAGATGTGAGGTCAGTTCAAAGCTGGAACTGTGAAAATCTGTGCATCGCTTTGGAACAACCAGCTGACCCTTTGAAAGAATCAGCCCCTTGTTCACCATTGATGGTTTGGTACAGTACTGGGGAAAGCTTTCTGTTTTGTTGTTGACGTTGACATATTTGTATGTTTTTGCATAATGGCCACACAAATGTTAAATTAGGGACATGCTTTAAGGTGAAAGAGGAATATTTCTAAACGTCCCTGCTTTATATTTGATGATGACTTTAGGCACCACAGAGCACATTCAGTGCATTATCTCATTTCACCCAAGACACAGATTCATGAGTTCCCCTCACTGGGGAAATTAGGGCTAAGAGAGGGGAAATAACTTCCCTCACGTTGTCATCAACCAAGCCATACCTAGAATGGGATCCTTTCATTCAGTGCAATGCTTACCAAGGGCCTGATGCGTGGCATACCCTTTCCTAGGGACTGGGATTACACTGGCAATTCCATTTGGTCCAGCCTGTCTCCAGTCTGGGCATCTCTCCTTTGTGGCTGTGGTGTGAGCAGAATGAATCCTATAATCTAGCCAGCCTCAATGCTGTCAGCTTCCTTGAAGGACTCCAAACAAGGACGAGCCCCTTCCCTGGTGCTGGGAGCCCTGCAGACCTGGCTTTCATGACTCCTGGGTCAGGGCTCCAGCAGTTGCCAACCTCGCCCCTTCTTTGTGCGGACTCTCTGTCTACCACCCCAGCATCCTGAGGGCTGTGTGCGTTCATGTGTGTCTGTGTGCGTGCATGCACGTGTGTGTGTGTGTGTGTGTACACATGCCTTTGTTTGTTAAGTTCCCAACATTGTCCCCTCAGTTTTGCCCAGAAGGCAAGGTTGCTTTTGCATTTAGTGAACTGGCTGTTCTGCAGACCTTGGTGGGTCCCTTACAGCAGAGTATTGTCTCAGGTCCCTCTTGACTTTTTCTCACAAGAGCTCAAGGAAACTATGAGGAAGTAAGGTGCCTACAAGGAATGCACATTTAAAATTCCAGGCCATGAGGCGCTGCCGGTTTTCTTGAAAGTTTTCCAAGCGTTAGCCAAGACAGGTGAAGAACAGTGGCGTGCTCTAGGAAGGGACTGCTTCCTAAAGCTGCATGGCCACGTACAGACGAACACAGCAGGTCAGGCATGGATGGAAAGGCCACGATCTGTATTAGAATTAAATGCTACATCAGTTCTGTAATCTAATGTTCAGTTTCTTAATCTTACTGTGTTTTCTCTTGGAAGCATAACTAATAAACCATGCCGTCTGTAAACGTTACATGAGCAAGTATTGAGATATTCAGAAATTCTAAGCCCTTTTTTTTCGGAGATTAGAACTATGTTTTGCTTTTTATTGGAAAAGGGTGAGAGAATGGCTCAATTTTGTGACATGGGTCTTTAAACTTCTTCCTTCACACATTTTATCCTCAGGCGCCTCAGGGTTCTACGTGTAGCTGAAGGTCTTGTCTGATCCCGGGAAGAGCTAGGACAGGCAGTGGGACTTCAGCCTCTAAGCTTTATTCTGTCTCTCCTGGAAACCATGTGCCTAGGATCGCTTGCCTAATATTCCAGAGAATTCCAGCTCCCTAGCTGTGGCCATCACATGCTCACACTTAAGCTGGCTGAAAGGCACTGGTCTCGTCTCCTTTTTAAAAATCTTTTTCTGTAATTTCTTTTTGTTTTTCTCTTTCTTCCCCTTTCTCCTGTTTCCCTCTTTTTTTCTTTGTCTCTGTCCCTTGGCCTCTTTGTTTCTTTTCTTTTTTTTTTTTTTGCGGTACGTGGGCCTCTCACCGCCGTGGCCTCTCCCGCTGCGGAGCACAGGCTCTGGACGCGCAGGCCCAGCGGCCATGGCTCACGGGCCCAGCCGCTCCATGGCATGTGGGATCTTCCCGGACCAGGGCACGAACCCGCGTCCCCTGCATCGGCAGGCGGATTCCCAACCACTGCACCACCAGGGAAGCCCTCTTTGTTTCTTGTTTGCCTTTTCTTTTCCCCACTCCAGTCATTTATCTCACCAATATATTGAATGAAGTGTACCCTGAGATACCTTATTTTTTTTTGAATAAAGCTTTGTCTAACCTGTTCATAATTTTTAAAATCAGGTGAAAATAACCTTTATCCCTCAAAACCAAACAAAACTCAAGCAATGCTAACGCAACTAAATTAAGTTTATTTTTATTTGTAGGTATTTGTAATTAATGTATTAATTGATGTATTTATTAGGTATATTCCATATCCAGACACTGTGCTATGGTGGTAATACTGAAGTGAGCAACACCCAGTCCCTCTCCTCACAGGGCTTGCTATCTAGTTGGGCAGAGAGACCAGTGACAGGCAGTTACAAAACAAAACAAATGCTCTGATACAAGGGCAGCCGTGCGGACCATAGGGAGGGGTGGCCCTGATCATCCAGGGTGGGAAGAGTGCTCAGGGCATTCCTGGGGCACTGGCTCTTGGAAGTGTTTGGGGTGGGGTGCAATGGTAACCTTCCCCCAGTAAAAGAGCCGCCCACGTGATTCAGGACATGAAAAAATCCTTTAGTTCTTCCAGGTTCTCGGAGCTGACCTTGGGGCCCAACCCCGATGCCAGGATTGGGTTGATGCTGGTTGCTCTACTCAGTCTGAATTTGCTTAGTTGCAGATGGAAAGTGAGATCGGTTACATCAAGATTCAGACCATTTGATTTTGCTTTCATTTGATCCTAAAAATCACAAAACATTGGATAGAGCAAGCCTGTGGGCATATTGAGAAATGATTCAAATGATCCTTTTCTTTGCTCTTCATCAACTCTTTGGCTGTTAACACATTTTCTGAATGGGGCAGCCACAGTTGAAGAGCCGTACATTCTCTGAATGATGTGATCAGTGCAAGATAAACTCAAGGATGGAAAGAAAGGAAACCTGGCGTCAATACCTCCTCCAGGGTTTTTCCCATGTGGCAGACAGAGTTAAAGCTATTATTTGGTGACAGTTGTGCCTTGTTCATAGGGTTGCTGTCAGGATTAAATATGGCGGCATATATACAAAGTTGTTAGAACAGACCCTGACTCAAAAACGATAATGAGTAGGATGACGCCCTATGAGGATGCCTAAAGTCACTTCTCAACGTTCTCTCAGGCTGAGACTAACCTCATCATGGCAGCTAGACGCCTGGTATCATTGTATGTCTTGGAATGTGTCACTAAACCACCCCACAAAACATACTTGAGCACCAAGTATTAAAAGTATTGTCAGTCAACCTATTTACATGTATCTATAGGTAGAAATACTACAAGCTTGATGGTAAGACTTTATTTGTTTTAAGATATTCTTTAAAGGAATATTTGAGCTCTGCCTTGAGCTGCACATCTCAGAACTAATATACATCAGTGGAACAGGATAGAAAACCCAGAGATAAACCCACGCACCTATAGTCAATTAATCTATGACAAAGGAGGCAAAAATATACAATGGAGCAAAGACAATCTCTTCAGTAAGTGTTGCTGGGAAAACTAGACAGCTACATGTAAAAGAATGAAATTAGAACACTCCCTAACACCATACACAAAAATAAACTCGAAATGGATTAAAGAACTAAATGTAAGGCTAGACACTATAAAACTCTTAGAGGAAAACGTAGGCACAACACTCTTTGACGTAAATCGCAGCAAGGTCCTTTTCTGACCCACCTCCTAGAGTAATGGAAATAAAAACAAAAATAAACAAATGGAACCTAATGAAACTTAAAAGCTTTTGCACAGCAAAGGATACCATAAAGAAGGTGAAAAGACAGCCCTCAGAATGGGAGAAAATATTTGCAAACGAAGCAACTGACAAAAGATTAATCTCCAAAATATACAAACAGCTCATGCAGCTCAATATCAAAAAACAAACAACCCAATCCAAAACTCGGTGGAAGGCCTAAATAGACATTTCTCCAAAGAAGACATACAGATGGCCAACAAACACATGAAAAGATGCCCAACATCACTAATTATTAGAGAAATGCAATTCAAAACTACAGTGAGTAGTTCTGACCTCGCACCAGTCAGAATGGCCATCATCAAAAAATCTACAAACAATAAATGCTGGAGAGGCTGTGGAGAAAAGGGAACCCTCCTGCATTGTTGGTGAGATTGTAAATTGATACAGCCACTGTGGAGAACAGTATGGAGGTTCCTTAAAAAACTAAAACTAGGACTACCATATGACCCAGCAATCCCACTACTGGGAATATACCTTGAGAAAAACATAATTCAAAAAGACACATGCACCCCAATGTTTACTGCAGCACTATTTACAATAGCCAGGACATGGAAGCAACCTAAATGTCCATCGACAGATGAATGGATAAAAAGATGTGCTACATATATACAATGGAATATTACTCAGCCATAAAAAGGAATGAAATTGGGTCATTTGTAGAGATGTGGATGGACCTAGAGACTGTCATACAGAGTAAAGTAAGTCAGAAAGAGAAAAACGAATATCGTATATTAACGCACATATGTGGAATCTGAAAAAATTGGTACAGACGATCTTATTTACAAAGCAGAGATAGAGACACAGACGTAGAGAACAAACGTATGGATACCAAGGGGGAAAAGGGGTGGTGGGATGAATTGGAAGATTGGGATTGACATATATACACGATTGATACTATGTATAAAATAGATAACTAACGAGAACCTACTATATAGCACAGGGGACTCTACTCAATGCTCTGTGGTGATCTAAATGGGAAGAAGGAAATCCAAAAAAGAGGGGATATATATATATATATACGTAGAGCTGATTCACTTTGCTGTCCAGTAGAAACTAACACAATATTGTAAAACAACTATACTCCAATAAAAATTAAAAGCAAAAAAGAAATCTAAGGGAAGAATCCGAAACAGAAATGCAGCTGGCCCTTTGTTGTACCCTGCACCTCAGTCTTTTCTAAAGCATTTGGGTGGCCCTGCCCCTTTACCTTTTAGCAACACAAAGAATAAAAGAAGACAGTCATGTGCACTGAGGGGCCAGATTTAAGCCCTGATAATGGGTATCATGAAACACAGCAGCCTCCTCTGTTTGCTGACTCATCATTCAGGGCGGAACCCTGATGAAGGTGAGGCTGTAAATCCAGGGTGAGGAAAAGGCAGCTCTCCTCGGCCCCGGGAGCACCGGTGTGTGGAATTCTCTGTGGCAAGAGGTCACTGAGTCAAAGCTGTGGATGGATAATTTTATGGCCGCTAATAAAATTTATAGCCAAAGCAAGTTAAGATAATAAGGGTAATCAAACACCCAGCCGTGGGACATAAGAATCCCATCATGGCCCCTTGGTGCTGGCTGTGGGGAGGGGGTAGCTGGACAACACAGGAGGACTATATCTGTGTGACTCAAGGTAGCCGCGGGGTCTCAGAGGTGGTCTGTGCCCCGTGGGAGTCACAAGGACTAGGCCAGGCCAGGGACCAGGTTCAAGTTAGGCGGCATTGCCTGTGCTCCGGGGACAGCATGCCAAGGGCTGGAGGGTTAACCGGAGCGTTTAAATGCCTAAAAGTCACAGTGGCATGGGAGAGGAGCCGAACCAACCCAGTTCCAGAACACTAGTTATGGAAAAAATGTTAACTGACTGTTCGGGTGGGACATGGCAGGAATGAGGGAAGCTGAGGAAGGACGGCGTTTGACCTGGTACAGAAATCAAATGAGGTTTAATCCAAGAGCCCAGTTCCGGTGGAGGCTTTCTCCAGCCCCTCCCAGCTTTCCTGGTCTCCTCGCCTTCCCGTTGCTCCCTCGTCGAGGGCTCTGGCTCACCCCGTCTCCTGCAGGCTTCGGGCATAGGCTGGTGGGGTCCTGTCCCTGAGACCCCCCTGCAAACTCACTGTCATAGTCCCTGGAGGACTCGGCCTCGACACCCAGAGTCCTCATGACTCCCTCTAAAATGACAAAGCAGGTGCAGGCCACCTGGGACAAGCTGAAGGGGATCAACTCTTTGGTGTTGTGGCGTTTCTCTTTCGTTCCTTTTCTTTTTTCTTTATTGTGGTAAAATATACATAACCTAAAATTTCCCCTTTGATGTTTCTGAACAGAGAATCTTTTGTCCCTTAGGTGAGTTTCACATGGAGGTCAAATCTCACCACCTCTGCTTTGTTCCAGGAGAGTGGCCTGTGCACCAGAACAATTTCTAAACCTTGAGCTACTTATTCAAGCAATTCTAGAAATATTTAGAGCACCTATTATGTGCCAGGTATTGCATTAGGAGCTCTGAACTTTCAGATACAACCAGATAATTGAGTTTGACCCTGGAGTTATTATCATGATTATGGGGCTGCATTTTAAAATAAGAGGAGTACTGTCCTTACAGCTTTGGTTTCTGTCCAAGTGCTTTTTCTTAGTCCTTTCAGTGAGCGGATCTTGGGCTGTCCCGTTATTTATTTATTTAAATTTTTTGAGGTACACGGGCCTCTCACTGCAGTGTCCTCTCCCGTTGCGGAGCACAGGCTCCGGATGTGCAGGCTCAGCGGCCATGGCTCATGGGCCCAGCCGCTCCGCGGCATGTGGGATCTTCCCGGACCGGGGCACGAACCCACGTCCCCTGCATCGGCAGGCGGACTCTCAACCACTGCGCCACCAGGGAAGCCCTGGGCTGTCCCTTTAGTCAGCAGTCCCCTGGTGCTCTTTATTCTAAGTTGTTTTTTTTTTTTTAATTGTGGTAAAATGTACGATATAAAATTTACCATTTTAACTATTTTTAATTTACCATTAGTTCTGTAGCATTAAGTACATTAAGATGATTGTGGTGCAATCATCACCGCCATCCATCTCCAGAACTTTCCCATCTTCCCAAACTGAAAGTAGGTACCCGTTAAACAGTAACTCCCCGTGTCTTCCTCCCTAGGCCTCTGGCAACCACCATTCTACCTTCTGTCTCTATGAATCTAACTACTCCAGGTGCCTCATATAAATGGAATCATACAATCTTTGTCCTTCTGTTTTTTTGTTTGTTTTGTTCCGTTTTTGTTAAAATATCTTTAGAAGAGATTAGTGGAAAACACATTTTATTGTTCTAGTTTTCAGTAGCTTTTCTTCAGGCAAAAAGAGCCAGCAGTAGTTAACTTGCTGCAATGTCTGCTGAGACTTCTAAGCAAACACTGTGTTGCCGTATGAGCTCTGGCCCTTTTACAAATCCTGCTTAGGAAAGGTGCTTACTACCACTGCGCACGGCACGGGAGCCACCTTTGCAATGCATCACTTCAGTTCTGGGTAGGTCTGGTTTCCAGGTGGAGAACAGACAGGCAGGGTGAGATGAAAGTTGAAATGCGATCAAGTTTGCCCAATCGCTCAGGGGCAGAAAGCACTGACACGAAAAGAGTGCAGTGGAACCCCTTAGGGAGGGCTGAGGCCAGCACAGACACTGCAGAAGAGGAGACCGTTCTGGCTTCGGAGACATCGCAGTGCTTCCCTCCTGAGTGGGGCATACCTCTTGTTTCTTTGCCTGCCAGGATCGAATGAACATATCTCATAAAATGAAGCATTTTGGTCCCCAGAAGGAGGGGTACAGAGGTAAGAGACACGCGCCCATGGCTGTTCCAAGAATCCTGGGTCACAAAGGGCAGCTGCTCCCCAGGGAGATCCTTCAGGGGAGGGGGGAGGGAAGGGGCCAGATGCTGTTAGATCCAGCTCCAGAAGTGACTCAAGTGGGGATTGACACATGTTCCTGCAGTGCAAGCGAAGACTCATATACAGAAAAGGATGGAAAATTTTCTCTCCCCCCTACTCTCTGATAGGAGCAAAACCCAAATAAGTCAATGGGGGCCTATCTCACTGCAGTGTGATTATTAGAGGAAGATGCTGTTCTCTGTTACCCTGTGACTGAAATGCAGGGTCTGCATGATCAGCTGTAACCGTTTATCTTCGGTTTGGGGATGCATTTGTTGATCTTGTCCTTTTCAGATTTGCTTACCTCGTTTAGGCTTTTTGAAATTGTATTCTGCTGTCCTCGTTCCCTAAGAGTGCAACCACTGACAGCATAGACAATACCAAGGGTTGACGTTAGTTGTGTCCAGTCTTTTTCAGGATAACTGTGAGTTAGGCTGTGCTAACACACATCAAAAATATTTACTGAGGGCTTCCCTGGTGGCACAGTGGTTGAGAGTCCACCTGCCGATGCAGGGGACGCGGGTTCGTGCCCCGGTCTGGGAGGATCCCACATGCCGCGGAGCGGCTGGGCCCGTGAGCCATGGCCGCTGAGCCTGCGCGTCCAGAGCCTGTGCTCCGCAACGGGAGAGGCCACAGCAGTGAAAGGCCCGCGTACCGCAAAAAAAAAAAAATATTTACTGAGCACCACTGTTTGCAAAACATATAAAAATATTAAGTAACAGTGTAAGTAGTAATAACAATAAAGGAGATACCCCCAAACAGTGAGATACAAGTTGCCTAACAGAAAATGCTTTATATGTTATTTTCTGGGATTTGAGGTCATAATGCCATTAAATATAAAGACTGAGTGGGATGCATCTGCTGTCCTCAGAAGTCTCTGCACAGGAAATGGATACTGTTGGTGTTCCCTGCTGCCCCGGCAGAGTCCAAGGGAGGTGGCTTTCTGGGTCAATAATGCCATTTAAGATGAGCCCCCAAGTTGTCACACTCTGGAAGCTCTCAGAGTCCTTCCCATCAGTGGAGAAGTTAAAGGTCAATGGCTTATAGATTGCGATTTGCCATGTGCAAGCAACCTTGGTTGATAACAGCCAAACATCTTTTGTCTTGATTCTGTGGTCGAGATCGTAACTGAATTTCAGATCCGAGATTTCTTTGTGAACAAGTATACGGCTCCTCATGTTGAGGTAGCAGTGCAAAAATGTAAATGTGCTTGAAAGACATGACTCTTGCCTAGGATGACAACGTAGTGAGCGGCTTTATCTGTGAGAGGCAGCTCCCTGTGCACGCGAACGGTAGCGGGGACTCCCGTGCGCACTGAAGACCCCACATGGACCAGCACACATGTGTGCAAACACACAGGCGCCCCCCCCGCTCCCTGTGCCTGGTTCCTTTACTGCCATCCCGTGTTTCAGTGACCACTACCCTCGGGATGTGATGTGGTGTTTTGAAAGTCACAGATACTTGTTGCTTTAGTGAAACCATCCGGTGTAACAGAGATGGAGAGCAAACAGCAGGTTTTAATCAGAACTAAAGCAAATGAAATCCTGTGGTGAAAATCTAGTCCCCCTAAAGTTAGTGATTGGGACCCCCTGGCAAGTTTTCAGCTGCTGCTTCTAGACTATGACATACACACATAATCAAGATAACGAATACTTTCCCCCAGAACTTTGCGCTTTTCAGATGTGTTAGACGAAGAGATTGAGGTGTTTGAATTTTCCCACGAAGAGTCTTGTAGCTTTCACAGTATCGTGAGAGAAAACATTAAGTCAGAATAGTCTGAAAAGCAGAGATAAACCATAGTCCCCTACAAAGAAGGCTTTGGATTGCAGACTGTGCAGTGAAGCTAAGGTTTCCGGGAACTCCTGCTGTTTGGGCGTTTTCTCTTACAGTGGATTGCGGGGAGGGGGCCCCTAGAGCCGCCTTGAGGGGACAGTTAAAGTGGGAATGAGGGTTGGACTGGGGGAGGGGAGGGCAGAGTGAAAATGTCACAGAATCCAGCAAATCCGGGCTCAGCCTTGGCCCCTGCTCCCTAGCTGTTTTCCCCTGGGGAAGCAGACCCAGGTTTCTGCCCCTCGGTCTCTTAGAATCCAGCTTCTGCAGGACTGCAGTGAGGGCCCCGGGGGGAACCGACCACGACAGCACACCCCTTAGCCCCATCTCACACACATCTTAGCACATCTCACGTGCTGCCCACCTGGCCTGGGAACCAAGGGTAGGGGCCGCTGCGTGACTGCAGAGGGGCTTGGGGTTCTCGGCGAGCTCATCCCCATGCCCTTTGGAGAAGCCAAGTCTTCCGGGCAGATTCTTACAGAACAGAGCCTTCATTATAGCTAGCAGCAAAAAAGCAGGCCCCTCTTAGAGAGACTTGCTTTTGAAGTGTGGGGAGGCCGCCCGCTGGTAGGAAAGGCCACTGCCCTGAAATAAGATTCGGAACCAGGGCAAGAGTGAATGCTGCTGCGTAGGTGGTCTGCTTCCAAGGAGGGGGTCGCCTAGGGAACACAGGGTTGGGGTAGGTGTTAGTTTTGTCACAAGGATGATCAAGGAGGGTCGGCCGCACGTCGCTCCTGAGACCCCATTCTGGTGTGGAGAGCTGTGGGATGGAGGGAATTCACGGTGAGGTTTGTTTGGGGACACTGTCCGGGATGGCATCCTGTACCACCGGTGCTTCGTAAGTGCCATTTCGTGGTGACAACAGTGTGCGTGCCCACGGCCAGGTCCCCGGTTGTTTCAGCCGTCCCCTCCAGCATGCCTCACTCCGGGAGAGTGGTAGCTGGTTGAGGGGAGCCCACACCCCACGGGCTGCAGAGGAAGCCCAAAGCGAGGTGACACAGGCCCTCTGCCTGGGAAGCAGCCCCTGCCAGTGCGGGGAACGTCCTCCAGGCCACTGGCTGCTTTTGCCGTTTCCTCTCCCGTTTCTCTGATGTGGGTTGAGTTTCCTTACAACGCATTGAATGAATGAGAATAAGAAAGTGTGTATTGGCAGAATTACAGCTGGATAATGCCAAGGCTTTCCAAGTCAGAGCGTGAATTTAAGCAGAGCAAAGTTTCAAGTCTGTGGGGCTCAAGAGTGATTGCTGTTCTTCTAATAATGAAAAGTACAAATGTTTGATGTTCAAAGGTTAACCAACGGGACTCTTTCACTGGCCTTCTGGGCTGCTCAGCACAGAGTGGAAACTGTTCTGATCTTTGCCTTATCGCACTTGTATTTTCTAGGCAATTAGAAACATTGTCCACTCAGCATTTAAGAGGTTTGAACCGGCTGGAGACCTTTTTTTTTTCCCCCCCCAAACTAAAGTTTCCTTTTTTAAAAAAAAAACTGACAGTTTTTCCTTTTTGCAAGTAGACTGAAGTTTTAAAGTAACAGGCTTTCAAAATAGCACACTTAGGACTTGCCTGCATAATTATTACATTTGTCATGGGATTAGCACTTTCCGAAAGTATATTTCTATGCCAGTATCTTAATTTGCCCAGAAGTGTGGTTCTTCATAGTATATTATGTGCATTTAGGCAAAATAGACCCAGCCCCCATTCACTAGAATTTGCGCTATAAATGCAATTATTGCCAATAAAATGGAAGCCATTTATCTTAATGAACCAGTAGGAAAATTAAGTCTGTTGAAATGGTCTAAACCTTCCAAGAAAAAAAAAAAAAAACCATTGGTAATTCATGGTGGGCTGTATCTATTTTTATGAGCGTCTCTAAGTCACCTCTTTGCTGACTGCCTACAGCAAACAACAACGATACACAAGTAGTGTTTTGTTTAATTTCTTCTGTTCATTAGCAGGTTCACTTCTCCCTTAAAAAAATGATATCTTTGCCCCTCTTGTCTATTTGAGAGCCTTTAGGGCCTTCCTAGTAAGAAACCAGCACTAGTTGGTCCTACTGGTCTGGTCTTGGGCTGCAGATAGTGTGGTTAATGGCTTCTGCTTTCCCCTCCAAATGGAGGGGGGGACACAGAAGTAATTGAAACTTACAGTGTCAGGGCATAATTGTATTCCGTTATATTTAATGCAAACGAGGAGGTATTCTAGCTAACATGCAGGAAAACGGCCTTAGAGGAGGCCATGTCGCGTGTCACTGAATGCACGTGGGGACGTGTTCCCTCCCAGCCTCACCGCCCCCTGCCCCACGCTCTGGCCCCGACCCCAAAACAGAGGCGCTACCAGTGGTAGTCAGGAAATGCCGTGAGCCACAGGTAATGAGCTCGATCTCCGTGTTCCTTGCCAGATCTCCCAGCTGATGACAGAGCCTGGCCGGGAGGGCCTGACAGAGGCGGCGCTGAATCGCTACAATGCAGACAAGCCTTCGGCCTGCAGCGTCCCGGCCTCGCAAGCCTCCTGCGTGGCCAGCGAGACCTCCGCGGGCACCTCGGTGGCCGCGTCCTTCTTCGCCAGGTAAGAGAGGTGTCCAGACCCTCGGTTCTTTCAGGTGAGCCCACCCGGTTGGCCTCTCACGTGGACCCGTTTAGCTAAAACACTGGGAAGAGTTTGGGGCTGTTCTTTGACTTCACTCTTTAAGACAGGGTTTCTCAACCTCAGCCCTTTGACATTTGGGGCCAGGTAACTCTCTGTTTAAGGGGACTGTCCTGTGAGTATAAGATGTTTAGCAGCATCCTTGGCCTCTACTCGCCAGATTCCTGTGGCACCTTCCCCGGTTGTGACGACCCAAAATGTCTCCAGATGTTGCCAAACGTCGCCTGGCTTGAGAACCTCTGCTCTGGGAATACGTGGCTCTAAAGATGGTCTCCACAGGAGGAGGAATTTTGTGGGTGCAGCCCCATGGCTGGTGATTGCAGATATCTCTTCTCACTACAGAAGAGGAACTGCTTAAAATTTAGCTATTAAATAGACGGCAATTTTCTTCCTCCTTGACAGACTAGCTGGATAGTTGTCAACTAGCCAGCTAATTTCAGAAACTTAAAAAAAAAAAACCCTGAGAAACAAAAAAGAAAGATATTTCAACAATGTTTTCTGCCTAATTTTAGCAACACGGCAGAGACAGGGCAGGAGACATAGGACAGCTGAGCAGGAAGGGGCTTCAGGGATTGTCTGATTTGATCTCCTTATTTTATGAATAAGGAAACTGAGGACCAGGAAAGTTAAACTGTGAGGTAGTTTATAGCAAAGCCAGAAATAGAAACCAGATTCCTCTGGGTTTTCCTCTGTGACTCATTCTTTACTTGATACTTGGAACTTAACCTTAGAAAACTTTTTCTGTACCTAAGATTCGTGAGCTTCTGAGTAAGCGGGGTATAGACTAAATAGCGTGAGATGTGAAATCAGAAGACCCCTTGGGTTTGAGTTCCAGCTCTGCCTCAGGGTCCTCATCTATAAAATGAGGATAATATCTGTTCCTCAGTGTTGCTCTGAAGATTAACATAAGATGATTATAAATTATAAAGTATGTGCTAGACAAATGGTAATTCACTATGGACTTAACGAGCGTGTTAGTAAGAGGGAACGTTGCTTGGCTTTTCCTGTTATCCTTAGCAATGGTAACATCCAAAGCACAAATCTGAGGAAGGGGCTCTGATTAGGAAAGGAACAAGTTAGAGGAGGAACAGAGGCTGACATCCTGGATTAAGACACAATAAAGGCAGCACACGGGGCTTGTTGGAAGACTGGCTTTGAGGTTCTGGTTGTACCTTGGTGCCGTGTTTATTGTCCTGTGAACAACTGGGCCAACTTGAATGTATGGGAAGTAACAGGAAATATGTATGTAGTGGCCACCTGACAACAGAGGCCATCGTGTTAGCTCTGTGTGTTTGTGAATTTCTGTGTTGTCTGGGACCGCTGAGAAAGCTTACTGGGAGGTCATGTCCATGCCACTCAAGGAGAGAATAAACAGATGGAACAGAATATGAGGGAATGCCACAAGCACAGAAGATCCCGGGACATAGGTAGGCTATCAGAGCATGTCTACAGGAGGGTGACTAAAGTGGTGAGGAACTAGGAGGCCAAGTCCTAGCAGGCTTAGTCTGGAGAAGAGAGCCCTCAGCTGTCTCTTGGGCCATCATGTAAAAGAGGGATTTGGATGGTTGTATAGAAAACCCGAGTATGGGGGCCAAGGCTGAATAAAACCTCATGATGAAAGAGAGAGATCTCCCAGCTCAGAATGAAGGAGAACTTGCTCACAATTCAAACTGCCCCAAGAGACAGTGAGGTCCCCATCACCGAGGGAGATCAAGCTTGCATTGGGTGACTACCTGGCTTCATTGCGGGAGAGAACATTCAGTGCTCAGCTGGGGGCTGATCTCCTGAAATACTGAAATGTCCAGAGATTTTTACAGACTGACTGACTCATAAAAAAAAACCAGAAAAAGGAGTTGAAGCAGGAAGAAATAAGAAGTGCTATGATCCCTGATGGACAGTGTTTTGGGAGAATAGCGTTCCCTGCTGGGGGGAAACCAACAGTGTCATCCGAGTCAGGGAGAGGATGTCGAGATGGGATAGACCAGGAAGGCCTGAGTGCTGGACAAAAGGTGTATGGAGGCCAGCTTTCACGTGGGTCAGAGAAGGATTTACAAACAAGTGAACAAACACCAGGGAAAAGAATGGCGAATGACTGGCAAAGACAGTCTTCCTGAGAGTTTTGCTTGTACACCAAGGGGTAGAATGGAAACACCAGGGTGGACCCACCTGAATGGGCCAGTGATGTCAGTTCGACGAGGCCCTGGGGATGATGTTAGCAATAAACAAAGAACCCCTGAATTCAGAATTGCAAGGGCTTGTGGTATGAGCTTCCAAAGAGCTAGAAAGGATTCAGAGGGCTACCTGAATACTTGTCATTGCTTTGTGGTGAATGCTGACAGCACCTGGAGCTTAGTGGGTTAAGGCATTAAAATTACATGGTTTGGGGCTTCCCTGGTGGCGCAGTGGTTGAGAGTCCGCCTGCCGATGCAGGGGACACGGGTTCATGCCCCGGTCCGGGAAGATCCTACATGCCATGGAGCGGCTGGGCCCGTGAGCCGTGGCCGCTGAGCCTGCGCATCCGGAGCCTGTGCTCCACAACGGGAGAGGCCACAACAGTGAGAGGCCTGCGTACCGCAAAAAAAAAACAAAAAGAAAAGAACTACGTGGTTTGTGTTTAGAGCATTTACAGTGTAGCGTAAGGGGTGAAGTATCATGAGAAAAAGAATAATTCTTTAAAAACACACACACACACAGACACACATATATATATATGGACACAGGGAGGGGGATGTGTAAGCTGGGACGATGTAAGAGAGTAGCATGGACATATATACACTCCCAAATGTAAAATAGATAGCTAGTGGGAAGCAGCCGCATAGCACAGGGTGATCAGCTCGGTGCTTTGTGACCACCTAGAGGGGTGGGATAGGGAGGGTGGGAGGGAGACGCAAGAGGGAGGGGATATGGGGATATATGTATACGTATAGCTGATTCACTTTGTTATACAGCAGAAACTAACACACCATTGCAAAGCAATTATACTCCAATAAAGATGTTTAAAAAAAAAGTCAAAAAAATAAAGTTCTGAAAAATTTGAAAAAAACCCCCATATATATATATATTTAAAGAATTATATATGTATATTAGAGACTGAATATATATATATATCCACCCCCCCCCACACTCATTACGCGGTTTGCCCCGCTGCTCTTGTCCATAGTGGTTGGGCTGTCACGCCTCCCAGAGAGGGTGGCAGCATACTGACAACCTCCCTGTCATGGACGGGGACTGAGAGCAAAGTCGGGTGACCTGCTCAAGGTCCGCACTGTCAAGAGAGAACCAGGGTCGTCCCTCACCTCTGTGGGTCCCCAAAGGCCCCCCTGAGAAGTCATAAGCAGCCCCGTTACGTTGTCAGACAGTAAACTGAGGTCGCGTCAGAGGAGCTTTCTGTTTCAGCTCAAGCAAAGCTGTGTGAGGTGATGGTAGGCGTGGCTTTTAAGAAGGGTGGAATCTGGATCTGTTGCTGGGGCCAAAATTGGAAACACATTAGCGGTTATGGTTTTCGTGGAAGGATAGGAGAGTCGTTCCACATAGGAACTTGGGGGCAGGGTCAGCCCCTCAGATCTGTGTTCACCACTTTTGAACTCGTGCTGCTTGACTGTGTGATTGAAACACATCCGTGAGTCTGCAGGGCTCTGGACTCTACATAGCTCCAAGTGAGGACAGGCTGGCCAGCCCTCAAGAGCTGTGCTGGCCGTCATTTCATTGCAGATAGGAGCAGCGCCACTTGCCAAATTTGTGGCCAACGTGGCTGACATCTACTGAACACTCAGTGTGTATCACTCACTGCACTAAGCGCTTCATATGCAGAACCTCCCTTAATCCTCAGAGTAACCCTGGGACGTAGATCCTGCCGTTTTCCCTGTTTGATGGATAGAGAAAGAGGTGTCCTGAGTCAAGTCACCAGCCCAAGGCTACACAGCTGGGAAGTGGCAGGGTGGGGAGTCCATCCTCATTTCCTGTCACCTGTGAGCCTTGTTGCTGTTCTCTGTGCTAAGCAGGCTTTTCCCATCATAATCGCTGATAAAATCCACGAAGTAAGTGGGCCCTGCAATCAGTTTGAGAAGATAAGCAGAACAGCGACAAAACCCTGATTTGTTGAGGGCTGCAGGTGTCCACTTTTCTCTGTGATACAGGCCTTTCTTTTAAAGTGTTTACTTTTCAGAGCTATGGGTAGAGGTCTGGGTGGATCTTGTTGCATTTCAGATTCAACAGCTATGAAATAAAAATTCCAGTTCTGAATAAGCAGTGATATTTTGGACCAGGGCTACCCCCAGTGTGGTTTGTGGACAGCACACACTTACTGGTCTGTGGTAAGTGTGGAAATTCAGAGGAAGCATTTAGAAACTTCTGTAGCAAGTTGACAGAGTTAAGTTTATGCCTATTGAATCTAAAAATTAAAAAGTAGGTCTTATAGTTTGAATGTAATTAGAAATAAAAGCAAAAAAGTGATTCCTTCACCACAGATAATTTGAGAAGTGCTGCTTTAGAAAATGTTGAAGCCCAAATTGCTTTTCTTCTACATATCTTTTGCCAGAATTTCTTTATTTAATTAATTAATTTATTTGGCTGTGCCGGGTCTTAGTTGGGGCATGTGGGTTCTAGTTCCCTGACCAGGGATCGAACCCAGGCCCCCTGCATCGGGAGCGTGGAGTCTTAACCACTGGACCACCAGCGAAGCCCCTCCCTCTTTATTTCTTTAAATATCAGCATTTTGGTGGACTGCCTTTGCTTCAGAATTTCAGTACTCTGCTTTTGGAAAAACACTTTTTTGTTCCCCTTTGGAAAAAAGTAGTAACAGTGAAATAGTAACAGTAATACGAAAAATATTAATAGTAATCTTAACCAAAAAAAGAGATTGGCATAACTGATCATCAAGTTGGTTATTTATCATGCTTTGAACTTTTCAAATGAGGGAATCTCCTTTGTGTGATTCCCATGTTAATATTAAGTGTTGAAGTCAGGTGTCATTAGATTTCCCATTTGTTGACTATTCACTCTGAATAAAGATTTACTTTTAAAAAAACTGTCATGATCTTGTTTTTTCAGTTTTATTGAGATATAACTGACATATATTACTGTATAAGTTTAAGGCATACAGCATAATGATCTGATTTACGTGTATTGTGAAATGATTACCACAATAGGTTTACCCAACATCCATCATCTCATACAGAAACAAGATACCAAAAAAAAAAAAAAAGAAAAGAAAAAAAATTTTTTTCCCTTGTGATGAGAACTCTTCGGATCTATGCTCTTAACAGCTGTCAAACATACCATACAGCAGTGTTAACTTGAGAACTGGATGAAGGTGGTCCAAAGGTACAAACTTCCAGTTATAAGATAAATGAGTACCAGGGATATCATGTACAATATGATGACTATAGTTGAGATTGACTTAGTCATGTACTTTGTGCTTTAAAGTATGAAGTGCGTGAAACCCTATGAAAATTCTTGGGTGAATCCTCAGCTCTGTAGGTTGAGGGGGTAGAATCCTCATTTGAATTTGAAGAGCTGTGAACAAATCCTGGATTACGCATAGAATTGCCTGGAGCTCTGCTAAATAAAGTGAATCTTCCAGGTGATCTCCTATCTTCGCATTGATGGTCTTTCCCAAATAACCTTACTGATAATCGTACTGTTGTTGTCTTAATCCGTGGAGAAAATGAGCTTCTGGTGGATTTTAATCTACATTCAGAGCAAGTATGGGAAAAAATAGTGAAAATTGCCAGTGATCACATGAGCTTTGCAAAGGCAAATTCAAGTTTGGCAGAACTGGTGCTGCCATCTCTGTGGAGTTGGTGAACACGTGGGTTTTCAGTTCTGTCTTCAGACGCCACTTCTTATTGTAATGTTATTTCTTTACAGCTTTTACATTTAGTTCACAACCTTTGTAAGACCATAACTTTCTACCAAATTCAAATGAAATTTTCAAGTAAAATTATATAAAGGTCACTTTTCATTATTATTTTTTCATTTCTCTATTTTCTTAATGTAAATAAATGCCTTTAAATCTGTTTTCATGGGTTTTGATTACTTCAGATTACTCAACGCCTTCAGATCCTTACTGTCTGTCCATTTGCTCCTCATTGGATCCATCACATTAGTTAGAGCTTCTCCCTCTTTTTCCTCTGTTCTTTTTTTTTTCCAGTAACAGGGTTATTTTTTATTTACTGACTCTCTTCTTGAAGATTCTGACCTTTACACAATTTTCCGTTGTTGATTAAAAATACACAGCTCCCGGGTTTGGAATTTTCTGCGTAAATTTTGATGTTCACCTCAATATTGGGTTACCCTGAGATTGATTCTGTGCGGTCCACTTGCTCTGTTTTCTCTCTCTTTCACTTGGCAAGCTGTCCCTCATTTCCTTCTGCTAACTTTTTGCCTTTTGCCTAAACTCATCTTTTTCTTAGGGATGTTATTATATTTCTGACTATCTCCACCTCTTGTGCAATTTCTTCCATCTTTGTTATTAGACTGCTGCTTGTATCACCTGACGGCCATCTCCAAGCCCCTGTTATGCTGTTGACTCTTATGACTGATTTAACCGGCATCCCTCTGAGGCCAGAGGTTGCTGTGACATTAAACCAAGACCAGCTCGGGTCCAGAATCAGGGGCTAAGCTGAGCTGAGAGGGCCAACTCCCGGCTCCGAGGCCCTGCCCTCAGACGGGTCCCTCCGTTCATCAGCCTTCTTGTGGGACCTGCTCCTGAGTGCTCTGTGCTCACGTGCTGCTGTACACACAGCTCCCACTGCCACAGAGAAGGTCCTCCTTAAAAGCCATTTCCGCACTCTCACTGACAGCCAACTCAAAGAGTGCCTTTCGCTGGTCACAGCAGATGCTTCTCGTATATAATCTTGCACAGCGAAGGCTTTCTTTAGTCCCTGGGCGTGCTGACACATAACAGTCGTAGTTGGTTATTTGAGGGGAGCCTATTAAGCCAAAGAAGGATGGAGTGTGAAACTGTTCACGGTTCTTTTGTTCTTCCATCAGGTACAGTTCCCTTAGGGATGCTCACATCTTCCCATTATAAACACACCAGCAATTATTACCAGAGAAGAACTCTCCTAAACACACCACAGTTGGTCTCAGGTGATTTAGGGGGAGAAATGTGGAGCTGGGTGCACAGATCCAACTCTTAATTTGCTGATTCTCTGTGGAGAGATGGGGCAGACTTTCTGCCTCCAGTTTTACAGATTGGAAGTTAATTTCCAGCGCCATGTGTGTTACAGCAGAATGATATCTCTACAAAACAAAACAAAAAACGCTAGGAGCTTTGAGGAGCTCATACTGTGGAATTTCTCTTATATGATTATTGTATTTTTCCTGTTTTGTTTGCATCCAAGTCTGCACCTTTGTCTCCTTACTCCTTCTAGGGTCTCATTCTGACTTAGGGTCTATCCCTTTCCCCTTTTCTCCCATTACTCTCCACCTTCCCCACACCACCTCCCTGTCTGCCTCTTCCATGGCTCCCACGGAAGTAGGGCTGCCGTTGAACCTTGTAGGGAACACCTGTGGTCAGGGCCGACATGCATAATTGTGCCATTTGCTGTTTGGCCAAAACTCTATTGGTTGAGCTGAGACGCCTCCCACTGGGCTCCATCTATCCAAAGGGACGTCTTTTTCTCAGCTGCCCAAAGGCACTGTCTGGGCTCGTGTCTCCCCTGGGGGCAGCGATCTTTGAAGGCCTGAAGTGGAAACCAAATCCCTACCCTCTGAATTTCTTGTTTACTTATTCCTGGCAAGTCATAGCTTTACTTTTCTTAGAAAAGACTCCATGGACTTCTCAGAAAAGAAGGGACTGTTGCTCATGTATATTGATGCAGTGAATGTTTAGGAATCGTAACTATACGAATATAGTTTCGCTTGAACACACATCAGTTGCAATATGAAAGGAAAATACTAAAAAGGAGCCAAATGTATATTTCGTGCTGTCAGATTTCAGGGGCCGCAGGAAATAGTTTCAGGTGTTGCTGCATGAAGAAGTAAACCCTTGATTGTTTATGAAAGACAGAGAAAGCACTGAAGAAAAAGTGGCCATAATTCAATGTCTACACTATGATCCTTTGTGTTCAAAAAAAAATCCTAAAACACTTTAAATATACGACCCTAACAGCCAGTACCCTACCCCGGCAACCCCAAAACCCCTGTTTTGGGGTGTGCAGAACATAATAGAAATGGCACTCATGGCTTGGCCCACGCCATTCTGAATTGGTGATCTCTGCTAAAGAAAATGGTCAGTGTTTGCTGCCCCATTCCCATCTCCCGCTGCAGGGAATGTGTAAGAGCGCATTTTCCAACTTAAGTCCTTCGTGTGACGGATGGCCAGTTGGGGCGCTGGCAATCAGCTCACAACATCTGGGACTTATTTGTACAGCTTTGCCTCAGTTGAAAATCCAGTTCTTGGCTTGGTGTGGATGTTTGAAGGCAAAGCAATTCCGCTGAGCCTGAAGGATCCCGGTGATTCTTGTCAAATATTCTCAGGATTAGGCATCCTGGTTCTTACTGAACAATTTTAATGTCCTTTTTACTGATGCAGGGGTGAGGGGAGGGGAAGAAGAGTACTGGATAAAGCAGAGAGAAGGATGGAGTGGCTTGTGGCTGCATCCACAGCCTGCCACTGACATTCTGACTTTAGGCAAGTAACTTAAACCTCGCGAAGCCTCAGTTTCTCCTGTTAAACAGAGATCATCGTATCTACTTCATAGGATTAGAGTGAGGATTAAATGAAAATGTGATAGTTGTTTGCAAACATCATCTAAGTCCTAGAGATGACGTTAAGATGGCATTTGCTATGAAAAGGATGGAATTCTACCCTCAGTGGGAAATGCAATGAATTCTCAACATTGCCTTTAGAGTGGGCGACTTGTGTTGTGCGTACCTTTACGGTGTGTTTACATGCCGCTTTGTAATCCGGCCTAATGACCACCTAGGACCTCCATGGCAATTGTAAAGATCAGGCATCACGCCTCGGAGAGCAAAACTGCCATCGTCGGGGGCCGAAGATCACAGCTGCCTCTTGAAGCCTTACCTGGAAAGAACCAGGTTGTCACTGGTGATTGAAAACATCAGTGACCAGCAGAGAGAGAAACTCTGCCCGCTCCTGTGGAGCTCCAGTTAGCTGACTACACACTTGTAAATCTTTTGAAGGGTTTCTTTTTGTAGTTTTATAGCCCTAGAAAAACTCTCAAACAGTAAGAAAGAAAACAAAAGGAAGAAAAGGAGGAGCCATTAAGAATTCTATGACCATATAGCTTGGTGGTGACTGCAGTGTGCGAGCTGGAAGTCTGCCGTGACACTGACAGTGAAAATGAATCACAACAGTAAATAAAATAGAAGTAAAAGAGGGAAATATTCACTCTCTTTGTTAATACCTTCATCATTTGAATTGGGGGCTGAAGAGGGAAGATATGGTGGCACGGAGTCGATTCATAAAGAACACTAGGGCTTCCCTGGTGGCGCAGTGGTTGAGAGTCCGCCTGCCGATGCGGGGGACACGGGTTCGTGCCCCAGTCCGGGAGGATCCCACATGCCGCGGAGCGGCTGGGCCCGTGAGCCATGGCCGCTGAGCCTGTGCGTCCGGATTCTGTGCTCTGCAATGGGAGAGGCCACAACAGTGAGAGGCCCGTGTACCGCTAAAAAACCCCCCAAAAGAACAATGGAATGACCTGTGTCCTGAATGAGAAGATGGATGGAGAAAGGATACAATTTTATCTACTATATGTTTGATAAAATGTTTCCTTGAGTGCACTTCTGCCCCTGCCCTGTTGCAATACCTCTGTAACTTGTTCCTTTCTTCAGTACTTACTCATTTAAAATTAATAGCCTACATTTATTGAGGGTTTCCTATGAGCCACACACTACTCTGAGTTCTTTACACGAGTTTAAACTTCAGAAGCCCCCATGAGCTGGCCCTCTTACCATCCCATTGTTTAGATGTGGAAACCGAAGCGCAGATGGGTGAGGTAACTCGATCATGGTCAGACCGCTAGAAGGAGATGAGTAGGTGCTTGGGCCAGGCCACCCGATTCCAGAGCTCGTGAGCCAGAATGTAAGCTCCGTAAGGGGAGAGATATTTGTCTCTTTATTCTTGGCCGAACCCCTAGTGCCTGAAAGAGTACCTAGGAAATGTTTGTTGAATGGATGAACAAATGCTCTTAGCTACTGAGGCGGGAGATAGGTGGGCTCCAGGTTAGGCATTTACAATCGGCCTCCTGTTTGCACTTGGAACTAGAAATAACAACAGGAACAGGGTAAATACCCAAGCTTTGTCTCCTGAGGACGCTTTAAGATAACAGTCCTGGCAGGAACAGAGAGGGACTAAGCCTTCTTTGAATAAAGGATCAGGAGGTCATATATTCCCCAGCCGTGGGGCAAGGGAGACACTGCACATGTGCAGAAAGCCTCCTTGGGGGTCAAAAAGGAGGGGGCACCTCCCCAGAATAGGAGATGCCAAGGCCGTCCCCTAGGCCTCTGGCCTGGAATCCATCTTGGAAAAAAGCTGCACATGCATGTTAGAGAGGGTCCTCAGGCAGATCAGGTGTGGAAAAAGAAACCAGATAATTGGCCAAAGGTAAACAAAGACCCGGAAGAACTGCCCTATATGGATGACTTCACTGCCCCTTTACTGCCTCCTCATTAGGGAGGACGTCCGCACCCTTGCTCTCCGGGTGTGCATCTCTGCCTTGCTTCTGTCTTAAGTAAACAAACTGTTTCTCTGTGTGCTCTCCCCCTTGTGCTGTGTCTCTGATAATGAGCTTTGTACCTGTTTTTACAGTTTTTGCCTCCTTGAGAAATGCATTTTTCAATGGGGGCAAGGACCAGGGGGATTTTGCTTCTAGCCTCTACCCACTGGTGGACCAGCGGCTAGGATTCCTCATTTTCAGCCAGGCTACCCAAGTCCAATTCCTGGGCAGGAAACTAAGATCTCACTTCAAGTCACCGCTCTCAATGCTGCCTCTCCGAGATCACTACTATGCTCTCCTGCCTCCAAACTCAAAACGGGTTGTGATGGGTGGGCATTCATGAAGTCTCAACACAAGGATGATCAGCGAGACCATAGTAGAGGAGGAAAGCAGAGCACACCACTGAAGACATAAGGGAGAAACATTTTGACCAACTACTCTGTTCCTCTAATTTTGTTAGTTACTAAAATATTGCTTCCTGTCTCACTCAGAGTAAAAGTTAAAGGTTTTCCAGTGGCTTGCCAGGGTCTCTCTACAATCTGCCCTACACGCTCCTCTATCACTCTTCCTCTTGTTTGCTCTGACCCAGGCACACTGACCTCCTTGCTTTTCCTCAGAAAGCGCCAAGACCATTCCTTCCTCACAGACTTTGCTCTTTCTGTTTCCTCTGCTCTTTCTCCAGGTATCTGCTTGGCTCGACCCTTCCTTCCTTCAGATCTTTGCTCAAATGCCACTTAATGGCAAGGCCTTCCCTGACCTCCCTACTTAATATTACAGCTATTCTGGCTCTGCATCCCTCTTCCCACCCAATACCTGTTGTCTTATGAATATCTGTTGAATCTCAGACTCAAAGGGAGATGGGCAGCTAAGCATCCAGGTTGTCTTCCACTGAATTTCTTTTGAGAAGCTTACATTTTTTTCCCACTAAATTCAAACTACCTGCTTAGGAATTAAATTATTCTCTTAAATCTAGGATGTTTAGGGGAGATAACATCGTCACAAAGCATGGAAAAAGGCGTTGTTGGGAAATTGAGATTCATATTAAAATATAAGTACCCGGTTGTCTTTTCAAGAGGAGGATGTGTAGAGACGGGACCAGAGGTGCTGCCTGGGACAGGAAACCGAAGAAAGAGTTAAAGCACAGGAAAGACTTATGAGTTGTAGGTCTAGCACAAGGAAGCAGGGCTCTCCATCTTTTCTCCTGTCTCATTGAAAAGCTGTCTCTTCCTCCCTTGAATAAACCTCTTTGCTTTCTGTCCTGCGCTTTGATTTATTATTTTAATTCTATAGCTGTCTTAGTGAAGTATGTAAAGCATTTGGGGATAAAATCATGTGGAAGACATTACAGAAACTAAAGATGTATTATCTTATGTGGTATTGGGTAGAGGCTCGGTGCGCTGAGGAATCCTATCCTAGATGAAAACACAGATCGTGTCTGTGGCATTGTGTATTGACTAAGAAACTGACTCCTCATTGAGGGTATAGGAAGGCGGAATTTAGGGAGTACTGTTATAATAATTTGGTGGGAAATAGGTAGAACTGAAGCATAAAGAGATCTCACTGAAGTGTCTGCTTTCCATAAGTGAGAGATGTCCCTGAAGGTGGGATTTTTATTTTCTTGCCTCTGAAGTGGACATAATGACTTTTTCTTTTCCTTCTGTCTGATTACTAAGATGTAGATTTCCAGAGAACAGGAACTGTGTCTAATCCCCTTATTGCATCTAGCACTGCCTGGTACAAAGTAGGAGCTCAGTACATGAATGTTGAAAGAATGAATCAACCATGCTTGAAAACTTAGGTCTGTCCTGCTTCTCACAAGAATGAAATACTTAAAAGAAACTGTGGGATTATGTAAGCTCAGAGTTATCATCATTCCAAGTACTGGTATTAATGATAAAAATAATTCTGATAGATAAAAAATAAATGGAATCTTTTCCATGATTGATTTCCACACAGTTAGATCCAGCAGGACACTAGTTCTAATAATCATCTTTTTATTTAGCTGGTGCGAGAATGATTTTAGCATCACTGTAATTAGATGCCTTTCCTGGCATTTGGTGTGCTTGTTGTTCATGAAGTACCTTGGAATTCGGGAAATATAATTTCACGAGCCTAGATCATAACAGGCTGTGTCATTTTCTTGGCATCCTCAAAACCAAAGCCTTAAGAGTCCATAGTTTGTCCTTTTAAACTCTAGCAAAGGAAAGCAAGGGCCTTGGCAGTGACAAAGGAAGAGAAATTCTCTCGGAGTCTGTAAAGAGATCAGCACCAGGGAAGCCACTTGAAATAAAAAAATGAGAAAATGTAAACCATCACTCAAAACTTATTTCCGGTCTTTTAGGTGCTTCAAAAAATAATCGTGATTCCTTTTTCTGAAATAAATCTTCATCTATTATTGTACCTGCCTAAAGTGGCAAGGTGGCACTTGGGGGGAAAGCAGAATACCCCTGAACAGAATTTTAGGGGCACTTTCTAGTGATTAAAAAAAAAGCTAAACAGTCTTACATCACTATATATGCTCTCACCACCCACAAGTGTTTAAAAATCAAAATAAGACCTTGTTTCCACCCTTGAGGAGTTCCAAGCATCAGGTTAAAACTGAGAGCGGTGAACTTCCCTGGTGGCGCAGTGGTTGGGAATCCGCCCGCCAGTGCAGGGGGACACAGGTTCGAGCCCTGGTCCGGGAAGATCCCACATGCCGCAGAGCAACTAAGCCCGTGCGCCACAATTACCGAAGCCCGTGCGCCTAGAGCCCGCGCACCGCAACGAAGAGTAACCCCCGCGCGCATGTGCTCCCCGGCCGTGGGGCCTGAGTTGCCTCGGTACAGCTTACAGACGGCTGGGAGTCTGGGCTGCTACCCTGCGTGAGTCCTCCCGCGGCTTTCCCCGCTGTCCGCCCCTCTCGGCTTCGCGATGCAAGTGGTCCGGGCCTTTGAGCCTGCAGGAAGTGGACGAGAGGCCACAGCACGCGCTGCAGGTCAAATACGG
Source organism: Stenella coeruleoalba (assembly GCF_951394435.1). NCBI lineage: Eukaryota > Metazoa > Chordata > Mammalia > Artiodactyla > Delphinidae > Stenella > Stenella coeruleoalba. The sequence continues at coordinate 149,410,260 of NC_137169.1, read as the reverse complement.
CGGGGCGGAGCTTGACGAGCTGGGCAAAGTGCTGACACCCACCCAGGAGCAGTGGCACGGTGCTCTCCGATTATGTGGGCTCTGGGCCTCCCAAGGGCACAGGCCTTCACCGCTACGCCTGGCTAGTTTACGAGCAGGACAGGCCACTGAAGTGAGATGAGCCCATTCTCAGCAACCGATCTGCAGAGGAGCGTGGCAAATTCAAGGGGGCGAATTTCCGCAAAAAGTACGAGCTCGGGGCTCCGGTGGCCGGCGCGTGTTACCAGGCCGAATGGGATGACTATGTGCCCAAACTGTATGAGCAGCTGTCTGGGAAGTAGAGGAAAGCCAGGAGATGGACACGGTCCCAGAGTTCCCAAGCAGTGTTTCAGTTTAGTGATGCATGTAGATTTCTCCCCTTCCCCCTGCCTGAGCCCTGAGCGGTCAGGTTTAGGTTTAGGGTGGCTTTTCCTTCTGCCTGTCCTCTTTAATTCTAGGGGGTTTACGTTTTGATCAAATTTGAACTCCGTTTTGGTGAGGGATATTTTGGTACTGGGATGGGGTCATCAAAATGTTAATATAAGAATAACAACCCAGACGTTAAAGAAGAAAAAAATTCTGGTAAAAAGACCAGGTCTGCAGTATTAGAACAGAGTATCAAAGAATCTTTAAGGGAGGTTGAAAAAAAAGAAAAGGTTGATTGCCTCTGCCTTTGTGAGCCCGAGCCCAGGATTGTCTGTGACGGCATCTGACGGCATGTGTTTTCACGGCCCTGTCTCTCACTAAGACAACCAGGGGCCGGCAGGTCCGCTAGCCCCCCATGTGATACATCTCAGGCTGGTTATTGGGTGTCAGTGTCCTGCTCTGGCCCCTTTAAAGAGCAATACTGAAAAAAGCAATAGGGAGAGAGTTGCTGTTAAAGCTTGGCCATCTAGGTGAGCTGCAGGGCTGAGTGAGAGGTCATCAGCCATCCGAAAGTCTGTGCCTGTTAAATTGATCACTCTTCGGTGTAAGAAAAGCCGGTCTGGAGTTGCTGAATGTTGTGTTAATTCTGCTGTTTGCTTATAGTTGAATAAAAACATTGCGTAGTTAAAAAAAAAAAAGAGTAACCCCCTACTCATTGCAACTAGAGAACGCCTGCGTGCAGCAATGAAGACCCAAGCGGCCAAAAATAAATAAATTAATTTTTAAAAATTGTCTAGACTTTATGTGTGGTTCATTCTCTTTTAAAAAACAAAAACAAACAAACAAAAAACTGAGAGAGGTAGAGAGGGAGAGCCAAGGATTACCAAGCCGTGTGTCGTCAAGTCTGACCAGGCCTGTCAGGATGGCTGCAAAACCTCCCTTCTGCTGCTGCCTCTGCAGCCCCCTGGCTGCACACCACTGGCTTCAGGCCCCCCAGGAATTCGCCAGATGCGTGTAGCTGGCTGTAGCAGGTACTGTTGGCCCCCACGCCCCCATGCCCTTCTGCTTATCATTCTCTAAACAAAACCTTGCAGCTCCCAAGGTCCAGGCAAATAAGTCTGACAGGAGTTGGTGGATAAATGCCCCAGCTCCCTTCCTCCTTGGTTGGGATAACACTGAGACAAGGTCTACTCTGTCTCCCTGATTTCCTAAGTAGGACTGAGCCCCAGTTGCCTACGTCAGCAATCTGCTTGATAACGCATCCTCTGGTCATTTCCTTCCCTCCCTGTCTTGCTTTCCCACTTCCCTACACCGCTTCCTGGAATCACCCTCCAATGAAAGCTACTAGCACTCTCATCCTTATGCAGGGATGCTTCTAGGGAAACCCAGCATAAGCTATTGGCAGTATATCCTCACTCACTTACCCATTCATGTATCCATTCCTTCATTCATTCACCAGGCATTTGGTAAGCCCATACTGTATGCCAGACATTATATCAGATGCCGAGGATGACAAAAGGGCAGCCACTGCCACCAGGGAGCTCCCCGTTCAGAGGGGCAGCCAGTCCCATTACTGGAGAGTTATAAACAACGTGGAAGTCCAGGACAGAGCAGTACAGGAGAACTCCCAGTATCACTCTCCCTAAGTCTTGTCTTATCCATTCATTTCCTGTCTCCCCTTCTAGAATGTAAGATGCATAGAAAGAGGCGCTTGTCCGTCATGTTCCATCGTTGAAACCTCAGCTCTTAGAACGGGGCTGGGGCTCAGTACATATTTGGTGAGTGTGTCTCAGGAACTGGGGCTGCAGATATGTGCCCGCTGGTCTTCAGGTGTGCCTCCTTCCCTCCCTCTGCCCACCTCCCACCCTTATCCTTTGGTCCTCAGGGTCCCCACCTGTGGACAGGTGCAGTTTAATCCTTGTGTCATCTGGATCAGTTGGAGAGTCCCATATCATTTCTCACTGAAGATGCTGAGCATTTTGTTTTCACTTTCACACTAAAGGTAGAGAAAATAAAAATAGATATTATTAATCTTTACGCGTCTCCTGTGGTCCTAATCACAGCCTCAGAGTCCTATGGTGGATTACTACTCTGCATGTTCTTTATTTCCTGTAAAGCTAGGCACGTGAGGAAGACTGATCTGTGGAGTCTAGATCCTGCTTAGTTGGTGGGGGGGAGGGAAGCTGCAGTAAATTTAGACATCACTAGCGTTTCTTTACACATTCAGGAAAAAAAAAATTAACTTACATCCATTGCTACAGAAGCTCATAAATCAAAAAACACCAAGTCTCTTCCCTACACACCTGGAAGTTCAACATTACAGTCCATTCTGTGGTTGCCTCCTTCGCAAAAGAGGCGTGGGGGCGATGGCTCAAACAGGATTTCCCAACATAGCTCTGATATCCAAGCCATGACTCACCCATGTCTTTTGACCTTTGCTTAAAAAATATTTCCGGGTAAGGGAATTATTTACCTGAAGCATAGACTCTAAGAATTTGGTCCCATTAATTATCTTTTTCCTCTAACCTTCCTCCTTTATTACTCTCTCTTCTTTCTCTCCCTTTCCTTCTTGGGTTTTGGTTTTGGTTTGTTATTTTACATACATTTCAAAACAAGTCTAACGGCATCAGAAACAAAACACAGAAAAGTCTTCTTTATTTTCCATTCTGTTCTGAGCCATAGATTCTTCCATGTACTCAAATAATACACCCAAGAGGACTGGTAGAATGAATTTTTTTTTTTTTTTTTTTTTTTTTTTTTTTTTGCGGTACGCGGGCCTCTCACTGTTGTGGCCTCTCCCGTTGTGGAGCACAGGCTCCGGACACGCAGGCTCAGTGGCCGTGGCTCACGGGTCTAGCCGCTCTGCGGCATGTGGGATCTTCCCGGACCGGGGCACGAACCCATGTCCCCTGCATCGGCAGGCGGACTCTCAAGCACTGCGCCACCAGGGAAGCCCTAGAATGAATTTGATTAGCCTCTTAAATGTTTTAGCACCTGCACACCATAGCGCTTGCAAGAGTGGGGAAAAGATTTTTCCTCCTATCCCTAAGGGATGGCTTGCTACTTGGGCCGTGTAGCTGTGTGTGCCACTTTACTGAGGCTAAGATTGAGTAGCCCTGGTGGAGAAAGAAAATCCTAAATAAGTACAGGTACAGCTTCGAGGCCCCATATGTTTTTGTTTTTGTTTTAATTTTATTGAAGTATAGCTGATTTACAAGGTTGTGTGAGGCCCCATATACTGTTTGTTTTTTTTTTTGCGTTATGCGGGCCTCTCACTGTTGTGGCCTCTCCCACTGCGGAGCACAGGCTCCGGACGCGCAGGCTCAGCGGCCATGGCTCACAGGCCCAGCCGCTCCGCGGCATGTGGGATCTTCCCGGACCGGGGCACGAACCCGTGTCCCCTGCATCGGCAGGCGAACTCTCAACCACTGCGCCACCAGGGAAGCCCGCCCCATATACTTTAACTTCTTAATTTTGTTCTTTGAGAACCATGTTTACTTTTTTTGAGAAAAAGGCATAAATAAAGGAAAAAGAGAGGCTATACTTTATTTAGATTTTCAGGCAGCCTTTAAAAATACGTCATACTGGAAGCAGTAGAAATGATTTTACACTACCCTTCCCCCAGTCCTTCACTCTTAGTTATTTTTACTGAAGAGAAGTTAGGGCATATGCTCACACAAAGACTTGTCCATGAAAGTTCACAGCAATATTATTCATAATAACCAAAAACTGGAAACAACCCAAGTGTCCAATGGATAAACAAAATGTGGCATATTCATATAATGAAATACTACTCAGACTACTCAAACTATTCATATATGTACCAACATGGATGAATCTCAAAGTAATTATAGTGAGTGAAAGAAGCCAGACTCCCCCACCAAAAACAGAAGACAACGTACAGTATGATTTCATTTCTATCCGATTATAGACAATACGAACTAATCTATAATGACGGAAAGCATTATCAGTGGTTGACTAGGAATGGGGGTGGGGAGGGACAGATAACAAATGTGCAGGAGGACGCTTTCAGGGGTAATGGATGTGTCCGTTATCTCGCGATGGTTTCCCAGGTGTATACATATGACAAATCTCACCAAATTCTAAATGTGTACAGTTTATTATATATAAATTATACCTCACTAAAGCTAAATAATAGAGTTTTCTTGGGATTAGAGACAGTGTTTTGAGATGGAGAGAGAATTACCTTAGAGAGTAAATGAAGAGTTGGGATAGGGGCTTCCCTGGTGGCGCAGTGGTTGAGAGTCCGCCTGCCGATCCAGGGGACACGGGTTCGTGCCCCGGTCCGGGAGGATCCCACATGCCGCGGAGCGGCTGGGCCTGTGAGCCATGGCCGCTGAGCCTGCGCGTCCGGAGCCTGTGCTCCGCAGCGGGAGAGGCCACAACAGTGAGAGGCCCGTGTACCGCAAAAAATAAAAATAAAAATAAATAGAAATTTGTTTGAACCCAGAAGTTCTTATGAAGTTTTGATAAGTATACCTTAAAACACAAGAGGGAAGCAAAAACCATCGCGGGGGAGGAGGAACTTCCCTTTTGAGAATAGGCAGTTGGAATAACTCCTCAGTCTGGAAGACATGGTGTGGGAGGGAATCTGAGTAGCTCATGTCACATGTGTATAGATTATTCACTTAATCTTGAGTTAGCTCTTAAGATTGAGAAGAAGCAGCATTAGGGAAAAATAAAGCAAGCTCTGCTCCACATCCTAAGACACGGTTCTGACTGAGACGATAAATCTGCAGGTCCAGATTCCTTCACAGATGGTAGGCTGATGGGAAGCTGTTAGCCAGAGTTGTCGGGTAGAGAGCAAATCCCCAACTTCAGATGCCTCTCTCATGCAGGGGGAGATGGAATTCTCAGCTCAGTGCCTCAGGACTCCGATCCAGTATCATGGCTGTTCTAATCTGTTTCTACAGCATTTTAAAAAGTGGCTGCGTTATCCTGAACATTTTTATCAAACAAATCAGCTGATATAAATGCATAAAGTTGGCTGAAAGCAGGCCAGGATTTCAAAGCCCCTTCGGCACGTCTAGGTTGGGCACACGTCATGGACCCTCTCCTTTGGCCGCGGACTCAGGGGCAGGCTGCTGTAGAGTGACTTCCGGCATCTGATGTTTCGGATGTGAACATCAGCAGAGCAGATGCTAGGCAGTTCCCCTCTGCACCTGGAGTGTTTCATGCCCAAAAGGAAGGAATAGAAATCCAAATCAGCGCAGTCAGTCAGAAAGAGGACAGGTGATGGCCTGGCGTTCTCTCCTCGGCTTCGTGTGGAATTGCAAAGTACTGCTTTAGGACTGTGAACTCCAGCCATCTGCTTGCTTGGATCCTGCAGAGCAATACTGCTGGTATCTGCCGCCCTAATGAAGAGGGCGCAGAGCACGGAGGTGCTGCTATCCGGTTCCTCACCGGCGAGGAGCTGGCCTTGGGAAACGCGGGGATGCACATTTGAAAGTGAAGACGGAGGAAGCCTGATGGCTCCCAGAGGACACAGCCGCCAGGTTTCCTTTGTAAAAGAAACGGGACTGTATACTTTAGAAAACACATTGACTTTTTTCGAGATGTCTGCACCTCAGCCACAGCTGAACAAGAGTCTTTCTCTGTTGCTGGCTTCTTGTTTGCTGTAATCCTATAATTTTCTGGTGCTCGTGACCATCGGTGATTCTCCGGCTTCTTGCCCTCCCCCCATTTATCTGTTGGCTCCTGGGAGCAGGGGTTCCAGTCCACCTGGCTAGCCAGCATGTGATTCTGACAGTAATGAGCCACATGGGGAGACCCCAGGAGAGGAGCAAGAATAGGTCATCCCTATATTTTTATGTGGAGATTGATAATCAAGGCTAACAATCCCGGCAGAAGGTGAACAACACATTAAACAGAGGGGAAAAGATAATAAAACATCTCCTGCTGGTTAACAGTCGTTGGGTGGAAACGTTCCCTGGAACTATCCAGCTGTTGCACTTCATGGCTCATAAAGCCTCGGTAACGTCCGTCAAGGGCCTTTTTTCTTGGTGAGGGACCATTTTTTTCATGCAGTTATGATAGCATCTGGTTCCTATCCCTGGAAATGCAAAGATCCACAGGCACAGGCAGGCAGCTGCTGGGGAAGAGCTGGACTGCAGAGGCATCTTGCTCCTTTGACGGGTTTTGGGTCACTTCTGATCTAACGGGCACCGTCGGCATGTAAATGCAGGCTCAGCGGGGGGGTCTGAGCATCTGCTGTGTTCCAAGTTATCACATGTAATCCTCACAACTGTGAGGTAGGGATTATCATCATTTAAAAGAGAATACCATGGGGCTTCCCTGGTGGCGCAGTGGTTGAGAGTCCGCCTGCTGATGCAGGGGACGCGGGTTCGTGCCCCGGTCCGGGAAGATCCCACATGCCATGGGGCGGCTGGGCCCGTGAGCCATGGCCGCTGAGCCTGCGCGTCCGCAACGGGAGAGGCCACAGTAGTGAGAGGCCCGCATACTGCAAAAAAAAAAAAAAAAAAAAAAAGAATACCATGGAAACCAGAGCCCTGGAGTCTTTGAGGAAGCGTACCCAGGTCACAGTGCTGCAGGTGACAGTCCGAGATGTCCATATCTGGTGGCCTTTGCTCTGTGCCACATTGCTGCAAAGATGAAAGAAGAGAGGAATTGCTTGCTCTGTGTGCTCTGGGTACGTGTGAAATAGCTCTGCACTTGCTTCTCCTACCTGGTGCTCGGGCACGTGTGTGCTGAGAAGGGGTGACACTTTCCAGAATACTCAAAGTAAACCATGGGAGTACTAAGTGACCTGCTGTTTGAGATCAGGTTTCCCAGGAGCAGGTCGTGAGGTAAGGAGCCCTGTGCAAGTGATTTATGAAGAACGTGGTCCCCGGGGAACCTGTAAGGGGGTGAGAGAGGCCGGGAAGGGAAGAGAAAGGGGAAGCCAAAGAAAGGTACATCTTCGCGCCCTCCCTCTGGCAGAGGTTGGCTTTCAGCATCAGCCTGGTTCTGCCGGGGAACTACACCTCAGAGCTGTCCTGAGCTGGGCAGCAGAGCTGGGGCCGTAATACTCCCTGGCCGCCTATTAGAGTTGCAGAAGAGCAGGAAATCCCAGAGACATCTGGCCAGCTCTCCACTCAAGCAGGCAGCCCAGGCTCCAGCAGCCCAAGGATAGGCCTTTGGAAAAGAGCAGCAGGTGCTGACTGTTAGGAGCAGAAGTGCACTGAAGGGCAGCACACAAAATGCTGCAAGAGCGCTGAGGGGCCCTGGGCTCTGCACCAGCCTTGTCGCCTGCACCTGCCCTTTGTCACACCCAGCTGGCAGAAGAGGACACTGATGAGATAGGGAGGCAGCAGGGAGATGAATCAGGGACCCCCGGTGTTTTCAAGCAACACCCTCAGCTCTATCTCCACAAGAAAGAGTGTCGATTTACCTAAATTCTGGGAACGGTGTTTTTTCTATCACTGCGTTTATCAGTGAGCCACTTTCAACCCGTGTCAGCGCGGAACAGAACGTTGGGTTATTTCATGTTGGATGATATAATTCATGTGGACAAGGCAGATCTCTTGGGAGTGAAGGGAAGTTGTTCCTAAGTAGACTTCCGTGTTCTCTTACGAGGTGGGAAAATGCAAAGGGAAAATAAAAAGTCGGGGGTGCCCAAGACAGAGAGCCTCCCCATCTGAAACCATGCTGTGACTTGAAGTGCTGCAGATTCCAGACCCATGTGTGTCTTTCTTCAAAACCAATAGCTGCATGTGAAAAAAAATTATATAGTATGTGAACCCGTAGCAATGATATTTTAAATGAAAACAGATTTCTTCCATTTAAAAGAAATGTCAACTCTTTGTTTTGGGGTATGGGGGTTCCCCACATGTGTTCCAGCTGAACAGGAACACCAAATCCTGATGTAGTTTATAGCAGAATCTGGTTCTGTCCTTAGCTCTCTTGGTATCTGTCACAAACGTCGGCATCGAGGACTCTAGACGCCAAGTACATTATGGTTTTAAAGCTGTGACTGAGCAGAGACACGAATGGATCTTCCTCCTTTTTGGGCTGTTTGAGGGCACAGAGGGTGAAATCCAAGCGTGGTAATCAGGGACTGCAGTGGAACCATGCTTCTCTTATTATGTAAGCCTAGTCTTCCTGGCAACCCCAGCGTGGGGAGAACCATCAAAGGGGCATGGGTGAGCACTGAAACAGGTAATGAATGAAAATGTTTTATGATGATAATGGAATTACAATTTTTTAAGTGTACCTATTCTTTAGAGACATATACTGAAATATTTACAGATGAAATGTTACAGTAATGTAGAAGAAGAGAGAAGTGTTGGGGGGAGGGGGGTATACATGGAGTAAGATTGGCAATGAGTTGATAATTGTTGAAACTGGGTTGCAACACAGACTGTTCTATTTGTGTATATGTTTGAAATTTTCCATAATAAGAAGGAAGAAAGGTCATGAAACTAGTTTATACTTAAGGGTCCATCCGGAAGGCTCTTTGGAAGCACAGCCCTGCTGGTCCCAGAGTATACCTTGCATTCTCCCTGGTGACCATGATTATAGCCTCTGCTGCAGGACTGCTGTGGACACCTGGCACTGCTGCCACCACCCCACTCCTCCCAGGACCCCATTCCTCCAGGCACAGGGCCCCCACCCAGCATTACGATTTCAGTAGGCCTCCTCCCTTATTTCTTGCAAAATTAGTCTTTAAAAAAACTTTTTAAAATTGAAGTATTGTTGATTTACAATGTTGTGTTAGTTTCTGGTGTACGGTAAAGTGATTCAGTTTTATACGTATATTCTTTTTCATATTCTTTTCCGTTATGATTTATTATAGGATACTGAATATAGTTCCTTGTGCTATACAGTAGGACCTTGTTGTTGTTATCTATTTTATACATAGTGGTTTGTATCTTCTAACACCAAACTCCTAATTTATCCCTTCTCCGCCTCTTTTCTCCTTTGGTAACCATAAATTTGTTTTCTATGTCTATGAGTCTGTTTCTGTCTTGTAAATAAGTTCATTTGTATCATATTTTAGATTCCACATATAAGTGATACACATGGTATTTGTCTTTCTCTTTCTGACTTACTTCCCTTAATATGATAATCTCTAGGTCTATCCATATCGCGGGAAATGGCATTATTTCATTCTTTTGTTTATGGCTGAGTAATATTCCATCATATATACAAACTACATCTTCTTTATCCATTTGTCTGTCGATGGACATTTAGGTTGTTTCCATGTCTTGGCTATTATAAATAGTGTTGCTATGAACATGCAAACTTACTCTTGACACGAGTGCCAGGGACTGAGCTAATTTGAGCAATACTGACTACTACAATTTCGTTGGCCCTCATGACATTCCCTTTTCTCAGAAAAAAAACAATAAGATAAACACTGGGTTTGTTTGCTTCTATAGAAGGAGCCCAGCTAAATTTTATAGTGCTAGTTAAGAAAAGTATAAGGAGCTGTGATTTAGTCCCAGACATCTGCAGCCCTGGAAACAGAGTGGCCATGTGGGCAACTAGGCCTAGAGCAGGCTCAGAAAAGAATCAGGCCTGGGATCCCAGCCTCTTGCCTCCGAGGTGGATTTTTATCCCCCAAGGCCACCTCCTTTTGGTATGTCTGGAGGTTCTAGAGTTTAATTAGAGGAACACAAAAAGTGACTAAGAGTAATTTAAAGAATAACCAAAAAGCCTATTATAAAGCAGTTAACTCTTATGTGAATGGTTTATCTCATGGGGGTGGTATCTGATACAACTGCGAATCCTGCTGTCTTCCAGTTTACAAAACATCCACGTGGAACTCTACCCCCTGCCATTTTACGCAAAGACAGATCATTACTGCTATCACTAGGGACTTCCCACAGACATTGACTGGGTTCTGGAGGAGAAAAGGAAATTCCATTATTTGGGAAGTAAATTTCATTTTCTTTCATATTTGGGGGTACAGTTTCTGACTACACCTCTGGTCCCTTTCATAAAGATATGTGTACCGTGAACGCTAACAGATTCTAGGATATAATCTGATTGATTGATTGGATGGTAATATGCTCTGCAGTTGCAACTCTCAGCTCTGTTTTATTGGCCCCTTCACCTTACGGCATGTGGGGTGGATCAGGCTGGCTCCTCTGGAGCTGGTACATTGCTAGTAAATTCCATTGCTGCCGCTGTGCTTTGGTCTCCTCTCCTCAAGGTCAGTTGATACTGATCAGGGCAAGGACCTCATGGCGAATGTTCCAGCCCTGATGTCTTCAACTTATCTTTCGTTTTGAGTATCTACTAAGTGAATAAGAATATGCTTAGTACTGGGAGGATAGATCATAACTCTTAATAAGGGCTAATCTCAGAAAGAAGGAATTAGTATAGATCTTCTGGAGGGCTGGCCAATGCTTAGAAGCCTGGAGGAGACCTGGGAGTTCTCTCAGTTACAGAAACAGCCCAGGGCTCTTCTCAGCTTGGTGTGCAGACAGATAGCTATCATTCAGATTCAGAATTGACATCACAACCTATAAAGTGTTGAATCCTCTCTTGCATTCGCAGAGCTGCCTTGGATTTGAATAACTTCATGTTCTCCGTACATTGAAAAATATATTATTGAACATCTATAGATTCCAGATAGTGAGGTCTGCTAGGTTTTGGCTAGCTTTGTGGGTTTTAAAGCCAGAAGCACCCAGCAGCTATTAAATCCTTAAAGTAATGCAAAATATATGCATAGTCTCAGAGTAAAAAAACCTTCAATGCCTGGAACGAGGAGACTGTTCAGTTTAGCACACCTGTACTTGAGGATTGATCTCATGTTGCTGTTTTGGGTCTGCAAGTTCAGGATAATATCATGTGGATTTTTGAACCAAAATGAATACAACAGACAGTCCATCACGATAACAGAAGGATGCTGGAGCCTGCAGATGCCATCCACATCAAGGACTTTGCTTTCATTGAGCTCTGCAACCCCGTGGATTGTTGTCATATGGAAGTGATTGGGGTGAAAAGAGCCAAGATGTTCCTAAAAATCAGTGAGGGCAGTTTGCAAGCCTGAGTCAAAAAACAAGCTGGATACACCACAGAGGAAATTTTCTCAATAACTGTTTTTGGAGGAGGTTTTAGATCACTTGCCTTTGAGTAACATTTGTTTATCAAGTGTCCAGTAATCACTTCCATTGTAGCTGGAGCAGGAGGGGCTGTGTTTTCATCGCAGACCTAACTCCCATGATTCAATGTGCCGTCAAAGCTCCATTTTTATCGCCCTTTCTATGGCTGACATACATTTCCACTTTGTACTGTTTATCAGATAACTTACTACAATCTGGGAAGTGCATTCACTAAACACCTGACTAGCCTCAAGCTCTTTACTTTTGACGAAACAGGAGACAGAAATTATAATGACATTCCCATGTTAGACTGAATTATGGAATTTTAAGATTGTTTTGAAACACTTGGTTGAATAGAGAGGTGAAATATCCTTGATACTTTACTGCTGGGGGAGGGGTTTATCCAACAAAAAACAAAGACGTAAATTTCAAATGACAATTTGTCTCAAAGATATGCCTCTACCATAGACGCTTTTTAATCTTTTTATAGTCTACTTGATATCTTATGCAATTATTGTCAGTGCTTTCTGCTAATGGATTCACTGCAAGTAGGTTTACCATACGTGGAATCTACTTTTTCTTGTGTAAGCACTCTTCATTCTTATATATGTGAGGTGTGTCCATACATGATGGATGTGCCGTTTATTGATAGGAGAGAAAAATGTATCAATAGGAATTGTACATGTATTTTGCCTTGGGCAGCAGCAGCATTGCAATATAAAATGTGGTTGGTGTATGTCTAGGCAGAATGTGGTGGCTTTCCTTGCTCTCCTTCCATTGAACCCCTTCCAGCAATCAACTGTTTCCTCCAGTTGGTATCTTTGGTGGCCATTTTCTCTCACTCCTCTCCGTTGACTTTGTTTTTCCATCCGCAAATTGCTTTCTCTGTCTAGCTTGGAAGCAACGGAGTGGCTCCTCCCAAATCACTGAGTTTACAGGGCTAAAGGAGCTTGCTTGCTACCCATGTTAGTTGCCTGGGATTAGAATTTGAACGTGAAGACTGGGAGGAATAGCACCGTGCTTCTCTGAAAGGATTTTCACTGTTGCTCCAGGTGTTCTGAAAAGAGGAAATGAGTCACCTTCAGTCTCTTTTAATGCTACAGGGAGAAAGGAGTCTTGTTAACTATATAAGAAAATAATCTAATCCTTTTCTGTGTGGTCCTTTCAATAAAGTTTACGGCGCTCTCCAGTGGGTCCAGCGGCTCTGAGAACAATAATGGCTGGTGAATTATTGTTCCATCTCTGCTACTATTTGATTTCCGTGCTTTGGTTTAAAAAAAAATTCACTTCATGGGGCTTCCCTGGTGGTGCAGTGCTTGAGAATCCGCCTGCCAATGGAGGGGACATCGGTTCGAGCCCTGGTCCGGGAAGAGCCCACATGCCGCGGAGCAACTAAGCCCGTGCGCCACAACTACTGATGCCCGCATGCCTAGAGCCTGTGCTCCACAACGAGAGAAGCCACCGCAATGAGAAGCCCGCGCACCACAACGAAGAGTTACCCCCGCTCGCCGCAACTAGAGAAAGCCCACGTGCAGCAACAAGGACCCAACGCAGCCAAAAATAAATACGTAAAATAAATAAATCTATTAAAAAAAAGTTTAAAAAAAATTCACTTCATTGTGACAATCTTTTGAGAAAACGAGGAGACCAGTGGTGTTATACCTCTGTGTAGGTGTATTCTGTGGTAGGATTTAGAATGAAAGAGTGTGAATACTGAAGGGATCTTCTCAGACTGAGGTACCTGAACACCCGGGCATAGAGACTGATGTGCCAGAGTCTCTGAGAAGCTGTTGGGTATATGGTACATCTTCTTGGGGGCATTAGTTTTCCTTGCAATCTTGGAGGTTGGGGGAGACCAACTTTTTAACTGTTAAACACAAAGAGATGCATTATGGAACACAATATGAAATTTGGATGAATTTGTAAGATAGAGAGTGAACTTCTAAGTAATTTCTTGCTAGATTTAGACTGTTTGGAGTTATGTCTCCACCATGGGAACTAATTCACTCTGTCCATTGCCATTAGATCTACTACAGGGAAAAGTTTCTTTTTCTGTTTTTCAAAGAACCAGCTGCTTGCTGTATTTTTTTTTATTGGTTCTAGTGTTTTCTATTTGCTACCTCATTGTTTTCTGTTTTTAATCTTATTATTTCTTTCCTTCTGCTTTCTTTCAGTTACTTTGTTGTTGGAATTGGGAATTTAATGCATTTGTTTTTATTGATATAAATATTTAGGCTATGAATTTTCCACTCATGACGGCTTTAATGGTATTTTATAGACTGATATGTAGTGTTTTATTAACATTCTGTTTTAGAAATTCTGCAATTTTGGTTTGTATTTCCTCTCTTACCTGAGAATTATTTAATATAGATTTTAAAAATTTCCACTGGAAGAGCCTTTTGGTTTTATTTTTTTTTAACATCTTTATTGGAGTATAATTGCTTTACAATGGTGTGTTAGTTTCTGCTTTATAACAAAGTGAATCAGCTACACATATATCCCCATATCCCCTCCCTCTTGCATCTCCCTCCCTCCCACCCTCACTATCCCACCCCTCTAGGTGGTCATAAAGCAGTGAGCTAATCTCCCTGTGCTATGCGGCTGCTTCCCACTAGCTATCAGTTTTACATTTGGTAGTGTATATACGTCCATGCCACTCTCTCACTTTGTCCCAGTTTACCCTTCCCCCACCCCGTGTCCTCAAGTTCATTCTCTAGTGGGTCGGCGTCTTTATTCCCGTCCTGCCCCTAGGTTCTTCATGACCTTTTTTTTTTTTTTTAGATTCCATGTATGTGTGTTAGCATACAGTATTTGTTTTTCTCTTTCTGACTTACTTCACTCTGTATGACAGACTCTAGGTCCATCCACCTCACTACAAATAACTCAATTTCGTTTCTTTTTATGGCTGAGTAATATTTCATTGTATATATGTGCCACATCTTCTTTATCCATTCATCTGTCGATGGACACTTAGGTTGCTTCCATGTCCTGGCTATTGTAAATAGAGCTGCAATGAACATTGTGGTACATGACTCTTTTTTTTTTTTAACTTTTAAAAGCCATCTTTAATTGTTTTTTTATTTTTTTACATCTTTATTGGAGTATAATTGCTTTACAATGGTGTGTTAGTTTCTGCTTTATAACAAAGTGAATCAGTTATACATATATTCCCATATCTCTTCCCTCTTGTGTCTCCTTCCCTCCCACCCTCCCTATCCCACCCCTCTAGGTGGTCACAAAGCACCGAGCTATCTCCCTGTGCCATGCGGCTGCTTCCCACGAGCTATCTATTTTACGTTCAGTAGTGTATATATGTCCATGCCACTCTCTCAATTTGTCACAGCTTACCCTTCCCCCTCCCCATATCCTCAAGTCCATTCTCTAGTAGGTCTGTGTCTTTATTCCCGTCTTACCCCTAGGTTCTTCATGACATTTTTTTTTCTTAGATTCCATATATATGTGTTAGCATACGGTGTTTGTCTTTCTCTTTCTGACTTACTTCACTCTATATGACACACTCTAGGTCCATCCACCTCACTACAAATAACTCAATTTCGTTTCTTTTTATGGCTGAGTAATATTCCATTGTATACATGTACCACATCTTCTTTATCCATTCATCCGGTGATGGACACTTAGGTTTTCTCCATCTCCTGGCTATTGTAAATAGAGCTGCAATGAACATTTTGGTACATGACTCTTCTTGAATTATGGTTTTCTCAGGGTATATGCCCAGTAGTGGGATTGCTGGGTCATATGGTGGAAACTCCATACTGTTCTCCATAATGGCTGTATCAGTTTACATTCCCACCAACAGTGCAAGAGGGTTCCCTTTTCTCCACACCCTCTCCAGCTTCTATTGTTTGTAGATTTTTTGATGGTGGCCATTCTGACTGGTGTGAGGTGATACCTCATTGTAGTTTTGATTTGCATTTCTCTAATGATTAATGATGTTGCACATTCTTTCATGTGTTTGTTGGCAATCTGTATATCTTCTTTGGAGAAATGTCTGTATAGGTCTTCTGCCCATTTTTGGATTGGGTTGTTTGTTTTTTTGATATTGAGCTGCATGAGCTGCTTGTATATTTTGGAGATTAATCCTTTGTCCATTGCTTCATTTGCAAATATTTTCTCCCATTCTGAGCATTGTCTTTTCATCATGTTTATGGTTTCCTTTGCTGTGCAAAACCTTTAAGTTTCATTAGGTCTCATTTGTTTATTTTTGTTTTTATTTCCATTTCTTTAGGAGGTGGGTCAAAAAGGATATTTATAGGACATTCCATCCAAAAATAACAGAATACATTTTCTTCTCCAGTGCTCATGGAACATTCTTCAGGATAGATCATATCTTGGGTCACAAATCAAGCCTTGGTACATTGAAGAAAATTGAAATCGTATCAGGTATCTTTTCTGAACACAATGCTATGAGACTAGATATCAGTTACAGGAAAAAAATCTGTAAAAAATACAAACACATGGAGGCTAAACAATACACTACTTAATAACCAAAAGATCACTGAGGAAATCAAAGAGGAAATCAAAAAATACCTAGAAACAAATGACAATGAAAACACGACGACCCAAAACCTATGGGATGCAGCAAAAGCAGTTCTAAGAGGGAAGTTTATAGCAATACAATCCTACTTAAGAAACAAGAAACATCTCAAATAAACAACCTAACCTTATACCTAGAGCAATTAGAGAAAGAAGAACAAAAAACACCAAAGTTAGCAAAAGGAAAGAAATCATAAAAATCAGATCAGAAATAAATGAAAAAGAAATGAAGGAAACAATAGCAAACATCAGTAAAACTAAAAGCTGGTTCTTTGAGAAGATAAACAAAATTGATAAACCATTAGCCAGACTCATCCAGAAGAAAAGGGATAAGACTCAAATCAACAAAGTAGAAACGAAAGAGGAGAAGTAACAACTGACACGGCAGAAATACAAAGGATCATGAGTGATTACTACAAGCAACTGTATGCCAATAAAATGGACAACCTGGAAGAAATGGACAAATTCTTAGAAAAGCACAACCTTCTGAGACCGAACCAGGAAGAAATAGAAAATATAAACAGACAAATCTCAAGCACTGAAATTGAAACTGTGATTAAAAACCTTCCAACAAACAAAAGCCCAGGACCAGATGGCTTCACAGGTGAATTCTATCAAATATTTAGAGAAGAGCTAATACCTATCCTTCTCAAACTCTTCCAAAATATAGCAGAGGGAGGAACACTCCCAAACTCATTCTACGAGGCCACCATCACCCTAATACCAAAACCAGACAAAGATGTCACAAAGAAAGAAAACTACAGGCCAATATCACTGATGAACGTAGATGCAAAAATCCTCAACAAAATACTAGCAAACAGAATCCAACAGCACATTAAAAGGATCATACACCATGATCAAGTGGGGTTTATCCCAGGAATGCATAGATTCTTCAATATATTCAAATCAATTGATGTGATACACCATATTAACAAATTGAAGGAGAAAAACCATACGATCATCTCAGTAGATGCAGAAAAAGCTTTTGACAAAATTCAATACCCATTTATGATAAAAAACCTCCAGAAAGTAGGCATAGAGGGAACTTTCCTCAACATAATAAAGGCCATATATAGCAAACCCGCAGCCAGCATCATCCTCAATGGTGAAAAACTGAAACCATTTCCACTAAGATCAGGAACAAGACAAGTTTCCCCACTCTTACCACTATTATTCAACATTATTTTGGAAGTTTTAGCCACAGCAGTCAGAGAAGAAAAAGAAAATAAAAGGAATCCAAATCGGAAAAGAAGAAATAAAGCTGTTACTGTTTGCAGATGACATGATACTATACATAGAGCATCCTAAAGATGCTACCAGAAAACTACTAGAGCTCATCAATGAATTTGGTAAAGTAACAGGATACAAAATTAATGCCCAGAAGTCTCTTGCATTCCTATACACTAATGATGAAAAATCTGGAAATGAAATTAAGGAAACACTCCCATTTACCATTGCAACAGAAAGAATAAAATACCTAGGAATAAATCTACCTAAGGAAACAAAAGATCTGTATGCAGAAAACTATAAGACACTGATGAAAGAAATTAAAGGTGATGCAAACAGATGGAGAGATACACCATGTTCTTGGATTGGAAGAATCAACATTGTGAAAATGACTATACTCCCCAAAGCAATCTACAGATTCAATGCAATCCCTATCAAACTACCACTGGCATTTTTCACAGAACTAGAACAAAAATTTCACAATTTGTATGGAAACATGAAAGGCCCCAAATAGCCAAAACAATCTTGAGAAAGGAAAACGGAGCTTGAGGACTCAGGCTCCCTGACTTCAGACTATACTACAAAGCTACAGTAATCAAGACAGTATGGTACTGGCACAAAAACAGAACTATAGATCAATGGAACAGGATAGAAACCCCAGTGGCAAACCCACGCACTTATGGTGAACTGATCTATGACAAAGAAGGCAAGGATATGCAATGGAGAAAGGACAGTCTCTTCAATAAGTGGTGCTGGGAAAACTGGACAGCTACATGTAAAAGAATGAAATTAGAACACTCCCTAACACCATACACAAAAATAACCTCAAAATGGATTAGAGACCTAAATGTAAAGCCAGTCACTATAAAACTCTTAGAGGAAAATATAGGAAGAACACTCTATGACATAAATCACAGCAAGATCCTTTTTGACCCACCTCCTAGAGAAATGGAAATAAAAACAAAAATAAAAAATGGGACCTAATGAAACTTAAAAGGTTTTATTTTATTTATTTCTGGTTTTATTGCATTATGATCAGATAATGTTTTTATTATTTCTACTTTATGAAACTTATTTAAGTTTTCTTTATGAGTTAAGATACAGTCAAGTTTTATGAATTGCATATGAGAAGGGTGTAGTCTTTATTTTTTGAGTGCAGAGTATGATATATATAAAGAAAATCTATCTTTTTTTTAACATCTTTATTGGAGTATAATTGCTTGACATTGTTGTGTTAGTTGCTGTTCTATAGCAACGTGAATCAGCTATATGTATCCATATCCCCATATCCCCTCCCTCTTACATCTCCCTCTCACCCTCCCTACCCCACCCCTCTAGGTGGTCACAGTGCAAGAGCTGATCTCCCTGTGCTTTGCGGCTGCTTCCCACTAGCTATCTGTTTTACATTTGGTAGTGTATATATGTCAACACCACTCTCTCACTTCGACTTAGCTTACCCTTCCCCCTCCCTTTATCCTCAAGTCCATTCTCTACATCTGTGTCTTTATTTTCTATTTTTTAATAAAGTTATTTTGGAATAAATATAAAACATAAAATCTGCCATTTAAAGTAGTTTTAAATGCATAATATAGTGGCATTAATTACATTTGCAATATTGTACAACTATCACTACTATTTGTTTCCAAAACTTTTTCATCACCTCCAACAGAAACTCTATACCCATTAAGCAGTAACTCTCTATCCCTCAACCCCACCACCAGCTCGTAGTAACCTCTATTCTACTTTCTATCTCTATGAATTTACCTATTCTAGATATTTCATATAAGTGAAATCATTCAGTATTTGTCCTTTAGTGTCTGGTTTCTTTCACTTAGTGTACTGTTTTCAAGGTCCACCCAAGTTGTAGCATATATCAGAACTTCATTCCTTTTTATGTTCAAAAAATATTCTGTTACACCACATTCTGTTTATCCATTCATCTGCTCACAGACACTTAGCTGTTTCCACCTTTTGGCTACTGTAAATAATGCTACAATGAACATTAGTGCACAAGTAGCTGTTTGAGTCCCTGTTTTCACTTCTTTTGGGTATATACCTAGGAGTGGAATTGCTGGCTTATATGGTAATTCTATGTTTAGCTTTTTGAGGAATTGTCCAACTATCTTCTACAGAGGCTGCATCATTTCAAATTCCCACTAGCAATGCATAAGGATTCTAATTTCTCCACATCTTTACCAACATTATTTTCCACTTTGTTTCTTTGTTTTAAAAATGATAACTAGTATAGTAGGTATAAAGTGGTATCTCATTGTGGTTTTGATTTGCATTTCTCTAACCACTAGTGATGTTGAGCTTCTCTTCATATGCATATTGTCCATTTCTTTGACAAATGTCTGTTCAAATCCTTTGCTCATTTTTTAAAAGATTTATTTATTATTTATTTATTTATTTAATTTATTTTTGGCTGCGTCAGGTCTTAATTACGGCACGTGGGATCTTCGTTGAGGCACGTGGGATCTTTCTTTGCAACCCGCAGGCTTCTCTCTAGTTGTGGCGTGTGGGCTTTCTCTCTCTAGCTATGGTGTGCAGGCTCCAGGGCGTGTGGGCTCTGTAGTTTGTGACACAAGGGCTCTCTTGTTGAGGCGCGAAGGCTCAGCAGTTGTGGTATGCGGGCTTAGTTGCCCCGTGGCATGTGGGATCTTGGTTCCTTGACCAGGGATTGAACCTGCATCCCCTGCATTATAAGGCGGATTCTCTACCACTGGACCACCAGGGAGGTCCCATCCTTTGCTCATTCTTTTTTTCTTTTTTTTTTTTTTGGCTGCATTGGGTCTTCATTGCAGTGTGCAGGCTTCTTACTGCAGTGGTTTCTCTTGTTGTGGAGCACGGGCTCTAGGGCACACGGCTTCAGTAATTGTGGCTGACGGGCTCTAGAGCTCAGGCTCAGTAGTTGTGGCACATGGACCTAGTTGCTCTGCGGCATGTGGAATCTTCCCGGACCAGAGATCGAACCCATGTCCCCTGCATTGGCAGGTGGATTCTTAACCACTGTCCCACCAGGGAAGGCCCCTTTGCTCATTTTTCATTGTCTTTTGTTGTTGAATTGTAGGAATTCTTTATATCATCTGGGTATTATCAGATACATGATTTACAAATATTTTCTCTCAGTGTGTATATTGTGTTTTCACTTTCTTGATAGGGTCTATGATGCAAAAGCTTTTAATTTTGGTGACATACAGTGTATTTTTCTTTTGTCGTTCATGCTTTTTGTGTTAATAGCTAAGAATCCATTGCCAACTCATGAAGATTTACATCTATGCTTTCTCCTAAGAGCTTTATGGCTTTAGCTCTTATATTTAGGTTGTTTATCCATTTTGAGTTAATTTTTGTTTATGGTATGAAATAGAGGTCCAAATACATTCTTTTGCATGTGGATATACAGTTTTTCCAGTACACCAGAGATTTATCTTACTGATCATATTGTTTAGGTCTCCTACAGCCTTACTTAATTTTTTGTCTTCTTGAATTCTCTTTGGACCAGGAGTGGCAGGTTAGAGTAGTGCCAGTGTCATGCTAGGTTATATTGGAGCCTGGGGCTCCAAAAGAAAAACTCAGTAATACTGTTCCTATCTTTATTTTAAAATTTCAAATTTTATTTATTATAGGTTGTATGCATTAATTTTTATTTTTTAAAATATTGCATTAAAATATTTTTTGTTTTGGTTCCTGAGTTTTGGGCACTCCCTATGATGGTGCGTCTGAGGAAAGTGCCTCACTCACCTCACCCTAATCCCAGTCTTGGGCTAACGGCTCCTATTCTTAGTGTATTTCTGTCTGTTTCTCCTTGCAGCTCATGCAGTGTTGTTTTTTGAAAGTGGTTGCCATGTATTTGATGCAAAAGAATTCATAAACGTTATACTTTTGTTATGCATTGTGGCTTTCAGTGCTGCAGCGTCATTTGTCTTGTTTAATGCTTCTTGACCTGCATTCTACCTTGTCTCATATCAGAATCACAAACTGTAGGGGGAAACTTGAGATGCTAACAAGTCCTCAGTTTACCAGTGATGAAACTGAGGCCCAAAGACTTTGGAAGAAGTTGGAATAATTATGCCTATTAAGTTAAAAGTGTTGATTGCTTTACTTCTAAGTACTGACATAGCAACAGCCTCAGTATACTTCCATGTGGAAATGGTATCACTCTGAAGTTGTGTAAATCAAAATTACAGTGAATAACCTCATTATGTGTAAGCACATGGGCCACAAACCCAACTGAGGTTTTAGGATGGGCAGACTCAAGTAAGCTCTGGGCTGAATGTGGTACCCTGTGAGGGAGCTGAAACTTGCACCGGTGTGAAGGATGTGAGCTGGAGGAAGGCCAATTCGCTGATTTGGACGATTCAGCCGACTCAACTAGTTAGAAATTTTGTCTTTAACAACAAGATCCTGGGCCTCATTTTTGAGCTCCTGGAAGTTGTATGAGAGAAGAAGGGAGTTGTTTCGCTGCACTTTACAGAGTCCAGTCTCTTATCTTTCCCTTTTGTACTTCTTACGGCAACCTTACAGCCTCTACATTAATTAGCCTGGCTTCATTCAAGCAGTTCCGCAGCATTTGAGACTGGCTTCTTACTTTTCTTCTAAGTGGTTCTCGTGTCTGTGTCTTGGAGCATTCAGGGAGGTAAATCTGAAGACGGGTGGAAATAAAATATGGCTCAGTTTTGGCCTTACCAGCCCCTTCCGAATGCATTCATGCTTCTCTCTGTACGCCTTGTTATGTGAATGGGAAAAAAAGTGCATTTTGGTACATCAGGTTTTCTTCCCTTTGTCTCCTTCTGAGGTGCTCAGAGGCATCAATAACAGATCAGGAAAGCCCTGGCTGAACAAAACTTGGTATTTTCCTTTGATACCTTCCATTGGGAGGCTTCATACAATGCACTTTGTCAGCAAGCCCCTGCTTCAGGCAAACATTGAGAAAACTATTGACGAGGCTTCAATGGAAAGGATCTGATCTGCCCTAGAAACTGCCCTAGTTCTCTATCAGGGGAGCCACCAGCCCTAGAAGAGAAGGTTGCCCCACCCCCCAACAGTCTTTTTTTCTTTCTCCTTTTTAATCTCCTTTCTATTGTAAGAATTGTGGGAACTCTCTTTAAATGAAAATAACTCTCAAGCTGGGCTTTGTTTTCCAACATGGATAAATGCCTAGATATCTCATATCCACTCTGTAAAACTAGAGTCTCAACTTCAGATTATAACAAACTTACTTGGGACAAATGTTTGAGTTCAAGGTGAAATAAGCACTAGATGTTGCGAGTGAGGTTTTTTAAAGCACCTAAACATTAAATACTTGTTCATCACCCTCCTGCTAGGGAGCCCTCTGTCCCCTCCTCACTGGACTCTGTGGGTCTGCTCGAAGCTGGCTCAGTACCGTATTTGCATTGATCTCCAATCTCTTGCCATCACCCTTTGCTTGATTTTAATTGATTTTAAGTATTTCTGAACTTCTGAAACATCAGTTACTTAAAAAACTATACTATGTTACTTTCTATTTTCAGTTGCAGCTTGTATTATAAAGCAAATCCTTAAGGTGGTGATATCAAGAGAAATAAAATATCTATTTAGCTACCTTTTCCCAATCATTGTGATAAGCCCAACTGCATACAAGTGGATAAATATTCCGGAAGTGAGAGAGTATGAGCATTGCCCAGCGTGCTCGTTCACGGAGTCTGGCAGTTCTATTCCGGCAGGACCACTGGGGCCCAGCAGAAGCCTTGCTACTCTTCCCCGGGGCTCCCACAGGACATGGCTGCCCAGGCCAGGAGCCCGTACGGCCACTGTCTCCCCATCTATAAAAATGAAGGTCCTTTCTAGGTCCCAATTTCTGTAATTATCTGATCGGTTGTGTTTTGGGCTAATAATAAAATAGGCCCATTGAAAAATATTTGAAAACGATTATAAAAAGGTTTTAAAGCAAGAAGATACCCATGATCTCAGGAGCCAGAGAAAATCACTAGTGACTTTTTAGTGTTTCTTCCAGTCTTTCTCCAATGCATGCAGTTATTTGCAGAATTGGATTCATGCGTATATGCGGTATTGTATCCTTTCTCCACTAACATTATCTCTTGAACATTTGTCCATGTCGTTTAATATAAATTGAAAAATATATGAAAATATGTATGATGACTGAAAATTATTATATCATGTGGATAATATTTTATTTAATGAATACCTTATTGTTACATGTTTAGTTGTTTTGCTGTGATAGATGATGCTTTAGCTAATGTCTTTGCACGTAAACCTTTGTGCACATCTTCTGTTATTTCCTTAGTATATAATCCTAGCAGGAGAATCACTGGGTCAAAGTGTATCCATGTTTTTAAGGCCCTTGATACATAATGCCAAACTACCCACTGGCAGTACGTACTAAGTGCCCATTTTCCTGAACCTACGCCAATATTGAATATTACCTTTGCCAATTTGATAGCTTAAAATGATATCTCATTTTAAATTTTGTTCATTTTATTGCTTATTCAGTTGAATGTTTTTCATGTCTTCATCAGCCATTTAAATTCTTCTGCTAAAATTCTTCTGTGTTTTTCATTCGTCCTTCCATTAGGGTGTTTGGGTGTTTCTTAGTGATTTTTAAGAACTCTAAAATTCTATTATTATGAAGTATGAACTAAGTTACCCAAATATTTTAATTTTAATGAAGCTACAATAGCTGCTATCCTTTTATAATTAACCCTGTTTTCATTTCTCAACCTTTGTACCTGGAACAGAGCTGTCTATACAAGGGGCTACATAAATTCTTTTTAATGAGAGAATGATTCATTATCTAATATGTTGTTGATGTACAATGTTGGTTAGTAAAGCTAAAATGAGAATTGTTAGTCTGTTAGGAGTTCTCCTAAGGAACTTACTCTTTTATAATGGATTGTCCCAGAAAAGAAAGGTGGAAGAGAAAAATAAACTATATTCATATATATGACCTCAGGCTAGCAGAACATCAGAGAGAACAAATTTTACAAATCAAAACAAAAGTAGAGCTCAGAATTTTTTCCAATTAAACAATATTTTATGAATGTAAAATGTTAACAGAATGATATAAGAAAGACTTTTACCAAATAGGGTTTTATCGTTTTTTCCCTGATCATTTTTTTAAAGAAGTCAAACATCACAGAATAGTTGAAGCCACCGGTATTCCCTTCGTCTATATCATTCCTCTTCTTCTCCAGAGGTAGCCATTCTTGCCTAATATTCTGAATATGGTACTTTTTTATTTGAGCACATGCTTTATACTTTTATGACACAGGCATGTATCTGTAAGCATATGAAAGATTGTTTTACATTTTTAACCCTTTTGTAAATGGATCATACTGTAAGTTTCCTATTGCAGCATTTCTTTTCTCATTCAATATTATGTTTTGGGGATACAAACATTTTATTTATTTATTTTATTGGAGTATAGTTGCCTTACAATGTTGTTAGTTTCTGCTATACAGCAAAGTGAATCAGCCACACGTATACATATATCCCCTCTTCCTTGGATTTCCTTCCCATTTAAGTCCCCAGAGAGCATTGAGTAGAGTTCCCTGTGCTATACAGTCTATTCTCATTAGTTATCTGTTTTATACATAAGACTGTATATATGTCAATCCCAATCTCCCAATCCATCCCACTCCCCCTTTCCCCTTGGTATCCATACGTTTGTTCTCTATGTCTGTGTCTCTATTTCTGCTTTGCAAATAAGTTCATCTATATCATTTTTCTAGATTCCACATATATACGTTAATATACAGTATTTGTTTTTCTCTTTCTGTCTTACTTTACTCTGTATGACAGACTCTAGGTCCATCCACCTCACTACAAATAACTCAATTTCATTCCTTTTTATGGCTGAGTAATAGTCCATTATAGATATGTACCACATCTTCTTTATCCAGTCCTCTGTTGATAGACATTTAGGTTGCTTCCATGTCCTGATTATTGTAAATAGTGCTGCAAATGAACTTGGGGATACATGTATCTTTTTGAATTATGGTTTTCTCAGGATATATGCCCAGGAGTGGAATTGCTGGATCATATGGTAGTTCTATTTTTAGTTTTTTGAGGAACCTCCATACTGTTCTCCATCGTGGCTGTATCAAACATTTTAACACTATTCTATCATATGGAAATTTCACAGCTTATTTATCCACTCTCCCATTGGTGGTCATTCCGGTATTTTGCGCTTGCAAATGTTGCTTCAACGAATGTTGTTGGTTGTGTCCACTTGTGAGTTTGTCTAGGGTAGCAGTGGAATTGCTGAGTCATAGGTAGGTGCATCTCCTTCTTTTCTAGAAACTGGAAAATTATTTTTCATGTTTTTAAGGTATTATATAAATGCTTGAGTCTTCCCCATGGACATTTACATAAATAGCACTGGTAAATATTTTTTGAGTACTTGCCGTGGGCCAGGAAATGTTCTAAGGGTTTTTATGTGATTCAACACATTCAATCCTCACCTCATGTTTACGCTTCACTGGTACAAAGACATCAGCTATTAGCTGACAGGAAACCTCTGAAGAAGGGAGCAACCTTACCTAGAGTATTACTGTCTGCAGATTGGGAAGAAGAAACAGAATCGTTGCTTAATTTGTTCAAGGTCCACGGATCAGTGACTGATTGCAGGCTAAATCCCAGGCTGTGGATGCATCGTGCTGGCCATGCTGTCTCTGTTCAGTGTCTCTCTCTCTCCACCTGTGTGGAAAGGTATAAAGCTATATCTTCATGTGCTTTCAGTTTCTTTTAGTCTAGGGTAGACAGCTCTCAATAGAAAGGTCAAATAATTTTTTTAGGAGTAGTAATGGATATAATCATGTAAATTTTAATTGCAGCACTTTAATCCCCATTCTGAGTGCCAAATTTCAGGATTAATATGTTACATCTGATGGTAACATGGTACTTGGTCTTCTGACCAGATTCTTTGCCCAAGGCCCCTCATTTACTAATGAGTAATCGCTGCAATTTTCAGAGAAAATGCCACTGGTAAAATCATGTTTGAATATTCATCAAATATGACGTGAGCCCAGTTAGAAGAGATGTTAGCGTCCTTCGCCTACAAATAAGGGCATGGAATTAAATCTCCCTACGCTATAATTTTCCTAGGGTTATTGCTTCCATCAGTGTTTGGAACAGCTGATGATGAAACTATTCGTGGCCTTAGAGCTCAGTTGATAGGACCGTGTCATGAGTCAGGCTTACAGAATGGCTGGCTGAAGCCTGCCTTCCATTTGCCTGTTACTGTTCAAGCCCGTTTTGGAAAGAGAAGGCAGCGGTGGAAGACGCAGCAGGGGTGCGTTTCTCTTTGTACACACATCATAGACACACAGCGCTGACAAACTAATTATAGCTTTAGGTTGAGCGTTTCCACCTTCTGCATTTTGTTTGCAAACAGCCCATTATCTCCATCGTGTGTGCTGGAAAAACACAAGACGAAGTGGGTTCATCGGTTATGTTTCTGGTTAAGTCCAGCTGCCCCCTTACCACCCCTCTTTTGGTTTCGTTGTTTTCAGATTGGATTTCTAACTCCTCTTCCATCCCTACCCAGCTATTCTTTTGAATCTTTCTAAGCTGCCTTCAGAGCAGTGGTTGGAGTTCCAGGTTTATGTTATCTTACTTGTGTTCAGCCTTATCTACTTTGGAATATACCGAGAGTCCACAAAGCCACATGCCTTATACCTTCCTTAAGAGGGCAGTGACACCTACTCCACTGCGTGCATGGCAGATCCTGTATATGCGAGGCGCTGTCATTCCCAGGAGGATGGGGTGAATACAGAAGTGAATGTGACCTTGCCATAAAGGACCTCAGGACTGACTGAGTCGATAAAAGAATGACTGGGTACTTTGGGGTCACCTGAACTGTAAGAGAACTAAAGAAAGCAGCAAAGCCCGAAAGAGATGTGAGAGGGAGATAAAACCCAATCCTGCAGATCTGGGGCTGCGTTCCCGTGCTCTGTTACAGCACATAAAAGGATGAAAACCTCTGAAATCTGGATTTGTGATCCAGGTTGCAGCGTCGTGGAAAATCTACGATTCAGGGTCTCTCCCCCTCCTGCTAATTCTTTTTTCTGCCTGTGACCTATGGTAGAATGAGGAAGATAAGGAATGCCCTAGAATTAATTCTCTCCAGAGTTATCTTCAGAGTTTTCTTAAAGCAGCTGGACAGAAATCATATAACTTAAAATATTTACCACTTAGCTCTTTGCAGAAAGAGTGGGAAGAAAAAGCCTTCAGAGAATTCCAGTGTAGGAAAGCTCTTGAAAAGTCATTTGGTAAAGGAAAGTTGTGAGGAAAAGGTCTATATTTTGTAAAAGAAAGGCAGAAAGTATATTTTGTAAAAGAAATGGACAGCCTGCCTTTTCTTCCAGCGGCAGGGGCCATGGCTGCATGGCGTGCGTGTGGGAGCATACGCACAGCTCTCAAATGATGCCACCCATTCAGAGTTAGTTTGGCCATAATGGCCCAAGTCCATTCAACAGAGTTTTCTTGAAAACTTCTACACTCAGAGCAGAAGATACAAGGATGGAGAAGGTGGAAGCAGGCCCCTGCTTCCGAGAAGAGGGGGAGGCAGACATGCAAACAAATCTTGCAGACAAAGCGACCGACGTCAAATATCCCAGAAGAGCCCTTGCAGAGAGGAGCAAGGTTGATGGGAACCCAAGGAAAGCAGCTTGCTCTGCCTGGGAGAGCTGAAGACCCAACCCTGCAGTTCTAGGGTCTAGTTCCTTTCATTCTCATTAAAGAATCTGAATGGAAACCAAGAGCCTGTCCATTCACTGAGGACACGAAGCGTCCCATAGCCGTCTTCCCTGTCATGGCTAAGCAGACATTCAGGAAAATGTATTCTCACCTCAATTTTCAGGCAACGTTTGGGGACCCGTTAGAAGCCTGGATTGCTGAGGGGTGATGTGCCAAAATCTGGACTGACTCTTCGCTTCTGCTTTCTCAGAGTCAGCTCAGTTTTCGCCATCTTATAACCAATCAGATTGGCTAATAATGTGTTCTGCAAGGCTAGCGCTCCGTCGACAATGGTCAGTGGTAATTTGTTGAGAGAAGCTCACTGAGGAGGAAAGAAATTAATACCCATCTTTCATTCCCATTACCTCGAGCTGCTTGAGCCTTGACTAGAGCTGATGGGAGCCTCCCGGGGACACTGCCCAGTGGTCCTCAGGGAAGCAGAGGGCTCCACGTTCCATCTTCCACTTGCATCCGTGGTCTCGATCATGTTGGCCACGGGAGTGGTGCTCCAAGTGGAGCTCTTTCCAGACAAGGATGAGGTATTAGTGGAGATGGAATGCAGATATTCATATGATTGCACT
This sequence comes from Stenella coeruleoalba, assembly GCF_951394435.1. Lineage (NCBI taxonomy): Eukaryota > Metazoa > Chordata > Mammalia > Artiodactyla > Delphinidae > Stenella > Stenella coeruleoalba. The sequence continues at coordinate 149,381,708 of NC_137169.1, read as the reverse complement.
ATTGCCTCAGGAATTCGATTTTAGGTGTCTTGAAGACAGGAGATTTTAACTGGTAGTGGTGGAAGAATTTTGCAGAACTCCACGGAATCTACCATATTCCTCAGGAAAACCATTGAGAATGGAGTTACATCAAAATCTGAGCAAATGGAATGGCTTCAAGACATACTGAAAGAATGCTCTTACACAGACATGCTTATGCTTTTCCCTAGATAATATATATATTTTTAAGTTAATCTCCAAAATGTTTTAAAGTCAAGTTTTGTGGTAACTTCTTAAAGCATATAGACTAGGCATATTTTTCATTATGAAGTATTTCAGCCAGTACATCAAAGCCAGCAATGGACTCCTGCTTTGAAGGGCCGAGAGGAGGTGATGGTCATGGCAGTGGACCTTTGGTAGCGTCTTCACTGTGTATTCACCGTGTACCCACAGTGTCAGTGATAAGACCCGATGTTTACTGGGTGGCTTTCAAGTGTCAGTCTCTCTTCTAAGAAGTGTTTTACAGACATCATCTTCCTCTGTGCTCACAGAATCCACGTGGGGAAGCTGAGGCACAGCATGTAACGTTAGTGGCCCCAAGTCCTTTAGGGCTGGGATTTGAACTCCAGTGGACATACTTTAGGGGCTGCCCACTCAACCTTTACCCAGTGCCTCCTGTGAAGGAATCAATGTGAATAAACTAATGAGTCACATCTACTGAGACAGGCTCTGGGGGACATAGAGAGACAACTCTTGCCCAACGCTTATGACCAGGATGGGGAGATAAGGCTTGATACCAAACACACATAAAGGGAACAGAATGGATAACTGGACAGCAAGTGATATGAGATGGGTCACATGACGCTGAGGAAACTCCCTCTGTCCTCCACCCATTCTCCCCAGTGGTGCCCTTTTCAGAAGGACCCAGAGCATTTGGGTGCTAGTGTAGGTCAGTAAGAGCCATATCAGTTCCTATTTATTCCTTGCACTCAACCCGTTACATACATGACCATATCCAGTCCTCATGCCAATCTCATGAGATAGGGATTATTATTCCCATTTTATAGAACAAACAACTGAGGCTTACTTTCCAGATCTCACAGCTCAGTAGCGGTAAATAGCTCAGGATCCATGCAATGGTGTGGCAGACCACAAAAGCCTTCAGAGTCCCATGATATCTTGTGTGTCCCATGTATATATCCTTCAGTACTGGGGTGGGTTTTATTTCTTCCTAGCTGGAATGGGCAGCTGGGGGCTAGAGTGCTCAGTAAGGTAACAGAAGCAAAGTCATTGAGCTGAAGGTATTTGCACCATCAGGAAGTTCACAGACTTCCTGGGACTGTGCAGTCAGTGGTTACAGAAATTACTTGAGATCGGCCTGTTCTGGGACCTGGGAGTCCAGCACATTCTCCACTCATGTGGTGCAGCTACCATTGGCCCACCTCTGGGGACCAACAGTCTGTCTGGATCGTGATTAAAGAGGAGGAGGCAGACCCAGGACGGTGTCATGTATTCTGAGTGTAGTGTGACTCTGTTACAGGAAACTGGGGATGGGGGTGGGTGTAGGATTCCACCGTGTACACACACCTCAGAGACAAATCCATCTTACTCATTTCCTACCTGGGGATATTGTGCTGTGAGGTCTGTCGCCTAAGGCTTCCCCGTAATGATTTTTTTAAATGATTCATTCCTCAATTAGTGATGTTTTATTGCTGAACCACAGAGCTTTCAAAATCATTACCTCCCCCTCCTCAGGAAAACGTGACCTGAGGTCCTCCTCTGACTGCACTTAATCACGCCGTCCCCACCCTTTGTAGTCTTTCCTCAAACTTGTGCCAGTTCCTGTCTCTCTGGCGCAAGTCGGATGAAAGGAGCATAAGTCAGCAGCAGGAAATAAACACCAAGAGCTAAGTGCACATTCAGAAAAGTGTGCTGGTCTCTGGTCCCAAACATGCCACGGTTGATCTGTCGGAGACAGCTCTGGGTTGTCTTTAAAGCGGTGACGGGGGTGGCTGCGTGCCTCAGGAGATGGGGGGCCACACAGAGGCAAGTAGGTCCAGTCCCCCCACCTGTGAGTGCACGTGTGTGCAGGGGTGTGCAGGCACGTGCCCAGCCCAGGGTTCTTCTTTTGTGGTGCCAGTATTGAGAAGACAAACACCCAAAGTTGTGTCCCAGAGAGGACACCAATATCAAATTTAACAAATTACATCCAAAGCAGTTCACTGGTCAAGGGGGCCAGGCGAGCAGAGGGCAGTGCCATGGTGCAGAGCACGAGGATGGGACTGGCTGACAGATGGGAGCCCAGCCCAGGTGCACGGGGCTGCTGGCCACCCAGGCACCAGGCCCACAGGTTACCTGCAGGACCGCATCTCTCCCTCCAGCATCCTATGGGCTGCGGGCTGTTCTTGTCTTAATTTCACAGGTGAGACCTAAGGAAACTGCCTGTGAAGCTGTTACCTCTTAGCCTAGACTCATACTCAGATGAGAGGGGAGAGCAGCATTGATGCTCCAGCAGGGGCACCCACGCCTAGTGCTTGGGGTCCATATAAAGGCACTGGGGGTAGAGAGATTGCATCAACCAAAGGATGGGAAGGAACCACAGAGCAACCATCTTTGGGTTTTCTGCCCAGTTACCTGGAGACTTGATTTTTAGTTTTTTTCTAGGTTCAATTTCCTTCAAATTTGTACAGATTCCTTTAATATATAAATATTCATAACCCCTTAGGGTCATCAACCACTTAAACATTCTTGGGGTCCTGGGCAAAATGTTGCATATGTTTTCGGGGAGTTTTGCACTCCTTTCAGCCCATTTCTGGACCTCTCAGGGTGAGAGTTCTTTTTTTTTTTTTTTTTTTGCGGTACGCGGGCCTCTTACTGTTGTGGCCTCTCCCGTTGCGGAGCGCAGGCTCAGCGGCCATGGCTCACGGGCCCAGCCGCTCCGCGGCATGTGGGATCTTCCCGGACCGGGGCACGAACCCTTGTCCCCTGCATCGGCAGGCGGACTCTCAACCACTGCGCCACCAGGGAAGCCCGGGTGAGAGTTCTTGATGGAGATTGATGGGAATAGCTTTTTCCTAGATGGAAAACCTTGGGCATGTGCACTGCCTGAAGCCTGTAACAGCTGAATGAACAAATGGCCAACACATGGGTACACAGGTCAAATGAGCAATAAGCAGGCGCTTCTTTTCTTGTTTCTACATAACAAAAGAATAAGTCAGCCCGTTAGAAGGAAGGATCAGGTGAATAGACTGCAACCCTACATTATTTCAAGGGAGCGTTTAAGGTGACGGCTATTTAAAGGAAAATTGTGGCTGGGATTTACAAGTAAATGAAATCAACCGTAGGAAGGAAGGGAAAGATATTAAACCGAAAACATTTTTCCTCTACTTGGTTTACTGAATGAAAGGCAAATGTGTAGGCAGACAGTTGTGAGGATCTTGACTTAAATACTTGATTGCCTTTTCTCATAAAGGCTTAGAAATTCTCCAGTTCCTTAAATTATTGGCGTTCACTTAAAGAAGAAGGCTTGGGCTTCCCTGATGGCGTAGTGGTTGAGAGTCCGGGTTCGTGCCCCGGTCCGGGAGGATCCCACATGCCGCGGAGCGGCTGGGCCCGTGAGCCGTGGCCGCTGAGCCTGCGCGTCCGGAGCCTGTGCTCCGCAACGGGAGAGGCCGCAGCAGTGAGAGGCCCGTTTTTACGTTTAGTTTTGCATTCATTTAGATAATAAAGTCACTTGGGGTCTTGGGGCCAACAATGTACCACTCTGCTTAAAATGGTAAAAATGACTGGTTTTTAAAAATTTTTTTATTTTATATTGGAGTATCGCAGATTAACCATGTTGTGTTAGTTTCAGGTGTACAGCAAAGTGATTGAGTTATACATATACATGTATCTATTCTTTTTCAAATTCTTTTCCCATTTAGGTTATTACAGAATATTGAGCTGAGTTCCCTATGCTATACAGCAAGTCCTCGTTGGTTATCTATTTTAAATACAGCAGTGTGTACATGTCAATCACAAACTCCCAATCTATCCCTCCCCCCATCCTTTCCCCCTGGTAACCATAAGTTCATTCTCTAAGTCTGAGTCTGTTTCTGTTTTAAAATGACTGTTTTTGTTCAAAAGATGTAAGACTGGAAGTTATGAAGCTTTGGAACTAGGACAGTTGTAATTATCTGAGGATTCACCTAGACACTAATATTTTGAGCATTCCATAATAAAATAAATTCTCCTAAATATGAAATATTTACACCACCTGATGGGTGGTATAAAAGAATGAAGGAAAAAGTAGAGATCAAGATGATGCAAGCTACACAGCAAAGAAAATCATCAACAAAATAAAAAGGCAACCTACTGAATAGGAGAAAATATTTGCAAATCATATCTCTAATAAGAGGTTAATATCCAAAGTACATGAGGAGCTCATACAAGTCAATAGCAAAAGAACCCAAACAATCTACTAAAAAATGGGCAGAAGATCTGAATAAACATTTTTCCAAAGAAGACATACAGATGGCCAACAGGTACATGAAAAAGATGCTCAACATCACTAATTATCAGAGAAATGCAAATCAAAACTACAATGAGGTATCACCTCACACCTGTCAGAAGGGCTATTACCAAAAAGACAAAAACTAACAAGTATTGGCAAGGATGTGGAGAAAAAGGACCCCTTGTGCACTGTTAGTGGGAATGTACATTGGTGCAGCCACCATGGAAAGCAGTATGGAGGTTCCTCCAAAAATTAAAAATAGAACTGCCATATGATCTAGAAGTTCCACTCCTGGATATTTATCCAAAGAAAGTGAAAACACTAACTCAAAAAGATATCTGCACCCCCATGTTCACTGCAGCATTATGTACAGTAGCCAAGATATGGAAACAATCTAAATGTTCATGAATGGATGAATGGCTAAAGAAGATGTGGTGTATATATACAGTGGAATATTATTCAGCCACAAAAAAGAAGGAAATCTTGCCATTTGCAACTGGAGTGGACCTTAAGGGCATTATGCAAGTGAAATTAGTCAGATAAGTGAGACAGATATTGTATGATCTCACTTGTATGTGGAATCTTAAAAACAAAAGCAAAAACTCATAGATGCAGAGAACACATTGGTGGTTGCCAGAGCTGGGGGTGGGGCGTAGCCCAAATAGGTGAAGGGGGTCAAAAGGTAAAACAAATCACAGGGATCTAATGGAGAGCATGGTGACTATAGTTATAATACTGTATTGCATATTTGAAAGTTGCTAAGAGAATAAAGTTTAAAAGTTCTCACCACAAGAAAAAAAATGTATGTATGGCGATGGATGTTACTAGACTTATTGCAGTGATCATTTTGCAATATATTCAAATACTGAATCACTGTTTACATCTGAAACTACTATAATATTACATATCAATTATACCTCAATTTAAAAATGTTCAAAGGATGACGCAAGCTACTTATTCTGTTTTCAGTTTAATCATTAGGATGATGCTTCATGGAGTTTTGTGTAGGTGGTAATGCCTGTTGTGTGTCATTTCTTTAAAATACTGGGTTTTGGTTGCTGTGAGAGTTTGAGATAAAAATCTGGTTCCTTGAGAAAAGGGTTTTCCTTTCTTACTGGAGCACTTCTGTATTTGGTGCTGGAGTATTTGCAAACAAAATGAGGCCTTTGTTTCCCAGCTCTTTCTCCATCTTCTGGCTCTGAGATGGAAACCACTGGATCTGAATTCCTAAGAGGTACCACCAGGCTGATATTTTAATCAGTCTGGCCTAAAACTGATTAGCAATGGCTCTCATGCCCGTGGCCCCTGCCTTTAATAATGGCTTACATCATGTGTTGGAGCCAGGTACCTCTGTGAAATGTAAGTGAGAACCAGGTAGAACAACACTCCTGAAGTGTTTGTCCTTTGACCTGTCGAGTCACCTATACCTTTGAACTTCTCCAGGAGGAGGGGTGGGCATTGGGGATGGGTAGCACCAACCTAGAATTCTTTAAATTCCTTTCTAATGATTTGGAATTATCAGAAACTTCCATGCCAGCTTCACTTCTGCCTTTCACCCTTCGCCATCCCGCCATCATGAGGACATTTTTATCCTCCACAAAGGATCTGCCCTGGGGAGTTAACATGAACCACCTTTCCTTGGTTACTGATAGACAACCCAGCAGAGGTGGTCCTTGGTCTGAGAAGGCGAGGGAGGGAGAGTATCTGTGTCCTTCGGTCCCCTTACCAAGACCTCACTTCTGCAGACCCCCTTCCCTGTGCTCTCCTCACAAAAGAGGTAATTACCTTCATCCAGGCTCTTTTTACAGAGCAGGTGGCAACCCATCGGGGTAGTAGTGTTTCATTCTCCTGAGAGTGGAACTTCATTGCAAAACGTCCCAGTAGTCATATGCCATTTGTATGAAAACCCGAAGAGGTTAAAGAACAAAAAGGTAAGGAAGCTTTTGCTGAAAAGAAGGGAGCTGTTTGCCAAAAGAGGGAACTCGGGTTTAGAAAGTTACTGTTTGACATTCTTATATCTTAAAGAGACCGGGGGCGGGGGGGTGGGGACCCCTTGTTATTGAGTTGAGTGACATTTCTCTGTATTATAAAGTTGTAAATTCTGGGGGTAGAACTGCCGATAAAGCTCAGTTATACACTATGGTTTGGTTTGGTTTTTTGCCAGCTGTGCTTTTGTTTGTTTGTTTGTTTTGTTTTGTTTTGTTTTGCGGTACGCGGGCCTCTCACTGTTGTGGCCTCTCCCGTTGCGGAGCACAGGCTCCGGACGCGCAGGCTCAGCGGCCATGGCTCACGGGCCCAGCCGCTCCGCGGCACGTGGGATCTTCCCGGACCGGGGCACAAACCCGCGTCCCATGCATCAGCAGGCGGATTCTCAACCACTGCGCCACCAGGGAAGCCCCCAGCTGTGTTTTTTTTAACAGTTTGCCTTGGACAGTTAAATTAAGGGTTATTGCAGGGGAAATACTTCTTATTGCTTTAGCAAGTGAAACTACTTGCTAGTTTTTTTAATATGCATATATACTTAAAATATGTATATTTTAATATATACATACATCATATGTATGTAGTGTGTGTGTGTGTGTGTGTGTGTGTGTGTGTGTGTGTGTGTGTGTATGGTTTTGTTTTGTCTTTTAACATCAGCTGGGGTAGAAAGAGAAGGGTATCTTTGCTGTAAGCCTTTCCCCAACTGGGTCGTAAAGAAGAATCTCTGGCTCCCTCCTGCTCTCACCAGCATGGCCCCCTAGTTTAACACCAACACCAGGTTTCAGGGTAGAAAGATCACACACACACACACACACACACACCCCACACCCATATTGTGGCACACAGAGAAGCAGTAGTCCCCCGGGGGAGAGGGGTAGAAGGGGATGGCCTGCCTAGACTTGAAAATGCCTTTTCTCTCATCTCAATTATAATCAAGCTATTAACTTGGCTTTAATGTGGAGATTTTGTGGTTCAATTTTCTTCGATGGTATCCATTAAAAAGGGGGGACTGATGGGTAACAGAATTGATTGGCATAGTCTTCCGGTATTTTGTGTGTATTATTAATACTTAGTGTGTATTATTAATACTTAATATGTATTATTAACATTCCATACCTGTAGCAAAAACTATCATGGCTTAATCAGAGTTATCCTTTACTCCAGAATTAAACCATGTTTTTAGTGGTTGCCTGAATTCCAGGTGGGACTAGGCACAGCTAAGAGTATCTAGTAGCACCTTCAGGTGACTTTTGTATCGGCCAAGCCTTTTAAAAACTGGCACACAGACCTGTAAAAACTTATACTTCTCTTTATCCTTGTTTGATTGGCATTGTCACCATGCATGTTTATTTTAGTGAAATGGACAATCTACAGCCCTATTGCAACACATCCAAAACCCAGTTGACATAAACAATTAATTAAAACTTTTTTTTTTGCTGTCTACCTGCAGTGTGTATAGTACTGTGCTTCACCCTGTGAGGGGGAGATAATCTAGTCCCTGCTTTTTAGGAATTCAAGGTCTCATTGAAAAGAATAAAATGTGCACAATTAACTAGATGCAAAAGGTAGTCTGTGGATACATGCCAAATGAATAGTACCAGAAGGGAACTCTATAGGCGTTCAAAGGAAGTGGAGGCCCCAGTGGATTAGAGTCGAGGGAGAGTCTTCAGGGGTTTGGAGCCAAGAGGATTCAGATGAGCTAGAGGGGCTAGAGGGCATTTCCCACCACACACCCTGATAGTTCAGGATTTGGGTTGCTAAGCCCAGGGGACTATGGTGGGAAGGTGGGTCACCCAGGCTTAGATCTTGTAGGCAGGGGGAGCTTCCTGAAGGATTTTAAATACTGAAAACCTGGCAGTCCTAATGGATTAGGCAGAAGGCAGATGAACCAGGCTATTGCAGTAGTCAAGACTGGGGTAACTGAGAATTTGGTTCAGGAAGACATGAAAAGAAAGCAATGGATTCAAGTTATGGGGGAAGAATTGGCAAGGGTTGGCCAAAGAGTTCATGTTTAGAGAAGCACTGTGGTCTGAAGCATAGTGCCGCTTTGATTCCGCAGTCTCCGTCCCCAATCTCCTGAGGGACAAGATGCAGCTAATTCCCCTGCTTGGTAATTTCCTGCGAATTAGTGCATAATTTGAAATCTTATCTATGTAACTTTCAGATGCTCATTTCCCTCTATATTCCCCAGCGCAATTTCATATGCGGTCTCTAGCTCTCTCTTTCTCTCTCTCTCATAGATATATAATATATATTTGATTTGATAACTGGCTCAAGAATTTCGAGATACATTGTGTTCCTGTTTAGCTGGAAGCATTTTCAAGAGAGCTGAAGCCCATTCTTATAGTGTCTTCTAAATTTATCGTTTATATTCTCAAGTAGGACAATAAAAGTGATTACTAAAGTTGAACCTGTGATTCAGCCTTTGATAGTTATTTTTTAACTCTTGCTGGCCAAAAGGCACCTATGAAGATACAGAAGTCATTAGTGTGTTGACAAACACCATTACAGTGTTTTCAATATCTATTCACATAACAAAAAATTTTGTTTTACTGCATTGAAATATGTTATCTCTATTAATAAAAGTGCATCCTCATTAGTGAATTCTTGTCATACAAAGCTCTGTATCTCTTAGGGCTACGTGTAGGCATTTTCTGCTAAATATATGATATTCATATTCATGAATTAATTAGTTCTATCAACAGACATTTACTGAGCCTTGCCTGGCATGGTTCTAGGTGACTGAGTACAATGGGACAGTAAAAATAAGCTTCCTGCTCTCATAGATCTTACATTCTGATCAGGGGAGACAGACAATAAATAAACCAGAAAATATCTGACAGTCAAAAAGCTATGATGAAATAAGCCAGGAAAAAATCTAGAGGGAGAGCATTCCAGACACATCTCTACTCTTATAAGATGTACATAAAAGCACATGAGCCTTGCACATGGGAGGTATTATTGATGCATTTATTGAATGAATAAATGAATGGATGAGTGCATTTATTTTCCTGCTCATAAAACTTTCACCAGTAGACTGTTGGCGCTTAGTACTTTATTGTGCTAATAAAAGTGATCTTACCTTACGTAGTATTTTCCTTCCAAAGAGACTTCATGGAGAAGCGAGCGGCTGCCTTAGTTGGCCCTTTGTCTCTGGGCTCACTACACCCTCTTGCCCTCAGATAATTAAAACAAGTCAACTCCTCCTTACCTTTCGAGGCTATAATTTCTTCAGGGAACCTTCCCGATCTCTATGGACCTATATTGAAATTAGAGTTTATGTGCCTATCTCATTCTCTAAACCAGGCTCCTCCAGTGTGGACACAGAAAGTTATTTTCCTAATGCAACCAAGAAGTAGATGCAGGGGAACGATTTCCTTTTGAGACGAAAGTCACCGAGCCTGGCCATTTACCTCTGCGTATGTAGAACTGTGGTGTTCCCTTAGGTCTCTGCTTCCTGCCCTCATGCAAATTACCCTTTATTTAGGGAAAATAAATAAAGCATAAACAATATGAGAACATTTGCAAACCAAGATGGTAAATAATTGTGGAGAAATGCAGAGGGGATGACAGTAAGAGAATCAGCTGAATGAGTGGATGTCTCTCACCATGGTCTCCTTGACCTGCTCAATAGAGACCATTGGACCAAAGTAGGCCAATATCCAGTCTCTATCCTCCTCTAGTCTTTACTATTAGAGGCAAAGACATTGTTTTGAAAGACCAGTATGCAATGGTTTTATGATGTATCTTTTATATGATAGTTCTTATTGTTTTCAATATTTTAATTGATGTCTTCGATTTGCCTGAGAGCTTTAAATATTTTATGATCTTGAAATGGCATGTGAAGGCATCAGGGCTTCTAATTGATGCCTGCCGTTTTCAGTTGAGTGAGGTGGTGCTGTTACTGGAGTGGTGGTCATCTGGGTGGGTGTGCCCTGTCACTGGAGGAGATGGAAGAGCTTTTTAAAATCTGCACTATAAGCACTTACTCTTGCACTCACTTTCTTTCTTTAATTACATAATTAATCCGTCCTTGATGAGAGGGGTGGAAACAAAGGGGGAAAGAAAGTAAGGCAAAAGGAAAACAAGTTAAATATTCATAATCCCAGCAGCTACTATTTTTTTTTTTTTTTTGGCTGCGTTGGGTCTTCGTTGCTGTGTGCGGGCTTTCTCTAGTTGTGGCAAGTGGGGGCTACTCTGCGGTGTGCTGGCTTCTCATTGTGGTGGCTTCTCTCGTTGCAGAGCACGGGTTCTGGGCACAAAACCTTCAGTAGTTGCATCACACGAGCTCAGTAGTTGTGGCACACGGGCCCTAGAGCACGCGGGCTTCACTAGTTGTGGCACATGGGCTCAGTAGTTGTGGCTTGCGGGCTCTGGAGCACAGGCTCAGTAGTTGTGGCACACGGGCTTAGTTGCTCCGTGGCATGTGGGAACTTCCCGGACCAGGGCTTGAACCCGTGTCCCCCACATTGGCAGGTAGATTCTTAAACACTGCACCACCGGGGAAGTCCCACCAGCAGCTACTATTAATATCTCAGTGTAAAGCTCTAAATACTTTGAAAAAAATATTTCCTTTTAAAATTTTACCACAGAGAAAATTACAATACCAATTTTCTCACTAACAGAGAACTTCCAGGCCAATAAATAGTTTTCAGACTATGTTCCAAGGAGTGGCAGGGGCCGCCCAGTTCAAGATAACAGGGACCCTGCAAAGGGCCAGGGGGCCCATCTGGTTTTCCCTCCTCAGGGCAACTCTACTCTTACTGAAATATATTGTGTAAAAAACAATTATTTTTGGTAACAGGGTTTCATTGCTCATATAAATAGCACCTTGTAAAAAAGTCACATTTCCATTGAGTAGAGTACTATGTGCCCATCCAAAGTTAAAAACTCTGATAAACACCTCTGTCCATATGCCCTCCCTCCCTGGATGTTGGGCTTTTGATTGGCCCTGGAGCAGCCATCTGCTGAGCCCTGCAGAGACCGTGGCCACCTCTGCCTGTTGGACTGAGCTGTGCAGACAGTTGACCTGCTGGCTGGGAGCCGGCTCAGACCTGTTCATGTTTATCAGGGGCGCCATTGCTGGCCCCAGTTCAGCTGAGGAAGAGTTGGTTGACTAACAAGTGAGTAGGCGGAACTGCACGGTGCCAGTTGCAGAGAAGGCAGTAGGGGCACCACGAGGTATCCTGGGGTGGGCCTAGGCTGGGGGTCAGAAGGTCACTGGTTGGATGGCAGTAATAATCGCAAGAAGAATGGGAGAAATGTTTACAAATCAAGTATCTGATAAGGGTCTAGTATCTGGACTATAAAAAGAACTCTTACAACGCAACAACAAAAACACAAACAACCCAGTTTTTAAAAGGGCAAAGGGTTTGAATAAACATTTCTCCAAAGATATACGAATGGTCAAAAGCATATGAAAACACGCTCAGCATTGTTAGTCGTTAGGGAACTGCAAACCCAAACCACAATGAGATACTATTTCACACCTACCACTAGGATAGCTATAATAAAAAAGACATGGTGTTTTTGCGGTGGTTTGAGTGTTGGCAAGGATGTGGAGAAATTAGAGCCTTAGACATTGCTGGTGGGAATGTAAAATGATGCAGCCACTGTGGAAAGCAGTCTGTCAGTTCCTTAGCAGATTCAACATAGAGTTGCCATTTGACCCAGCAATTTCACCTTTAGGTGTATACCCATGAGAAATGAAAACATACGTACGTTCAGAAACTTGTACACAAGTGTCCAGAGCGGCATGATTCATAAGAGCCCAAATGTCCATCAGTTGATGAATAGATAAACAAAATATTGTATATCCATACAATGAAATGTTATTCAACCATGAAAAGGAATGAAGTACAGATATATGCTAACAAGTGGATGAACCTTGAAGACATGGTAAGTGAAATAAGCTAGACACAGAAGGTCCCATGTGGTGAGATTTCCAGAATAGGCAAATCTCTAGAAACAGAAAGTAGATTGGTGGTTGCCCAGAACGGGGAGTGTTGGGGGAAATTGGGAATGACTCTTTTGGGGGGTAATGAAAGCGTTCTACAGTTGACTGTGGTGATGGTTTTCCAGCTCTGTGAATATACTAAAAACCACTCACTTGTATACTTGACATATAACATTATGTTAGTTGTAGGTGTACAACACAACGACTCAATATATGTATATATCATGAAATAATCACCACAGTAAGTCTAGTTAATATTCGTCACCACACTTAGTTACAAATTTTTGCATGTGATGAAAATTTTTAAGATTTACTCTCTGTGAATATACTAAAAATCACTTACTTGTATACTTTTCGATCGTGAGCTTTATGTTATGTGAATTTTAACTAAATAATAATTTAAAAATCAGTGAAAGTCAGGTTTATGTTGTTTTTGGCTCCTAAGAAGCCCCCTTAAATGGGCTTCTTACACTTGATTATGGAACAGTAATTAAACAGAGTATAAACAATACATACGCCTCCATAAGTCAAAGGGAAAACGGAGTGTACGTGTGGTATACCTGGGAAAAACAGGCAGAGATGTTCTTCATCTGAAATAACTGATAGGAGAGGTAGAGAGAGAAATCTCAGTGGGTATGAGACGTGATATTTTTGAGAGTGAGCCAGTACATTTTTGGCAAAAAGGAAGGATTTAGCAGGCCACTAGGTTGTAAAACTAAACTGTAAACTGGAGCAAATTTTCAGCATTACCTTCAATTACATAGGGTTAGTAACTTGTATTGATGCTTTCTTAGTTCAGTCCCGTCTCTTTTTTTCGAAATCGTTGTTCTAAATCCTGACTTAGAAGGTGTGTTTTTGAAGCTCAAGACACACAAGATTCATTCATTTAACAGATACCTTTCAAGCTCCTACTCTGTGCGGGGCAGTGTCCCGGGCACACCAGGGAACAAAGACAGATTCCTACCCTCACAGAGCTTAGATTCTGGTGTGTGTGGACACAGATCACAACTACACGCATAAGTCAGTCAATCAGGCAGTAGATTAGAAGGCGATAAAATCTGTGGAATAAAAGGAAAAGGAGCAGGTGTTAGGAGTGCGTCGGCGCAAGTGGCCGTATTACATAAAAGGGCCCAGCCCTGCTGAAAGGTGAGATTTGAGCAAAGACACAAAGGAAGTGAGGGAGTTAACCAAGCAGGTGTCTGCGTGTCTCTGAGGGAAAAGCATTCCCAGCAGAGGGAACAACAACACAAAGACTGAGAACGGGCCTATTATGTTCAAGGAACCGCAAAGGGTCTGGATTGTCAGGAAAAGAGCCTGAATCCGAAAGGAACTAGGAGGGTCAGATGATGCAGAGCCTACCTAGGGGGCCATTGTGAGGAATTTCCCTTTTTAAAATTGAGATATAATTCACTTATCAGAATAGTTACCTTTTGAAAGCATCCAATTCAATGTTTTTCGGTATATTCTTGGATGTGCAACCGTCACCACTAATTCCAGAACATTTTCATCACCCCAAAAAGAAACCCTGTGCCCTGCAAGCAGTCACTTCGCATTCCCCCCTCCTCCCCAGCCCCTGTCAACCTCTAATCTACTTTCTGTGTCTATGGATTTGCTTTGTTCTGGACATTTCCTATTAATGGAATCGTACAATATGTGACTTCCTGTGTCTCGTTTCTTTCACGTACCATAATGTTTCCAGGCTCATCCACTTGCAACATGTATCAGAATTTCATTCCTTTTTATGGCCAAATAACATTCCATGGTAAGGATATGCCACATTTTGTTTATTCATCAGTTGATGAACATTTGGGTTGGTTCCACGTTTTGGCCCTTATGAATAATGCTGCTATGAACATTGTGTACAGGTTTGGTGTGGGTGTATGTTTTTATTTCTTTGGTATATGCCTACAGGTGGAAGGACTTTGTTTTGTTTTGTTTTGGGTAAAATGGGGAGCCACAGCAAGGTTTTGGACGTATCCGAGGATCACTCTGGCTGCCTTGTTGAGAAAAGACTGTGGCGTGAACAAAAGGGAGCCTAGGCAGAAAACCGTTACGTTGATTTAGGTGAGGAATGATGGTGGCTCAGACCAGGTTGGGAACAGTGATGGTGGAGAAGTGGTCAGACTCTGGATGTATTTTGAAGGTAGCCAGTATAATTTCTCTTTGAGTGAGAAAAAGCGAGGATATAAAGATCAATCCAAAGGTTTTTGGTTTGATCAACTGTAAGGATGGAGTTGTCATTACGTGAGATGAAAAAGACTTGAGAAGGAAGGGCAGGAGTTCAGTTTGGATATATACTGAGGTTGAGGTGTCCGTTAGACATCTAAGAGGAGCTGTCAAGCAGGCAGTTGGATAAATGAGTCTGGAGTTCAGGAAATAGTCTGGGCTGGAGATATAAATTTGGGAGTCATTGGCATCTAGATGCTATTTAGAATCATGAAATTGAGTGAGATCACCAAGGTTCCCATTTACTTTAAGGGCAAAATAACATAAATATGGATAGATCGTGGTAATAGTTTCTGTTTATTGAGTTCCAGCAATGAGCTCATGTTATAACTGAAAACACACATCACAAGAGAAGCTTCTCTAGAAATGCACATTTAATGCGGTGATGCTACAGGCACCCAGCGTGTGTATAAGAAGTCATTCACTAACGCCTTAGGGGCATATGCCTCTGTATCGTGTGAAGTCTCTTTTGTTCTAATCATGCTTTCCGTTTTTTGGTTATTTTCCTGTTCTCCCGCGTACACCTCAGCTTATGATCGGTGTGAAGGAGTAGGAATGGTTGTGCTGTTGAGACATTACCGCCCCAAAAGTTGGTGGTAACCTTACCTAACTTGACTAATTTGCAGTGTTCCCACGTAGAGAAAGTCATTTGACAGCAGAAGGCAGGGGATGGTAAAAAGCACCTTTACGTTGTTAGATCACTGACCAAATGTTGAGTCCATCCATAAGAGGCAAGTAGAGTGCTGACTGGTCCGGAAACCACCTCAGGGAGGAATAATTTCAGATCTGAGGGGTTGAGCCTGGAGGAAACAGAGAGGAGGAAGATAGGAGTTATACTGAAATATCTGAAAGGACCCAGACTCGTATGTTACTCTAGATAGAACCAGGATTCGTGGGTAAGGTTTGCAAATTGACAAACTTCCATTTAAATAGGAAGGAACTTTCAGATCATTAAAGCTGCAGAACTATATGCAGGGTATTGGGTGCAGTTCAGCTGCCACCTCTTCGCCTGCTGTGCAGAAGGGGGTCGTCAGTCAGGGTGCAACCAGAGGGTCTCCACGCTGGGCTCGGACCTCTGAGCACCAACTTGTAAATGATTCTCAGGTAGTGTGGCTTAAAAAAGAGAGGATGGACTTGCGATGGGCCTTGGAGAGTTTCTACATTTCCGTGATACAAATAAGCCCTCGTTCTTCAGAGGATGCTAGTCCAGTCTGGTATTGTTTAACCAGCGAATCTCAGGTTGAAGTGAAATGGTTGGCTTGCAACAGTGCATTCCAAGAGTTAGAGCATGTGAGTGATCGCTGGACAGACTGAGTCTGGGCAGGTGTTTTAGAAATACACTGCCCTTCTATACATGGATTGTACCTTCATTCCGTAGAGACCTTGGGATTCTTTGTTCTATTTATCTTACGTGTTCCAAATGCTAATGTAGTTTAATCCTAACACTTTTAGAGGGTTGAGAAAAGAAATGTTTCAAGTTTGAATACAAACCCTTGGAGTCATTAAATATTCCCAGTGAAATCAACCACAGAGATCACGTGGTCCCGTTTCCTCATTTTATAGAAGGGAAGATGCAAGGTCTACCCCAGAGCAGTTAGTTGATTCGAACCTTCTCTTCTTATTCCCACGATAGTGATTTATCCACAGTTACTTTACATTTAAGATTCGGAAACAACTACCTTATGAGAAGTACTTATAATGTGCCAGGCACTGCACATGCATTTGCTTATTTAAAATATCACCTGTAAGTGCTATCTTGGAATATTCATGCTCTAGGAAGAAGCATCTGCTTAGAACCGATGGTGGACCAAATGGCTTTTCTGTTATCTTTTCTACCATGTGGGTTTCTCCATAAATGGTAACTGGCAAAGGCTCTCTTTACAACTCTGTGGCCGTCCCTGGGCTTAGAAAATGCCCACAGCCACCAGCTCAGCTGGCACACAAACTGTTTCGGGTCCTGTTCCCATGTTTCAGTCAATCTGTCTAGAGAACAATGGAACTCCTGAAACATTCTAATGCTCAAATGTAGTGTAAAAAGGACAACAGAAAACTTCAGGCTTCCGTGTTTGAACTACACCCCCGGTAATGGTTGGGGACTTGTCATTAAACAGGAAAACTCGATGTGTGCCCCAGCATCACTCAGTGTTCCAGTCTCCATGCTGTAGAGAGATGTAACACTTATTCCTATTCCCAGATCTTTCACCTTTTTACATGAGGCTAATATTTGAAAATTCTTTCTTTCCCTGGAGTGTCAGACCTCCTGTCAACTCACCATAAAGACAAGGAATAGATTTTCTTTTTCAACAAGTGAGGACAGCTGTGGCCAAGTGTTGATGATTATTGTAAGAGAGGAATACAAATGTTACCATTACTGAGCGCTAAGTTTTGTTTATTTCTCCAGAATTTCCCAAGAGTCTCTAGGCTGGGAATCTTGCCCACAGACTTGATGAACGTCCTTTGCCTCTTTGAAGAGTCTCTAGTTTGATGTGACAGCGTGCCGTAGCCTTCCCTCTTACCAGCAGCATAGCAGCATCAAACCAAATTGCACTCCTCTTGGAACTGTGTATTTTTACTGTCCTCGCTAACGAGGCCCGTAGCGAAGGAAGAGAAAAATAACAAATGGGCAGTGTGTTTGATTCTAGGAGAATTGCAAACCAAGGGTGGAGATTGTCAAGAAGGCATTTTAATGGGGAGAGACATTTATTTTTAAATAAGAGCTTCCAGTGAGTAATCCTTTGTAGCCAACCTTAGAACTAGATGCCTCACTAGGTGGATGTATATTCAGAGATGCATATCGTTTTATATGAAGATCCAGAAAGCCGAATATAAACGTCATTAACCAGGTTCTTCTCAGGGCTTAGGAAGAAACTGCCCGAGGCCACCCTGCTTTCTGTGTACATGATATATTCCATCTGCCTGGAGTCCTCCTTTGCAGTGAGAAGTCTCACTGTTGGGTGAGATTGAGACGGGAAAGGGGCCAGTGGAAAACTCACTTCATCGATGGGCTGTGGAGCCTTAATTAATACGCTCCTCACTTGCCTCGTACCTGGGGTGGCTGATGATTTCTACGGGTGTCCCCACCAACGAAGGGTTCACCCAGAGGCACATGTGGATTTCAGAGGAAGGCGTATGCCATGAAGTCCAGTTCTAAGAGACTAACGAACACACACATAGTCTCCAATGTTGGAGCCTTGGAGTCTGGGAGTGTGGTGTGGTGAATCAGGGTAACAAGTGCATGGTTTTGGGGAATATGAAATTTCATCAATTCAAGTCCAAGTCATTGAAGAAAGCTTCCCCTTTGGGTACAAGAAAGCACAAGTGGTGTGTGCTAGGTTACACTGCCAGGACTAGTTTCCTTTGGAAGGTGGGGAACTAGGTGTCAGCCAAAGCTCTGGGTCATCTTCTTTTGTGTCTCCTCAGATCTCAGGGGGTTTCACGAGTGCCTGGGGTCTATACGAACATTGATGTTTCATGAAGAATGCAAGAGCCTGGTGGAGAGAGGCTGTCTCAGAATCAGTTGTAATAAAAATAATATTTAATAACTGACATTATAGAACATTTACTTTGTCTCAAGCAGGGCATCATTTCTTTTCATCCTCACAACTTCTATTAGTGTCCCCTTTTATAGGTGAGAAAAATGAAACTTAGAGAGATCAGGAGAGTTATCCAAGGTTACCCAGCTGGCATTGAAATCCAGAGTCCCAGAGCTCGAGCCCTGAACTGCTCTGCCTCGTTCCAGAGCTGGCTTAAGTGCCTGGAATGTCACAGTCTCTTTCTTTAAATTGAAGTAGAGTTGATTTACAGTGTTGTGTGTCACAGTCTCTTTTACCACAGATACTTAACACCTGTCTTGGGGGGAACAGGAGAGGTGCAAGAATAAAGTTTAAATCGCTAACAAGAAATTTCCCTAATTAATTTTGGGAGGACATGCTGAGCATGTCTGAGCACGTTGCTACAGGTGCCATCGCAGGTGGGCACAGATTAAACACGTGCAGGGGTCACAACAGTGGAGCTACCAGAAGGTTAAAAAAGAGAAGGTAACTGGCAGAGCTGGAACATTCACTTTGCGAATTTTGTCAGGTTTGGTGTGGAAACCCCAAATTCTCATTACACAAAACAACTACTTGGAACTGAATCAGAAAGAATATTTCTTTTTATCTTAGTCTGTCAAATGTTTTTCTCTTCCTTTTCAACTTTTAGTAATGTATTTAGTAACATATTGATATAAAAATCTATGAGTAGGGGCTTCCCTGGTGGCGCAGTGGTTGAAAGTCCGCCTGCCGATGCAGGGGACACAGGTTCGTGCCCCGGTCCGGGAGGATCCCACATGCCGCGGAGCGGCTGGGCCCTTGAGCCATGGCTGCTGAGCCTGCGTGTCTGGAGCCTGTGCTCTGCAATGGGAGAGGCCACAACAGTGAGAGGCCTGCGTACCACAAAATAAAATAAAATAAAAAAATCTATAAGTTAGTTTTCCTCATTGCATGTTTATGTTTTTGCTTATGTCTTTTCTTCATTCTAATACCTTCTCCTGAACTGAAGCTCTTCACTGAAACGGTGCTTTGTCAAGTGTAACAGTCGATAGGCTGCTTTTTATTTCTCCTGTTTTATTTCTACTTCCACTCCAAAGATTTCCAGCTCCATATGTTTTCTGTCTTTCCCTTTACCTCTGACCGCTCTGCCTGTTCTCCCTTATTAAGTGTTTATCATTCTGGGTTGTAATTTTGCTCATTCTGGGCAATATTCTGAATCTTACCTCACCAAAGAAAGTGCTAATGAGATACTCCACATTATGCATCTGTGCTCTCCTACAGGTGCCAATAAGCTCAAAGCATCTGATGGAGCCACGTAACTGCATTCATCTGAAGCCCAGACACAGTGAATGAAGGCACATAACCTTGGTCATCTGTCAGATGTACCTCATAACACTGTACAGACACTGAGTAACTTCTCTAGTACAGTTTAATGATATAGATTGGTCCCTCTGCTATTCCATGTAGTTTCGGGGATGGATCCCTCTCTGAAATATTTGGCTTACAAATTGGATTGATGGAAAAGAAATTTTGTTGCACAATGAAACAGATTTTGAAGCATTGTTCAAAGGTTGGAGATTTGGAGATTGTTCTAGCAATTTGGAACTTTCTTTTCTTTTTACTGTGGGCCGTTAACTAACTTTCTTCCTCTCTCCCTCCCTCCCTCTTCTCTTTCTTTTTTTCTCCCTGCCTCCCTCCCTCCCTCCCTTCCTTCCTTCCTTCCTTCCCTCCCTCCTTCATTTTTCTCCCTCTCTCTCTTTACTCCAAAGAAACTTCCAACAGAGTAGATTTCTGTGACAGGAGACCCCGAGAGTTGCTTTTCTTCTCTGGATTAAGTGGGATGACAAAGAAGCAGACACCTTGGTATTTTAAGTCTGTTTTTACAACAGAAGCCGAGATATTAAAACAATGCTGACCAAGTATCCCTCAATAGAGGAATGAATGGATAAACAAAATGTGGTATACCCATCCAATGGAATATTATTTGTCTATAAAAAGTCATGAAATTCTGACACATGCCCCAACGTGGATGAACCTTGAAGACATTATGCTAAGTGAAATAAGCCTACCACAAAAGGACAGATATTGTATGATTCCACTTATATGAGGTACCTAGAATAGGCAGGTTCATAAAGACAGAAAGTAGAACAGTGGTTGCCAGGAGTTAATGGGTACCGAGTTTCAGTTTGGGAAGATGGAAAGGTTTAGAAAGTGGATGGTGGTAATGGTTGTTCAACATTTTGAATGTGCTTCATGCTACTAAAATGCACACTTAAAATGGCAAATTTTATGTTATATACATATTTTACCACAATAAAAAATTTTATTCAGAAATTGCTGCATGTGAAGGTAGCCCGAGGAGAAAACTCTGCATCTTCTTATAAACTGGTGACCCTGTGTAGCCTTTCTCTGGGATCACAGATGCTGTGGGGCAAGACTCTAAGGTGGTGCATGGTGGCCCTTCCGCTTGAGTGGTATTGACATTTTTTCTATTGCTGTGATGAATAAATGAATAAAGGAAGGAGTTAAGATTCCATTCTGCTTTGCGTCTTGATCGACAGTCATTCTATCTTCTGGTTAAATGTAAGCATCTTTCTTTGCGGCAACCTCCTCCCAGCTGTTCTTCTTAAATATACTGGCATTTACTTAGACTTGACCTTTGCTAAAGGAGCTTTAAAGAAATCCATATACCCTGATTAAAAATAGAAGACTGTATGCTTTCTCAAGGGTTAATGTAGGCAAAGTGAAGAAACCTAATTTAAGTGCCTGTTTTTCCAGGCTCTTTTTGTAACACATTCCTATTGTATCCTGTCCATCCATTTGGGCTAACACTGCTTCATTGAGCGTTTTGTAAAATCACTGAGAAACTCTAGAAAAAGATTCCTGCCTTTTTTTAAGAGGGTCATATTTGGAACAAATACGTTCCAAGGAAGGAAGAAAAGCGTCTCTCGATTTGATAAATCTTTTCCAAGAAAGAAGTTGCGGCAAAGTGTAAGATTGAGCAGACAATTCAAGGGAAAAAAAGAGAGAGAACATTACATAGAGCACTATAAAAATGGTTCTTGTTACAGAACTTTAACATACATAAAGTAATTTAATTCCTAGTATCTCATTAATGCTCACAACGACACAGCAAAGTAGTTATTATTTTGTTCTGAAGTTGCAGCTTTCATAAACGACTCGCTCAAAGTCACACAGGCCACAGGAAGAAACCAAAGTCTGGCAGGCCTGAGTTCATGTCCCAAAGTCTAGAGTCCCGGGCCTGAGGGCTGGGTTAGTTGCAGAGGGCTGGGTCCCCATTAGTTACCCTTTGTGACTCTATGTATATGCAGAATGAACCCTTAATTGTAGAAAACTGAGTTGGGGGGGGGGTGTTTCGAGTTCCTGGAAGTGTTTCACCAATGCAACCATATTCTGCCGCCTCTTCCTTTGTGCACTTGTAAACATGATCCCACCACGTGTTTCTGAAACGGTCTTTAACATATGAATTTGAGATTTTAAATTGGACAGATTTAATAGATTGGTAGCTTATACAAATCTAAAAGAGAAGAGTGCCATGCTGGGACCCACTGTATGGTTTGTGTGGCCCAGTGCAAAAGGAGATGTGGGGCCCCTTGTTCAAAAATGATACAAAAGTTTCAAGATGGTGACAGCAGAGTATTAAACCAAGCACGGGGGGCTTCCCTGGTGGCGCAGTGGTTGAGAGTCCGCCTGCCGATGCAGGGGACGCGGGTTCGTGCCCCGGTCCGGGAAGATCCCACATGCCACGGAGCGGCTGGGCCCGTGAGCCATGGCCGCTGGGCCTGCGCGTCCGGAGCCTGTGCTCCGCAACGGGAGAGGCCACAACAGTGAGAGGCCCGCATACCGCAGGGAAAAAAAAAATGAGCAAACCCACCTGACATTTGGCCACAATTTTGGCAACAGACCCCAAGAGTAGGTACACTCCCTGAAAACACTACCAAATATACACTCCTTCTCACAGCGTAGGGTTGTATCAGAGGATGTGAGGAGACAGGGACCTGGCTGTGGCATCTGTCACAGCTCCGTCTGAGCAGTGCCACACAGCCTGGTTCCTGAAGGAACAACCTCTACAGAATGAACCACCCTTGCATCCTGGAAGAACCTGGCACCTCCTGGTCTGTCCATTCCTGGGATTAGATCTGAACCATAGGCCATGTCACTCCTCTGCTGTGGCCCCATCCATCCCCCGTCTGGCTTTTGATGAATGGAAGGCTTGGGTCTGGGCTGTAATGGAGACTTACAGGAGAGTGAAGCATTTTAGCTTTAAGAAAATTATTATAAGTATCTCAAGGCACTGAAGTGGTGCTCCATTTGCATTTCAGACACTAAAATCAGAGGTCAGATCTATAAGAGGTTAATTTTTTGAGTGAGTCCTTAATAACAGAGGCACCAAGATGAGATTCTGTATGCCTTCTCCTGGCTTTGCAGTTGGAAGATGCAAAATATACTGATAAGATTAAAGCTCTTCTAGTGACTCTTAAGGGAGCCTCATGCTCTTTTATTTGCAAATGACCTCTACCCTCCATCTCAGAGGACTCCCTGGGCTCCAGCGCCCTGGCTTCCCTTGCACTGGATCCTGTGGATTTGTATGGACAGGAAAGCAGACTCTTATCTCCTACAAGTCGCTGTCAGACATGGAACAGCTAGTCCAGCTTCCACACTCTGGCGGCTAGACCTCTTTGCTGAGCATCTAGGTAAAGACCACTTATGAATCATTATAAATACATCCACCATAAAGAAGTCCTTCTGAATGTTAGGCCGTTTCTTGAACAGCCTTCTTGAAACAACAGCCTAGGGAGGACTGACGCATCCTTTTCAACCCTCAAGAGCAGATATGAGAACGCAGCATCATTTGCTAAACTGCAGTTGCGTGTCCCTTATGAATAAACATGGATTGGATACATGATGCAAATATAGAAAAGATATTTCTATCTCATGGAAGTAAATCTGATGGCTCATTTCATTTTAAAATTATCCAGTCTATGATCAAGTCCTGGGCTAGAAATCTAAGAGGTGTCAGGCCCCATGATGGACTGAAGTGACTTTGGGATAGCCCGCAAGTGTTATCTCAGCCTGTCATTTTCCAAGACAGTGAGATTCAGTACATTTTAACCATAGTGCTGCATCCTTCTTGAAAGATTTAATTTTAGTGTTTGCTAAGTTTGTAATTTTTTAAAGCAAAAAAAAAAAAAGATTTATTTTCCATTTCTGATTCTTCTTTGGGATGTGAGTATGTAATGTCCGGGGTTATCTAAAGGAAGAAGCAAACTTTCTGCCCAGAAGGTGTCATAGTATAATATGGTGTAACTTAGTTTAATATAGATAAGAACTCTCTGTTTCTTTAGACACTGCTAATGCTATTTATATTGTTCTAGGACTACTCATAATAGCTAACATTCACTGAATGCTTACAGTGTGCGTGCCACTTTGCTAAGAACTTTATACTAATTATCTTAATTTTTACAGAAACATTTTGAGGCAGATACTGTTAATACCCTAATTTTACAGAGGGAAGAGACAGAGGGTCAGGGAGGTTAAGTAACATGCCCAAGAACAGCTTGCTAATCAGTGATTGAGCTGTGTATAAAGTCTGTACATGTAACAATTGTACTGTTGTATATAGAACTGTCTGACTACCTGGGATAGTAAATCAGCTTGCTTGCCCACGATAATTAAATGTTGGTCTCTACCTTGAATATTGAACTTGGCAGTTCAGTGCTATCTGTGATTGATTTGTGATTATCTGCAATGGGTAGATCCAGGGAAAGGAAAGATGTGACTCGAGTTGCCATTCCTATATTAGATTATTTACAAACATGAGGGACTTCTTTGTGGACCACATGCCGTCTGGGCTTCTGTAGAACACATTTTTTAAAACTATTTATTTATATATTTTTTATTTTTGGCCGCATTGGGTCTTCGTTGCTGCACGCGGGCATTCTCTAGTTGCGGCAAGTGGGGGCTACTCTTCGATGGGGTGTGCGGTCTTCTCATTGCGGTGGCTTCTCTTGTTGCGGAGCACGGGCTCTAGGCACGCGGGCTTCAGTAGTTGTGGCTCGCGGGCTCTAGCGCGCAGGCTCAGTAGTTGTGGCGCAGGGGCTTAGTTGCTCTGCGGCATGTGGGATCTTCCCGGATCAGGGATCGAACCCGTGTCCCCTGCATCGGCAGGTGGATTCTTAACCACTATGCCACCAGGGAAGCCCCTAGAACACATTTTTATTACACAGTTTATATTTGTATTTCTAGCTTGTCAGTGGGCTACTTTCTTCATAAAGAGTAGGCAGTTTCATATTAATGTCTTATCAAAAGCAATGCCCATTTTCCATAAATTCTACTTTGGGATTTGTTTCTTTCTCAATACTGAGTCCTTGGAAAATGGTATGTACGATGAGAAACATTTGAGTGGTTTACTGCTGTATGTGAACCTTTCTCTCAAGAATCCCAGGTGCTTGTGATTTCCCTGTTTGCGGAGTACATTGTTAACGCCAATTATAGCTGGAGAAATAAAAACAGAGCAAGTAAATGCTGTTTCAAAATATCTGTAACATTGGCAAATAGATCAGATCCTCGTAATTCTTCATTTTTACAGGAAATTCAAACACATATCCACCTCTTCAGTGATGAAGAATTTTTGCTCTTTCACTTTGCTGCTTAGATTGGCATTTGTCCCATGAGAAATCACTGAACAGATTTAATTTTGTTTATTCTTTCTTTTGAGACAGCATATTTATTCTCCACCAGAATTATCCAAAGAATGAAATGAATTTCAACCAGAGATGTAAGGACCTAAAAAATTTAGGTCAAAGCTAACATATAAGACACTTTGTCTTGCTGACATTGGTCTGTTCACGTTTTTCTTCTGAAAAGAAAATAACTATATGTTGATGTTTCAGAATTAAAAGTAAACCGCATCACTTACTGAGGTTGTTTCCTGTTACTCTGATATAAAAACTTCTATTTTTCTTCGTCTAGGGCATTCTGCTCATATCCAAGACAGCTCGATAGACACAGGTAACCTAAAAGTTCTGTGCTGGATTCAGAGTATGGTGACCTAACTTGGGCTAGATTGTACACGCTGGCCCAGGGGAAATGTTACTCTAACCAGAGCAAGAGCCACTGGCCTCCAGGAGCTCCTTATGAAGGACAGAAAACAGGGAGCCCTAAGCAGGACAGTAGATTAATATCTAGTAAACTGAATTCTGGGTCAGGCCTTAACTCCTGAGTCATTTTGGCTAAGTTACCAAATTTCTCTTGACCTGTTTCCTTGATTATAAAATGGAAATAATAGACCAGAAAATCTCTAAGTTCCTGCCAAATTTAGGAGTTCCAGGCTCCCATGGTACTCTGTGCCAGGGACCTTCCTGGTGTCTGCTCTCACAGGAGGGCAGTGAAACAGCAATGCTGCTTCACTCTCTGCATCTTGCTGGGGGGGACATTCCCACTGAGCCCCCTGGACACAAGGGCTGAGCACTGTCAGCTCTTTCCCAGGAAGCAGTTTAAACACTTCACAGTTGTCAGAAATGCCGCTCTGGTGGCCTCTCTATGTTCTTGAGGTGTTTCACTGAAGCGGGATTCAGGTTCTCTGATGTTTCCTTTTCTTAAGATGATATTACAAGCTTTGTATGTTTTCTTCTGATGGGGAGAGGGAAGAGTTCAGTTCTCTTGAATACAGTTCACCTGTCAACTTAGAAAGACTTTTCAGTAACCTTAATTCCTTCTGTGTGCAACTAGGGCTAATAAGAGAACAGGGTTAAACTGGGCCATGAAAAAGCCAAGATTATCATACTTCACGATATTTAAAAAAAAAAAACAACAAAGGTGGAAAACCAGAGCAAATGATAAGGCCATCATGGCCACTGAAGTTTTGCACTGACTTGTGAAGCCAAGGGTATTTTCTAAACTGCCTTAGGCCAATTTGGTTATCTGTAATTATCTTTGGTAGATATCTTAGCTTCCCCTAGTTCAAGGTAAGTGGGGCCATAGGTTTCCTCCCACAAAACATTTCCAGGTGGTATTATAAAGTAAATAAACCTTAAACTAAACTCTGCCATAGTTACCAACACGTGTTAGCAAGCTGGCAAAAAAGTTGTACAATCTGTTTTGTAAACTTGATGAAGAGCCACATCGTTGTCCTTTCAGGCACACACTTCTTCAGCACCTTGCATAAAAGATACACTAGAGGCAGGTGTGGTTCTTTGCTGATGGCATGATTCATCTAGTTAAAGTTGGGCAAAAAAATCCTCCTGTAAGGATCTGAACAATGGACCAGTTGGATTCTAATCTATAGGCTAATTGGGCTCGCTGGATTCTTATGTACTGTTTGTGTAAGAGCAAGATTACCTACACAATATTTCTATCCAATCCACATATTTTGAGCACAACCATTTGCACCAAAGAAAACCCATTTCTAACTTGCATTATTTTAATTATCAATGTTTCTGCTGTTGAC
The DNA here is from genome assembly GCF_951394435.1 of Stenella coeruleoalba. NCBI lineage: Eukaryota > Metazoa > Chordata > Mammalia > Artiodactyla > Delphinidae > Stenella > Stenella coeruleoalba. Next base: position 149,355,072 of record NC_137169.1, on the reverse strand, counting down.
CAGTAATAAAGATAGCCAAACCAATTATAGTGACTGCCTCTGGACTGTTACCTTCCAATTAGAATCGCTCAGATAATAACTTGGACTGTCACAGGCACCGACCAATCAGAACAGATTCTTGTCTTAGCTGATGCTAAATTGAGGAAGGCCCCTACTGAGCCAGAGTTGTATCAGAGAGCTGCCAAGGCAATAGGACTTGAGTAGCTAAGATCTGAGAGAGAAGGGAACTACAGAGAGTTGAGAAGATGCTTTTCTTACTCAGGTCATCTGCTGAGAATACAGCAGACCTTTTGGCAATATTATGGGAATTTGTGTTCAGGGCTGCTAAGGTAGGCAGGACTTGAGAGGTCAAGATCCTGGAGAGAAGGAAGTTATAGAAAAGTGAGCTAGATACTCCAGTATATTTTCTTTTGAAGCATTTGACAAATATTACTGTACAGAACAAGAAACTAAGGAGCTAACTAAAAAAACACTGAAGAGTTTTCAGTATCACAATGCTGACTAAAAAATATTGGCATTCAAAGCCCACCAAGGAGAAGAGGCATGACCAGATACCCCTTTGGGATCCTTAGAGAGCTACATGTAGGAGTAGAGGTAAACCCAAAGTAGACCAAGCCATACAAAAACTCAGTAAGTCTTTGATTGGGTTATGGTCATCACCCCCATTCTGCCTACCAGAGGATAAGGTCACTGAAGGAAGAGAGTATTTTCAAGAGTCTCTAAATTTTTTCATATTTTTTTTCAATAAAGAATTACCAGGCATACCAGAAAACAGGTCCAAGAGAAAAAAATAGGCAATGGAAAAAAAAACCCACTTATAAATGACCCACTTATTGGTGTTATCATTCATAGACTTTAAAATAACTGTGATTGGTATGTTGAAGAAAATTGGTGACATGATGAATAATTTCATCAGAAAACTGGAATTTTTAAAAACCAAATTCTGGAACTTAAAAAATGAAATAATGGATATTAAGAGCTCAATAGATGTATTTAACTGCAGATTAGATGCATTACAAGAAAGAATTTGTGAAAATGGAAAACAGATCAGTAGAAAATATTCAAGTGGATGCATGATGCACAGAGAGCAAAAAGGCTGAAAATACTGAAAAGAGCATAAGAGACACATGTAACATATATTACTCTACATAGCAACATGTGACTGGAGTCCCAGAAGAGGAGAAGAAGGAATAAGGCAGGAACAGTATTTTCTGAAAATGATCAAAGACATCAAAACATGGATTCAAGAAGCCTTGTATGCCCCAACTAGGATACATACAGAGAAAACCACAACTAGCCTCAATGTAGTAAAACTGCTGAAAACAAAACCAAAGAGAAAAATTGTGAAAGCAGCCAGAAAAAAAAATTCATTAATTTCAAAGGAGCAACAATAAGACCAATAGCTCACTTCTCAGAAGAAACAATGGATGCCAGAAGACAATGGAATATCATATTAACAGTTTGAAAGACTATAAGTGCCAACGTAAAATTTCATAAATCCAGCAAAAATATTCATCAAAAGTTGATGTGAAATAGACATTTTAACACAAACAAAAGTTGAGAGAATCAATCACCAGTAGCCTAACATTAAAAGAAATACTAAAAGTATTTATACATGTAGAAAGAAAATGATCCCAGAAATGCAAGAAGGACTAGAGAGTGACAGAAAAGGTGAATATGTGCTTAAGTTGAAATATATTAAAAATATAAAATGGATTGATAGCTGGATAGAGAGATGAATAGATATGTAATAAAGCAAATATAGAAAAATGTTGATTAGAGAGTCTGAATAAGGGTTATATGGGCATTCACTATACCATTTCATAATAAAGTGTTGAGAAAAATATATGGACAAATATAAATGAATATTGATCACACAAAACAACAAAAATGAAGTCTCATGGAGTCTAAAATATATGTAGATTACATGTATGACCAAAATAATACAAAAAGTGGAAGAGGGCTAAATGACTTTCAAGTGTTATAAGGTCACAGCAACATCTGGAAGTACTAAAAGCTATAATTTTACTGTACTATAGTAAGTCAAGGACATGCATTGTAATTTCTAGAGTAACTAGTAAAATAATACATAGAAGGGGAAATAGAATGAAAAATACTTGATTAATCTAAAAGAAAGTAAGAAAGAGGAGAAAAGAGAACATAAAAGCAGGTGGACCAATAGAAAACAATTCTAAGATGTTAAATATAAACACAAACATATCAGTAAGTGAATTAAATGGAAATTGACTAAATACTCCAACTAAAAGATAATTATTATCCTACTGCATTAAAAAAGAACAAAAGAAATCTAACTATATACTGCTTGTGAGAGACACTCCTTAAATAGAAGGACACAGAGAAGTTGAAAATAAAAGAATGAGAAAAGATACACCTTGTAAATACCAACCAAAATGAGCTGGTGTAGTTCTACTTAGATCAGAGAAAATAGATTTTAAGGGAAGAATCATCATTAAAGATAAATAGGAACATTTTATGATAATCAAAGGATGAATCCACAAGAAAGTTACAATTCTAAATTTGTATATATCTAACAACATAGCTCCAAATGTAAAAAGCAAAAATTGGACAGAATTAAGAGGATAAATAAATCAATCCATAATCATAGTGGGAGTCTTTAACACCACTCTCTAAAGAAATAATAGAACAGGCAGACAAAAAATTCAATAAGGATAAAGAAGATCTGAACAATTACTATTAATTAATTTTACCTGATTGATGTACATAGGCCATTGTACTCAATATTGACACAGTACAGGTTCTTTTTCCAAGTTACCAGAACTGGCCATATGCTGGCTCATAAAACAGGTCTTGAAAAATTTCAAAGACCTAAATTTATTCAGAGTAAGTTTTCTTGACCAAAGAGGAACTAAGCTAGTAATCAATGACAAAGAAAATAGAAAAATCACCAAAGATTTGGCAAGTAAGCAATCCACCTATAAATAACCCATGGGTTGAAGAAGAAATTTCAGTGGAAATTAGATAATATTTTGAAATTCAATGATAATGAAAATTTGACACATGAAGTGCTAACCGATCATTCCTGAAGTGTGTATTCCTGATTAAGGCATTTTAAATATTAACTAACTTTCCCTATAGTGTAAATTAGTACTAACTCACATATGTATCACGCTATGTATGCTGAAGGACTGTATTTTAAAGCAAATCGCTGACAGTGACAGGAATGGAGATAATTATAGTAATGCCAGTGCTTTATGTGGAATTTCCAATTATTAAATAAAAAGCAATGCTTAGATGAAGCTAGTTTGAAAACACACTTGTTCTATCATATTATATTCATCCATCTAAAAATATACAAAAATATGAAAATAAGGCACATGTAATTTCTAAAGTGATTTCTCAACATTCAGACATCATTTATTAAACATCAAATTCCCATCTTCTTCCATTTCCCTGTGTATCTCTTTTCCCACATGGAAGTCTTCCTGGCAGCCGAGGGAGGTAGAAGGGATGAAAACCTGGGATGCCATACTGTATATTCTCATATTTTCAACCCGATGGCTTTAGTGTGATCGGAGAAGCTGGAAACTGAATCAGAGACCTCAGGGGCAACCCAAGTGATGAGTCAGCCTGGATGTGAAAGTTATCACTGTTGGCTCCATGTGCTTAATTAGAAGCTAGTGGAATATTATCATCTCCTCTACCAGCAAAAATCTTCACTTGAGAAGCAAGTGGGTTAAGGAAGAACATGCTGAAAACAGAGTTTGTGAACCATAACTGAAAACTGTTTATCCACAGCAACCACCAGCAATAGCGAGGGTGGGAGAAAGTGCAGCCGTTGGCAGTCTTCTCACAGAGCCTGTGTGTAAGCAGCGGGTACTTTCTTTGAAGCTGTATCTGACGGCACTCAGTCCTGTTCGCTGGCCTTTCTTCCTGAACAGATAGTTTAAATCTGTGTGGATTGTCAGGTTTTCTTCCTCCTAATAATATAGTCATTAATATTTGACTTTCTTTCAGCCTGAAATTTTCAGTAAGTTAATAATAGCTGCCCTCACCAGCTGCCTGTGAGGAAGGTCAGTCTTGCCCACTGCCTCGTGGCTCTGTGCTTCTGCGGGGCAGCTCTGAGAACACCAGGCAAAGAGGCAGGAGCAAGGCTGGTCTCCCCTCACTCCTCTCTCTTGCCCACCTACATTTCCTTTACTGGCTTCCATTTTTCTCTTCCTCCACACCTTCTGGGCCCTGGGGATGTGACGTCACTAAGTCCTAGGCTGGATAGAAAGATTCCTCTTTGGTCATCAATGGGAGGGAGGTGGCATTTTAGCTCCAGAAAGAAAGGAGCCAGGCTGTTGAAGGAAGTGAGTTTCACCTTTATCCTTACCCTGACTCTTGTGGAAGATACAAATCAATTAATTCACCCCATTCTTATTCAGCATCTTGCCATCCTAAGGTCCCTTCCCAACTCTTCGGAATTCCTTCTCTAATTAAGTACGGTGGTAGAAAATTCAAAGTTTTGCTTGTGTGTGTAAGGGGTGGGGGGGTGCGTATCCTTCCCTGGAGAGGGTCCTAACACTTTACAAAAATAATCTAGATTAATTCAACATCATCAGAGTATAAAGAGGTTAAATAAATTAGCCTAGATAGACTAAGTGATGTAGACAAGGCCACACAGTGAATTTAGAAGTAAAGTCAGATTAAAGATAGAGTCCCTACTTCATACTGACTTTTCCTGCCATATTCCTTGGAAACTATGAGATATGAGATTATTTTCTGATTTTATTTTTTCTGGACAGGTTAACCTGGCTAAATAGCTGGGGGCACACAACCGACTTATAAATAAATAGGTAACTGTTAGTGGTATAATTTTTGTGACCCGAAAAGTTTCTACTCACAGATTTTCTATATCTATAATTTACTTACAAATAAATCAAGGGCCCGGGAGGCAAAGATGACAGCATCGCTTCAGAAAGCATGTGTTTCTTGGGAACAGCTTATTAGTACACATGGCTTTCAGATTAACCAATTGATGTCCTGGGCCTGAAGGGATAGAAAACTGCGCAGAAGCTTGTTTTGTTGGGGTTTTGCTTGTGGTGTTCAGGCTGGTAGGTCTGATGCCCGGTAAAGTGTGGAGGTGATTATGGATGCCAGGTAAACAGTGTGGAATGTGTGAAGAGGCCATTTTCCTTGGGGGAACTCTCCCTCCCTCAAGATTCTGCTGGGGCTTGGCCAGGGTGGGAGCATCACTTTCTCCCCAGCTCTTTGACCTTTCAGTGCGCACTCTGTTTCCGGCTGGGTGGCTGCGCGCCATTAAGTAGACTGTAGACAGACGACCCCCACTCTTGCTAAGAATATGGCAGTTTGGGGGACTGTGTGTCTTAAACTTCCATTCTCTAAGCCCCAGAGCAGAGCATTCAGAGGCATTCCTTCCAGTTCTGAAATTCCTTGGGATGAAGTTGTGGGTTTACCTCGCAGAACTGAAAAGGTAGAGCATTTCGCCAGGGTGCTGACCTCACACCTGTGAGCTGAACTGGCTGAGCCCTGGGAGTGACATCTGCCCCAATCTTCTGCTTTATAAAGTGATTATTTGAATTGAAGAAAGAGCATTGATCATTTGGCCCACATCCTGATTCCTAAATAAGACTCGTTTGCAATAAATGTATTGAATATCTCACATTTGAGGTCTGAGTTCTTCACACATCTAAGCTTTCTGAGTTGGGAAAAATACATTACTCTGTAAAGTACAAAACCTGTAACCCTATATGACCCAAAGAATAGGTTGAACGCTGGGTTCGTTGTAAATAACATATGAATGACACCTGGTATGATACCTGTGAACTCGGTGCCTGAGTTGCTCAGTGCCTGAAGCCAATTTGGCAGGAGCGTCTTCTTCTTTTGCCAATAACTTGTCAAAAACGGACTTGGAGTTCCTTCCAAACTCCCAGAAGAACATTGAAGACAAGGTAGCTTATGTAGCCTTCAGACTTCACAAGGGCAAGGGCTGGCTCCTGGCCCACTTGAAAAGCCACACTGAATTAGAGAAGGAATTCCAAAGAGCTGGGAAGGGACCTCAGATGGCAAGATGCTGAATAAGAATGGGATGAATTAACTGATTTGTATCTTACAACAAGAGTCAGGATGAGGATAAAGGTGGAATTCACTTCCTTCAACAGCTCAGGCTCCTTTCTTTCTGGAGCTAAAATGCCACCTCCATCCCGTGATGACCGAAGAGGAATCTTTCTATCCAGCCTAGGACTTAGTCATGTCACATCCCCAGAGCCCAGAAAGGAAGGCAGGCGATGCCAGGTCGCTTACAGGTATTCTTAGAGGAAGAATGAACTACTTAGCCCAATGGAGACAAGGTGCTGAGGAGGGATTGGGCACTGCCTAATAATTAAAATAGAGACCAAGCCCATGTGATGTGCGTGCCAAGCACTTTTAGATGTTTTATCTTAGACATCCTGGCAATCCTTGAGGTCAGAACCATTATCCCCATTTCACAGATAAAACAGTAGCTTAGAGAACTTAAATAATTTACACAAGGCAGTCTAGTGTAGTGTGTGATGGAGGGGACTCTGAAACCACATCGAGTGGGTCCAATTCTTGGCCTTGCCACTTAGCTGTGTGATCTGGAGAAAAGCTTTTAACTTATTTATGTTTCCATTTCCCCATCTGTGGAAGACAGATAATAATGTTATGTACTACACAGAGTTGTGATGAAGGTTAAATAAGCCCTTAGACTGGGCTGGCACGTGGCAGGTACTGTTCAGCATCTGTTGTGGTGGTTGCTTGTTTGTAGCTGTGCTGAGAGATTTGAAGCTAGATTAATTTGATGCTAGGGTTCTTTGTCGCCTGTTGTTTTATGATTTTATAAACTCAAGTGGAAGAAATTTCTTCTTTCTCTGGCATCTGAAAAGAGATGATAATCCTGCTTTAGCATGCAAAGGTATCATGGAGATTCATATTTACCTACAGAGCACTTTTTAAAGGGAAGATAATTACCATACTGAGCTAGGAGTTAGATTTCACATCAGAATTAGACTTCATGACCTGAAGTATCAACGACTGCCTTTTTTTCTAAGACTAGCCGTATATTTAGAGGCATATAGAAGTCCGAAATAATCCTGTTCCTTTACCAACACACAGACAGAGGATTGTCAAGCCCTTTGCTAAATTTGGCGCTGCTACACTTCTGTCTTTAGAACCAGCAATTGCTTCATCGTGCACACATTGTGTTTCCCTGATATTTTGGTAGCTCTTGCACTGCTGCGCATTCATAGGATGCCAGGTGTACATCGATACAGTTCTCTGAGCATTTAGCCATTGAGGATCCAGCTAAGGTAGCATGCACTTCAGATAAGACGAACTCCAGACCCAGGACAGATAACCACGGTTTGCTTTTCTGATAAGAAAATCACTGTATCTCTTGTTTTATAACTACTTGATACGAAAGGTCATTGTAGCGTGATTTCTTCCAACAAGAGATTTTAAATTTAGTGAAAAACTAGATAAAACATATATACTTTCTTACATCTTTTTGAGAACAGCGTCGAATAAGGGGCTGTTATGTTTAAAAAAAAGCAGTAGGGAGGGTGGGAGGGAGGGAGACGCAAGAGGGAAGACATATGGGAACATATGTTTATGTATGACTGATTCACTTTGTTATAAAGCAGAAACTAACACACCATTGTAAAGCAATTATACCCCAATAAAGATGTTTAAAAAAAAAAAAAAGCAGGAACAATTATCCTGGAAAACCAGGACTCGTTTATGTTGGACGGCAGGTTCCGTAAGATCAAAATTAGGTTTGTCTTGTTCCAGGGGTTTTATACATATTTGTTTGATTGAATGAATGAGTGAATGTATGAAAATAATAGTTACGATCGTAGACATTATCTGAGTATGAGGAGAATGCCCTCTGGATAAGGAAAGAGAAGTAAAATGTCTGGGGAACTAAAGAACACAGGGCATCAGCAGGTACCAAATCCTTCCTTGTCAGGAGCGGTGTCTCCCTGAAAACCTATCTGTATTCATTGGAAAAGAACTTCGTGCTGAGCTCTTTTTTAAACTACACATGCATTGTCCTAATTTATCTTTTAAAAATTACATCTAGATTTTCATGTATCATTTTTTCTCATGCATATCTCTGATTAACACACAGCTTTCATGTCTATTTGGTTGTGTATGATATGAAGTAAACTTCTGATTTTTATAAGATACCATGATTTTCATCCTCTCTTTGGGTGGTGCCAACCACCCTGTGTATATACCACACGTCGAGTGAGTTTTTAAGACACTGGCTTTTCCCAAATTCGCCATTTACATTCTTGAAAGCGCTTCCTTTTTCCCACACAGATCTAACTAAATATTAGAAGTATTTGACCTTTCATTTTAAGACATGTTTGATGTTCTGACTCTTTTCAACAAAGGTCTCTGTTCTCAAATCCGTTCTATGGAGAGAAATCCTCAGTTCTTTTGAGAGGGATAAAAATCCTCTCTGAAGTCCACCAGACCAAAGATCAAGGCATCAGAGCCCCACTTATCTGCAGAGTGATTACTGTCTGTTAAAGAAGGCTCCATGGTGATGGGGATGCTTCAGCCCTTGGATAGACCGATGGGTCTGGAGCGAGAACTTGGGAGTTTTACTCTTGGCTTTGCCACGGGGTGGCTGTCTTGCCTTGTGAAGGTTTGAACATCAGGCTCTTCTCCTGTAAGGCTCTCGTAGTTCTCCAAGCCCCATTCAGCTGTACTGTAGAATTTGATGTCACATGGCTCCACTGGGGCCCACCCCAGGCATTAGCCAGAGGCATTTCCTAAGATGTTCCGGAGATGATTGCCGATGGCCATCTCCCAACTGCCAGGTGCAGCCAGTGCGAGGACTTCCCAGGGAAAAGAACCTGGTCCTGCTTTGGTCATTTTCTTCTACCGCTGGAGACTACTTCATGAAACACCAATTTCCAAGCTTTCAGAGCTGTCCTGTCCCCTCCACACACTCTTTGAGCAGGGTTGGTGAGGACAGGCCAGGAAGGCAGTGCTTCAGATGTGGGGAGAGTGGAGGCCCTGGGCTTAGATCTGTCTGGGAGCTTCCACCCACCGTCACTCCCTCCGCTCCACTGGGCATAGATGGCCCCATGCTAGGGCTTCCTCTCCAACCCCTCCACTTGCCTCCCTGTGCACTTTGCTCTCCCCTCTTTTCTCTCTGCTCTTTCCCTCCTTCCTCTCCTCAGTTAAGATTATACCTGTAACCCAATTTCATTCTTTTTTATGGCTGAGTAATATTCCATTGTGTATATGTACCACAACTTCTTTATCCATTCCTCTTTTGATGGACATTTAGGTTGCTCTCATGTCCTGGCTATTGTAAATAGTGCTGCAATGAACATTGGGTCACTTGTGGAAACATGGATGGACCTAGAGACTGTCGTACAGAGTGAGGTCAGTCAGAAAGAGAAAAACAAATACGGTATATTAACACATATATGTGGAATCTAGAAAAATGGTATAGATGATCTTATCTGCAAAGCAGAAATAGAGACATAGATGTAGATATCAAACGTATGGATACCAACGGGGAGGGGGTGGTGGGACGAACTGGGAGATTGGGATTGACATATACACTACTGATACTGTGTATAAAATAGATAACTAATGAGAACCTACTGTATAGCACAGGAACTCTACTCAGTGCTCTGTGGTGACCTAAATGGGAAGGAAATCCAAAAAAGAGGATGCTGATTCACTTTGCTGTACAGTAAAAACTAGCACAACATTGTAAAGCAACTATACTCCAATAAAAATTAATTTAAAAAAACTCCAAATGGATTAAAGACCTAAATGTAAGGCCAGACACTATAACACTCTTAGAGGAAAACATAGGCACAACACTCTATGACATAAATCACAGCAAGATCCTTTTTGATCCACCTCCTAGAGAAATGGAAATAAAAACAAAAATAAACAAATGGGACCTAATGAAACTTAAAAGCTTTTGCATAGCAAAGGAAGCCATAAACAAGACAAAAAGACAACCCTCAGAATGGGAGAAAATATTTGCAAATGAAGCAACTGACAAAGGATTAATCTCCAAAATATACAAGCAGCTCATGCAGCTCAATTTCAAAAAAACAAACAACCTAAACCCAAAATGGGCAAAAGACCTACATTTCTCCAAAGAAGACATACAGATTGCCAACAAACACATGAAACGATGCTCAGCATCACTAATCATTAGAGAAATGCACATCAAAACTACAATGAGGTATCACCTCACACTGGTCAGAATGGCCATCTTCAAAAAATCTACAAACAATAGATGCTGGAGAGGGTGTGGAGAAAAGGGAACCCTCTTACACTGTTGGTGGGAATGTAAATTGATACAGCCACTATGGAGAACAGTATAGAGGTTCCTTACAAAACTAAAAATAGAACTACCATTTGACCCAGCAATCCCACTACTGGGCATATACCCTGAGAAAACCATAATTCCAAAAGAGTCATGTACCACAATGTTCATTGCAGCACTATTTACAGTAGCCAGGACATGGAAGCAACCTAAGTGCGCATCGAAAGATGAATGGATACAGAAGATGTGGCACATATATACAATGGAATATTAGTCATAAAAAGAAACGAAATTGAGTTATTTGTAGTGAGGTGGATAGACCTAGAGACTGTCATACAGAGTGAAGTAAGTCAGAAAGAGAAAAACAAATACCGTATGCTAACGCATATATATGGAATCTAAAAAAAAAATGGTACTGATGAACCCAGTGGCAGTGGAATAAAAACGTAGAGAATGGACTTGAGGACACGGGGAGGGGGAAGGGTAAGCTGGGGTGAAGTGGGAGTAGCATGGACATATATACACTACCAAATGTAAAACCGATAGCTAGTGGGAAGCAGCCGCATAGCATAGGGAGATCAGCTCGGTGCTTTGTGTCCACCTAGAGGGGTGGGATAGGGAGGGTGAGAGGGAGATGCAAGAGGGAGGACATATGTGGGTATATGTATACGTATAGCTGATTCACTTTGTTATAAAGCAGAAACTAACACACCACTGTAAAGCAATTATACCCCAATAAAGATGTTTAAAAAAAAAGTTGTATGCATATCAACACTAGATAATCATTGTTGAACACACTTATCTGTATAAAATTATATTGTATCTTTACTATTTTAGAATATATTAAAGAGTTGTTTCGTTGTCTATTGAACTTCTAATCAGTAAATAATCCAAAACTGCCAAAAAAAAAAAAAAACAACCTTAACATAATAAATAAATAAATAAAATTATACCTGTGGCCTGGGCTGTCCCCATCTCACGATGAGGAAGCTTGGAAAACACGGAGTACAAAAGACTACAGGAGGCTACAAAAGATATTGTAAACTTTGAATATCTTAGATGAACCAATCCTTAACTTTCTACTGGAAGATGAACTGCAGAATGATTTAACCTTAAAAAATTAAGCAATAACTCATAGTATTGTTTATAAAAAAAAAAAGAAAAGGAAAAAGCTATACCAGCTCCTACATGCCTGACTGCTCGAAATAGTGGGAGAGTTTTCTCATTAACAGACTCGGGATCCACACTGGTGGACAACTGAAGTTTTGAAGATGGAGAGGATTGTATACAAGGCACTGTGTACCACTCTCATTACATATTATAATGTTTCTTCATTCCTATGTCAACATGTCTTTTCCAAATAACGTGGATCTTGAAAATAATGGCCAAATACAAACATTTGGAAAATGTGTAGATTTGTTGGCACAGCACATCAAGAAACATAAATTACTTTTTAACCATCTCTGCGTTGCATCTCCAGGATATATATGCTTTGTTTCAATGTGAGTGTCTTTGAATTATTAAGGATTTTCGTATGTTTAGTATTTCCCACATGGAAATTCACAGGTAATTTAGATATGATCCTCTTTTTAGTTTTTTTTTCATTGTTTATAATGATTTGATAACCATTAAACCTTCTTCCTTGCATGTGAATACATACAGTTTTGTATAAAATGTGTCGCTAGAGTTTTAGCAGCTTGGATTTCCTTTCTTTTCAATCATTTTCATTGGAATAGTATCTTCTTATAAGAGGGAATAAGGAAACCACTCTCTCCAGGGCCTACTGCAGAGACAGTGCGGCCTAATTTCTTGTGTCCCCCAAGATAGGCTTAGTCACATACCCAACACACTGTGTTTGGGGCTCAGAATCACACTTAACTGAATGTTCTTTCCTTTACTTTGCTGTCTTAAATCCTTCTGATTTTCCAAAATTTTCCAAATTTTCCAAATCCTCTGGGAAACTCTTCTTAATTCCTGAATTCCTTAATTCCTGATGGAATTCCTTAATTCCATCATCATTTGTATAGTTCCCTATCTGTCCAATAAACCAGAATTTAGCCTTAAAGTCTTCTGTCTCTTAATCTATATCTTGGCTGTATATGTGAGTTGATTTGTTTCTCCAAATCAGTGGATGGCCTTAGGTACCATGTTGTTATTCTACTTTTTGGTGTCCTCTGAGGACGGTAGGAGCATCATAGAATGTTACAGATGGGAGCTGTCTATGGGATCAGATGAACCAATGCTTTTAAAAAACACAATGTGTAACTGTAAAGCTCCAATTTCAAATGAAATCCTCAACGTATAAAACAGATAAAAGCAGAGCTACTCTGGTTGAAGGAGGCTCTGACTTTCCTCGTACCGCCCAGGTGGCGCCGGGGCTCCACAGCCTCTGATTTCCTCTAGATGAGGGAACTGAGACCTGGAGATCAAATCAGTTGCCCAGCACTTTGGTGGAAGAATGAGCCGTCATTGCTTTGAAGCTTTGACGTCACTAGAGGAGATATGTGTGGAGACCGCTGGTAGTAAAGCCCAAACAGAGCACAAGGACACCACTGCTTCACCCTGTGGCCTTGCAGGTTGGGTTCTCTGGAGGCCAACATGGAGCTGGACTCGGCCATGAAGGATGTTTCCTAGAGATTAAGCCTGTAGAAATGAGGAGGAGGATGCAGGATTGTATAGAGGAAAATGTCAAACTGCCAAACAGGCCCAACAGAGCCTCCGTCAACCCCACAGGGAAGCTCTGGAGCATAAATGACCATCTTGGTGACCTGTATTGGATTTAATGGCTGGACCCTGGAACCCCCATCAACCATTGAATGTGGGTCACCCTGGGAAGGCCATACTCTTGGGTAAAGTGGCTTTCTGCAGCTGAGGCAAATCCTAAAAGAGCTGACAGCTGGAGACTGACTGTCCACAGCTGGGGCAAGAACATCTCCCTTGAAGAAAGATCTAGAAAGCACACCTGCACGTCCAGTACCCATGGCCACTAGTGTTCTGGTGAACACAAGAGATAGTGGAGAGGCAGGTGGTGGCAGCAGCTTTCCCAGCTGTCTGCCAGGCCACTTCAGACTTCTCATTAGAGTCCCAACTCCATAGTACTGAGTGTGATGCTTGCTGAAGAAACGTTTTGACAAATAGGCCAGTCCTTAAGGTAGCTTCTCCTTTGAGTTTTAAGATGGAAGCCTTTTAAGATGGAATTCATTTCCATCTCTGTTTCACCAAGTTTCACATTCGGGGCTTCCCTGGTGGCGCAGTGGTTGAGAGTCCGCCTGCCGATGCAGGGGACACGGGTTCGTGCCCCGGTCCGGGAAGATCCCACATGCTGCGGAGCGGCTGGGCCCGTGAGCCATGGCCGCTGAGCCTGCGCGTCCGGGGCCTGTGCTCCGCAACGGGAGAGGCCACAACAGTGAGAGGCCCGCGTACCGCAAAAAAAAAAAAAAAAAAAGACCACATTCACCTGTTGGGGCTTAATTTGGTCCAGTGGGAAATGCAGCAGATTATGTGTGGAAATATCTGGATTCTAGATCTCATTTTGGAAGTTATTATCTGTGTCCTGAGAGCAAGCCATTTATCCTTTCTGAGCTATGATTCCTCGTTGTAGATGGGGTCTTGATACCAAACGAAACACTTTAAAAAGTATTCAACAGTATTTAAAAAGCCCCTTAGATCGTGATGTACCTCAGAGTTGCTGTGGGCCCTTTTCCTTTGGCACTCCATCCATCCATCCATCCACCCAACCATGTATTCATCCATCCATCCATTCATACATTCATTCATTCAATTATTAGTGTCATTCCTAACTTTCAACTTACAATTCCTCCAAACTTTTTAAGCCAAGTAAATGGGAGATTCTGTTCTCTGCTAATTTAAGTGGTCCTTCTCCAGGAGATTTAGTGCAAACTCTGTTCCCACTTCTTGCATCCCATCTCTGTAAGGACACTTCTTTGCCACCGTTGATTGCAAATGTGACAACTTTCTGAGCTCCAAACACATCAGTTTATCAAAAACCAACTCCACTATATAGTACATCCCACTGGGTTCACCTCACTCTGGTGCTTTCTTTGCTTTTTTTGTCCTGTTAACCTCCTTTTTAAGTTAGCGCTTGGCAATTTTTTCTCTTCATTATTCATTAAGACCTAACTTTCTGACTAAATCCCAGATGTTATGACTTATTTAAAATTTTTTCTTTATTGTTAAGTGTATCATGCCTACAAAATACTATGTGAAACGTATTAAAGACCAATAGAGCAAACATCTATGTAACAACCACCCAGGTTAAGAAATACTCTTATGATATATTTAGCCACTTAATGTACATTTATTGGGTACCTACTTTGTATCCAAAATTTGGGGATGTATAACAATGATTGAGAGATCATCCATCTCCATAAAACAGCTCACCACCACCTACTAGGGAAGAGAGAAGGCTGATAAATAATTGCAATGTATAAAGGTACTTGCAATAAGAAATACAAACAAAATGTGATTGGGACCATTACCTACACCTGAGAGAGATAGAAAGGCTTCTAAGAGGATGTGGCTTTGGACTAGGCTTGAAGGGACGGTTTGTCTGGGGATGAAGAGAATTCTAGGCAAAGGCAACAGCAGTGTAGTCTCAGAGCTGTGAAAAGCATGGCACATTTGGAAAGTGGCAAGTCAGTCCTTCTCATAAGTCTCATTTTGTTTCTGTGACACTGCTGTCTCCTGGTTCCCCTCTTACCACTCCAGCCACGCATTTTCAGTTTGTGTTGTCACCCACCCGCCATCAGTGCTGGTGTTCTCACAGGTGTCCCATTTGGATTTCTTCTCTTTTCATTCACTCATTTACTCAGTCCACACTGATGAAGAAACGGGTCTTCAGAAAGTCCAGCCTGCGTCAGAATCATAAGGTGCAGATTCTGGTCCCCAGCCGCTCAATCAAACTCTTTGGGGTAGGTCCCAGGATCTGCAGTTCAATGCTGTCACCAGCTATTTCTAATGCAGATGATCGGGACACTTGGAGAAACACGGTGAAGGGATTCCTTGTATGGAGAGAGGAGTGTTGTAGAGAACATTCAGGAATTGGTCAGAGATGGTCTTGTGCTGTCTACCTTCAGGTTTGTTTTCCAGCCAGCCAGCCCCTTCCTCGCGTTAACCTGCCTGCTTCAGATCCTCTCTTCCTGTTCCTTCTTCCTCCTCATACGCCTCCACCTGTTCCTGGCCATCTGCAGAGCCCCGTGTGTGTGTCACAGCCCTGCTCCAGGCCACTGCCTCCCTCGGGCACAGTCTGTGTCTGGGCTCTGTCTGCGGAGTGCCCCAAACAAAGGAGCGCGGCACACAAAGTTGACAGTCACACTGAAAGCTTCTGCCTAGCCTCCTACCCTCTTCCTTCTGGGGGCTTCTGTCCTGAGGCAAGAAAAAAGAAACAGGAACCCCCCCTAAAAACCTGGGGAAGGCGGGATCAGGGATGGCATCAGAGGCAAAGGGCGCTGTTGGTCTGATTTTCACTTCCATCGCTGAGAGCATTTGAATAGTTTTAAGACATGCAAACTGTGAGAGTAGACATTTTCACTGAAATATGTGAATGTAGATGTTAGCCTCGTGGGGATGTACGCCTGCATCTGTTTGTCTACAAGTGCTTACTTGCAGAGTCACACACATATCCAGAACCTTGGTTCTCTTGGCTTTGTCTGCACCAAATGTGTATATGGATGTATAATGAAAGATTTTAAACACTTGATTTTGATAGTCTGTTTTGCAGCTGCTGTGCTCAGAAAATTCATTCCTCAGCTACTGTGTGTTAATGAGAGTTCTAGCAAGTGTTTCTCTGCTGCTTTCTTTTCGTAAAGCTCCTCTCTTTCCCCTCTCTCTCTCTCCCCCCCTCCCTCCCTGCCTGCCTCTGCTCTTCCCTCCCTCTCTCTCTGAGATAGCAGACAAGAGAGAAACTGGAGCAGCTTCCCCTGAGAAGCGTGCTTGTGTGTGCAGATTGGCAGGATCCCGTGAGTTCCTCTTCCATCAATGCAGCGTTCTTGGAGGGAAATGCAATGTTGGAGCAGGGGCTGAGCTGGACCAGGAAGGTGGCTGGAAGCTCAGGAAGGCTGGGATCCTGGTTTAGCCAAAGGCTGGAATCACAGGAATGTTTCACCAGGGTCTGCTCTGAGAATTCCCAGACCCCCATGGATTTTAGAATTTCCCAGCCTTTTCTCCTTCACCTTCGCACTCTCTTACTTCCTCCTGAGATGGCCCCAGATCTGCAAGAGACATTTGAGAGAAGCTATTTATTAACAGATGTGAAGAAATGGATTCTGCACTTGATTATTTAGCCATGAATTATCAATGATGATGGATTGGAAAGCGGTGTAAGTAACAGTTATATATGTACCTGTAGTTAGATGGTCTGTTTTAGTTGCTTCTTTTTTTTTTTTTTTCTTTTCGTTTTAACTTTTCTGGTGAATTTCCTTTTGACAAAAGTGAAAAGAAAATGTATAAAGTGTAGAGAAGTTAGAAGTTAGGAGGGTCCAGATTATATGAGCTTTCTCCTTTTTCAGTTGACTTGCAGAATACATCAGCTGTATCAAATGAGACACGCAAACTACCTACAGAGAATCTGCAAACATCCCCTGCAGGATGGGGCTAAAACAAGAAATAAATGAACCGGGGATCTGAACTGACAATCATTGCTATAATCAGACTTATTCAGAGGTGCTAAGAAATTTGACATTGGCTCATTTTAGAATCAAAGACAGAACTGACATGTGCTCTCTTCACAAGATCTTAAAAATGAAGTTAGCCTGTGGCTTTCGGAACAGGTTGTTTCTGGCTACATAAATATGAGATGGATTTTTTTCCCCTAATGTTGTTCAATGTTAACTATATTTACGTTCCACTTCAGCTTTTCTTGAGACAGAACACCTCCCATTCTAGAACGTAATGTCTGGTCACCCTAGGGCGGTATGACACTGGCATTTTGAAAGCTAGTCATTGCCAGTCAGAGGATTTTCCATCTTTCTGTGCTAGGGCTTGATTTAAGCACTTAATTTCTAGTATTTGGTGGGCAGGGGGAGAAACAACAAGTAACTTGAAGACCCAAATCAGTTCATTTCACAGGAGGAAGGACTAGCTATCTAAAAGATTAGAAATTGGAATTAAAGGATATGATTTGCCTTTTTTTCGAAATTTGAAATGAGGTTAATTTTGTATTGGAAGAGTAACAAACTTTGTTGATTTAAGGAAAAAAACACTTCAAAGGAAACTTTTAATACCATAAATCACTTAGGTAAGAACATCAAAACAGATGGCTGATATGTTTTTATGACTCGTTGCAACTTTCTGTTTTAGAGTCCATACAGCAGTGTTATTACAAATATGTCTGGCTTAAAACTTGCTTAAGTTATTTGGAAGTGGGATTTCTAACACGGACACTGTAATGAGCTTTTCTGAGTCATGTTTGCCTTTCTTCCTCATCACATCCATACCCCAGGCAGGGCTGTTGCCCTTCCCACCCACTCATCCCCCTGCCTGTCTCCCAGCCCCCATCCTTCCCTCTGAGTCTTGGAACATCATGAAAGACCCTTCTAAAGATTCCCTTTAGCACTCCCTGCCCAGCTCTGGACAGAGGGTGTACTGTAATGCAACACACAGGGCTGCCAAATTCGGAATTGAATGAGCTCAGTTGATTCCTGAATATTAAATCAGTTCTGTGAGCCATTGAATGAGATCATATCTTACAAAGCTGACCCAAAGTGTTCCTAACTTTATTGATGGGCATTTAACATTCTTCAAGGGCTGCAGCGCTGGGCACCTGAGGGGACCAGCCTAAAGCCAAACAAAATCCCCAAACTCTCTCGGATTCCTGCTGGTCAGATATACCTAGAGCCACGCCTTTTAAAATATGTCCTTTGTTATCAAGGGAAATCTGAGACAGAAAACACATGTTGGCAGTGTCACGTGAGTGCCGCTGCACATGAAGCGGCTGTATCACAAGGGGAAACGCTTTCGATCTTGTGCCGTTTTGTTTTGGTTTCTTGTTTAGATGGATTCTGTCAGACTCGAGCATCTGGAAGAGATTTGGAGGGGACTGAAAAACCTAAAGCAAAACATGCAGGGAAAAGGGAAATAATTTGAAAGCAAAGTCAGCCTAGAAATGGACTCATTCTCTTACCCAAATTCCATTTCCCATCCTTGGTTTTGGTTTCCTGTTAAAGCAGACACCGATCATAGCCTTCCTGGGTTCAGGGGGATAGAAATTCCTTCCTACTGCTTTTAGATTTTGAGCAAAGGAGGACGATCTCTCCAGAAACAGAAAAGAAAAGCCAATGAGAAACAATCTTTTACGTGTCTGCTCACTTAGAGGCAGCAGCTACCCTCGCTTTCCCCGTCCCCCTCCTGCCCAGCCCAGGCTCTCTGTGCCTCAGAAATGTCCCCTGGAACCTCAAGTGTGTCCTATTAAGACAAAAGGATCAACTGCCAAGGGCAGGGTTTTCGTGGAGGGTGAGAGTGCTTTTTAGTGGTGAGTGAGTAAGGGGTGGGGGGGGGGGCCAGTAACGCTCACACCTGCAAACAGTCTTTGAGAGAGGCAGCTGATTGGCATCAGTAGAACTACTGAGCGGTTAAAAAAATACTGGAAGTCAAGGTGAGAGAAAGAGGAGAAAGAAAGGGAAGGAGGAGGGCTGTCTCTCAGGAGTTTCAGGCAAAGTTCTGTTGAGTCCCCAAAAGGTCTAAATAATGCCCGACTTCAGTTAAGGTAGTCTGGAACTGATCACTACCTTGCAGATGGAACGGAACCTTCATCGTGGCCCAAGGTTCTGCTGAAAAGCTTTGCTGGAGATGCGCTGCCTGTTCTCTCGCTCTGCTCGGCGGCCCCTTCTCTGACTGTGTGCAGCTCTGGATCTCCATCTTCCCCGGTGACTGCTTCTGCTCTGTGAGTGGGAGCTTAAGGAAGGTTCTAAAACCAAGGATCGTCCTCAGATCTGTCACTGAGGAAAAGAGCTTCCATTAGGGTCCTCTTCACTCTTCTTAGCAGACAGCTCGCCTGGGTCTAGTTTGTGCCTTTGGTCTGCACGGATGGGCCTTATTAGCTTTACACCTGTCACAATTCTTCTCGCCTGTGAGCTCACTCCTCCCGGGTCTCGCCTGTACTGCAGGGAGTGCCTCACGTTCCTGGGGCATTTCGCTGCAGAGCCGTGGCCTGTTGACACATCGTGTCCATTCTTAACCTCCTTTGCCCACCCGCTCTCTTGGAGAGACTGCAGGGGAGAAATGTGTCTGCAGTAAATGTGGAGAAGGAATCTGCCGGGTGAAAAATGTCTCTGCAAGCTTTCCTAAGGAGGAAGGGCTTGCCTTCTGTCACTGTCTTCCTCTAGGAGTCCAAGAAGAGCTGCTGTTGGATTACAGCTAAATTCAGCAGGACCCACAGTTACTCTGCACAGTTAAGCTATTGGCCAGTAAATCACATAGCGTCTCTAAGCGTCCCTTCTTTGCCTCAGTAAAATGCATGCACAGCTTACCTCCTCAGGTTTTGCGAGAGTTCAATGATGATACATGACCAGGCTTAGCACAGTGCCTGGTCATATCCTTGGGAGGACGCTGACCTCGTGTTCTGCTGGTAGCCGTGGGCCTGTCGGCCAGACACTTTCAACAGAGGACCCACGTCCTAAGTGATGGGGATCCTGAGGAAGACAGTGTGATAGGACAGAAAGGGAACTGGGTAGGAGTCAAGACCTGGGTGTTTTAGTCCCAGCTCTGTCAGTAATCGCCATGTGACCTTGAGGAAGGTATCACCCCTTCTCCGTGCTCCGTCCCTACTGAAACACTTCTCTGTCCCTGAACAGGTTACTCTGTCACTCACCATGCCTCGATGCATGCCGGTCCCTCAGGCAGCTGTCCTCCCCCGCTCCTGTTCTTGGTTAATTCCTTTCTTCTCTTTCCTCTATGAGATCTACCCTGATCCCCTGTGCCGGATCAGGGCCCCCCCCTGCAATTCCAAGGCACTCGCATCGGCAAGGCTTCGCCCCCCCCCGCCCCCGCCTTCCCCACTGCGCTGTAACCACCTCCGTCTGAAGCTGTGCACTTGGTGTCAAGACCAGGACGCTGCTCCGTAAACACTTGCGGAACGGATGCGTGAGTGAAAGAAGGATGAGTGAAGGGTCCCTGCCGTCACCGTCGTAGGTCTCGAGTGGAGAAAAAATGAAAGAACGTATGTGAAAGGCTTTGATGAGAGACGGCCTTTAGTTTTAAGTTTGTAGGAGGCGCAGTGTACCTTTAGTACTAGTATTTTAAGTTGGTTTCTCGTACTAGGATGCATAAGTTTTAGTGGAACAAAAAGGCATTCTTTTTCGGTACTGTCCTCGTAGTACGGACCCATTCTTTGTCATAGAAACAGGACAAGCTTTATGTGGGCCAGAGGCTCTGATGTTTGAAACTGTGAGCGACCGAACTTCTCATTCCACAGGGAGAGATAAGGCTCTGAAAGCCCAAGCCCCTGGGGGGCAGCCCTGTGTGGCTTCACTCTCCCGGGCATGAGTGGGCGGGGCAGGTCCCAGCCGCCCAGAGGACGCAGGAGGGAAATGGGGTTCTCAGAGCAGAGGTGGGAAGTGAGGAAGGAAAGGGGTCCTGGGGCACAGAAAATCAACATCGTCGACTTCCTCAGCTTCATCACGGAGGCATGAAAGAGCAGGGAAGGAAAGAGCAGGGACTCTGGCGTCTGACAAGCCTGAGTTTGGATCCCAGCCCCGTATGTGGGTCTTTGCTGCATTTCATGAGCCCTCTCGCTGGAGGTTATGTTTTCCCAGAGCAATGCTTGAACTCTGTCCCGTGATAAAACAGCTCTTCCTTGGTGTTAGGTCTGTTTTTCCTTCAGAAAAAAATTTTTTTTTATTGCATGAAGAAGAGAAAGCATGTTTAACAGGAATAGTCGTTCCCAATGGCCGGTCCTGATGCAGAGCCGTAAGAGGGCCAGAGATGACATGAGATCGTGTCCATGGGTGTGCTGTGTTAACAGACAACTCTGTAGGGATGTATATGTTCCTATATATATATACGGAAACGCCCCGCTGCAGCTGCCTTTGCCATTAGAAGGAGTGCACTGTGGATCTATTATTCACCTCTTCAGGTCCAGCCCAGGAGTTGTGTAGGCTCATTTTTCCCTTTCCTCTGACCCTTGATGTCTCCACAAATGAGCCACCTGCTGTATCTTGGTGTGAGGGCGGAGACGTGGGGTAAAGTAATGAGCCTGCAAGGCCTTCCTATGCCTATTGGCTGCTCTAAAGGGTAGTTGAGGGACACTGCGAAGCCACAAATCTGAGATGTCAGCTCATAAATATGTAAGCTCCTCGCTTAGGTAATAAGCTCCTTGACAGCCAAAACTGTCATTTGCACATTCTAGTCAGCTGAACACAAAGTTCCAGTTGCCAGCCTGTCCCTAGATACTGGGGACTGAAAGCTGGTGAGTGGAGAGTGGGGAGGGAGGCTGGGCTGATGGCTGCCCGCCATGGCTGCTGTCCTCGCCCCCCGCCCCACCATCGGGGGCTTTGTCTCTGGGTATTTTGATTACTAAGTGTGGGGAAGAATTCTGCACCTGGGATAGGAAGAGGGTTAAATGTGTAAATGGGGACAGGAGAAATAGTTGCCAGCATTTAGGTTTTGGCAGCTGTAACCGAATCTGTCCAAATTTCAATCTCTGTTGTATTATGTTTCAAACTCTACTGGGAGTTTTAATAAAAATCGAATCAGTAGTTTACGCTATGTATATCTCATTTTAAAATATAGGCCTGCAGTTCAGATTCAGGGTGGGAAGCAGCTGTTTGGTACACAAACAGTTACTGAGAGCCTAATCTGTTATAAGCACTTTGTAAGTTTGGGGGATTCAAACGTGGATCAAGGAGAGGTATGCTTAGGACACAACTTAATTCTAGTGTAATACACCATATGATAAGCTACAGAGTAGGTCTATTGGCAAAATACGATCAGAACATATGGAAGAAAAGGATAAATTCTCCTTTGGGCCGTAGGGAAGGAGTCCCAGGCATTAGAGCTGAGTCTAGAAGGATGAGTAGGGAGGTGGCGGCGAGGGGAGGGCATTTTAGACAGGAATTGGCTGGAGTCTCCGTTTATACACAGAAGCATGAAAGTGCATGGGTGTCATGAAATGATCTTCATATTACATGGTTAAAACAAAATCGTTTTTGGAGTCTCAAAATAGGCAGTGATTAGTAACAGATCCCATTAAATAGGGATTATAATGATGATGAATTAACAACTCGTATCAGACAAGATTCGAAATCACATCACATTTTCACAGCTGATTGGAAACAGTAGAACATGAGTCAAGTAGTATTGATACAAGGGAGAGGATGTATAGGAATGGCCGCACGCTGTGTTTAGAACCTTGGTTCTGTGCCTGAGTGGGTGGGTGGTCTCAGACTACTGGTTAACTCATGATATCTGTGTATCCATTTCTAAAAATCATTGCTTGAAAAGGAAGAGCTGCTCAGGAGAGAGAACAGGAGATTGAGTCCAAACAACTTGAATTCACTTGAAAAGTCAGAAAAAGTCACTGGGAAAGTATCTATATTAAAAGTACAGGATTGGGCTTCCCTGGTGGCGCAGTGGTTGGGAGTCCGCCTGCCGATGCAGGGGACACGGGTTCGTGCCCCGGTCTGGGAAGATCCCACATGCCGCGGAGTGGCTGGGCCCGTGAGCCATGGCTGCTGAGCCTGCGCGTCCGGAGCCTGTGCTCCGCAACGGGAGAGGCCACAACAGTGAGAGGCCTGCGTACCGCAAAAAAAAAAAGTACAGGATTACCTTTCAGGTAATTCAAAGTCTTTTTACAGTTGTAGTAAGCAGCCTGCCTGTTAACCAGTTACTTTACTAAGGTACAGGCCCCAAATTCATGGTAGTGGGAAAGATACTAATGAGCCTTCTAAGACCCCAAAGAAGGGTGGGGCAATGTTTTAGATGCTTTTAACAGTAAGTCAAAGCATCAGAGTGGTTACAGAAGCACTTTAGCATTGGGAGAGCCCTTAGGGATCATGTGTTTTGTTGGCTTTTAAATCTTTGAAGAATGGTGTTTTGCAAAAGGAAACTGTGTGAAGTATCTGGGAGCAGAGTTAGTGAGAACCACCGTACTCTGACATACTCGCTCTTGGGTCCACATATGCATTCATTCTTTCATTCACAAATGTTCATAACACACTTGCAACATGGGGGATAAATACTTGGATAAGATACCGGCTATATCCTCCAGGAGCTTACAGCTTTGTAAGGAGATAAGACATGGATGTAAAGAATACAAATGGGAAGTTATTTTTAAAATAAAATGAAAGGGAGCTATTAAAGTTCAGAAGACGGAAACTTATTTCCAAGTAAAATGGATGACTGTGCCCTGAAATAGAGAATTTGCTATATTCACTCAGACTTACATTTGTTTTATTTAAGAAGTTTTGAACATTCAATAAGGGGGAAAAGTTAGATAAAATTAAGTGTTTGACTTCACCATATTTGTTTTCCTGGGGAAATGCAGAGCAGGATTAAAATTGAATTGTTGAATTGTCATTTGTTGACAGCCTAATAAGAACACATTATTCAAGTACAAGAAAATTATTGATTTAATTACCTTGAAAATATGATTGTGACGAATATCTATTTTTCTAAAAAAAAATCAAAGATTCATCAGTTAGTTAGCGATGAATGTGGGCTGTATTTAAAGGCATCTGGCCTCAGGAGAGCTACCCCAGGGAAAAGCCAAGGAAATGTGGACTTGGAGCCCCCTCTGGAGGAAAGAGAGAGAGCCCTCCCCTGTTGGTCTGGCAGCAAATGGTTTCTTTTCTAAAGGTCAGAAATGGAAAAAAGAAACATCTAATCAAATGACTTTGGAATTAACCTTATGAAACAGAAGTCTACAACCTTTAACTCATGAGAACCCAGTGAGGATATTTGTGTCAACAGGCAACTTCAGAAACATCCCTCCCCCAAAGGCTTGCTACAACAAATGCTGGACACAGACTAGTAATGAACACAGTAATTATTAGTTTTATGAACATGATAGCTTGCCAAATCCCATACCACAAACTATTTTATGGATTAGCATCATTTAAGAAGCAAGCAAAATGTAAAAACAAACCCCCCAAAGTCTGTTTATTCATTCATTCATTCTACAGTGTTTATTGAGGACCTACTGTGTACCAGGCACCATTATTGGCAAGAAGTGAAATAAACAAACGCCCTGCATGAAACTTAACGTGGGAGCAGGAGATAATTAAGCACCAGCTCTGACCATATGCCTTTCCTTAGGGAACACAGCAGGATGAGGGAGGGTGTGGGTATGGAGTCAAAGAAGCAAAGATACTGGTGAATCTGGGAATTCTCAGGTTAGACTGTGCCAAAGTCTTTAAAAAGAAATAGATAGAACCTTATTTTAGTTCCCCTAAAAATAAAAATAATCATCTTTCCCACAGATGATGAAGAACCTGTTAATGTAACCTGACAAGCTTGTTTTGGAAGATATTTAGAAATGTAAATATATCAAAATATGCCCCAATGCATAGCCTTGCAGAACCTCTGGGCTGGAGAAATCCTTAAATATAAGTCACCTCCACCTAGACCAATGTTTCCAAACTTTTCTACTGGGAAGCGTGTGAGGACCCTAGGGCTGCCCTATCAGGAAGACAGGATGACAGACTTTCTTCCTTAGTGTCATTAACTTTGGGCCACCTCTGTCCATCCATCCATCCATCCATCCATCCACTTATCCATCCATCTATCCATCCATCCATCCACCCACCCATCCATCCTTACATACATGTTTATGGAATGCTCACTATGGACCAGGCAATGTTGGGAACGCAATTGTAGGAAAGACAGACATGGCTCCTGACTTTATGGAACTTTTAGTATTATGAGGAAGACGCAGTAATCACAGCCAATTGTAAAAAGCAGTATTGGCAAGTCATGCTTTTGGTCCAGCCCTCTTCTTGACTGGGGACCACACTGGCAGGTGCCTGGCTGGTGTGAGAGACATGGAAGTCTGGTTCTATCAGCCTTTGTGCAGCAGAGACAACTTATTTCCAGTGCATTAAGGAAAATGATACTGTCTACACCCAGTTTAAATTGTGGGCCAGTTTAAACAACTGTGTTAGTTTCCTTAACACAGTATTTTGGTTTTGCATATGTATTGATTTTTCTAAGTGCCCCCAGGACACTGCCTTATGTGTCTTGGTGAGGGTGAAAATTGGTTGTCCTGCCCCGGCCGTTCTGTCACATGGTTGATATAAGAATCTAGTTTCAGCCGGTGGTTTTCAGGCCAAAGCAACTGCACTGACGGAGATTTCCCTGACATCTGATTTAAGGTTGTAGAAGACCCCGATTTATCGACTGACATCGCCCTCTTTTCTGACCTTTCTTTGCTATAAATAAGGCCCTCCCAGCCAACAGCACAACCAAAACTTCCCTTCAAGATGCCCAGGACTTGAACACATCAGAAAGCCCTGGTGGGCCGCGTTCTGAGTTGACTCAGAATGGAGCAGGGCTTAAAGCCAAGGCATCTCTTTTACCTTGCTTCTTATGATTTATATTTTAAGAAGCTTATGGGAAAGAATCTCTAAAAAACATTTAGATATAGCTTTCATATTAATATTTTATTATAATAATAATTGTAGCAAGCAGACATTTACTGGGTGTTCACTATGGTCCAGAAATGGTTTGAAGACATATGTTCTAAGAATATGTCTATTCATTTCAATCTCACAACAACCCCACGAGGTGGCCACTCTTGCATCCTGTTTTATAGCTGAGGAAGCTGTGGCACACGAAGGTCAAGGAACTTGAGGAAAGTTGCAGAGCTGTGAGTGTCAGACAGAAGATCTGAACCCAGCCAACTTGGCTCCGCAGTGTGTACTCTGGACTGTTTCTCCTTTCTGCCTCTTGAGCGAACTCTGAAATACTAAAGTACTTAATGCTAAATCAATGTTTGTTGGAGCATGTATTGAATCACACGACTTCCTTTACTTAAGTCTTTTCTCCACGCAGAGACTCTTTGAGGCCTGTTTAAATCATAGGCATGAAAGAGCCTGGAATGTTGTGATATGTGTTCGTAAGTTGAGATGGTACTTTAAACTTACATGGGTGCTGGATGTCATCACGCTCCAAATTCTGCAAAAATGGTGATCAGGGCTTCCCTGGTGGCGCAGTGGTTGGGAGTCCGCCTGCCGATGCAGGGGATGCGGGTTCATGTCCTGGTCCGGGAAGATCCCACATGCCGCGGAGCGGCTGGGCCCGTGAGCCATGGCCGCTGAGCCTGCGCGTCCGGAGCCTGTGCTCTGCAGCGGGAGAGGCCACAACGGTGAGAGGCCCGCGTACCGCAAAAAAAAAAAAAAAAAAATGGTGATCATTTAACTTAGGATTCTAATAACTAAGAGTAACCACAGCATAAAAAATTTAACTTTACCCATTTTAAATTTCACCTACCTAAAAATAACAGGCCCATGAAAGTAACCGATAGTTAAATGTGCAGTTTGACGCGGCTCAGGTTTCTTTACGGAGTTAACCAGGACCTTTGAACTAAATCCTTGTTGTATTTTGACACATTTGTCTATTGCCTACAATTTATTTCAAAATAATTTTTATACCAGTTTAATTGTTAATTGTTTTCAAAAATACTTTTTTTCGCTACAAGACAAAAAAGTGCCTATGAAGAATGTATTAAAGACTTCAGCTGAGAGAGATGTGGATTACTTGGGAGGAATCCACTGCATTATCTTTTTTATTATTCTATATTATTTAATTTCTTTAGTATTCTTCCTGCCTTCTTCCTCCCTACCCATGCCCCATACACATACACATATGCACACGCACACGCACACACACATGCGTGCATGTCCAGACCCCGACAATCCCAGGCACAGCGTTAGAGAGAATAAGTGCAAGAGTGGAATGGGAGCGGTGGAGAGCATCCATTCTTAATGGTCGGGTCCACGTCCTGGCAGTGGAGATGGGCATCCAGTCCTACTTCCTGTTCCCATCCCAGGCTACTTCATAGCATAACTGCCTTGCTTGTGCAGAAATAATCAAATAAGCAAGTACATCCATCGAAAAGTAAAGCATAGGTCTTTGTTAGCAGCTTTGATGCAAAGTCACAAAAAAAATTGCCCCTATAGTTTTATTGATTTTTTTCTTTGGTGCTGAACCCCAGGAACGAACCAGCCCCTATAGTCCTTTTTGTTTTTTTTTTTAATATCTAAACAAAATTTTTACTGTGGTAAAGTACACATAAACTTACCCATCTTAACCATCTTTAAGTGTGCAGTTCAGTCGTATTAAGTCCATTCACATTGTTATGCAGCGTCCTCACCATCCATCTCCAGAACTCTTTATCTTGCAAAACTGAAACTCTAGACATGAAACGGTAACTCCCCATTCCCTGCTTCCCTCAGTCCCTGGCAACCACCATTCTACTTTCCGTCTCTAGGACTTTGACTACTCTAGGTACCATATATAAGAGGAATTAGACAGCATTTGTCGTTTTGTGCCTGACTTTTTCCCCTAAGCGTAACGTCCTTAAGGTTCATCCATGTTGTAGCACATGTCAGAATTTCCTTCCTTTTCGCCACCCCCTAGAGTCTTAATAGGCCGTGATTACTATAGATCCATCCTACTTTCACAAGTTATTCTGCTCTGGAGCCATCTCTCACCTAGGCCGTCTGCTCTCGACTTTATTGAAAACAGAAGCTGCCTCCTTTCCTCTGCTTCCCAGCCTTTGAATGTGTCTATGAGGAGTGCACTGTATTGCAGTGTGCTGTTGCCATGTTTTTCAGGGATCTGCACAGACTTCCTCCCAAGTGACCTGCCAGTAAAGTAAATAGGAGGGGCGGGGGTGTGAGTTTCTACCTCTCTCCCTCTAGTGGGGCTGCTGAGGTACCGACAGTCTAAAAGATTGCCCTGGATCTGGGGCTGCGCAGCCTTGCAATAGAGGGCATGGGGGCAGGCATTCTGAGCCACTGCTGTGTCTGGTTTATATCTTTTTAATGCAGAGACCCCTTACAAATTGTTCTTGGAAATAACTTACTTAATGATTTCCTCAGATTTCAACTATACTAAATAATTTGTTAAATAAAAAGAAATATTGATATTAAAGGGGAAAAAAGAAATTACTTCCATTAGCAAACAGAGCTTCCATTCAAATTTAATTAACCAAGAAGCCCCCAAACCACAGAGTGTGTCACCCAGCATTGACAATTAATTAGCTTTGCTCTGAGAGAGCTACAGGTATTGAGCAAAGAGTTATGGATTAAAGGCTTTGTTTTCTTTGCAACCGCGGTCCATTTCTAGCCATCACACCTTGATAGCAGCTCGCTGCTTCAGGCAGCAAATCATATCTGAAGTATGTAATTTCATGTCAGTTTTTAATTTTACATGATCAAAGCATGGGAACAATGAGAATAAAGCACTGTTTCTTTGACAATAAAGACATTAAAAGTGAACAACACAACTGCTTTTCAGTTTCTTATGCTTTTCAAGGTAATTTTCTACCAAACAGCTAAGGAAGATAAATATTACGGAAAACTAGGGAATTAATGGTTACCTTTGGCTTTTAAATGGGCTCTCGGTTTACGGTAGATCGTGCAGTTTCTTCCTTTGAACACTACATTAGCATATGTATAAATGATTTAACTAGAAACGACTGGCGTTAGCATCTAAAAGGCCACATGATGGAATGAAAAGAACATTAGATTCATTAGATTCTTGAAATCACATTATCTAGAATATGCGTATTCCTTGAAGGAATCATAATTTTACTGGGCTATTTCTTGCAATGTAGTAGATATCCATACATATATTATGGACAGTTGTTTCTCTGCAGAAAAATCAGACACTGGCATTCCACAAGGAATGGGCTTTAATTAGCCTATGATTGTCTTTTTCTCTGTCTTTATTTATAAGCAACTGAAATACCTAGATTGTAGATACATGGTTTTTATCAATTCCATTCAAGAAGACCAGCCAATTCTCAATTATTAATGTCCGTGAAAGACAGCAGTACTAACAATTAACTACAGAAAATCCGAACCAACTTTTTGGGGATGGATTTTTAAACTTACAATTGCACTGACTTGGGTCTGGTGGCTTAGGTGTTTACTGTCCTCTTTTCTTTTTAACTTTATTTATTTATTTTTGGCTGTGTTGGGTCTTCGTTGCTGCACCCGGGCTTTCTCTAGTTGTGGAGAGCGGGAGCTACTCTTCTTTGCGGTGCGCGGCCTTCTCATTGCGGTGGCTTCTCTTGTTGCAGAGCACGGGCTCTAGGTGCATGGGCTTCAGTAGTTGTGGCTCGCGGGCTCTGGAGCGCAGGCTCAGTAGTTGTGGTGCACAGGCCTAGTTGCTCCGTGGCATGTGGGATCTTCCCGGACCAGGGCTCGAACCCGTGTCCCCTGCATTAGCAGGTGGATTCTTAACCACTGCGCCACCAGAGAAGCCCTACAGTTCTTTTAATTTATTCACTGAGCCCAATTTGCAAAGCTCTGGCTCTGGAGGAGGTTAGAAGCGCCCTGGTTTCCCTGGTACTAAGCAGGCTCGGGTTGGGCAGATCAGGCCAGGGACCTAAAGCTCTGCAGCAGGGAGCATCTGGTCAGAAGGGACTGATGGCCAGACAGTCAGTTGGCACAGGGAAAGGTGCATGAGGACCTTAGTGCAAATAAGGAAGAAAGACAAGGAGATCCATCCAGGCTGGGGCAGAAGGCGTCTAAGCTGAACTCAAGTGGGCAAACAGAAGCCAAGATGTAGGCGATCAGGAAGCCAGGTTAGGAGTCTGGGATGACCAAGACCAGGGTTTGGCACAGGCTATAGAGCGGTATCAGGAGTGGGGAGAATTGGAGCACAGCTGGAGCTGAGTCCTCAAATCAGGTGCCTGACCACTGTCACCAGGTCAGACAGCAGGCAAGGCTGTGTCCCACAGGGATGGGGCAGTGTGCCTGCCCTGTGCTTTACCCTCATGTGACCTTATCCAGGCCATCTGTAGTCAACACCCTTCAAGCAGAGTGCCCTGGAGGCGCACCTCCAGACCTCTGTGCCCGTTCTGCTTTTTCCCTACTCGGTAAAGTCCTTAGGAGTGTCGGAGTTGGAGTCTACCGCGCCAGATCAGCAGGCAGGAAGGAAGTGTAGCCTTGCATGTCTGCATGGAGACAAGTAATGAAATAAAGAAGCTATCAGCTATGGAGTCACGAGCTGAAGTGTATGTCACATGGCATCAAAGGCAGCTTACAAATCAGCAGTATGTTCCTTTAGACTTTTATATTACACATCAAATGAGAATAAATTTTGGTTTATTCTATCCTCCAGTGTCCTTGAAAGAGTGGGGTGCTCTCTCTTAAAATATGAAAGGTTGATGAGGCCTGAAGCAAGTTGCATTTTTCTGAGGTCACTGATGCTCAGAGACAGAACTTCCCAGTTTCTGACGTGTTTTCCTCTAGGGCTTGACCGGAGCTGGTTGTCTCGGCAGTGTTCGGGTCTGACTTACTAGGTTTGCCGGACACACGGAAATAGAAAATGAAGGCCCAGGTGTCCTCAGGCTGCCAAAAGAGTGCAGCCCCAACTTGTCAAGTTCTGGATGAGATTAAGTTCGTTAGGAGTTCATTGGGAACCTCCTCTTGGGCCCTGGAACCTAGCCTCCTGCAGATGGCGTCTTGGCCATTAGTGAAGGCGCTCCCTCAAAGCCCCCATCACATGAAATATTAAACGTAGCTGCCAAGATCAGCTGCGATGTCTGGTATCCCGCTGCCACGCGGCCCGAGGTGAACAGAGCTTGGGAGACCACAGAGTACTGAGCAGCTGCTGTATAATGAGCTGAAAGGGCTTAACCCCTGGCAAGACAAGTGGAAGAGTCTTTCTTAAAATGCTCCAAATCCCAGCAGACACCGAGGAAACTTACCTGAGCCCTGAGAAACCAGAGCATCAGAGAGACGGAGACAAAGGGCCTTGGCAGGTCATAGATTCTGCCACAGACACAGTGTTTATTTAGTGTTCCTAAAATCCAGATTTCCACAGCCAGGAAATAACAGATTCATGCTCTGTACTCTTGTTTAGCCTTCCATGCCAATGGCTAATTCTTTTATTATTAAATATCTCCTGCTTTATTGTGTGTATGAAAGTGTTTCTCTTTTCACATAAGGAGCTTGTCTCAGCAAACACTTTCCTAGGAACCTGACTTTCAGCAAAGGAGAAGATTTTACTTTGAATAGCTTCTGTAAAAAAAAAAAAATTAGCTTATGAATGGGCTCCTTTTCATCCCGTTGTTTTTGCCTTCTCACTTGGGCCATGAAAAATCCAGAAACGAATGGATTAGCTATATTCACCAACAGTATGGTTTTC
Source organism: Stenella coeruleoalba (assembly GCF_951394435.1). NCBI lineage: Eukaryota > Metazoa > Chordata > Mammalia > Artiodactyla > Delphinidae > Stenella > Stenella coeruleoalba. The sequence continues at coordinate 149,323,424 of NC_137169.1, read as the reverse complement.
AAATTTTGCTTTTTACTTTTTTTGTACCGCTAGGCATGAGTGAATGGTGAGCAGTTCAGGGAAAGCTTCCAGCTTCTCCAAGCTTCTCTTTCTCGGCTGCTGGAGAGCCAGTAGAAAGTTCTCAGTAATGTTGGGTGGTGTGGATTCTTCTCATTGCCACAATTTAGGAGTAGATTCTTGAACACAGAGCAGCTGCGGTGTGACTCAGAGATGGCTTGAGTGACGTGCATAGCCTACGGATTGCATAGTTCTTTTGCGTATAGTTGTCGTTCAATAAGTATTGATTGATTGATTGAGTTTCCAGAACATTGTGTTGCATTCTCAGCAGCTTCCAGCATTCTTTTTGTGTCTGTAGAGGGAGAAGCATGAGGCGGTGGAGGATGGTACCTAGAATGGTGCCTGGTGGTGGTAGCTGTTGTATTGTAACTGTCATGCAAGGACTCCCTCCGGGTTGGGACTATAGGAACAGAGAAAGCATTTTCATATAATTTGCCTTTCACATCCTAATTCTGGGCATGACCTGACTCACTCAGCTGAGACATTTTCCTCCTGTGATGTGAAGGTATGTTGCTAAGCAACTGGATCAGTAATTGGTAAATGCTTATATATGATTTGATTTGAGTTACATACAAAAATATGTAACTGCTTTTTCTGTCTTCATTTTTAGGCAAGTGATTATCATTTGGTTTTATGTTGCCCAAACAAAATAAAATAACTGCTCTTATGTATCAAATTGCATAACAGCATGAAGTGGTAGACCGACCCTGAGTCTAAAGCAGAAAACTCAAATCCTAGATCCCAGGTATGAAGATCACTAGTCCTGTGACTGTGGATAAAATCAGGTAACTTCTGTGCCTTCATTGCTTTTTAAATCTGTAATTTATGGTACAAACACCTTCTCTGCTTGCCTCATAGGGCTGAGTGTGATGGATGTGACAATGTGTGCAAAATGCTTTAGAAAGAGTAAAACATTCCAAGGTCTAAGCATTTCTAGAACTCCAGATACATAGTCTTGGGACTTTGCATATGTTGGTGTAACTCCAAAGGCGAGATCGATTAAGAAGCCTTGAGTGGGTGCGCACTTTGCAAAAAGGTACAAAGCTATGGGGCAGGAAATAAGCTGCAGAAGAAAGGAAACACGTATGAACCTTCAGTGAGTTGATAATTCAGTGATGGAGGCAACACTAATGGCACCCAGAAGGAAAGACCACACTGCAAAGCAGCATCTCATTAAGTGTTACAACATAAGACATAGACTCTCAAGACCAATTGCTGAGGCCTGAAGTAGTTGATGAGGGCAACTTGTAGAAGCTTTGATGAATGGGTAAATTTTTAAGAGAAGAATAAGGGAAAATTCATAGAGATTATCACTATGGGTTAATGCTGTGCAGTAAGTTGCAAAAATCCATCCGTTTTCAAAGTATAATAGTGTCTGGCGGTAGTGTTTTAACACAATATTGTTTGAGGTTAACGGTCAGCCATGTTTTGTCTCCTAGCAGTAAACATTTTATTTGAAGTCATGTCATGAATTACCTTCCTACACTAATGAAATGGATCATTTACATAAAAATCAGAAAAACCCCAAGACCCATATGCTTTTCCGTCTCTGGAGACACAGAAATGACCTCAGTGACAGCCAATTAGAAAATGGAAAGGTGAAGGAGGACGCTCTTTATTCCCTGTTTGGAGAGTTTCCAAAATGACTAACATGCTTCATGGCAGTGCCAGAATACTTTTAAATAGGTGTTATTTCAAAGTGAAGCATAACTGGTATTTTTTTCCATATAGATGGATATCTTAATTGTTTCCAGACGCTTTGCCTCAGACCACTGGCTCTTGTCATATATCCTCGCTATTTATAATCCGTTCTATTTTCTTCTACCCCTGTGTCACTGACCCCATGGATTTCCTGGGAGCTGCTGTGATCTGTCACGTCATTGCTTATTATCAGACAGTCTCAATCCTCAGAGCATTGAAATATTTTATCATGGCACAGAAGCCATTGGCGCCCGGCCACTGTCACGTTAAATTGCAGCCTGGATTGTCTTTTACCTGCTGACGGTGGCAATTTTACCACTCTCATCCCCCTCCTGGGTCAGGACCCTCTGTGGGCAGCAGATGTGGCGGTTCTGAGGGCCTTACCCTGCCCTCCTCTTGAGCAGTTTTTCAGTTAATATCTCACCAATCAATCGCCCGGGTCCCATTTAGTAGAGCTTGCATGACCTCTTAATTTTTATAAACCTTTTACCCACCTATCCAAGCATCTCACAGTCCAACACCCCCCTCAGACAGGATGAAATGCTTTCAGGATGTGGTCAGCAACACATGGGACATAGAATTTTTTAAAGGATAGAGAATTCTTAAAAAACGACTATACTGCCTGATATTCCTGCTTGGTATTCCCTAAGGAAAGTTCTTATTTTTTTTTTTTTTTACATCTTCTTAACCCTAGAGATACATATACTCATTTTTTAAAATTAATTAATTAATTTATTTTTGGCTAATTAATTTATTTTTGGCTGTGTTGGGTCTTCGTTTCTGTGCGAGGGCTTTCTCTAGTTGCGGCGAGCGGGGTCCACTCTTCATTGCGGTGCGCGGGCCTCTCACTGTCGCGGCCTCGCTTGTTGCGGAGCACGGGCTCCAGACGCGCAGGCTCAGTAGTTGTGGCTCACGGGCCTAGTTGCTCCGCGGCATGTGGGATCTTCCCAGACCAGGGCTCGAACCCGTGTCTCCTGCATTGGCAGGCAGACTCTCAACCACTGCGCCACCAGGGAAGCCCCGAAAGTTCTATTCTTCATGAAGCTAATAATTCTTAAAATGTTGTTAGGTCAATGTATTAGTAATCCCTATACACTAAGGGTGGTAGATCCCCAACTTAAGTCTCATGGGATGCACTTAGAATGAAGCGCTTTCCATTGAAACACTCCGTATTTCTGAAAATGCAAGGTCAAATAGTCTATCGCACAAATGCAAAAAAAAAAAAGAAAAGTCAGAAAAGCCCCAAAAGTTTCCCCTCTGATCTGTATAACGGAGACCTAAGACTCTCTCCCACCTAACCAATTAAATTTACTAGATAATTATTTGCCTTTTTTTTTTTTTTTTTGCGGTACGTGGGCCTCTCACTGTTGCGGCCTCTCCCGTTGTGGAGCACAGGCTCCGGACGCGCAGGCTCAGCGGCCATGGCTCACGGGCCCAGCCGCTCCGCGGCATGTGGGATCTTCCCGGACCGGGGCACGAACCCGTGTCCCATGCATCGGCAGGCGGACTCTCAACCACTGCGCCACCAGGGAAGCCCTGCCTCTTTCTTTTAAATCCAGGTAGATCTGGCCAATGAGCACCAGTAACTGTCCCATGTGAAGGTCATCTCAATTCTAAACTGATTCCTGAATTCAGATGGCATCACATAGATGTGTTAGGATAATTGTCTCCTATATGAGATGAGTAAGGCAATGGAGAGAAAGGGTAGAGCCCAGAGCAAAAATCTGAGCTCACTAGGTTTAAATTCTTTCCAGGTTCACATCATTGCTCCTATCCTCACAAGTCTGATACTGCTTTAGCATGGCATCACTTCCTTTATAGGAGCTTAGTGAATATTAATTTCATCCTGCTAGGGAGGCCACCTTTTTTTCTTGAAATAAGGTTCAGAGAATTAGATGAAGCCCATGGATATTTAAAGATGTGTGCAGGCATGAATAGCTCTCGGAAATATGTGATACTGTCCATGGTAGGAATGAGACAAGTGAATATTACTTATAATAGTTTTTTAGGTTAATTTTTTGTTGTTTAAAATCTTATAAGACAACCCACGCATCTGTCCCTTTCCTTATGAAGAAAACTTGTGTAAGGCATTAATAACACAAAATACACTTCTAGCCCAAATGTCTTTTCCTTTTCAATTCTTTCACGATTGCTTCTTCTTTATGTCACTGAATAATACAATTATACATGAATGATTTCTGTACTTCAACCTTCTCCTGTCTGCGTGTCATTGAAGTACTATATAAAAAGATCAGAAGATGCTGACTTCCAAGAAATCGCAACATATAAAATAGAGATCAAACAGTTGGTGATGATGATGTCAAAATTAAAATAAAATGTTCTTATACACTATATGGCTCTAAAATGTGATTTCTACTGATTTCTAAATTCTAGACTTCTTCTAATGTATGTATCTTATATACCTGTTTTCAGAAGAGAGTAATTTTTTATGTATTCTCCAAATAATTTACTGTATTCCTATTTTTCTGCATTGAAGCCAACAGAGGCTTCCCTAAATGAAATAGAGGTTCCAGGAATCATTTCAGAAACTGCATTGGAAGAGATTTTGGAAACCATCTGATGTTCCCAATGCATGCTTTCATCTCCCTGACAGTCCCTGTAAATGGTTTTGTAGCTACTACTTGGACACTTTCAATGACAAAAGCTATTTCATGAAGCAGACCCATCACTAATGGATTACTCCAATTTTTAGAAAGATGCCCCTTTCACTTATAAATCCCCAAATGCCTTTACGTTTCACCTGCCTGTTTTGCTGCCTATTCAGAGATGATCTGAAGCAATATGGGGAACAGAGACCTAGATTCAGTCTCAGCTCCACCACGTATTGTATTCCTCCAAAGTACCATCTATTAAGTACTTCCTGTGTGCTAAACCCTTTACCTGCACTCTTATTTAATTTTCATAAAGTGTCTATAAGGGTAGAAAATATTTTTGCTCTATCTTACGATGCAGAAACTGAGGCTTGATAATAATATGTGTAATAATAATATTGATGATGATAGTATTGTTGAACGCCAACTATATGCCAGGTGCTATGCTAGGCCCTTTACACGCATCATAAACATTATCAGAATTTAAGTAACTTGCCTATTATCTACCTAGTATCTGAAGCAGCTGGATGTTCAAATTCAGGTCAGATAGTCCAAGGAATCTGGATTTAACTCTTTAAGACTCATTTCTTTGTCTGTTAAATGGGAGTACTATTATTATTTTCCTCACAAAGTTTTCTGAGATTCAAAATGATGGCCTATGAAGTTATCTGGCATTATTGCTTGAAAAATACTTCCTGCTACATGTTATTTATTCATTTTTTTAAAGACAGTTTTTTAGAAAAACTCTTCCTTCCCCTTTCTCCAGGTTTATATTCTCCAGGCTAAATGTTCCCAGTTCCTTCAGTCTTTATTCACGTCATTCAACACGCAGGTATGACAGCCTGCCCTGTTGGAACTTACATTCTAGAGAGGAAACAGACAATAAACAATAAACCTGATAACTAAGTAAATCATCTACTATGTTAGAAGATATAAGTGCCATGATGGGGAGGGTGGGTGGGTAAGGCATGCAGGGCAAGGGAAATTAGGAGATGGGGAGTAGGTGACCATGTAGCCAGCTACCGCCAAACCTAGTGGCTTTAAAGCAGCAATGATGGTGTATTACCTCTCATGGTTTCTGGAGTTCAGAAGTTCTGACAAGACAGAATGGGGATGTCTTACCTCTGCTCCACGATGCCTTGGGCCTCAGCCAGAAGACTTGAAGGGTGGCACCTGGAATCATCTAAAGGCTCATTTACTCACATGTCTGGTAGTTGACACTGGTTGTTCACTGGAGTCCTCAGTTCTTCTCTACATGGCCTTTTCCACATGGCCTGGGCCTTCTCGTGATGTGGAAGCTGAGTGCCAGGGGTGAGAGAGACAGGTAGAAGCCATATTGCTTTTTATGACCTAACCCTGGAGACCATACAACATCATTCCCACCATATTCTGTTGGTCAAGGCAATTTCAGAGTTCTGCTTGGGTTCAAAGGGAAGGAAAATAGATTCCACCTCTCAATGGAGAAGTGTCAATTTCATGTCATAGAAGAGCATGTGGGAGGGGATACATGTTGTTGCAGCCATCTTACAGTCTGCTATGGTGTGCAGGGTAGGTTCATTGATAAGGGTTCATCTGAATGAAGATTTAAAGGAGGTAAGGGAGGGAGCCGTATGCCTATCTCTATCTAGGGCAGAGCATTCCAGGCTGAAGCAAGAGCCTGTGCAAAGGCCCTGAGGTGGGAGCGTACCAGGAGTATTTGGAGGCTGTTATGGCTGGAGCAGAGTAACTGAAGAAAAGAGTAGTAGGAAAGGTGGTCTGGGAGATATGAGGGAAGATATACGGAAGGGCTTATAGGCCATTGTAGTTACTTTGGCTTTTACTATGAGATGAGAAGCAAAATGGAGGGTCTTGTCTGGTTATGTTTTAAAAGAATCAGTCTGGCAACTGTGTGGAAAATAGATTGGGCCAGTGCAGTGGGAGGTGGCAGGGCAGGTAACAGAAGAAGAGAGACAAGTTAGGAGACTACTGCAGTAATCCAGGCAAGAGAGGTTAGTGGCTCAGACTAAGACAATATCAGTAAAGGTGGTGAGAAGGGTTAGATCATAGGTCTATTTCGAAATTACGGCCAACAGATTTCCTGATGGATTGGATGTTTGGTGTGAGAAAAAGAGGAGGCAAAGATGTCTGCGCCATTGTAAGGATGGAATTGCCATTTTCTGAAATAGGGAAAACTAAAGGCATACAGCTTTTTAGGAAAAGATCAGGAATTTAGCTTTAGAGATGCAAGTTTACGATACCTATTGGATATCTGAGTAGAATCGTTTTAGTGTGTTTTTGTTGTTGTTTTGTTTTACTGAGGTATAATTGACATACAACATTATATTAGCATCAGGTGTACATCGAGATTTGTATATTTGTATAAATTGCAAAGTGCTCACCACAATAAGTCTAGTTAACATCTGTCACCATAGATGTCCTGGCACCTAAAGAAGAAAGTATAAAATAGTAGAAGGATCTCGTCAGCGCTCTGATTGGGCAGGTAAGGTGGGGCTCAGAACCATGACATTTAGCAATCGTGGAGGTCATTCACAGCCTTGACAAGAGCTGTTTCAGAGGAGCTATGGACCACATGCCTGACTGCAATGAGCTTATAGGCAAAGGGAGGAGATGAACTAGAGAAAGCAAGTATAGACAACACTTTCCATGAGTTTTGCTGCAAAAATGAGCAGGAAACAGAGCAGTAGCTGGCTGGGTAAGAAGAATGAAGAGAAGGGCTTGTGTTTTCTTTTCCGAGGTGGGAGAAATAATAGCATGTTTATATGCCTTTGGGAATGATGCAGTAATACAGTGAAATTGTGATGTTATAGGAAAGAGAGAGGGAGAGAGAGGGGGGAATAGAGCACTGGATTGCTGTTCTTGGGAATGTCCTTCATATACTTCCATTTCAAGGACCCTCACTTCCTCCTCTGCAGGGTCTATGTGGGGAGAGTAAGTGGGCATGGGTAGTAGAGATAAGAAAAAGGAAAAAAGAAGCCAGCAGGCTACTACCTCTTCTGAGCTGCCTTTGAGTGTCACTCCTCCTCTCTGTCTCCACATTTGGACCGGGAACCCACAGCAGCTCCTTGGTCCTTTTGCCACCGTCCAAAAGAATCCTAACGTGAATGGATTAAACGCCACCTTTCGGTTCCTAGCAGATCATCATCTTCCGCCTTCTTTCTAACTCTCCTTTGCCTATAGGCGTCCTGACTTGAAAGCAGTAAGGGGCTGCTGAGCAGAGGCGTGAGTGTCAGAAGCATGCGATGCCCACACCCACCTTTGGAGGAGTCACTGTTTGTTCAGGGAGAGAATCTCACAGAATAAGGAAAACTGCCAAGAGATGCGCCAGACCAGCCGCTGAACAATTCCACTTCACCTTTCGTTTTAGAGGGACAGCATCAGGAAGCGTGACAAAGAAAGCACGAGAAAAAATTACTCCTAGGTTTTTCTTTTTGCTGTTTGGGAAAAGAAAGCATGGTGGAAATCTCCTTTTAGTGTCTTCATTTTTCATCACCCTACAGTAGAGCCACCATAGAGGTCCCTAAGTTTGGCACATGGCGTTGGGACTGTGCGGGTATCATTCCATCACAATCTGTCACTCCTCATGCATCCCATTCCTCTGTATTTCACTCTTGTGAAATAGATGTTCAGTTTTACAGCTAAGGAAAATTAAGCTTTGAAGTGGTAATTCTCTTTGCTGTATTTGTTCAGTGGCCATTTTGTAGCTCAGGGGATTTGTCAAAAGCACGGCAATTACTGACACAAAATTAAAACTAACCAGTCCAGAGCTTAAGATTCAGATATTAAGATGGAAGTTGGGGGGAAAGGGGTGCAAACGATGCTGATTTAATCTTTTTGGCCTGCTTTGCTTATGACCTGTTATGCAATTGGTAAGAACACAGGATGGATTGTAAGGTTTTGATGTGTAGAATAAAGTCACGGTAGCCCATTTGTTTTAAGCAGCAGCTAAAATGTTTAATAACCTTTGGTAAGGAAATTGGAATTCTTAGAACATGAGTATAGTGTGAAAAACACCAAGAATGAACCCAGAAGTGAGTATGTTACAGTCTGTGAAATGCCCTTGCCTGATTTTCCCTTCTTCTCTATGATAAGATGGTCATGTTTTAGGTGTCGCAGAACACTTGAACGATGGAAGATGTGATGTGAACAATCAATGTTATTAACGATGCGTCACCTTCCCTCTCACCTTTCTGTTTGCATCCCCTGCCCCCTTTGTGGATTCTGACTGTATCACCCCTTGCACTTGCCCATGAACTGCATTTTGTGGTGAAAGACCACCCTACATAAAAGCCTGTTTTCCACCTGAGCCACGCCTAGTCTCAGAACCCTACACCTTGGCTGGAGTTTATTCTGTTTGGGTGTTATGTTTCTAAAACCGTTTGGTTTGTATTTCCCGTTGTGCTGGGGTGTGTGTTTTTCTTCCACAGTCACGTCCACAGTATGCCTTGAGTGGTCACCACGTGCTTCTTCCTCAGACTGGTTTGGATTTTACAAGGTGTTAGAGTTCCTAAAAAACTCATAAGGTCTCTCACATTTGAGTTTATACCAGAAGTTATGGAATGATTAACCTAATAGGTGCTGTGTATCCCCAAAGATGGCCAGCTTTATTCATGCTTAAGCTGAGTGTTTGTGGAAAACCAACAATTCTTTGTAGATCGCAGCTGCAGGACCGTGCAATGCTGTGGTGTCGCTCTGCCGTGTAAGTGATTGGGCAGCTCCCTGGGTTCACTCGGTTGCAGTCAGGGGCTACCACCAGGCACTCGGAGGAAGAAGAGAGAACCGTTTAGCTGCAATCAGAATTAGGGGCTTCTTTAAGAGAAGGAACAGAAAGTGACCCTAGCATATCTGATTGTGAATATATACTTTTTGTGAATTGTGAATATACTTTTTCCTTTATTGTCTTTTTCTGAATTTTTCCCTCCAGAGCTGCCCAGAAGTTAAATCTATCTTCTAAAAAGAAGAAACATCGGCCTTCCACTTCTTCTGTCACCGAGCCACCTCTCTTTGCAACCAGCTTCAGCGGGATTCTGCAGACTTCCCCACCCCCGGCCCCGCCCTGCCTGCTGAGGGCCGTCAACAAGGTGAAGGACACCCCAGGCCTGGGCAAGGTAGGCACCTGTGCCATGTGCCACGCTGGCTCTGTGTGTGGGGCTCTGCATCAAAGGCAAGGACGAGAATGAGGGCTCGGCTTGTTTGCTAAAACAAGAAGGTGTCAGGGAGAGAAGGAGAAGAAATGAAAGTCGTTTGGAAGTACTGTAAAATTTTCTTTGGTTACATATACTAGTAGTAAATTAAGACATTCCAATTATTGGAGATGTGGTTTGATTTTGGCAGAAAGAAAACAGCCTTGTATTGTTTGACAGAACTGTACCCAATTAAAGAAAAGACCCCATAACACAAAAGACAGAGGCAGAGGCAGGAGAGACCAAGAGACACGGTATAGGAATAAGACATGAAGATGCTTCGTCACTTCCCTGGCAGAGTTTCATTGTTCCTCCCCTTCAGAGAAATCCCAAGTTCTACTTTTGAACCAGACCACTGGTGGGATTTCTGGGGAGCATTTTCTGTGTGCCATTCTAGCCAAGAAATGCAATTTTGAATTGTTAGAACTGCTTAGAAAGAGATGGGGAACATTATGATGAGATGTAGAAACACCATCACGAGACCTGGCTCAGCTATGTTTGGGGTAACTTCGTTTTTAGATGTCATCTCTTAACTGTCTCTTCTGAGATAAACGTCTGGGTGAAGTAACTTATGGTTTACTCTTCAATGGGTAAATAAGCTGTGACTTATAAAAACATTTAGTCGAAGAAAGCGGTGGCTGTTTTCTTTCTTTTACTTTCCTCAGAAGGAGGATGGTACACACCACCTTGCCAGTTTCCCGCCACCCGCTTAACAGGACTCATTTCGGGAGGTTGCAAGTCTTGCTGAAGGGCATGGCTGCTCAACTGTGTGGACGATTTTACTTATTCAGGTCACTGATTCCCTTTCACCTTGACCCTCAACATGATTCTTCCCGGGTTCACGGTCTTCAGTGGCCTCAGCCTCACCAGTGGTCCTTCTGGAGTTTACCCCACACCCTCTGCCCTTCTTCCTTGGTGCTCTTCTCCCTTTTCTCGATGATTTCTCCTGCCTCCTCCCATACCCTCCCACCCCCTATTTCATCACCCACTGGGAAAGTCCTAACTTGCTAAGTTACTCCTTCCAACAGAGTCTACATTTTAAGATTATGTTGAATAGAGCAATGTTTATTCTAACGGAAAGCATCCAGTCCTGGAATGTTCCATGGCATTGGGCGGGGCTTTCCCAGGCCCAGAGGTAAAGTAGGGGACCAGGCAGCCTGCGAGGGCTGCTCTAGCATCACTGGCCAGGGAGGGAGATGGAGGAAACCACACGAGCAGGAATCATGCAGGTGGGAGTGGCATCCCCGCGGGAGCACACACACTGCGGTCATAGTGGATGGCTGAGACGCTGCCTTCTAAGGAGGGTGGGTACAAGTAACTGCAGGGCTTTCAAAACTGTAGAAAACAATTGAATTGTGGTAAGGTACACATAACAGAAAATTTACCTTTTGAGCTATTTTTAAGTGTGCGTGGACTTTGGTTTTGCTAAGAGGAGTTTTGGAACTTTGGTACCGGAGCTGAACCGCCCTGGACACAGTGACATCGAATGTCTCCACTGCAGTCTCCGTCTCCTCTCCTGCTCTGAGTGACACCCTACTTCTCTTCTGAGTACATGTGAACCAATATTTAAATGCTGTCGCTCTAAAGAGGTACCAGACTATTAGCCAACCTGTGGTACTCATACACCCCACTACGGCCCTGTCCGGGACACCTCGAAATGAACCACGTAAGAAACTATCTTCCTGCATCTATAACAGTGGCCCAGTCTCTGGTTCCTAAAAGGGTTGATGCAGATACATCTTCAGGTGGGCCTGGTCCCCAAGCCTAGGGTCTTCTGTCCCTTCCTTCCCCCATCCCTTCCCCTCTCACTGGAATTCTGAGACAAAGGGATCAGGGCACCAGTCACGCACTGAACCAGCAGAAAGACTGTTTCCAGCCAGGGTGACCTGGGACTTGCATGAAAATAATCTGGAAGGCACTGGTCTAATCTTGGTTTCATGATGTACTCTATGTAGGGACCAGTTAGAAGTATAATTATAAGTAAGATAAGCAGCATAAGACCAGGTATAACTACAATTAATATTATAATCATTCACACACTAAAGCTTGCAAATCACACACTTATTTTTTTTTATTATTAATTAATTTATTTTTGCTGTGTTGGGTCTTCGTTTCTGCGCGAGGGCTTTCTCTAGTTGCGGCGAGCAGGGGCCACTCTTCATCGCGGTGCGCGGGCCTCTCACTGTCGCGGCCTCTCTTGTTGCGGAGCACAGGCTCCAGACGCCCAGGCTCAGTAGTTGTGACTCCCGGGCGTAGCTGCTCCGCGGCATGTGGGATCCTTCCAGACCAGGGTTCGAGCCCGCGTCCCCTGCATTAGCAGGCAGACTCTCAACCACTGCGCCACCAGCGAAGCCCACACACTTACTTTTTTAACGTAAAGTACTATCCGTTTCTCTCATTTGCAGTCCGATGTGCTTCTTTCAGTGGGAGAGAAAGGGTGACATTAACTAGCCAGGAATGCGGGAAGCCTGGAGTTTGTCCATGGAAGTGGGGTCACCAGACTGGGTGTCACAGAAGGTGGCAGAAGGTGTGACTTCTGTCTGACGAGTGGCCTCACGGCAGCTGTCCTGCTGAGCATGGGGGTTGGGGCATTGGTGGCGAGAAAGTGACAGTGGGAGGGGGTGTGCTCTCTGGAGGGCAGTGTCATTATATACTTTGACTTGAGGACGTGTGATTGAAGCCAGAGGTCCGCGAGCACACCTCCCATCATGCTTCCTCCTGGTGAGACGTGTGCTTCACAGAAAGCCAGACGGCCTGGCCTTGACTCTGCCACGGAGGCGCCAACCGTCTAAACTTGGTGGAGGCCCATTTCCCAGACTCATGCTTTTCCCACCCCGAGAATCCACTACAACGAGGCACTGCATTCCTCTTATCCATATGGAAAAATCCCCGTAGGTTTATTTCTGTTGCATAATTTACATGTTAACGTTTCAAAGAAATACAGTGCAGTTTCATATAGAACATAAAAGAACTGGTGCTATATAGAGATCATTACATCTGAAGTAGAAAAGCTTGATTGAAATGCCAAAAGCAACTTAATGACTTAACCTGGGCGGGGTGGGGGGGGCCCTTGAGGCGGGATGGGGAACAAACCCAGCGCAGCTGACGCCACTTCGCCCCACCTCTTATCCTTAACCACCAAGGACTTCCTCGGGAGACCTGAAGACAAGCTTTTGTGGGTTTGTTTAGAGCTCTCCTCTCATTTGTAGGCAAGACAACGGAGGCCCCGATTTTCCAGTGCCTTCTGAGTCAAGCCCAGAGGTCAGGACCTGTAAGACATTTTATTCTCTTCCGTCTCACTGGGTGGCCTCTAGATATACATGACCTTTAAAAATCTGAGTGGAGACAAGAATGTAAGGGGACCATAATGGTAGCAAAATAAATTGGGAAGCAGTCACCTCCATCCGGTGGAGAAGGACATGTGTCCCTTTTCAGAGTCATGGATGGGAGAGAAAGGGCAGTGACGGGCCATGGTAGACACACAGCGAGTCAGAGGTGCTACACTGACCCCTCCCCTTGTCCCACTGCCGGTGATTTCCAGCAACAACTTCCTCCCTCCCCGCACCCCTTTCTCCACCCAGAGTCATTGCTGGCCACCAAGTGCATCTTGAGGCAAAAGCTTTTCTGGAGGCCACAGGGATGGAAGAACTTGGGGTAACTTCAGTGCACTTGGAGCTGAATCACAACACGCTCACAACACAGGAAACACCTCAGAATCCCTAGCACCTAGAGCAGTACTTGGCACACGGCAAATATTTATTGAGCATCTTCTATGTGTCAGGCCCTGTGCTGGGCTCTAGGCTTGCCCTGATGGACACACAGGCAGAATGCCTGCCCCGACAGCACTTATAATCTAGTCATTATAACAGTCAGCCTTAGACATCTCACCGACTTGGATCAATATGAAGGACTATTTGACTTAAGGAAAAGTTGGAATCACAGACTTGAAATAATTCTGCCTAACTTTCGAGTTATATAAAGAAGCTATAGTACTAAGTGGTCTTGTAGAGACATTTTTAATGAATGGATAAAGGTGATTAGTGGATCAAAGCAGCTTAGTCCCTGTTTATATTTCATGAGTTTGGCTTTATGTAAATGATATTTCTAATCTGTTTGAAAATGGTTCCTTCTCCTAAGCCAGTAAAAGCTCTTCATGAAATTTGTTTGCACAATTAATTAACATCCATGTTTAAGGTTCATTTGTTGGTGTGTCAGACCTCTTAGTATTGAATTACAAGCTTCTAGAGCAAAGCGTCTTATCTGTTTAACTCACTCAGTATTTAGCTCTGCAGACCCACCACGGGTGCATAAATGCTTTTAAAGGTGAGAATGGTAATGGCCACAGTCACATTCATGATGATGACAGTTCACCTTGTTAATTCTACTCTTCCTGGCAGTATTCCTGAAGGGAAATACATGAAGCATGAAGGGAAAAGAAACCTTCTTTTCCTTCATAATCTCCAGGAATGTCTCAAAAAGATGGAATCATCACCACTCAGCCTTTGTTCCCCCAGATATGTTTTGGGAATATAAGAAAACTCATATAGGTGGGTGCTAGCAACAAGAGAAGAGACTCTATAGAATTTGAAAAGATCATAAAAATTGGATGAAACGAACATGAATAATTATGGAAAATTGAGCTGGAGACAGGTTGAGGAGGGCTTGTCCTACTCGATTCACTCGGTGAATATCTGTAGACATACTGTGTGCCAGGCACTGCAGGAGGTGCCACTGCTGGGGACAGTACACAGAAGCTGGTTGGCTGCTCTGGGCCACGTGCCTGCAAAGGAACGGGGAGTGTATATCCTGATCTCCATGAACTCTAGGCCCCTGTGAAAATGCCTGCCTGGCGTTCAGCCTCAGCCATCACTCCTGAGCTACAAATGCTCTTTCCTTCTCCTGGGGACCCCTGCTTATCCCTAGTCTGGGTAGAAGAAGGGTTGTGTGGTATCCGTCACACTGGATCCCCGTCGCCACTCGTGCCCATCCATCTGTGCATTTCCGAAGTGCCTCACTGAGATTTCTCCTCTGTAGACGGTGCAGCCCCAAGGCAGACAATTCCGCGGAGTCCTTGGAGTTGCGATTTAGAAATAGACTTGCTTGTTTGGCTAAATTATCTTTCTTATGCAATAAAGGCTGGAGCCATTATTCTTTTTTCTTCACAGTCCTCGATTTTAAGTCATCTGCCTCTTATTTAGCACTACTTTTCAAACCTGGTAGCAACATATTTTGACCTCTGTTAAAACATAAAACATGTATTCTCTAAATAACATCTCTCCCCGCAACACACCTGTACACACACACACACACACACACACACACTCGCACTCACTCTCACTTACTACTTTGCTCATTTACCAGGTCCTATATTATCTAGGTTTAGTTTAATTCTAGACTTCCACTTATTTGGTAGTAAACTAATAGCATGGTAAAAAAATAAGTGAACCACGTGTGCTTTTCAGTAGAGATTCTTTCCCTTTACAGATTTCTTAACGTTTTTAGAGCAGAAGTCATTCGATTACTAAACCCTTGTGACACTGTAAGGAAGAAGAAGCCAAGATAACTGTTCAATTTATGTTCTCATTACAAGAGGAAAACAATAAGATAGAAAAATTAGATTAAAATAAGATTTTTTTAAGGTACAAATGTAGCTCTTATTCATTTTTTCAACAAGTAGAAATGGCCGATGTAGCTCTCTTGTTCAGGAAATGATGCCAGGTTATACCAAGGAGAAAATGTCATGCCTTCCAGCCCACCAAGGTCCGGGTTATTTAAATAGTATGCAAATTGTCAAATTCCTCATTATCATTTCTACCATTCCTCATCCTGAAGCTTTATCAGAGAGAAAAGATTTGAGTCAGTCTGTAACATTCATTTCAAGTATTCTAATGTGATGGAAAATTCTCGATCCCACTACTCACCAGTGATTACTCCCCCCTTACACACGCCAGACAGCAGAAAGGAATCGTGAGCTTTCTATTTTGGTGTGCTTTGGGGGGTGGGGAGAAATAGACTGCGTAAATAATACATGCACATTCATCAGGATAGCTGGCCTGATAGCTTTGAAAATTGAATTGTTAGCTCTTCTGGGAAA
Source organism: Stenella coeruleoalba (assembly GCF_951394435.1). Taxonomy (NCBI): domain Eukaryota; kingdom Metazoa; phylum Chordata; class Mammalia; order Artiodactyla; family Delphinidae; genus Stenella; species Stenella coeruleoalba. The sequence continues at coordinate 149,307,780 of NC_137169.1, read as the reverse complement.
TAAACTCGTGACCTTCCAGCCCCTAATTGCAGTTCTTTTCTGTGCTCGGTTGGTTGTGGTTGACTCGGCTAAGCTCCTGTAGTTAGAGTTTGGTTTTTTTCTCCTTCCTTTCTTTCTTATTTTGACCCTTCCTCCAACCTGCATCTCCAGAGAAAGGAGACTTCGGGAAAATGTTCTGACTCAAGGGAAAATGTTCTGACTCATTAATCTTCGCGGTTTCTTCTCCCCGCACCCACGCCGCCGTGTATGCAGAGGTGCACGCACCTGTCCTAGAGCCCGCCCCCCTCCGCCGCACATGCGCAGCATGATGCTCCGCTACCGGAAACCGGAGCTCAGGAACTGCAGGTGCCGCTGTCCGGAGCGCTGCTTCTGGAGCCTGACTGCGCCGCTAAGTGATGGGGAGAGAGTTTTTTCTACACCCCCTGCCATGCCACTCTTGAATTTAGCAGGCTCATTCTTGCAAAGACGGGGAAGTATTAGGAAGATGTTCTCCATTAAAGGCCACTGGACAGAAAAGTCGTGGTAAACCACGTGTAAAAGAAAGTACGGCGGCCATTGTTGTTTTTCATTATTAACATGACTGCCGTTAAGACAGCTGACCAAGTTGTATGGATATAATTTTCTGTTGGCTTCATTATTAGGTCGAGAACGAGAAGGGTGAGGAGCACATTTCAGTTTAATTACATCAGATTTCTGATAGGATGGCACATTATATATAAAATACTCGTTTTCTGGTTTTCTTTGCCTGAAATATCTACACAGAGCAAACTGTATGAAAGGACTCTTGGGTAAGCAGGGAGGAAATTTGTACCCTTTCAATGCCAGATTACATAAAGGACACCCCAAAAATGTTGAGTATTTTAACGTAAGTCTGTTTAGTATTAGGCATCCTAACGGCATTCAGCACTGTGTAGTGCTGAATGATAGAGCTGCATGATGGAGCTGTTGTAATGAGGCAGAAACACCAAGAGCATCTAAAGGACAAGATCCTAGTGGTCCTTGGCCCTGCTTACTCCTCAGCACCTGAGTTGCCCTGGGAGGGTGACATCGGGGAGATGCTGCTGCCTAGTGCTGGCACTGTGGCGATGTGTAAGCACCATCAACATCCCTCACTGAGAAGTTTTCCCAAAGACCATCTTGTCCAGTCCTCCCACTGTGCATAGAAAGAAACTGAGGCCCAACAAGATGAAGTAACTTGTCAACCCATTTTTGTGGGAGAAGACAAAAATTTAAGCTTTGGGGTGTGAAAGATCATGAAAGTCATGAAGACTTTAAGGCAGAATTTGAGTGATTCTTAAGCTTTTCCCCCTTTATGTGACTTTCAGCTTCAATTGTAAGACTCTATTTTTTTAGGTAGTAAGTGGAACTGATAGGGAGGTGTGTGTGTGTGTGTGTGTGTGTGTGTGTGTGCACACACATGCACATACTTGTGTGGAAGGAGGTGGAAGGTGATTTTTCTAAAGGGGCTTTTTAAAGGCTATAAACCTTTACCATAATTGGAGGATAGGTTTGGGGCCTCCCTGAATACCTGTAATCCCTAATTAGCATCCTGACTTATGGAATGAAAACACGAGATAAAATGAGGGAATTCTCGTTGGAATCAGTGCCACTTTCTCAATTAAACAAAGGGCAATAAGATGGATGATAATGCCAGAATAGGGCTTTTGATCACTCTTTGTCCAAAAACCACATTTTAGTCAGGCTCAGCACAATTAGACAATTACTGATATCAAGAGTATGGGAACAGTAGGTATATTTTAAGCTAACATTTCTAACATCTTATCTTTCTGAGTCTTTCTCTTGCTGATGACTGAAAGAGAAGTTAATCATGATTTGCTATAATTATCCCATTAAAATGGGATTGATAGTAACGTTTTATTTTTAAAAAATGGTGAGTCCAAACTGCTGAGTTAATTAGAAAGTTGTCCTTTGTGCCTCAGAGTAGGAAACGCTCTTCTTGCCTACTCAATGACTAGCATAGCAAAACATTTGAATTCCTTTCTAATGCTTCACTGAACTAAAATGTATCATTATGGAGGGGGAAAATCGTTCTGATACATTCTTAAAAGCAAAACATATTTTGCTTAGATTATTAAATAGTGTCTGAAATAAAAAGCCTCTAGCTCCTGACAGCCACAACATAAGACTCCCTACGTTCTCTTATATTGCTTTACAAGTTCAGGTTAGCTCTGTTCTGTGATGCTGTCTTCGTCCGTTCCAGCTACTATCACAAAAATACCATAGACTGGGTGACTGAAACAACAAACCCTTATTTCTCTCAATTCTGAAGGCTGAGCAGTCCAGGGTCAAGGTTCTGGCAGATCTGGTGTTTGATGAGAGCTCTCTTCCTGATTTGCAGACAGTCACCTTCTTGTTGTATTTCACATGGCAGAGAGCAGAGAGAGAGCACAAGCAAGCTCTCCTGTCTCTTCTTCTAAGGACACTAACCCCATTCATGAGGGTGCCACCCTGATGACCTAATCACCTCCCAAAGGCCCCACCTCCAAATACCATCACCTTGTGGGTTAGGATTTCAATATATGAATTGGGAACAGGTGAACAAGCATATGGTCCACAAACCAACCTCTAAGTTCCAGCATTGAATCTGAGTATTGACTTTCTAGATGAAACAACAGAAATAGAACCATGGCAGTAGCATTTAGTGCTAGGGACAAAATTCCTTCCAAGTTTCTTTTCCTGTTCCCTTGGTCTTGCCTGTGTGTTCCATGCTATAGCCAACTATTCAGATAGAAATTTTGTTTATTTGCAGCTTAGCTGAGATCTCCTTACCACCAACAATGAGTATTTGGTGATTCATTAGTGGAGCAGTGTACCAGCTGTAGCGAATCAAATCGTGAACTTGATCTGTTCCTTGTTTTAAGTATTTTGAGAAAACGTTTTGCCATATTTGTACCAGAAGGTTTTCAGTGAAGGGCAAAGTTTTAAAAACCCAATCAGTAAAATACTCCCTGCACTGTGTCATGTAAAGCAGTGGAAAGTTAAAAATCACAGGAAATGGGAAGATCAGAGAGCAGGATTGTTGGTCTGCCTTCCCCCGCTCCGTCCCCCATTCTATAGAACACGGTAGAAGTAGCACCCTACAGGGGCCCCAAAGGACTCGAGGGCGAATAAAACGCCATTCAGACTACCACCAGCTACACGGCTCTGAAATCAGGCTGTCTGCTCTGGTTCTAAGTGCAAGTGGCCAGAGCCTGGGCAAGAAGGGCACCAGAAAACTTGCTCTTGTCTAGAGGTCCTGCTGTTTCTCTGCTCAGCTTCTGCTTGGCTGGTTCCTGCCCATCCCAGGGATATCTGCAGAAATGCCACTTCCTGGAGGAAGATTTCCCTGGTTAGGTGCCCCATTACGTGTTTTCATAGCACCCAAAGTTTCTCTTCGTTGCATTCATCACCCTATAGATAACTGATCTCTATAGTTCCATGTTTAGTGGGTCTCTTTATGGGCCGTAAGCTTCATGAAAGCAGGGCTATGTCTCTCTCGCCCCACTTTGAATCCTACCCAGGTGCTCAGTAAATAGTAGGTATATTAGTCAGGGCTCTCTAGAGAAGCAGAACCAACAGGATGCATGCATGCGTGCGTGTGTGTGTGTGTGTGTGTGTGTGTGTGTGTGTGTGTGTGTGTGTGGAGAAGAGAGAGAGAGAACACACAGTCGTGGAGGCTGGCAAGTCCAAAATGTGTGGGAAGGCCGGCAGGCTGGAGACCCAGGGGAGAATCTGCTGGCAGAATTCCCTTTTCTTCCAGGGAGGTCAGTCTTTTTCTATTAAGACCTTCAACTGCTTGGATGCGGCCCATTCACGTTATGGATGGTCATCTGCTTTACTCAAAGTCTGCTGATTTAAATATTAATCCCATCTAAAAAATACCTTCACAGAAACATCTAGAATAACACTTGACCAAATATCCGGGTCCTGTGGCCCAGCCAAATGGCCACAAAAAATTAGCCATCATACTAGGTGAATGAATGGATGGATGGAATCATGATCTGGGTCTCCATTCTGCAGTGATGATCCTTTACATCTGTGTAAGGCTTGTGGCTTACACGTCCCTTCATCCGTATTGTCTCTCTCGCTCTTTCATACAGTTCTGAGAGGTGGGCAGTAGGGGGCAGGAGGGAGTGTTAGGTCCACCTGATGGATGAGATTCAGAGAAGGTAAGACACTTCCCAGAGGCGTCACAGCTTTTCAGAGTGGATGGGAACACCCTACATCTTTGTTTCCAGTATTCTTTTCCTGATCTTACAACATATATTGGCCATTTCTTTGTGCCACTGAAACACCATTCTGAGTGTTTCACAGGTATTAACTTGTTAAATCCTCACTGCGGGTCTGTGGGAAGGGTCTGTTATAATCACCCCCATTTTACATCGGAGGAAGCTGAAACAGATATGAGGAATCTGCCCGAGTTTGCATGCCTGGTCCGTGGTGGGGCTGGGATATATATACGAGCCCTGGTTCTGGGACTTGTTCTCTGGATGGCTACATGATGCCGTCTCTCTACACGCTTCATATGTAGTCATTTGGCTTCAGCAAAGACCCGGTAAGCAGACGTCCCTGGCTGTCATGGGGCAGCTGCGTTTGCAAGGTGGTGAACATGGACGAGGCAGGCACCAGGGCATCCTCTTCTGCTGCCAGCATCCTGCCGCTCTCCTCTCCACTCATCGTCTCAGAGAGCTTTGTAACTGTCCCTGTGGTGTTTTAACCCTTGTATTGAAAGCTCTGATGGTTTGGATTGTCTTGTGTGGCTCCTATTTCCATGCAGTAAGCAAGCCAGTGAAAGTAAACTAATGTTCAAAATGATTGTTAAAAGGCCAAAGCAAACCGGAAAATGTCCTGAATTCCATGAGAGAAAAGTCCATTGTACTTTAGCCGTATTCCAGAATGACAACAACTCTGGGTCAGAGCTGGGTGGGACAGGACCCCTGGCGCTGACTTAACAGTGAATCTCATACTACACTATATTGAGCCATGTGGGTGATTGAGTCCCATGAAAATTCTGTGTCTAGAACACTAGCTCAGTGCCGATAGCAATGTTTGAATGTTGACTTCTGTTTCAGGAGGTATGTTGTAGGTATTTATTGAGCAGTGGTCTGTGGAGACAGTGCTGGGAGAGGCAGCACACCCTGAACCCATCCTGCCTGCCCTCCCTGTCTGGCTTCTGCTCTTAATTTTCTCTCATAATGGACCACTCTCTCCCGTATCCACACCCACCCCCTCTTCCAGAGCTGGCTAAGTGCCTGCTTTCATCAGCATCCCATATCTATTCCCCAAGCCGGCTCCCTGGATCCTCTGATGTTTTGTACCATGTACTTCCCCTAGCCCAGATTCTGCTCATTAACCATTTACTGCTTTATATTGCTCTCATTGTTTTTATGGGTATAATTTATCTCCTCCACTGAATGTTTAGTCATGAGAGTGGGGATCTTGGTTGATACTGCTTTCATATCCCCACAGATGCTTAGCCATATAACAGGCAGATAGAACTTCCGGCACTGAAAGACATTAAAGTATAGAGTATAACGGTCATTTTACGATTATTTTTCCTGCTTTTGCCTACGCCATCCCTCACTCGTTTATCCATCATCCATCCATGCGTGTGTCTGTCCATTGGTTCATTCATAAGGCAGGTATGATGTACCTGCTCTGTGTCGGTCACTTTGGGAATACACAGATGAGTTCAAAATGGTCTCTGTCCTTAAGGATCCCCCACATTGCGATTTGGAAGAGTTAAAAATCATTCCTTAGGTAGACAACTCAAACTAAAAATACCTGTTACTGTTATCATCATTCATGAGGCTGAAATTTGTACAAGATAATTGGCTTCCTGGTGAGTTTTCTCCCTTTTTACTGAATACACTGTCATCTTCCTAAAGTATTCAGATTGCACTGTAATGACAACCGATAGTGCAGCAGGCGGGGAAGGATGTACTTTTGTTTCGTTTTTAACACTTTGATATACTACCTGCAGTTTCGCTGCGATTAGTTCGTATGAATGAATCACAGTGGCGTGCAGAGCGTTTGTGTTCCTGCAGACTCTCTTAAAAGAACTCATGTGTCCTTTACTTACAGATAGAATTCCCCTGAAAGTACGTGATAAGGAAGTTGTACTCGTCCTCTCTGAGGTGGGCTGAAGCAAGGGGCTTTGTTCAAGGTCGTAGAGAAAGCCGTCTACCATCCTGGGTTATGTTCCTCCATTGCCTCTGCATTCTCCATTCTGCTTTTCTCACCGAGGGAGCCGCTTCTGACCTTTCAAAGTTCCCATGTTGCCTGGTTTCTTTTGAGAATGCTCCTGTTAAGATATGAGACTAACATCGATGATCGGTGAGATTCTGAAGTTATCTCGAAAAATATGTGTACTCGCTGGTGGTATAGTCTGGAGTGGGGATGAGCAGAGGGGACTAAAGGAGAATGAGAGGGGTTTGTATTAATTAGAAATCTTTTTAGTTTCAGGCAACAGAAACTCAAACTGTCAGGAATGGGAGATGACTGGAGGGATGTTGGTGACTATGGCCCCAGACCCGGGAAAGTCAGGAAGGCCTGGAGCTGGGTCCACTGAGGATCCAGGACTGTCTTTCTCTCTCTGCCTCTCATTTGTGCTTCCTCCACATTTTGGCTTCATTCTTCAGTTCAGACCAGCCTTGGCCCTCACACAGCTGCTGACGGCTCTAAAGCATCATTATCTTATAGCTCCCACCAGCAGACCCCACACACTCCTGTGACCCTAAGCTCAAAATTCCAGAGAAGGGCTGGAGTTGGCCCTGATTGGGTGTGGGGTGTAAAACAGTGTCTGCTCCCATCGGCATATCGGGATTGGAGTGGACAGGTGTATGTCCGAGTAGAAGGAGATGCTGCCCCACAGCAGACAAAGGAAAGCCATCCTCTGCACTTTCAGAGGATTTGCAGGAAGGTTCAGTGAGCATTTAGGAAGAAAGACTAATGTAGGGGATGACGTACCTCAAATTCAGATGCGACCCAGTCAGTAGTTACTGAACTTTTGAAATAAGGGTTTCTTTGGGAGTTCATTTTGTGGACCACTCATTTAGCGGTTTCTAGGGAAGAGTGACATGCATATTCAAGAGAGCTTAGAGAAAACAGAAAACAGGCATAAGCTCAGAGAGTGAAGTGGGGAGAAGTGCATGGGGAAGAAAATCTGAGACCTTGGAGACCTCAGAGGAGGACCTCAGCATCTCTGTGGCAGGTGAGCACTGACAGTCTTGTGGTTCTCTCTGAAGAGACAGAGATGCAGCCCCGAGTCAGGGCTGCAGCTTGCAGGCGGCATTGATCCCAGATGAATGGTCTTACATCTGCCAGTTAATGCTGGCCGCAACCTGCTTACTCCGTAGAGCAAGGATTGCACAAAAATGCCCAAATTTTAGCACATTAATCTTCATCAAAATGATTTGTTTCTCTCTCTACCCCACTCCCACTGTGGCTCCCCACAGTCATCCCATTTCCCTAGTAGTGTGGAACTCACTGCCAGAAGGATGCACTCTCCCAAATTAACCCCATCTAGAAGTTACACTGTGAAACGTACACCTGGAGGGAGGCTGTAAGTGGCATCTGTCTCAATCTAGGCCGTGGTCTAACTCCCAAGAAACACTCATTCAACAAACACTCCTGACTGCCTACTTAAAAGTACCAGGCATTGTGTGGAAGACACCAGCTATGTGATAGAGCAAACACAGATAGAGGTTTTTTTTTTTTTTTAATTTTAGGTTTCCAGAATTTTCCAAATATCTTGGATAGTATCAATAATATGTGTTCATATATATTCATCTTTAGTTAGCAGAAAATCTGAACAGATTGGTAGATTTTAAGTGGCCTTGAATTGGCAGTCTAGGAGAGAATCCAGATCTCTTTGCAGAGGGGTAGCCAAAAGGAAGCTCTCAGCATCTTCACTTTCTCCATTGTCATCACCACCAGCAGTGCGATGAGTTAATGAAGTTGAATGCGGTGCAGTGGAAGGAACATGGATTAGAGATGTGCGTCAGAATCCCAGCTGTCTTCCTTCATCTGCTGTGTGGCCTGAGGGACTTTCTTAGTCTGTTCACGTTGCTATAACAAAATACCACAGACTGGGTAGCTTATAAATGACAGAAATTTTTTTCTCATAGTTCTGGAGGCTGGAAGTCTAAGATCAGGGTACCAGCATGGTCCAGTGAGGGCCCTCTTCTAGGCTGCAGGCTTCTCATGGTATCCTTAACTTGACAGAAAGGTCGAGGGAGCACTCTGGGACTTCTTTTATAAGAGCATTAATCTCATTCATGGGGGCTCCACCCTCACAACGTAATCACCTCCCAAAGGTCCCACCTCCTAATAGCATCATCTTTGGGGGTTAGGATTTCAACATATACATTTGGGGGGAACACAGACATTCCAACCATAGCAGGAAGGGTTCTCTGGGTCTTAAGCTCATTATTTGCAGAGGGGGGAAAATAATTATACTTTGTCACAAGGTAATAGCAAGTCTGCAACAACTGTGCTTGAGGAAACAAGGCCAGCTAGATTTGGACTGTGGGAAAGCCTCTTCTCGTGGTCCCGTGGAGCTCAGGGCGTGGTGGGATGTTCCAGACCGAGAAAGGTTGGGACTGAGACTTCCAGTGATCCATCGGTGTGGAAGCTTTAGGCGGGCTGTTCACGAGATGGCTATGGGAGATGTGAGTTCATATTTAGGTCTCAACTTGGATTTAAACCTATCAGGGGAAGAGGCACAGGTGAGATACAGGTATTTTTGGGGAAAGGTCCACATTGAGGCCAATCTCGGAGGATGTCCATCCAACCAGAAGTGAGATATTTAGTCAACAGCCCTCCAAGGTTGAGGGGGAAAGGGGGTGACATTGAGGGGAACAACACTGGGTTTCAGGGACAAGAAATCCATCTTGGATACTAAGAAGGCCCTTGATTCTTAGAAAACTAGAGTCCTAGGATCACAGCCAGAGCAGCCTGGAATGAATGACCAACCATCTAGATGCAGGGCCAGTGGGTGACCACCTGCAGCTTCTTGGGGTCCTCTTGTGAAGGACAAGAGTGGTTCCCGGGCCCACAGGGGACTGAACCTGGATTGTGTCAACGGCTGCCCAAATTCTCCACCCCACTCCTGTCCGGCTGATCACATGGCTTCCCTTTTAAGCTCACCCTTGCCCTCAGCTGAACATCCAACACACTCAGCCGGGGGCTGCCTGGGGCTACTCCAGCCCTCCAGCCTGACCTTTCCCTGCTGGCCCCTTTGCACCCCAGTGAATGGCTTTCAGTCCTGCAAGGAGGGTTCTTCCTCTCACTTCCAGGCCTTTGGACCTGCTCCCACATCTTCCTCCTTGGTTCTTAACTCATCTTTCTTCTTCAGTCTTGAATTTGGGCGTTATTCTCCCCCGGAAGTTTCCCTTGGGCTCCCAAGCCTCTTGCTGTCCTCACAGCACCCGGTGGGGCTCCAGTTCAGTGTTTACTTCGCTGTGTTGGATCTGGCCCACTTCCCCCGGGGGCTCTGAAAGCAGGGACTTCATCTGACCATGTCCAGGCCCGGTCCTCCCTGCACACAGTAGGTGCTGGCTAAAGGTCCGTTCACTGAGGATCACAGTGCAGAGAGCTTCCGGGACAGGGTGCCCACCATGTTTCCTGCCTGCCCTCTCAGAACATTCAGGTTAAATAATTTCAGTCACCATTTACTTGCAGAGCAACATAACGCTTGGGAAGGACACATTTATTTGCAAGGCCAAATGCATGACGTTGTCACTCACAAGACCTCAGTCCCAGTGTCTCACTTACCCAGGCTTGGAGAGAGGTGAGAAGGGGAGAGGGTTAGGTAATGCATTTTCTGTCTAGGCAATTTAGTGTCACAGAAGATGCTCTCAAATCTTTGACAGGAGTCGAGGCAGAATTCTTGTCAGATTATATAAGAAAAACGACTCATCATTCTGCTACATCCACTGGAATCTATTATGGGTTTTCTTAAAGCCTTTGTGTATGCAGGCTCATGGTACTTAAATTAAAATTGAAGGAGATCTGTTTTTACTACCAAATGGATAGTGAGTAACAAAGGTTTTTGATTTGTTCTTGGGTAAGTCTGTTTTTTTCAATCAATATTTTCAGCATTTTGGCTGATTTCATGCCACATTATATGTTACTGACGCGCCAGGCCCCTTCGAGGTGCCTCCCTGTCTGTTCACCTGACCTGGTCTCTGCCAGGGATGCTTGTCTCCCCATCACTTGCTGGCCTGGGAGAAATGCCGTTCTTCCCTCAAGGCCCAGCTCCTGCGTTACCTGCCACCTGCAGCTCCTCCCCCTGGTCCCACCTCCATGCACTGTGCATGTGCTCCTGTACAGACCATGAACGTGGAGGAAAGGGGCTGTATCTTACCTTTTTGGGGGGGGGTATTTATTCATTTGAATACACAGATGCCTGTCACTTCAATTCATTGAGCATCTCTCCCATTTGGCATCTCCTCGCTTGGAAGGAGACTCAGATACCCCCAAGATGCAGATCTTGCCCTTAAAGAGCTTTCCTTCTGCTAAGGGAGGAGAGAGACATGTTGAGCTACACATGTGACGCTGGGCCTGGCAACTTACTATTTCATTTCTTTCCTATGAAATAAAATTGTAGCTTATAGTATTTTAATTTTAATTCTTCATTTTAATTCTGCCATGATATTTGTTTTAAAATTTAGAGATCATCAGATGTTAATCCTCTATTCCTCTTACTATATTCTGTTCCTAATTCTATTAGCAGAAGAATGAAGAGGGAACTTGGATTTTGTGTTGCTTTCACAGAGTACAGAGGTTTCAAACATCTCACTTCACATCATGAAGGTTCTCGGGGACCCCATAAGTTTCTGGGAACAGAGAAGTGCAACTCTGACAAGCTGTCAGTCTCTCCCCTCCTGAGGAAGTCTGATGTGGAAATCTCAGGTTGTTACACCTGCTGTCAGGTGCTCTGTCTTTCCTGAAGACATCCTTCCCTCCAGCTGTAAACTCCCTCACCACCCCTCACTCCCTGCCCCTACAGTGTTTTCATCAGACAATGGTGACAGACAGACCCTATCTCCACCCAGGTGGCCTCCCCCAGACTCCCCTGTGCTCTGAAGAGAATAGATTCTGGACTTCGGCGTCTCGCCTTCAAAATCACAGCCCCCAAGGGGTGCCATGCTCAAGAATAATGCAGCTTGTACCCTCTTCCTGTGGGAAGCCTGGTTGATAGCAGCACAGATGTGATAGAGGGTGGCCCCGATCCCTTAGGAGAAACGGAAGCACCTTAGAGAGGGGTTAAGTGCTGCCCCCAAAAGCCAGTCACCTGGTGCCCTGATGCTGGGAACGTTTCCGGCTCACGGGTGGCTGTGTATCATGAGGGGTGTTAGACAGACAGGAGGCAGTGCTGAAACCCCACAGTGCAGAGCTATTTCCAGTTTGGTCTTGGCCTGTTAATACTGAAACAGCAATGGTGCAGGCACAGACCGACAGACAGTACAGGGGTGGTGGAGGACGAGAGCTGGACATGTGGGGAACAGCCTGGGCAGCCACAGATACAGAGGGAAGCCATGTGGTGTGTGGAACGCTCCCCTCCCGGGAGAAGAGCAGACCTGAAACAAGAAAGGTGGGGTCATGTGCACACACAAACCAAGTGAGTGAACTGCTTGTGTAACTAAGGGGCAGGTGCGTTCACTGTGGAGAGAACCACTAGAGCCATTCTCTGTAATTCTGACTCAGCATTGATTTTTGAATCCCAGCAAAAAAGGGAATAGCGTTCTCATTTCCACGGTAATAATAATCGTAGCTAATACTTACATAGTGCTAACTGCTGAATACTGTTCTAAGTTCTTGGCATACGTTCACTTACATGAATGACACATACATAATACACACAGCATACTTACCCGTACTAACTTATTTACATGTATGGTGCACAAATGTGTGTTTACATACATTAACTCATTTACAGACATAGTACATTGATGTATTGTCCTGGTCCATTGGGGCTGCTGTAACAGAATGCCATAGACGCGGTGGCTTAAACAACAAACATTTATTTCTCACAGTTGATTGATGAAGATGCTGGCAGATGTGGTGTCTGGTGAGAGCCTGCCTCCAGGTTCATAGATGACCGTCTTCTCGCTGTGTCCTCCCATGGTGGAAAGAGTGAGGGAGCTCTCTGGGGCCTCTTTTGTAAGGGCACGAATCCCATTCATGAGGCCACCACCCTTATGACCTAATCACCTCCCAAAGGGTGCACCTCCAAACACCATCACACTGGGGGTTAGGTTTCAACATATGAATTCTGGGGGACACAAAGTTTTGGTCCATAACACATATGTTAGCTCATTTACATACACAATACATTTACATACATTAATTTAAATCTATTTTACTGGTGACAGACAGGCACGGAGAGTCCCACGCCTGAGGTCAAACAGGTTAACTCTGGCTCCAGAGTCTTAGCTCCTGCGAGCTCTGCGTCAGCTTATGCTGCCTCTCACGGTGTGATTTGGATCAATAGCATGTCTGTGTGCATCTTACCAACTATTATTAGTAGTTTCATCAGCCCACCAGCCCCTCACAACAGACCCACAGAGCATTTTACAAATGAGGCAGAAACCGAGGTTTCCTAGTCATGGAGGGATTCAGTGGGGACGTGAGGGCTTGTCCAGCTCTGCAGCCTCATCCTCCTGCAGCCATGTACTGCAGTATTAAACCACCCCTCCAACCTTTTCCCCCAGGGCTGCGGTGGTCACTGTTGCACACCTGGATGGCTGATGGGGCAACTTCAGGAGGGACCACATCCTACCGGCAACTTAGTTCTCCAGCTGTCTCTGCTGGACTTGGCCATGAAACCACCTTCCAGCCGTGTGAGTGGCCACCGCCAAGAGTCAAACCCAGAGATTAGGAAGGGCGGAGGATGGGGGGGGGGCGGTGTCAGGAATCCTACAGAGAGGATGAGACGTGAGAGGGTAATTTGGTTTGTGACTTTAACCTTTTGCACTTAATACGACAGACTTCAAAAAACATAACCTGGCGGCCAAAAAATGGCAATTTTTAGGTTTTACCCTTAAAATAGGAAGATCCTCACATTGCTTGCAAGGGGTCTTCAGGGAGAAACTCACCAGAACTCTCACGGTTGGCTCTTCTGGTTCGGCACATGCTCATTAGGAAAGCCAGGCCAGGCCTCAGGATTCGAGCCTCTGTTCCCAACTTTTATGCACACCGATTCCCCTGGTGTCTGCATGACTAGTCATTTTCCCATCTGTCAACACAGTTAGGGAATCTACGTGTTAGCACAAGGCCGAGACCCCGGCTTCTCTGCTCTCTGCCTGGATGACCCATTGCTCTTGGAGAAATCCTTGAGAGCCCCCAGGAGGGCGTGAGTCCCCCTGTCTCTGCCCCTTTGTATGCACTTATCCCACTGCGTTGTCGTTCATTACTTGTCCGACTTCCCATCCGACGGTGAATTCCTTGTGAGAATTTGGAGAATCGTTGCCTTGGCCATCTTTACATGGGCTGCCTTCCCACCTCCCAGCACAGAAGCTGGCACTCAGTACATGTGTGTTCAGGGAATGAATGTGAGCTCCTAACAATGGATTCAGAAAGGAGCCTATTAAAGGCAGAAGTCAGCAAAATTCAAATATTTCACATCAAATTCCATTGTCTTCCTGAAGACACCCCCTGAGTGCAATGTTGAACCCGTTCTTGCTCCTTCCCACCCTCCCGGCCAGGCCCCAGCCTCCTTCCCGGGACTTTCCCACAGGTTCCTGTTTTCTCTACTGGGCATTCTTCTCTTTCTGACCCCGTTCAATGTGTCCTCCCAACCACAGAATTATATTCCTAAACTCCAAGTGCGATCATTACACTTAATTACACTGGATTCCGTTAAACAGCTGAGCAGGTCATGCTAGGCTCTGCACAATTCAATCCCAAATACCAGTGAGGCTCCCCACTTCGTTCCTACCCCCAAACGCCACCACCCGCATTGCAGCCAAACTGAAGCCTCAGTGTCTGCTGACCCTTTGTGTCCTGGAGTCTTCGCACCTGTTCTCTCTTCTGGAATTCACTTCCCCCCATTCTCAGCCACACAAACTGCTAATCCTCTGGACCACCCTTCCCCAGGCAGAGTGCACTTGCACTTTCCTCCTGTCTCTGCCAGGACTTCTTCTTGGCCTCTCTCTCTTTACTACTGCTGAGACCTCCTCCAGGGCAGAAGCTGGTCACGATTGCATTTCCTGCTCCCAGCTTGATGCGGGAGTTGCTTCGCCTGCCCTTTTAAATGTGAACGGCTGTGAGGAGGGGACAACATTTTGAAAGCTTGGGGTTAAGTCCTGTCTGCAGTAACTCAGAAAGATAGGAGAAGGACCACCTCAACTGTGTATCTTTACATGAGGCATCAACAAAGGCTTTTCCATTGAAACCCGACCTCAAGATACATACATGTCCCCTCCCATTGCGGCAGAGGTCACAGACCCCAGGGAATGGTCTCCTTTCCAGAATAACGTTATAAAGAACAAAATTTGAATGCCCACAGTTTTTGGAGTTCACTGTGGCGAAATACACTAATTCAGACGTCACTGTCAGGAATGACGGACCCTCGCAAGTCATCTGCACAGTGTTCCTTAGTGTGTGTTCTCGCTCAGGTGAGAAATTAAGGTCATGACATCGGTAATGTCAACAGTATTCCACCTCTGAAATAGATCTACATGGAACAAGGGAGATGAGTTAATTTGCCTCTGTGGCCCTGCTTTAAAGGTGCACAGAGTTAGTTCGTGCAGGTTAGTTTCGCGTTTGCTACAGGAAGTCAGTGAGCCCTTTTCACGTCATGCGTGGAATAGGTAAGTTGGCTGCGGGGCCTCTCTTCTTTTCAGTTCAGCCTTTACCCCACTTGCCTCCCGCCTTCCAGGTAGTACAATACCTGCACCCAAAGGGCCGCACGTTCCACCCCTCGAGTTCCATTCCTTCAGGGTCCTGCAAGGTAATGGCAAATTAGATGACAGTTGTGTGCCCTGTACAAACTCTTTTCCAGAATCAGGTAGAATATGAATGAGGGGATGAATGAATGCATGAATGAATACCAAACAAATAAATGCAATCCCTTGTGCTAAGATTAAAAACAAAGAAGGGAAAAAAAGAAATTAAGGGCAAAACTAATGATTATGTCTCTTTCCCCAAAGCAGAAGCTTTCAAAGGCAACGTACTGTTTTCTAAAACTTGCTTCTCTGGCCATACTCGAGCCAAGAACACAAGGTCAGAGTTAAAATGGCTGTGTGCACCCCCATATCCTGGGTCCCGAGTGTGCATAGCCCTGCCCCCCAGCCCAGGCACAGGGTCAGAAGTAGCAAATGATGATTAATCAGGTGCCTCCTGTCTTAAGACACAGTCAACGTTTACTGTCTCTGCAGACCAGACTGTAGAAATAAGCAGACCCATAAAGGCCTGCAATTACTATTTCCCCGGAGATATTCCAGATGCTGCTGGGTAGACTGTGACAGTGGCAGTCCTCTTCCTGCTTCTGATTTATTCCATCCTGGAGGAGCTTTCCTTACATGGGCTTTTCCATAGAAGTGACCGCTCCTGGCTTTTCAGGAGCTGTTTCAAGTCTTCTTATTTGGCCACCCTTTCAGTGACTGGTGATGGACAGAGCTGTGCCCCCGAGTCCTACCTTGCCAAGTGGTGGAGCGGCAGACTTGCCTTCTCTGGCCCCCTGCCGAGCCTGTGCACCCTTCTTCCCTACCATCCCCAGGAGCTGCTGAATAGGTTTGATGGGAGACAGACCCTGGCTCGAAGGGGCCTATCCCACCCCAACCAAACGCTGACATTTTATTGTGACCTCCAGTGGCGTACAGAGATGACCAGTGGCAAGAACACCACCGGTTTGGGTTGGAAGGGCTTTCTTACATTCCTCAAACCAAACCACACTGATAATTCAGTGGTCCACCATGACAAACTCTGAAAAAACTGGCCTGTTTGCTGAGTGGTTCCCACTAGCTGAGCTCTGCAGAATTGGGGGATGTTGTGTAGCTGGATCTCAGGACAAAACTCTCCTTCAAATACTAAGAGTGCAAGCGGGATGGGGTTGTGTGGGAGCATGATGCTGTTATCATTCCCTGTTCGAGAGTTTTTGTCTATATTAACAGTCTTGGGTTAGAATTCAAAGGGGAAAAAGGCTCTCAGAGTCTTGTTTGCAAGGCTTGAAAGCATGTGAAACGTCACATAGTTGGAGGCATTTCCCTTGGCATGTGCAAAGGCATGAAAGGGAACAGGGAGCTAGAGGGAGCATTTATTGATTAGCTGCTGGTCTGGGCCAGTGACATCACACTCTGATCCTGGGGTCCCAGGGTCCCGTGGGGCTTCCTTGAGGGAGTTCTTGAAAGAAACTGAAGTCATAGAGAATTCGTTTATTCTGTGTCTTCACTTGCAAGTTCTGCCTCTTCACTCAGTGTCATAGCACCGGTAAAGGATATGAGAAATAATAAACAACCCCAAGGGTTTCATGATCTCCGAGTCTTAAAGCCATTCATCCAGGCTGTGCTTCTGAAGTGAGCCGGTACAAGAGGAATGATTTTAAAAAACTGGAGATTACGTTCTGTGATTTCCCTACTCTGAGCCAGGGGAAGTTAGACCTTATTACCAGGTTTAAGATGATGAAGATGATTGGCTTTGCTCCATGCTCACTGGAGTAAGAGGAGAAATAGGTTTAAGGGGACACTAAGAGAGTTTGGTTGGGTGTGAAGAATATTCCCTAGTCAGTGAATAAATGTTGTGATAGGCCACCAGGGAAGGTATGCAGCTTCATCACTGGGAATGGAGTTTGGATTTTGGAGCTAGAGGATTAAGCCAATGACCACTTAAGTTCTCGTTCCTTCTCTGTGTACGATTTACTTATAATTTACTCCACTGTCTATGGGTTGTCTTCCCAAAGTATCCCACTGGGTCTTAAGGGACACTTCCCCTCAAAGAAAGCAGAATGAAGAATCCAACTAGGGGCTTCTTGGATGGTCAAGAGTTCTTTTTGTCTTATCTTTCCCTCGAGGCAAACCTGCGAGTTAGATAGGGATAGATTTTTTTTTTTTTTTTTTTTTTGCCTGTCACTGTTGTGGCCTCTCCTGCTGCGGAGCACAGGCTCCGGACACGCAGGCTCAGCGACCATGGCTCACGGGCCCAGCCGCTCTGCAGCATGTGGGATCTTCCCGGACTGGGGCACGAACCTGCGTCCCCTGCATCGGCGGGCAGACTCCCAACCACTGCGCCACCAGGGAAGCCCTGGGACAGATGTTTTTAATTTCCACTTTATAGATGAGAAAACTGAAATTCAAGGATGTCAAGTGATAATTCCACACGGGTTTGAAACTTTGGCATCATTTTTATGTTGATTCTGCACACCCCTCATTCAACCCATCAGCAAACTCTGCTGATTTTTCCCTTATAATGTTACCTGCATCTGTTGTTTCTCTCCACATGCACTGTCCCCCTTTAGGGCTGTCATCACCCCATGCCTGGACCGTTACATTGGTTTCCTGCATCACCTTTTCGATGCCAGTTTTGCCTCCTCCTGGATGCTTCCCTGAGTTCTGGAGTCTTGGGAATATGAATTCACGTTTGTTCTGTTCATTCGGCAACTCCCATGGGTTGTGGGCACAGAGCTGAGGATGCTTGTGGCAGGAAAAGTTTCTGAGAGATTTCTTAACATACTGTGCCTTTTGTACTTCAGTGCTAACTCACAGCAGTGCTCAATATTTGCTTTCTATCTGTGGACCCCTGTTTATGTTAGACACAGAGTTGTATGAACGTGTATTTCCCCTTCAGTGTTACACGGTCACTGAACGTCAGGTCACGAAAGTCAGGGAAAGCTCAAACTGAAGTTGTTTTGTTTTGTTTTCCCAGAATAAGGATTCACTGGTTTCGTTGCAGACTGGGGATTGAGGCAACATTTATCCATACTTGGAATTTCATGGTCACATTTCACAAAATTACAAGTAATTTTTAGCCTCTTAGTTACATCTAAACTTTTAAAACCTATCATGTTAAAATATATCAATTAGAATAACACTGCCTGCTTTATAATCCACATTTTCATCGTTTGAAATAACAAAATTGCATTATATCCTATTTGGTTGCTCTCATGCCTCCTTCTCCAGTTGGGTTGTAAGTCTCTCAGTGACAAAGAACCATGCTTGTTTATGCATTAGGTACTAAATAAGACACTGAGTAAGTACCCATCACGTGGAATGACCCGTACTTACCTGCGGTCCTCTAGGAGTCATGTTGCTTGATATCAGTGATGCACCAGGGCGGGGAGGTGATGGTGTTGGGACTGAATGGGGCCCCTACTCCCAGCTCCCACCTGTGTTTACACCACGACACCACACCACTTCCAAGTAAACGTGTTGACTGTGAGAGATCTTCTCAGTTGTGAAAAGTTATTCGATCCCTAGATCAAGGTGCAGATAAGTCCGATTTCCAGTGGATACAGCCCCTTTGTCCTCTGAGCTCTGCTCTTCCTTCCCAGATGAGAAAGTGGTCAGAGGCGATGCAGTGTTCACTGCTCCGTGATTCCATACCCATTGGCTTTTCTAGAGAGGCCCTTGTCCATTAGCTTCACCTTCCCTTTGTCAGGCTCTCTAAACACTTCCAGTAACAGAATTAATTAGGCCTTTCTCTTGATTTAAAAAAAATAAGCAGAGCCTCGGGAGAGGCGTCATCCTGACATGCTCTCTGTGTGCACAGTGGAGTCTAGAGTGTGCCTCTCAAAGGTTTGCGTTCTGTTTGGTCATATGTTAGCAGGGTGTCTTCAGTGTATTTACACGGATTCCATTGTGAGCCTCCAGATCCCACCCTGTAAGGACATTCATCCTTACTGCCCTTGACAGACATAGGAAAATTATTTCCTGGTGAGAATCACGTGCTTGTAAGAGCCAGCCTTTCAGAGGGGAATCTGCCGTCAAAGGGGCTAATCGTCCAAATGACGGATACACATGGCTGGCTTCCCTCTTTACGCCAACTTGATTGAGACAAGATGAGTGTGCCTCTGGCCTTAGCCATGGAGAATTATGTGAGAACAGCATCCTCAGGGAACAGGCTTTATCTGCTAAGTATGACAAGTGTGGCAAATGCACACAAAGCCCAGTTACCTTGGCTGCAAGACCAAGGGCCTGTGTCCCTGCTCCCACAGACAGGTGACTCTTCCTCCGTTCCTGTAGGAATGGTGCGCCCTTGGGCAGGCGGGATCTATTTACCTTTCGTCATTTGGCCTGGAATGTGGCATACCACCCTTGCATGCTTGGCTCTGGCTCCCATGGCAGGAGTCACTTTTGGAGACAGAAGGAGGTAGGTGACATTTTCCTCTCCGGACACAGAGAGTGTTGAGGTCCTGGGGTTTCATCACTTGGCTCCTGGCTTTTCATGGGAACAGAGGGGCTGCCTGACCACATGCTCAGGTTTTAGGGTGTGGCCCTGAGAAGGAGGCTGGACACACTTCTGTTGCTCCCTACGTGCTGGTGCCTCAGCCATCACTAACTGCTCGGAGGACCCTCTCACGGGCCCAGACCTCAAAGACGGTCCGCCATCCGGCCTCCTCTGCACCTGTCACCATCCTCAGGACACATGGGGATGTTGCTGTGGCAGCCGTTTGGAATTCCCTTTAAACAGTCATTCTCAGACATAACCATAGAGGCAGGAAGCGGATTAGTGGATGCCAGCGGGTTAGAGGAGGGGAAATTGCGAGTCACTACTAAACAGGTATGGGGTTTCTTTCGGGGTGATGCAAGTATCCTGGACGTAGATAGTGGTGATGGTTGCACAACATTGTAAATATACTTAAAAAAAAAAAACTTATTTCTCCTGGTTAAAATGGAAGATTTTGTGTTATGTGAATTTTATTCCCCCAAATTAAAAATAAAATTAAAAAAACCAAATATTCAATCTCATCCTCAGAAGGAATCATCCCAGCAATACTATTGCCCACGTTTATTTCAAGATGCGTCACATACGTACATTATATGTTTGTTTTTGTTTAGCATGACCCTGTGAAATGCCCATCTGACAAAGGTAATCAAGTTATAAGGCCCTCTAGTGGCTCAGCTGTGTTTGCCGCCTCCTCTGTTGGAAAGGGCGCCCCCTAACACAGAAAGGGAGAAACACACCCTCCCCTCTTCCTGCCCCGACTCTGAGCGCTTGGAATTCTTATAAATACACATATCAGTAAAGTTCTTGACATTTTGCCCAGTACCTGAGGAGGAATAAAACTTTTCTAACCCAAATGAAACACACACAGAATAAAATGCAAAAACAAAAAAGAAATCCGAGGAACACAGATGAAAAACAAGGGATGTGCCCTGCCGCATCCCTGAGATGATTACAAGCGGGGCTCATAGATGCAAATTTTATCTAAATTAAAATATTATATATTTTTCACATTAAGGCCCCAACGTTTGCCTAGGCCACGATGCTTTTTAAATTAATGACAATTATTTTTCAATGACAATTTTTTCTGTATCATCTTATTGCTTATTTTTCTTTCAACTTATTTGATATCTCACTGACTCCTCCCCATTAAAAGGTTGGCTCTTGCTTATTGAAAAGTGGCCAAGGGGAAAAAAAGATCAATTTCTCATATAAGTTTTTTCTGAGAATGAAAATTGACATGCTTTGCTTGGGGGCCAATTTTAGAACAAACCTCAGTGGTCCTTAGAGACCCTTTAATTTGAATAAGTATCCAAACAAGTAGGGACTGAGGCTGGGGAGATGCTCCTGGAGCAAACACAACAGGAGACTGGACGGACAGCAGGTGTGGCGGGGAGGCTGGGCGCCTCACTCTAGCCGTCCTATATCAGGGCTGGGGTCTCCCTGCCGAGGTTCTGGGGCTCAGTCTGCCTTGTGGCCCACCTTTTGCCTCTCTTGTTTGTGGGAGGGGCCATCAACTTCTCTTGCCTTAGTTTCCGTGGCGCTAAAGGCCAGGGGAGGTACCGTCTACACTAGCCTCGTGGGTGGGGAAGGGGGAGAGGTGTGCTTTTGCTGCAAACGTGCCTTTCCCTATAGTCCTTGCACATCGCCATCCTCCTTTTCAAAAAAGGGTGATGTTTGGGGAGATTATCTTTCTTGTATATTTTTCAAAGTATAAAATACTGACACGCTTTTCAACTCTGTATGCTCCAACCCCAGATATGTCAGGTTCCTGGAGTTGGTGGCTGTACTCCCCACTGCCTTCTCTAACTCCCCCTCAGAGAGTCACTTGGTTCACATCACAGGGCCTCCGTCCTGTGGGCGAGGATGTTGGGGAAATGAAGATTTAAAATCCGTAACGTTATTAGCATTGTCAATACAATAATTTAATAAATGTTCCTGGGAGGAAACCAGGCATTGACAGAGGCTACCTTTTCTATCAGTTTTCTTTTCGTGTGACATTTTCCCTGAATGGCTCTTGCTGAGTTATGGAAATGAGGCAGTTGTCGGGGAGAGTCTAGGGCCTGAACTCTTTTTTTAAATTTTTAAAATTTATTTAATTAATTAATTTATTTTTGGCTGCGTTGGGTCTTCGTTGCTATGTGCGGGCTTTCTCTAGTTGCGGCAAGTGGGGGCTACTCTTCGTTGCGTTGTGCGGGCTTCTCATTGTGGTGGCTTCTCTTGTTGTGCAGCACAGGCTCTAGGTGCGCGGTCTTCAGTAGCTGTGGCATGTGGGCTCAGTAGTTGTGGCTCGTAGGCTCTAGAGCGCAGGCTCAGTAGTTGTGGCCCACGGGCCCAGCCGCTCCGCGACATGTGGGATCTTCCCGGACCAGGGCTCGAACCCGTGTCCCCTGCATTGGCAGGTGGATTCTTAACCACTGTGCCACCAGGGAAGCCCTGCCTGAACTCTTTCTTGCCTCCACTTGTGCCCCTTCCTTGGATTTGCCCGGGGCCTTTCATGACCTGGAGCTGAGGGAGCATCGTCCACGCACATCCAGCCGCCTGCACACAGCAGGGAGGGTCAGGATTGCCATCACCTTCTAAGAGTCAGTCTTTTCAGGCTCTGACATTTGAAGAGTCTGACTGGCTCTGATGTGCCCCATTTTCCCCAGTCTGAACGTTAGAGAATGAAATGTAAACATTCTGCCTCTGAGACTCATAAGCACAGGTTATCACTGAGGAGGCCACAGAGGGGTTTCTAGGTAACCCAGACTTCCCTTGAAAACAGGCCTGGAGTTACCAGGTGTCCGTCTCTACGTGGAGTGTCATTGTTGTCATTGCTGGAGTTTCTTCTCCGTCATAAGACTTCTCCCTGTTCCTCAGCTCCCGCATCCTCCCAGTAATCATATTTGCTGTCAGCTATCTTTGTGGGGATTTAGTGACTTTTTTAGGGACGAATGCCAGCCCTGAGGCCCTGCAAAAGGACCCGTGATGTTGGTCTTTGTCTGTGTGACAGCCTGATGGGAGAAGTGCCCTGAGCTACCAGCACGAGCTGATTGTCACTGTGTCGTGGCCACCTCTGAAACTGCACCCCGAGTGTCTGGGCATCAAATAGGTTTCCCTGGTGCCTTCCCAGGCCTTTTCTGCCTTGTTTCATTGATTATATAGCTAGCATTTCTTTAGAGCTTGGGAAAGGGGGTACTTTACTGCAACTCCTCTAAAAACCCATTTCCACATGAATCACCTCTGGCCTTTTTCTGTTTGGCACGTTGTTTAGATAAAGAGGAGTTTGTCTGTATCACTTCCCACCAGACTCTCCTAAGTGGAAGCCTTGGATTTGGAACCTGGGATTTTTTCTGCCCTCTAAATGAAAGCCTTGTTGGCTAGGCTGTTGATAAAGTGCAGTTTCTTACAATTTCATAGCCTAAGGACTGCCTTAGCTACAGGCCGCATTCCCTTATTGTTACTGATATGAGCTACCGTATTTCTACCTATATATCTCAGGGGATGAATTTTTGCTTCTCAGCATCATTTATGATGTGATTCACATCTAAATTTAATATAAGATTATTTACTTCCCCAAATACTTCATCTACACTTCAGAGTCTTGTCTCCAAAAATGGTTTTGTAGATGATTTAATGCAAACGTCTCGTTCTACAGATGAGAAAACAGAAATCTAAAGCAAGGTTTCTTGAGAGCGGCACTATGACATTGGGGGCAAGCTAATTCTGGCTTGTGGGAGGCTCCCTGGTGCACTGTGAGGTGTTTAGCAGTATCCCTGGCTTCTACGCTCTAGATGCCAAGAGCATCCCCCGAATTGTGACAAACAAAAATGTCCCCAGACATTACTAAATGTTCCGTGGTTGAGAACCACCGGTCTAGAGGTAGGCGCACAGCTAGGCTGTGACAGGGTCAAGATTAGGACCCGAGTGTCCTGACTCCCAGATCCACTCTGTCCAGGTTGGGCAACAGAATTA
The DNA here is from genome assembly GCF_951394435.1 of Stenella coeruleoalba. Classification (NCBI taxonomy): domain Eukaryota; kingdom Metazoa; phylum Chordata; class Mammalia; order Artiodactyla; family Delphinidae; genus Stenella; species Stenella coeruleoalba. The sequence goes on along the minus strand of NC_137169.1, from coordinate 149,284,437 downwards.
AGTTCTCAACCTGCGCAGAGCTCTGAGTAATAGTCAAGAGAGCTTCCACAGCTCTCGAGGCAGAGAAGAGGACTTAGGAGACTGAGGAACCAGGAGCAAGGAAGAACTTTATGGAACTCTGGGCAGATGTGTTCCCTTTAGCCAACCTCCCATCTACTAATCGAACCTGACCCAATGACTCATGGACTCAACTTCTGTGAGTGAACTGGACAATATGGCTTAGAAAATCATAAGATGTATGTCCAGAGAGAACAGATTTAGGGGAGAGAATACAAGAGGCAGAGGAATGTTTCTTCTGACCATCCACACACCCAGAACCTGGGACCAGCCCCATGGCTGAGGCCCCGTGAGCCTCATGCAGTAGAGCCCCACGCATCCTCAGCCAGGTAGATGTCAGCCGGGCCCTGGTCTCCATCCTCCTGTGGAAGTCCTGACTCACACAGTTTCTTTGGCATTTTTTCCTAAGGTCCAACAAGCATCCAATTTGTACAGGGCTCCATTCTTCTCCTTTAAATCTGTGTCACTTTTCTGTCCTGGCCATGGGCTTAGAGAACACATACAGCACTAGATGTGAGGAGTGTGGCAGCTAACGCATGCCCTGGGGTATTGCCACTTTCTGATGGAGGCAGACAAATGTAATTACCAGGGAGTTCATAGGTGAGAGATCAGAAGTTTTCATGCTGGACCTGATTCGGGGGCCTGGTATGAACCTGGGTTTCCGCTGTATCAAGGTAAGAAAACTCCACTGCCAGGGCTCTGGATTCTAACCTTCTAACTTTCCTGTTCTGAGCTCTGTCCTTGACTCACTGGACTCCTTGGAGGTGATCCTAGATGACTTTCCTCCAAACACAAGACTTCATTAGGTGGCTGTACCTACACGCAAAGCGAAAATTTCACTCAGTTCTCTGAGACTTTTGCTTAAATATGCTAGAAATGCCAAAATAGAAACAGAGCTTTTGCATGAAGTTATTTTGGGTAGTTAAATAGGCTCTAAGAGCATAGCTAATGAACTAAAGGGAATAATTCTGGTTATGCTACCAGAAATTGTGGTTTTATTCTAATAAATCATTACTCTGGAGAAAAGTCCTTTCTACACTTTTGCTGTCCTAGTTTTTTTTTTATTCTTCAAATGAACAGTAGGGTACCTTCTGTGTTTCTGAATTCTTCCCTTCCCAGCCACCTGGTCATAATCCAAAGGGAAAAACAAACTAGACTGATTCTGTGAGCTGTACTTCATTGCCATTGGCAGGTGGATCAGAATGCTCCATTTTCCACCAAATAAAGGAAGAACATTCTGGAAACTTTGCACAAAGAAAAATTCATGTTTATTTCTACAGTTGAAGTTTCCTAGGGCAAAAACTAGTAGCAAATCAGATAAAAAAGGAGCCTCAGTTTTCTCTAATACCAGCCTGTGTTTCTGAACGTTTTCTTCTTTGAGGAAGAGTTGTGCCTCGTCCTGCTGAGCAAGCAGACTGTTTGATTGAGGGAAAGAGCTCACTCTCTCTGCCACATTTCTCCAGCTGTACAACGGGGATAAGAGCTGTACCAGCTGTCATTACAGTGATGCTCTGAGCAGAGCTGCTGCACCAGTTGGGGCAGAACTCAGACTCTTAGGGAAGGATGTCATCTCATAACAAAACCCCAACATGCCCACCCAGTATTTAACATTAAGCAGTCCCTTCTCACTCCACCACTTATATTCTTCCCTTTGCCATAGATGTCAAAACTAGAGTCTTCTCTCTCCTCCCCTTCCCCAAAGAGCAGCCACTGCCTGAAAACTGAGGGAAACGCAAGAGAAAAAGATACTTCCTGAGCAAAAGCGGGTGTATCAGCAGGGTCCTACTAGGAGGACGGTGTCACACTCACTTATTTTGAAAAGAATTATGGGTAAGGTGTAGAAAACTAGAAAGGCTAATACGGTAGCCCAGGGCCAGTAATAGCAGAGTGCCCATATCCCTAGGTCTGAAGGACGAAGGGAAGGGAGCAGCTTTCTGAGCCAGGGAAAAGGAAGGGTGGAGAGGTCTCCTGACTTGCGTTCCTCCCCCTGGAGTGTGAGAGCAGCGTCTGTTGATGTGGTCCAGGCAGGCCCACCTCCCTGGCACAGAGCAGGATGGAGAACGTTGGAGAATGCATCTGGAGGGCAAGGAGGGAAATTGGCCCAGCATGGATCAGAATAATTCTTTCAAAATAGCCCTCCTCACTTGCTGAGACTAAAAGGCTTTCACTCCTGCCACCCCTCCTTGTCCTTGGCTGGATGTGGCTTACACCTCCCACCTCCTGCCTCACTTGTCATGTTCCAACCTGTTTGTTGCCTTCATTCCTTCTTCTGCCAGTACTGTCATAATGGTTGGAGAAACTAAAGGTTATTTCAGATCATCTCTTTTGCTGCTAACAGCATGAGGTTTGTTCTGCCAGTAGAGTGACACAGACCCAGGATGGGCAGTTTACTCTGAGCTTACTGCATTCATCTTTCTCAGTAGCCACTGCTTGACCAGATTCGGAGTGTGGGGGACACAGTGGCACAGCGACAGCTTTGGCCCACTCACTAGCCCGGTTGCTAAAAGGTGGATTCCACACTGCACGCCTTTTGGATGTCAACCCTTTTGATCCTCCTGAGTCACATTTAGAAAATTATTTCTCCAGATATGTTGTCAATGCCCAAGAGACCTGCAAGAGCTGATGCTACCTGGAAAGGTGTTCACAAGGCTCTCTACCTCTAGCTTTTTCCCGGGTTCAAACCTAGAGCTATTGATGAGACTTTGCCCTTGGTCAGAATAGCATTGAGTTTTGTTGCAAATACATTATTGAGCATTATAATGATAGGGAGAGATGATAGATAGATAGATAGGTAGATAGATAGACAGACAGGTAAGCAGATAGAAGAATGTGTGTGTCTGTGTGTCTTTTGAAGACTGGGGTCAGTTTCCTTCTGTGAGCCATCCGTATTCCTGCCTTGACCTAAATTCAGACAGCTGACTGAGATTTCAGTCCTAGGGGTCTTCAGTTCCTGTAAGAGTCCACAACCACCGGCTTATTGACCCCTTTCTTCCAAGTGGAAAGCTATTAAATGAGAGGTAAGAGGCATGGACTCTATAACTGGTTCACTTCATCTAACTGTTGAACTTGCATATGTCACTTTACCTCTTTGGGTCTCAGGCAGTTTACCTGTAAATACAGTAAGCATGAAATGGTAGTTCCTCTCCAAGTGAGCAATGTAGAATAACTTAGCCATTTTACTAGCACTGAATGTAACTGTTACTTCCAGGCAAGTACTGAGACGTGAGTGAAGACCTTTATGGCCTTTGGAAATCAGATCTATTGGAAGGAAGAAGCATGCTAAACTTCACATGATCGTTGTACCATCCCTAGTCCTGTCCAATGTGTCTGCAGAGTGATCAGCAGATCTTCTTAATGGAGGACTGCATGAGCTGAGAATTGACCATGAGTCCACCAAGGGAGTCATCGTATCCCTCAACCTGTCAATAAATTACACAGTAAAGATTTGAGTAATAGAGCAGAACAGTTTCAAAGGACTTGTTACAATCTATCAAGTCAATAACTTACAATTTTAGAAAATCCCTGAATACAAATTTACAAAATTCTGAGCCATTTTACAACTTATCAGGCCATGAATCTAAGTTTTAAAAGTCCCTTAATATACTTAATCATAGTTGTGCTTATTTATTTATTTATTTTTGTGTTTTTTGGGGTTTTTTTTGGTTTTTGTTTGAAATACAGAATGGTTTTTATTGGAAGATTCATAAAATCATTAATTTAGCAAATACATATATCTGCTATTTGCAAACCAGTGACCTGTGGAAGGAGTTAATAACTACTATAAGCTGAGTAAAACATTTACATATATTTTTTAAATACAAGGTGGGGGGGTTAATTTTATTTTATGTTTTTGTCTGAATTTTTGAATTTTATTTTTTTATACAGCATGTTCTTATTAGTTATCCATTTTATACATATTAGTGTATACATATCAATTTCAAGCTCCAAATTCATCCCACCCCCCTCACCCCCCAACCACTTTCCCCCCTTGGTGTCCATACGTTTGTTCTCTACAGCTGTGTCTCTATTTCTGCCTTGCGAACCAGTTCAACTGTACCATTTTTGTAGATTCCACATATATGCGTTAATATACGATATTTGTTTTTCTCTTTTGGACTTACTTCACTCTGTATGACAGTCTCTAGGCCCATCCACATCTCTACAAATGACCCTAATTCCTTCCTTTTAATGGCTGAGTAACATTCCACTGTATATATGTACCACATCTTCTTTATCCATTCGTCTGTCGATGTGCATTTTTGTTGCTTCTATGACCTGGCTATTGTAAATAGTGCTGCAATGAACATTGGGGTGCATGTGTCTTTTTGAATTATGGTTTTCTCTGGGTATATGCACAGTAGTAGGATTGCTGGGTCACATGGTAATTCTATTTTTAGTTTTTTTGAGGAACCTCCATATTGTTCTCCATAGTGGCTGTATCAATTTACATTCCCACCAACAGTGCAAGAGGGTTCCCTTTTCTCCACACCCTCTCTAGCATTTGTTGTTTGTAGATTTTCTGATGATGCCCATCCTAACTGGTGTGAGGTGATATGTCATTGTAGTTTTGATTTCCATTTCTCTAATAATTAGTGATGTTGAGCAGCTTTTCACGTGCCTTGTGGCCATCTGTATATCTTCTTTGGAGAAATGTCTGTTTAGGTCTTCTGCCCATATTCTGATTGGGTTGTTTGTTTTTTTAATATTGTTTCCTTTGCTGTGCAAAAGCTTTTAAGTTTCATTAGGTCCCATTTGTTTATTTTTGTTTTTATTTCCATTACTTTAGGAGGTGGGTCAAAAGAGGTCTTGCTGTGATTTATGTCAGAGTGTTCTTCCTATGTTTTCCTCTAACAGTTTTATAGTGTCCAGTCTTACATTTAGGTCTTTAATCCATTTTGAGTTTATTTTTGTGTATGGTGTTAGGGAGTGTTCTAATTTCAGTCTTTTACAGGTAGCTGTCCAGTTTTCCCAGCACCACTTATTGAAGAGACTGTCTTTTCTCCATTTGTATATCCTTGCCTCCTTTGTCATGGATTAGTTGACCATAGGTGTGTGGGTTTCTCTCTGGGCTTTCTATCCTGTTCCATTGATCAATATTTGTGTTTTTGTGCCAGTACCATATTGTCTTGATTACTGTAGCTTTGTAGTATAGTCAAAGTCAAGGAGTCTGATTCCTCCATTTTTTCCCCTCAAGATTGCTTTGGCTATTCAGGGTCTTTTGTGTCTCCATACAAATTTTAAGACTTTTTGTTCTAGTTCTGTAAAAAATGCCATCGGTAATTTGCTAGGGATTGCATTGAATCTGTAGATTGCTTTGGGTAGTATAGTCATTTGCCCAATATTGATCTTCCAGTCCAAGAACATGGTATATCTCTCCATATGTTTGTGTCCTCTGATTTCTTTTATCAGTGTCTTATAGTTTTCTGAGTACAGGTCTTTGACCTCCTTAGGTTGGTTTATTCCCAGGTATTTTATTCTATTTGTTGCAATGGTGAATGGAATTGTTTCCTTAATGTCACTTTCTGATCTTTTGTTGCTAGTTTATAGGAATGCAAGAGATTTCTGAGAATTAATTTTGTATCCTGCAACTTTACCAAATTTATTGATTAGCTCTAGTAGTTTTCTGGTAGCATCTTTAGGATGCTGTATGTATAGTATCATGTCATCTGCAAACAGTGACAGTTTTACTTCTTCTTTTCCAATTTGAATTCCTTTTATTTCTTTCTCTTCTCTGATTGCGTGGCTAGGATTTCCAAAACTATTTTGAATAATAGTGGTGAGAGTGGACATTCTTGTCTTGTTCTTGATCTTAGAGGAAATGCTTTCTGTTTTTCACCATTGATAACAACGTTGGCTGTGGGTTTGTCGTATATGGTCTTGGTTACGTTGAGGTAGGTTCCCTCTATGCCCACTTTCTAGAGAGTGTTTATAATAAATGGGTGTTGAATTTTGTCAAAGGCTTTCTCTGCATCTATTGAGATGATAACATGGCTTTTATTCTTCAATTTGTTAATATGGTGTATCACATTGATTGATTTGCATATATTGAAGATTCCTTGCATCCCTGGAATAAATCCCACTTGCTCATGGTGTATGATACTTTTCATATGTTGTTGGATTCTGTTTGGTAGTATGTTGTTGAGGATTTTTGCATCTGTATCCATCAGTGATATTGGTCTGTAATTTTCTTTTTATTGTAGTATCTCTCTCTGGTTTTGGTATCAGGGTGATGGTGGCCTTATAGAATGAGTTTGGGAGTGTTCCTTCCTCTGCAATTTTTTGGAAGAGTTTGAGAAGGATGGGTGTTAGCTTTTCTCTAAATGTTTGATAGAGTTCACCTGTGAAGCTATCTGGTCCTGGACTTTTGCTTGTTGGGAGATTTTTTTTTTAACATATTTATTGGAGTATAATTGCTTTACAATGGTTCGTTAGTTTCTTCTTTATAACAAAGTGAATCAGTTATACATATGCATATATCCCCATATCTCCTCCCTCTTGCATCTCCCTCCCTCCCACCCTCCCTATCCCACCCCTCTAGGTGGTCACAAAACACCGAGCTGACCTCCCTGTTCTCTGCGGCTGCTTCCCACTAGCTATCTGTTTTACATTTGGTAGTGTATATATATCCAAGCCACTCTCTCACTTTGTTCCAGCTTACCCTTCCCCCTCCCCGTATCCTCAAGTCCATTCTCTAGTAGGTCTGCGTCTTTATTGCCATCTTGTCCCTAGGTTCTTCATGACCAATTTTTGTTTCTTTTTTAGATTCCATATATATGTGTTAGCATACAGTATTTGTTTTTCTCTTTCTGACTTACTTCACTCTGTATGACAGACTCTAGGTCCATCCACCTCACTACAAACAACTCAATTTCATTTCTTTTTATGGCTGAGTAATATTCCATTGTGTATATGTGCCACATCTTCTTTATCCATTCATCTGTTGATAGACATTTAGGTTACTTCCATGTCCTTGCTATTGTAAACAGAGCTGCAGTGAACATTCTGGTACATGACTCTTTCTGAAGTATGGTTTTCTCAGGGTATATGCCCAGTAGTGGGATTGCTGGGTCGTATGGTAGTTCTATTTTTAGTTTTGTAAGGAATCTCCATACTGTTCTCCATAGTGACTGTATCAATTTACATTCCCACCAACAGTGCAAGAGGGTTCCCTTTTCTCCACACCCTCTCCACCATTTATTGTTTGTAGACTTTTTGATGATGGCCATTCTGACCGGTGTGAGATGATATCTCATTGTAGTTTTGATTTTCATTTCTCTAATGATTAATGATGTTGAGCATTCTTTCATGTGTTTATTGACAATCTGTATATCTTCTTTGGAGCAATGTGTATTTAGGTCTTCTGCCCATTTTTGGATTGGGTTGTTTGTTTTTTTGATATTGAGCTTCATGAGCTGCTTGTAAATTTTGGAGATTAATCCTTTGTCAGTTGCTTCATTTGCAAATATTTTCTCCCATTCTGAGGGTTGGCTTTTCGTCTTGTTTATGGTTTCCTTTCCTGTGCAAAAGCTTTGAAGTTTCATTAGGTCCCATTTGTTTATTTTTGTTTTTATTTCCATTTCTCTAGGAGGTGGGTCAAAAAGGATCTTGCTGTGATTTATCTCATAGTGTTCTTCCTATGTTTTCCTCTAAGAGTTTGATAGTGTCTGGCCTTACATTTAGATCTTTAGTCCATTTTGAGTTTATTTTTGTGTATGGTGTTAGGGAGTGTTCTAATTTCATTCCTTTACATGTAGCTGTTCAGTTTTCCCAGCAGCACTTATTGAAGAGGCTGTCTTTTCTCTACTGTATATTATTGCCTCCTTTATCAAAGATAAGGTGACCATATATGCGTGGGTTTATCTCTGGGCTTTCTATCCTGTTCCACTGATCTATATTTCTGTTTTTGTTCCATACCATACTGTCTTGATTACTGTAGCTTTGTAGTATGGTCTGATGTCCAGGAGCCTGATTCCTCCAGCTCTGTTTTCTTTCTCAAGATTGCTTTAGCTATTCGGAGTCTTTTGTGTTTACATGCAAATTGTGAAACTTTTTTGTTCTCGTTCTGTGAAAAATGCCATTGGTAGTTTGATAGGGAATGCATTGAATCTGTAGATTGCTTTCGGTAGTATAGTCATTTTCACAGTGTTGATTCTTCCAATCCAAGAACATGGTATATCTCTCCATCTGTTTGTGTCCTCTTTAATGTCTTTCATCAGTGTCTTATAATTTTCTGCATATCGATCTTTTGTCTCCTTAGGTAGATTTATTCCTAGATATTTTGTTGTTGTTGTTGCAATGGTAGATGGGAGTGTTTTCTTAATTTCACTTTCAGATTTATCATCATTAGTGTGTAGGAATGCAAGAGATTTCTGTGCATTAATTTTGTATCCTGCTACTTTACCAAATTCATTGATTAGCTCTAGTAGTTTTCTGGTAGCATCTTTAGGATTCTCTATGTATAGTATCATGTCATCTGCAAACAGTGACTGTTTTACTTCTTCTTTTCCGATTTGAATTCCTTTTATTTCTTTTTCTTCTCTGATTGCTCTGGCTAAAACTTCCAAAACTATGTTGCATAGGAGTGGTGAGAGTGGGCAACCTTGTCTTGTTCCTGATCTTAATGGAAATGATTTCAGTTTTTCACCATTGAGGACGATATTGGCTGTGGGTTTGTCATATATGGCCTTTATTATGTTGAGGAAACTTCCCTCTATGCCTACTTTCTGGAGGATTTTTATCATAAATGGGTGTTGAATTCTGTTGAAAGCTTTCTCTGCATCTATTGAGATGATCATATGGTTTTTCTCCTTCAATTTGTTAATATGGTGTATCTCATTGATTGATTTGCATATATTGAAGAATCCTTGCATTCCTGGGATAAACCCAATGTGATCATGGTGTATGATCCTTTTAATGTGCTGTAGGATTCTGTTTGCTAGTATTTCGTTGAGGATTTTTGCATCTATGTTCATCAGTGATGTTGACCTGTAGTTTTCTTTGTTTGTGACATCTTTGTCTGGTTTTGGTATCCGGGTGATGGTGGCCTCATAGAATGAGTTTGGGAATGTTCCTCCCTCTGCTGTATTTTGGAAGAGTTTGAGAATTTGCCTGTGAAGCCATCTGGTCCTGGGCTTTTGTTTGTTGGAAGATTTTTAATCACAGTTGCAATTTCAGTGCTTGTGATTGGTCTGTTTATATTTTCTATTCCTTCCTGGTTCAGTCTTGGAAGGTTATACTTTCTAAGAATATGTTCATTTTTTTCCAGGTTGTCCATTTTATTGGCATAGAGTTGCTTGTAGTAATCTCTTATGATGCTTTGTATTTCTGCAGTGTCCATTGTAACTTCTTTTTCATTTCTAAATTTATTGATATGAGTCCTCTTCCTCTTTTTCTTGATGAGTCTGACTTAAGGTTTATCAAGTTTGTGTATCTTCTCAAAGAAACAGCTTTTAGTTTTATTAATCTTTGCTGTTGTTTCTTTGTTTCTATTTCATTTATTTCTGCTATGTTATTTATGATTTCTTTCCTTCTACTAACTTTGGGTTTTGTTTGTTCTTCTTTCTCTAGTTCCTTTAGGTGTAAGATTAGATTGTTTATTTGAGATTTTTCTTGTTTCTTGAGGTAGGATTGTATTGCTATAAACTTCTCTCTTAGAACTGCTTTTGCTGTGTCCGATAGGTTTTGGATCTTCGTGTTTTCATTGTCATTTGTCTCTACGTATTTTTTGATTTCCTCTTTGATTTCTTCAGTGATCTCTTGGTTATGTAGTAACGTATTGTTTAGCCTCCATGGGTTTGTTTTTTTTATGGGTTTTTTCCCCCTGTAATTTATTTCTAATCTTGTAGCTTTGTGGGCAGAAAAGATGCTTGATATGATTTCAATATTCTTAAATTTACTGAGGCCTGATTTGTTACCCAAGATGTGATCTGTCCTGGAGCTTGTTCCATGTGCACTTGGGAGGAACGTGTAATCTGCTGTTTTCAGATGGAATGTCCTATAAATACCAATTAAATCTATCTGTTCTATTGTGTCATTTAAACCATGTGTTTCCTTATTAATTTTCTGTCTGGATGATCTGTCCATCGGTGTCAGTGAGGTGTTAAAGTACCCCACTATTATTTTGTTACTGTCAATTTCTTCTTTTATAGCTGTTAGCATTTGCCTTATGTTTTGAGGTGCTCCTCTATTGGGTGCATATATATTTATAATTGTTATATCTTCTTGGATTGATCCCTTGATCATTTTGTAGTGTACTTCCTTGTCTCTTGTAACATTCTTTATTTTAAAGTCTATTTTATCTGATATGCATATTGCTACTCCAGCTTTTTTTGATTTCCATTTGCATGGAATAACTTTTTCCATCCCCTCACTTTCAGTCTGTTTGTGTGCCTAGGTCTGAAGTGGGTCTCTTGTAGACAGCATATATATGGGTCTTGTTTTTGTATCTTTTCAGCAAACCTGTGTCTTTTGGCCGGAGCACTTAATCCATTCACACTTAAGGTGATTATCAATATGTATGTTCCTATTCCCATTTTCTTAATCGTTTTGTGTTTGTTTTTGTAGGTCCTTTTCTTCTCTTGTGTTTCCCACTTAGAGAAGTGCCTTTAGCATTTGTTGTAGAGCTGGTTTGGTGGTGCTGAATTCTCTTAGCTTTTGCTTGTCTGTAAAGCTTTAGGTTTCTCCCCGTGGAATCTGAATGAGATCCTTGCTGGCTGGAGTAATCTTGGTTGTAGGTTCTTCCCTTTCATCACTTTAAATATATGTGCCTCTCCCTTCTGGCTTATAGAATTTCTGCTGAGAAGTCAGCTGTTAACCTTATGGGAGTTCTCTTGTATGTTATATGTTATTTTTCCCTTGTTGCTTTTAACAATTTTTCTTTGTCTTTAATTTTTGTCAGTTTGATTACTATGTGTCTTGTCATGTTTCTCCTCGGGTTTTTCCTGCCTGGGGCTCTCTGTGCTTCCTGGACTTGGGTGGCTATTTCCTTTCTCATGTTAGGGAAGTTTTCAACTATAATATCTTCAAATATATTCTCGGGTCCTTTCTCTTTCTCTTCTCCTTCTGGGACCCCTATAATGCAAATGTTGGTGCGCTTAATCTTGTCCCAGAGGTCTGTTAGGCTGCCTTCATTTCTTTTCATTCTTTTTTCTTTATTCTGTTCTGTGGCAGTGAATTCCAACATTCTGTCTTCCAAGTCACTTATCCATTCTTCTGCCTCAGTTATTCTGCTATTGATTCCTTCTGGTGTATTTTTCATTTCAGTTATTGTTTTGTTTATCTCTGTGTGTTTGTTCTTTAATTCTTCTAGATCTTTGTTAACCATTTCTTGTATGTTCTCGATCTTTGTCTCCATTCTCTTTCCAAGGTCCTGGATCATCTTCACTATCATTATTCTGAATTCTTTTTTTGGAAGGTTGCCTATCTCCACTTCCTTTAGTTGTTTTTCTGGGGTTTTATCTTGTTCCTTCATCTGGTACATAGCCCTCTGCCTTTTCATTTTGTCTGTCTTTCTGTGAATGTGGTTTTTTTCCCACAGGCTGCAGGATTGTAGATCTTCTTGCTTCTTCTGTCTGCCCTCTGGTGAATGAGGCTATCTAAGATACTTGTGCAAGCTTCCTGATGGGAGGGACTGGTGGTGGGTAGAGCTGGGTGTTGCTCTGGTAGGCAGAGCTCAGTAAAACTTTAATCTGCTTGTCTCCTGATGGATGGGGCTGAGTTCCCTCCCTCCTCGTTGTTTGGCCTGAGGTGATCCAGCACTGGAGCCTACCTGGGCTCTTTGGTGGGGCTAATGGCAGACTCCTGGAGGGCTCATGTTGAGGAGTACTTCCCAGAACTTCTGCCACCAGTGTCCTTGTCCATATGGTGAGCCACTGCCACCCCTCCCCACCCCGCATCTGCAGGAGACCCTCCAACACTAGCAGGTAAGGCTGGTTCATTGTCCTATGGGGTCACTGCTCCTTCCCCTGGGTCCTGATGCACACATTACTTTGTGTATGTCCTCCAAGAGTGGAGTCTCTGTTTCCCCCAGTCCTGTCAAAGTCCTGCAATCCAATCCCACTAGCCTTCAAAGTCTGATTCTCTGGGAATTCCTATTCCCGTTGCCGGCCCCCCAGGTTGGGAAGCCTGACGTGGGGCTCAGAACCTTCACTCCCGTGGGTGGACTTCTGTGGTATAAGTGTTCTGCGGTTTGTACATCACCCACCCAGCGGTTATGACATTTGATTTTATTGTGATTGCACCCCTCTTACCATCTCATTGTGACTTCTCCTTTGTCTTTGGATGTGGGGTATCTTTTTTGGTGAGTTAGGTACTTCTGGTACCTAAATGGGATTCAAGTATCCTGTCGATGACTGTTCAGCAGTTAGTTGTGCTTCTGGTGCTCTCACAAGAGGGAGTTAGTGCACGTCCTTCTACTCCACCCTCTTGAACCAGTCTCCCACCTGTGCTTTTTTAAAGTGCTGAAATATGTTTTAGCCTGTCGAGCCACAGCAGTACAAGGGGAAAAAATGGCTTTAGGGAGTCCCACAAAACCTGCCAAAGCAGCCATAAATATATTCAGTGTAAAGTCTGTTTGGTGTACAGTTTACATGCTCTAGGTTGGGCTTGACCTAAAGAGTTTGTATTAGCCCTCTTGCCTTGTCTTCCCAGGGAAGCAGTTGTGGTAGAGAGGAAAATGTATATGACTTCCACCCAGAGCTGGGTTTGATCCTGTTTCTGCTGCTTATTTCTATGAGATTTTAGGGAAGCCATTTTGCTCCTTTGAACCTATTTCTTCTATGACAATAAAAGGCCTACCTTACAGGGTAGCTGGGAGATTTGGCAAAGAGCGAGGCAGAGGTAAGTCCTCAAGAGAGGCTTGTTAAATTGAAACCACTTGCAAGAGCTGGCACTGAGCAAAAGGGTCAACAGCATTCTCCACCACCACCACCTCCCCAAAACCCCTACACACCCACAGTGTCCCTCAGAGAGTCCAGCAGTCAGAATGCACTTACGTCCGTATATTTTGTAAATTCAGACACACCCCCGCCTCCCAGTCAGCATAACTACCACCTCCTACCCACCCCCTAGAAACAGAAGAAGCAAGAGTTTAGAATCTGAGCAGGTTGCTTTAAAAACATTTCCAACCCTGACCTAATTTGTTATTATTATTTATAGAAAAGTCTTCCTCTTCCTTCCTATCGTCTTTTATTTTCCTTTGCACCTGCATCCAGAGCCTTCCCAGGAAAGATTCCATTTCCCAATACTTCCATCTCTCATTTCTAAGTCTCAAATTAAAACCTTACGGTAGAATTGAGCTCTGACTGGGTGAAAGGCACCATCAGTGATACTGAGGATGTGAAGATAAACGAGATGCAGGCTCTACTTCAAGGCACTCATAGTCTTACAAATTTGAAAATGAGTTTTTTGCCTAGAACATAACTGCCATTTGTAACTGCCAGATCTTTGTATCAGCCCCTGGGCTCGGCCACCTAAGTCTCTCTCTTAGCTGCCACCATCATGTCCTACCCAGACACCTCTACCCTACACTCAGTCTTCTGGGGGAAATTCACCATAGTCTCATTTACTCCCTTTTTACAGATGAATGGTTTTTTTTTTTATCGTGCATGAGAGTTTATTAAATCAGTTCATTCTAAGTAGAGTTCACTAGAGCTTTCCCTAATGCTGCCCGAGGGCCCATTGCCATCTGGTCTGTGTTATAGGTAGATAGTATTATAATGAGATCTTCTGGTACCTAAATGGGATTCAAGTTGGATCTGGGTTATATCATCATCCTCACTTTGAGGGCGTCAAAGCTGGATAAACTGGCTGGAAGGTCGCTGGTTTTCACCTACCCAACAAAGCAAAATTTGCATTTCCTCTGCCCCACCCAGTGAGTGTTACATGTTTTTGGTGACTGGTTTATTCTGAAACACTTCCATCAAATTCAAGCAATGTTCTGGACGAACTGTGATCCGGAAGCAGAGGATCCTTCCCTGGTGAAATTACCCTAAGTCTTCAGATTTTAATAACTGTTTTCCACATGAAATAAATATTGACCATTCTACCCAACCACACATGCTTTTTGATTCTAGAAATTGTTCAGTGAAAGTGTTAAACATCATCCTCAGATATACTCACACTCATCCACACTCATACCCATAGAGTCACACACATTGCAGAGCCAGGGCCGTGTTCTCCAGAAGGAAAAATGGTCTCAGAACGATTGCTGACTTCCTTTCATATTGATTTCTTTATGAGTATAATTTTAATAAGATCCCAAATAATTGCTTGTTTGAGGGAAATAAAAGAACTTATAGGAAGAGTTGGTCTGGATTTTGTTGTGGGAAGCTTATGCTTCCGTGACAGTAATAAAAGCCTGGGGGGGGGACTTCCCTGGGGGCGCAGTGGTTAAGAATCCACCCACCAATGCAGGGGACACGGGTTCGATCCCTGGTCCGGGAAGATCCCACATGCTGCGGAACAACTAAGCCCATGTGCCACAACTACTGAGCCTGCGCTCTAGAGCCCGCGAGCCAGAACTACTGAGCCTGTATGCCTAGACCACATGCTCTGCAACGAGAGAAGCCACCGCAGTGAGAAGCCCGCGCACCACAATGAAGAGTAGCCCCCACTCGCTGCAACTAGAGAAAGCCCGCGTGCAGCAACAAAGACCCAATGCAGCCATAAATAAATAAATAAATAAATTTATATTAAAAAAAGCTATAGGGTAAAAAAGCTACAGAACAAATAAGTATAAATGCAAGATTTGGGCTACTTTTAGTAGAAAGTTCCTTAACCTATTGATCCTTCCCTAGGTTAGCAATTATCTTATTTCACTTTAGAACTTTTCCTCAAGGAGAAATATGGAATAGAATCAGAAGCCAGTTTTATTTTGACAGCACAGAAACATTCTTTCTTTAGCTCCCAGAGTATCTAAAACTAATAAGACTGTCATTTGCCTTGGATTTAACATTCACGTCAGTCGTGTTTTTGATCCACAATGGAGTTTGAAGGAAATATTCCATGAGGATGAAGCCAACATACCTCCTGAACAGTGGTTCTCCAAGTGTGAGGCCCAGACCAGCAGCAGCAGCAGGAACTTGCTGGAAATGCCGATTCTCAGTCCCACCCCAGACTTCCTCCTGAATCAGAAACTCTGGGGGGGGTGGAGGTGTGGCCAGAAATCTGTGTTTCAACAAGTAGTTTAAGTTTGAGTAGTTTCCTGGTTTTTTTGTTTTTTTTGAGTATCCTCTTTATTTATTTATTTTAAAAAACCAATTTCGTTTAGTTTTTTTTTTTTTATTTGGTTGTGCCAGGTCTTAGTTGTGGCAGGCGGGCTCCTTAGTTGCTGCTCGCCTGCTCCTTAGTTGTGGCATGTGAACTCTTAGTTGCGGCACGCATGTGGGATCTAGTTCCCTGACCAGGGATTGAACCCGGGCCCCCTGCATTGGGAGCTCGTAGTCTTAACCACTGTGGCACCAGGGAAGTCTCTAGCTTGCTGTTTGTAAGTAAGAAGACATGAGCTTCACCTTGCATGCTTATATGAAATCAATTCCCAGGAACGTGGTTACTGAAAACAAAAATGTGCCAAGGGAGACCATAGCTGGTGGCCAATTGCCTCATACAAGTTTTTAAAGAAAAGAATCTGTGTTGTGTCCCTTGTGTGATTGATAGAAACCCAGTCACTGACTGGGAGCATGAATCAGCTGCAGGACAGAGTAATGTCCAATAGGTGAGCTAATACATGATCCCAAGGGTGGAGGAGCGAAGGCTGCGGATTCTCCTCTACTAGGGAGAAAAGAGATGTTCTTTTCTGTCAGGTAGTTCCCTAACAACCACCGACACAGTCTGTTCCGTGGTAGAACAGAGCAGTCTACGTCCTGTGGCTTTATGAACAACTACCGTACAGCAAGCGCTCTCTTCTTGAGAGTTCTGAAGCAGATCTGTCTGGCTCTTTCCCTGAATGCAAATGTTTTGGCATACTTTGCTTTCCTAGGTAAGGAGGGTGCCTTCCTCACTGGCATTTTAATAAATATTTATTTGTTGGTTGACTGGTTCATTATTCTCCTTGTCAGGTAACGTGGCTGCTTCTAGCACCAAGTTCACACGCATACAGCAGACTCCTGACTCTGCACAGAGTTGCCATTTACACAAGCCTCGCAGTAGACTCGTTGAACAAGTGGTCAGCACGTCTAAAATGCTACGCTATTAAAGTGCTAGTTACATAAACACTCTCTTCCTTAACTTTTGTAACACCCCACAGTGGAAGAAAGTTGGTGGTGGTGTTAACACTGGTTTACAGATGGAGAAATCGGGACTACAGAGCTGTTGTTCTATTGCAGAGGGATGGGAACCTCCCAGTTACTTTCCTTCTCTGTCCTTCAATGGCTCCCCATTATCCCAGTTAAGTACAAAGTTTTTAGTTTGGCAAGGAAGTCTCTCCACAGTCTGACATCCACCTATTTTTGCAGTCGAATTTCTTACCCCTCCTCCACCCTGCCCACCCTAAACAGCATCAGAGTGAAATCATAAAACAATAGTCACTGAGCCCTTACTGTGTGCCAGGCTCTTTGCCAAGAGCTTCACGTGCATCAGCTCATGTAATCCCCATAAGAGTTTCCATGAGGTGTAGGCATTATTACCACCTCCACTTTATAGATGAGGAAACCGAGGCACAGAGAAGATGAGACACTTGACTCAAATCCCCATAGCTACTTGCAGGTTCCAACACACCAGTCAGCCTCTGCCCACATGCTCCCTCTGCCTGGGTGCCTGCACCCTGCTTTAGGTGCCTAGCTGACCCTGACTCCTCTTCCAGGTCTCATGGATCATCTTCAGGAAACCTTTCCTGGCCCTGCTCCCCTACTGGAAATGTCCCCTCCCAACTGGGTCCTCATGGTTTCCCAGGACAAAGCTCTTTTGTACCACCTGGTACACTTTTTATCTCACCTGATACACTAAGCCCTTTGAAGACAACAGCTGGTTTTTAAGCTCTGTAACCACAGAGCCTGTCATGGTACCTGGCTCAGACTGAGACATGCTCAACAGATGTTGAAGGAATGAATGGATGGAGGCTTTCTGATTCCTGCTCTGGGTGTTTCCCCACTAGACTAGTTGGGGAGTGGCCAGGAGTCTAGGAGAGTCACTGGTCATTGCTTTGTCCAGTCCGTGTCCCTTGGGCAAATTTCTTCTAACCTGAGGTTTCTAAGTCCAAACAAGATTAACTGTGTACCATGATCTGTTGAGGGGACAGCAGTTCAGGCTCCTTGGAAATACAAAGAGGGAAGTTTGTGGGTTCACCTAGAAGGCAAGATAAAACAGCCCTATGTAAGCTGGAGCCCAGGAACAAAGTTCTACCATGGTGATACCTCCCAGTAACAGAGCCCCGTGGCGGTGTCCATTCTACAGAGCCATGATCAAGCTCCCCCACGCGTTCTGATCTTTGAGGAAAAGCTGATTCCACACGATGCCAAAGGGCCTGTCGAGGGTATTTGTGGGACCTAAGTGAAGTTCACTTTCATAGTTTGGCAAGCTGTAGCTTCAGACCCTCCATCCCAGAACATGATAAATGCTTCTGACGTTTGCTTCAGACACAGCACGCTAGGATGGCTTTTCAGTTCTCAAATGCAGGAGTACGCCTGATTGATCGAGTGTCTTTCATTAAAGGTCGCTGAAGCCCCTCAGCCACAGGAGTGATGCCCCCCCTCCCAGGCCCTTTCCCCAGGCCCAGGCTTCTGGGCAAGGAGGATTACTGTTGTTGGATTATCGGCATATACCTGAATTTGTTGGGGGTTTTTTTTTTTTTCAATTCTTAATATAATCACGCTGGAGAAGACTGCAATGAGGTAAATCTCACATTTACTTGGTACTTCTCTCCCCAAACTCCATCTGATTCTTCATACACACATTTTAAGAAAATAAGGAGAAAACATGTCCTCCAAATAATCCTCCACATTAGAATTTACCATTCTGCTTCGAACCTGCGTCCTGCTGCCAGCGAGGGCTTCCCTGCCAAGGTAGAGCCAGTTAAGGGAATTAGAGGGGGTCAGTGGTCTGCCTCTGGCCAGAGGTGGTGGGAGATTTTCATTAGCATTTGCCCCTTTGCCTCCCACTGGGCTTCCGTCACCCTCCTCCTCTTGTCAGCATGTCCTTCACCTCCAGGGGCTGCCCAGGTCGATCAGATCCCATCGAGTTCTTCCAACAAGAAGGCAGCATGCGCTCGGGGCTCTTTGGAGCTAAGCCGAGAGTTCAGGTTGCTTTGGTTCGAAGCCTAAAACCTGAAAATAAAGTAATCTGAAATGGAAATGCCACCTTCTCCCTTTTCTGTTCTACGTATTTCTGACTTTCCTCACCCTCCCACCTCCGCCTGTGCCTCCCTTGCTCGGCCCTGGCCCGGCTCTGTGCATACTGTGCGTTTCATACGTGTTCAGTGGAATTGGACAGATGCACTTCTGAGTAGGGAGGCCGTTCGGAGGAGCTCACAGCGAAAGCGTTGGAGTAATTGTGGCTAGTGTTGCTGTGATTGAACTCTCTTCATCTTTTTTATTGAATGAGAATGAAAGTCTCTAAGACTCATTAAGGGTCCAGGGTTTGGGGACCGAGGTACTGGCGTCACATCTTCCTCCTGCTTCCTTCTTCCCTCTCCTTTCCCTCTCTTAGTGTGAGAAGGTCAAGAGAATGTGGAGCTGGGCATGGCCATCCATTGAGTACATCAGGCTTCAATGAAAGTTACATTTACCCTGAATGCCAGCTAAGACTGTTCCAGATTTCACCCTCTTGGCCCTAAAGATCCCTCAGGTGCTTTTTCTTACCAGGACAAGTCCCTCCTTCTTCTCTTTCCTAGAACTAGGGCTGCAGAGTTGCAGGCTGGAGAAACAGCCCAGTCCTGGAGTGTGCATCACGCCCACGGCTTTTCCAGGAGGGGACTTTTCCAAGAGGGGACTCGGTCCCCTGCATCGACCCCGACCTCCCCTGGGGGCCTGGAGAAGGACGTCTTCTCTCCCAACACCAAGCGTGCAGTCCTGTGGGCCTGGAGAAACCTCAGTGCTGAGCTTGAGGGGGTTCTGTGCTGGCTTACCTGACATCTTCCCCAGGAAGCACTGAGAACCCGGGCTCATGCTGGCACCCCTAGGTTCTACTCAGGTCTCATCCATACGGAGTGCTGCCAGGAATAAAATTATCATCCCGTGAGAGATGCACATATGTGATGGAACTTGGGAGCAGCATGGACAGTGTTCCTAAGTGACAGTTTTATAAAGAAAATGGACTGAAGTGATGAATGCCAGCAAAATACATAGCTAATTATTAGATGATCACAGCTGTTGCCTTTTTCATTTAGATAACTATGGTGCTTCACTAAATTCCATGGTGGACCTGGTAGCTAGTATTTCTGGATACTCCCCTGACCGGGCGATTTGACTTATTTTCAGAGTTCTGGGTGTTATTTATCTAGGTCAAAGGCCAGAAGCAGTGGGATAGTGCAATTCCTGGGACCAAGGAGAACCCAGTAATGAGGGACAGAAGACACTAAATCAAGTGTCAGGTTAGCAAGCTGAAGTCTTCATATTTATAATCAACTGGGCTGCAGAAAAGAAAAACAGCTTTCCCTTGGCCCTGTTGGTGGCCAAGCTGAACAGCATCTTTGGTGACAGACGAGCTGGCATCAGCAGATGCAGCGTTTCTTGAATGCTCGTGATTTAACAACAGCTCTATTAGTTAGCTCTCCAGTCGTAACCCATGAGCGAGCTTTACAGTAAATGGGCCCTTTATTAACTTATTAGTGCCCAAATCCAAACTGACTCCACCTGAAAGAACTCTAATTTAAGGAGTGCCCATGGCTGCTTTTCTCAACAATTTCTTCCCTGATCTTTTATCTTTTGAATGGGTATTTCCAAAGATAAAATAACCACAATCACCAGAAACTAACCACAATAGTTTTCCTACCCAGTATTCAGAAAAATCTCCATTTGTCACTTACCCAGGATTTACCAAAAATCGGGCATCAGAGAGAGTGGGTGGCAGTTGGAAGACCTAAGCTAACTCTATACAGATTGGGCGGCCTCGGGCAAGCCTTGCAGCCTCAGCTCTGTAGTGTATGGTGAGATGATGCTTTCTCTCTCTAGCTCTCTCTTATGGGCACAAACAATTAAGAATCTAGTGACTAGGTCTTCTGCACTCCCAGGTCAAAGGTGGTTAAAGGGAGAGCTGGGAGAGCAGAGATCATCTGCTAGATTCCTGAGAACGCTGGCTCGTACAGCACTGTCATGAATGAGGGCTCAGTGTGATGATAACTTATTTATTGAGGACCTACTTTGTGCCAAGTACTCCGCATGATTATTTGCTTAATAATCTTATAAAGCCCTCCGGATAGGGGCTATTATTTCCATTTTATTGTTGAGGAAACTGTTAAAATAATATGTTGCTAGTCACACAGCTTGTAAGAGCCAGGACGTCCTGACTTCGAAGTTCATGATCTTTCTAGATGTGGCTTGAGGGAGATTAAGTCACTTGTCCACAGATGCACATCCATAAAAGGTACAACCAGAACTCAAACCCAGGCAGTGGGTCTCCAGAGAATGTGCTCCGAAACTCCAGGCTGTGCTCCACGTGGTCAGAGGGAGGACACTCAGACAGTGAGCGTTCTTAATATTGGAGAGGGTCAGAATCCCACATCCCACTTGACAGAGAATGCCTGTGTCTTAGGATGTAGCTTTTTTTTTTTAATATGTATTTATTCATTTATTCGGCTGTGCCAGGTCTTAGTTGTGGCATGCGGGATCTTTTAGTTGTGGCATGCGGGCTCTTAGTTGCGGTGTGTGGGATCTAGTTCCCTGACCAGGGATCGAACCCAGGTCCCCTGCATTGGGAGCACAGAGCTTTAACCACTGGGCCACCAGGGAAGTCCCAGGATGTATATTTAAACAGCTTATCCATTTAAAATAAGTATCCTAGCACTGAACTAAGAGATGGGGCCTTTTCTAACAGGCTGCTGTCAGAGTCGCTGTCCTTGCTGACAGACTAGCCCCTGAAATGTGCCCATTCTCCCTCCTCGAATCCTGGCCAGATTTTTCCCAACCTGCTAATTGGTGTAAGGGGCCCCGCTCCCGAAGGCTGCCCGGCCATGAGCATCACAGGAAGGGCTTGTCCCCTGGCTTCGTTCTCCCTCCTTCCAGCACTGTGGTCCCCTGATGGCTGCCTGGTGACAGATGCTGGTGATGGAGGGCGTCAGGGAATCTCCCATCCCCACTCCCCGAAGCGCTTCTTCGCGGAGCACCTCTCATTATGGCCCCGTTTCTGGTCTCGCACATGTTCTCCCACACTTAGCTCTATTATGCCACCACTTGTCTCCTTTCCCAGCCTGGCTTTGAATAACGTAAATCTTTCCTCTTGATAGCGTCGCTGCTCATTATTTTCTGTCTGGTACCACATGAGCTTACCCACTGGTACCTCTGAGAAGCCAGCCACCCACAGTGCAGCGACAGTCCCCCCCCCATCTCGTAAAGGTGGCTCAGTGCGGGCCCAGCCCCAGGTGGGAGAGGTTCAAGCCCTGCTGGCTTTGGTGGGAGGACAGCGCTCTTTCTTTGGCTCCGACCCAGAACACACTCTGTAGGAGGAGTGGGTCAGGGGCCACTGCCCTTTCACCTTTGCCAGGCAACTGGCTTTGGACAAGTCACTTGAGTATCCTCTACTGAGTGATTGATTTTATCAACACGGGGCAGATGCTGCCCCCAAACAGGCCCGGAGTGCCCTCAGCCTCCTGAAGTCTGCCCTCTACCCCCCAAACTCAGCACTGGATCCAACGGCTCTGGACCTCCAGGTGAAGATTAGCCTGTGGTCTTCGAATATGTCATGTAGGATTATTACTGTGGTTTTATGCAAAGAAATGCACTCCGATTTTGTTCTGTAACTAACAACTCAACTGTGCCTAGAATCTCTGGAGTCCCTCAGTGTGACCCTGTGATTCTGTAACAGTAACTATGTTTCGATGGAATAATGACTTTGTAACGTAATGTTGAAAAGCTCCCTCTGTAAATGTAGGGAGCACACACCTGCTTGGTGCTCCCTGGACTTCCCAGTATCGGAGTTATTTGAGACCTCCAAGATTATTACTATTTGGAATTTGATTCCATGGTCTCCTTAAAAACTTCTGGAAGGGCTTCCCTGGTGGCGCAGTGGTTGAGAGTCCGCCTGCCGATGCAGGGGACGCGGTTTCGTGCCCCGGTCTGGGAAGATCCCACATGGCGCGGAGCGGCTGGGCCCATGAGCCATGGCCGCTGAGCCTGCGCATCCGGAGCCTGTGCTCCGCAACAGGAGAGGCCACAGCAGGGAGAGGCCTGCGTACCGCAAAAAAAAGAAAAACAACTTCTGGAAGCTTTCAGGCACATGAAATCATCAAGATCTTCCTTTAGAAAAAGTAATTGCAGATTATTTCTAGAAACTTTACCAGAAAGTTTAAACTTTCTCCTGTTCTAAAACCCAATTCTAATTTCTTTCTTTACAAAACATCTTTGCCTGTCTCTCGTATCAGGTTAAGCACGCACATTTGGCAAATCAAAAGGGGGAAAGAACGTCATATTTGTGGGTTTCAGTGTGCCCGTGGTGGATTAGCAATAGAATCTTACATTATGTTATAAGGAGGAAACCACTCTTTAAATATTGGCTGGAAAGTCACACCCTTAATCACTTGCAGTGTGTTTTAGAAATTGGCACTATTGTAAAAATCTTTTACAATAGATTTGTCAGAATGTCCTAAGCATAGAAGAATATGGAAGGTTGCTGCATTTCTTGGTAGATCAGAAAAGCGAGTGTGTTGAGAAGAATACATATGGAGAAGTATACACTGTTTAAGGTTCCTGTCTCTTCAGTCATCTTACTTGGAATGGTTGGAGAATTTTCCTGAAGTGGCTAATGTACCATAAGTAGACAATGTGAGTACATCTATCACGTGTGATCAAGACAGAAAAGAAGGGAATAAAATAAGGTCAATACCTCATTAGCTTTTAGAGCCTCAGATCACATTTTACATGGATTACTCCCCTTTACAGAAGATGTCGGTAGACTGTATGTTCTTTAATTTGGGGCGGGGGGAGGAAGAAGGAGGATATTTTATTCTTTGTCTCTCGTCACTGTGGATATATATGTTCATTAAATATTTTTTTTCCTTTAATTAAAAAAATTAAGCCTTGGAGAAAGGCTTCTAATGCTATTAATTTGATGTAGAAAGTCTACTTTATACTAGTTGGTTTGAAGAATATGAATTCATTCTTTTTTTTCCTCCCTTCCTTTTTTCTTTGAAGAATGATATTTTATACTTGTATGTTGCTCTAGAGTCTGTCTTTATTTCTTTATTTCTTCACACCTGTCCTGCAAGGGAGGTGACACAGCTGGCCCACTTTAGGGATAAGGAAACCAAGGCCCCTGCCTTAGGTGAACAGCCACACCATGGTGGTGGTGTTTGGATAAGAACCCAGTCTCCTGGCTCCTAGCAGGCAGTGCCCATCACACCTGGAACCTGTAAGAAAGGAGATGTACTTTAGGTACAATGGACCCTTTTGTTATCCCTCCTTTTTTCCCCCTCAAGAGCTGAATCCCATCCAAACATACGTAGAAACCAAGGAAGGCTTCCTGGGCTGCGCTGAGGGCAGCACGGCACTGCCTCGGCCTTCCCCGTCGCTGTCATCAGGCAGGGCTGGACGTCAGCTCAGTCTCTCGCCTGGGCTTCGCTCTCGCTCATCTGAGGCTAAATCGCCCTTGAGAGACGGGACGGTGGGTGTTTACGTGGCTTACACGCATCACCGGGAGTCTCAGTGTCACCATCGCTGCCACTCTGCCTCAGCGAGAGGGACACAGGACGCCGGCCTGAGTTGTCAGTGCTCCCCTGGCTCTGCGGTTTGGCTGTTCTGTCTCGGGAGATGGCTCCTTTGGGTCTAGAATCCCTTCTGATGGTCTCACCCGCCCTACTTGCCCCACCATGCTTTCTGCTGGCAGATTTGGGTGAACCCATCTCACATGCCTCTGTGTGCCTTGGAGAACCATTTCCAGATGTGTTTTAGGAACTTAAGAGTAGATGTGGAAAGTAAAGATAATTCTGATACTGAGGATGGCTGTGTCCTCTCTGTGTCCCACTACCCCACCATCGTCTGTAGTCTTTCTCTGACTGGTGAGGGACTCTTCGGATGGTCAAATTTGCCCCCAGCCCTCCTGGGCCATATAGTCTGAAGAGAGCCTGCGGCCGGACAGCTTGGGGGTAGAGAGACAGGTAGCGAGGAACCTCCCTGGTCCTCAACCGTGCGCTTGTGCACTGAGCCTCAGGACGGGGGGGGGGGGGGGGGGGGGGGGGCGGGGAGTCTGGTTGACCACGTGGGCGGATCTGCCTCTCAGTGGGCTGCGCCGAAGGCTGTGGCAGCCGGCGCTGCTCCATGTTGATGGAGAGTCTGTCCAGTTCAGACGCAAAGCTCTGCGAGTCTCACGTATCCGCTCTCCATCAGTCCTGCCAGGCCATCCAGTAGGAGGCGCTGGGGTGATTAATGAGCAGGACAGGAAGACAAGTGCTGCCTGGAGCAACCGCTGTCTGCCCCCATCCACTGAATAATTAGATAACTGCGGCAAAGCGGGCTGTCAACCAGGGAGAGCTTTGGTAGGTGACGTGCTAAGCTAGTCCCAGAGAGTCAGGGCGTCAGGCCCACGCTCCCCCACTTTGGGCCTCTCTAGCTCCTCTGCTGCTGGGCCTAAAATAGTGACAGTCCCCTGGACCCTGAGAGCTGGGGAGAAGGCTATGCACGTTGACAGCTGTGGGTACCCTCTACCCAGGGCAGCAGTCAGAGGGAGGGTTGACGTACATGTTGCCAAAAACCTACCAGTGTTTGCAACAAAAGCACAAACTCCTGGCAAGAAGTCGGGAGACTTTCTTGATCACAAGTGGTATCTCCTAAGCACTTTAGTTACAGAGGATTAGCAGGAAGTGCAGTGCTGGGCTCAAGGAATAATGACACAAAGAAACGAAGCAGAGAAACCCAATTTCCTTCCTTTAAGGGGAAAAAAATTATCCATTTATTTAAATGAATTACAAAGGAGAGAATGGAGTGTGGCATTTCCCTCAGCCCGGAATTCAGTGGATTTTTAAAGAGCTGCATATCTCCTTGGTCAGACCAGAAGCTGGGATCTGCAGCCTCTCTGCAGAAATTGAACTGCAGGCTCAGAAGTTCATTAAGATTCAGGAGCCTTCCCCCTGGACAAATGACTCACTGATCCAGCCCCTTCTGTGCTGCTTCTCCTTGCGGGCCCTTGCCTGGCTTAGTTCATATTGTACATTCAGCACCTCTAGTTACTCAGAAATTGCATGCAAAGTTGTGAAATAGAAAAGCAGTGGGCCATGTGACCCCATCAGTTCTGCCTGGGGTTGCATCATCCTTGACTTGTAGTGTTCAGGGGCTGGGCTAGGAGGTTTGCTTACAGAAAGACCAGAGGGGGGCTCCCCTGGTGGCGCAGTGGTTGAGAGTCCGCCTGCCGATGCAGGCGACACGGGTTCGTGCCCCGGTCCGGGAAGATCCCACATGCTGCGGAGCGGCTGGGCCCGTGAGCCATGGCCGCTGAGCCTGCGCGTCCGGAGCCTGTGCTCCGCAACGGGAGAGGCCACAGCAGTGAGAGGCCTGCGTACCGCAAAAAAAAAAAAAAAAAAAAAAGAAAGACCAGAGGGCCCAGACACCTACCAAAAGTTGCACTTTGAATACATGCTGTTAGCACACCTGCTGTGTAAGTGGGGCAAATCTGTAGTAATGAATGGAACTGAAATAAGATTGGAGACATTCATGGTGAACAAGAAAATTGCCAGAATGGAATGTAGACAGAAGTGATGGTCATTGTCATACACGCAATGACTATGTGTGAGACTTGACGGGTTTTACTAACAGGAGCTTTTTTTTTTTTTTTTATGGTACGCGGGCCTCTCACTGCTGTGGCCTCTCCCGTTGCAGAGCATAGGCTCCAGACACGCAGGCCCAGCAGCCATGACTCACGGGCCCAGCCGCTCCGTGGCACGTGGGATCCTCCCGGACCGGGGCACGAACCTGTGTCCCCTGCATCGGCAGGTGGACTCTCAACCACTGCGCCACCAGGGAAGCCCCTAACAGGAGCTTTTTAAGGCCCAGCACTTAATACCCAGCTCCTTCTGCAGTGATTCCCCCATGGCATCCTGTTTTTGAGTCCAGGGCAAGGAGTTCTAAAACCTTAACATTCACACCGTGATTGGAAAATGCTAGGATATCGTGATTCAGATTGTGGCAATACAGAGAAGAGGAGGAGAAAAAGGAATCAGGCACCTACCCTGTGCTCAGCACTTCACATGTCAATTCATTTCATTCCCACAACAGTCCCATGAGATAGGTGATGTTGTCCCTAATATACAGGTGAGAAAACTGAGGCTCCGAGAAGTTTGACTGTGTATAGGAGGCAATACTTGGCATAATGGAAAAAGTATGGGTTTTGGAGTCAGAGGTGGGATCAGAGCCTAGCCTTACCACCCGCAATTTCTGTAGCATCTGTTTTCTCATCTATAAAATCTGGACGCCTATGCACTGGCCTGTTGGGAGGATTCAATAAGATACCATAGATAACAGCACAGCCTTAGCACACAATAGACCCTCAGGAAAAGGCAGGTACCATTGTATGACCTCAGAGAGAAAACCAAGATTTGCACCTTGAGGGGTCAGCCTCCTGCCAACCTTCCACTATGACACCCGCCCCCTCCCCGGCCTCCGGATCCACACCTGAGTACTATTCTTAAGTGATAAGAACAAGCCCAGCTGGGACACGGTGCAAGCCCATCCGGTGAGTCCAGTGCCCTAGGAATTCTTTACCTTTCAGCTTTGCCCACTGCAGATGAGTTCCCATGCCTCAGCAGACACAGCTGAGATAAGCAGGAGGGTGACCTCACTCGGTATGCACAGTGTAGATTATTCTCTGAGCATTTCTGTATGTTTGAAATCCTTTATGTAAAATTTTACAATCCCTTTCCCCAAAATTGCATGACTGAGATTTCTTCAGGCCTGAACATTGATTGGATGAAGAGGGCATGACACAGAGAGGAATTTAAAAATAACCCTGAATATAGCATCAGGATTTGCCACATCGTATTACAAAAATCTCCTGTCTCTGTGTCTGTGTGCCCTGCTCCTCTGTGTATTATGTGTCTTCTGCATCCCCAGTGCCTAGCTCAGTGCCTGGCTCATCGAGTAGGTGAAGTAGCAACGCAGTAACAAAGAGCTGGTAAGGGAGCAAATGCTGGCCATTTCCCCGGGATTTGAGCCTCTAGAACCGTGTGTGTGACTTCAACTTGACTTCTGCTCACTTCAGAACTCTAGGGCAAGCAGTTCATTTCCACAAGTACCCCACGCGGCCCCGGGGTGGGGCTGAGCGGGGCTGAGCCCTAGAAATGTCCATGTTCAATGACTTAGGAGGTGGGTTAAAGGGGCACTGCTGCCTGTTTCCCACAGAGACGCACTTTCATCCCTTGAAACGATCGTTTCTCTGCACTCACTTAATGGGATCCCAAATAACATGTTTCAAACAAGTCTTTTATCACTGTTGCCCCTTGGCACACATTTCAAATGCTGGCCATTAAAAACAGGCCGTTTCACAGGCTTCTAATGATGACACTAATAACTGTGGGTTTTTGTCTCTAAGAGTCCTGACGGGCAAGACTCAAGGAGTAAATTACGGAGCTAACTTTTATGTACAGGGTTTATTGATCTGTGAGCTTCAAGGGAACTACACCAGCCCCCCCCAAAGCTTGGCAGTCCAGATTACCTTTTCATCTAAGTAATTGGGCCACCTGGGTACAGTTAATTTTCTATTTATATTAACAGGAAGACAAAGAACATGATGTGCCAGTTCTGTAATAAAGTAACAGACGTATCAAAATATTCTACCTGGTAATTATAAATCAATTGAGTTTTCCCATGACCCGCTGAGGGTTATGTTGCTAATTCATTGTGCATTTTATCATAATTTGTCACGAGAAGATTCCATGCTGCCACGTATACTTGTGTCTCCGGAGTACGTAAAGGTGCTCCATCATAAAGTATCCAACTGTCTTAATCCCTGTCATTTCCTGCTTTTGTTTCTTAACAGGTGAAAGTCATGCTTCGCGTTTGTTCCACGTTGGCTCGCGATACCTCGGAATCCAGCTCTTTCTTAAAGGTGGACCCACGAAAGAAGCAGATCACCTTGTATGACCCCCTGACATGTGGAGGTCTAAATGCCTTCCAAAAGAGAGGGAATCAAGTTCCTCCTAAGATGTTTGCCTTTGATGCAGTTTTTCCACAAGATGCTTCTCAGGTGGGTACAACCCCTTCTCAGGCTCAGGCAATATTGATTAGTTTCAAGAAGCTTTAACTATTCACTAGGACCCATGAGCTGGGAGGGTATGTTCCAGAGCACCCTGATGGGTCACTTCCACTGTCTACACAACAGCTTTCGGAAGCCAATTTGAGTTCCATTGAATAGTTCAGTCCTTTTGAATCGCTGGTGTCACACCTTGGGCAGGATTGTTGTGCCAGGATTTCAACAAAACATACTCTTGGAGAGAAGGAAGAGAGAGCCAATCAGTGAATGGCAAACAGAAGCAGGAAGAGAGCAGGCAGAATTGGAAGTGTCGGGTACAGCTGCATCGAGATGCTGGCAACTGGTCCATTAAGACCCCACTCCTGCCTGGGCTTCTGGGTGTGAGCATGTAAGAAGGGAAAAGATGTTTCAAGGAGCTGGGTTAGAATTAGCAGGGTTTGGGACTTCCCTGGCGATCCAGTGGTGAAGACTTCGCCTTCCAATTCGATCCCTGGTCAGGGAGCTAAGATCCCACATACCTCTTGGCCAAAAAACCAAAACATAAAACAGAAGCAATATTGTAACAAATTTAATAAAGACTTTAAAAATGGTCCACATCAAAAAAAAAATTTAGAAAAAGAAAAGAATTAGGCAGGGTTCTAGGGCTCCAGAGAGGGCAAGTCCTACTGAGGACCTGGAAGGCTAGGCAGGGAAACTGAGGCTGACGTGCAGTCTTGTGGCCTGCGTCAGGGGAGCGGAGAGGAAGAAGAGAGGCTGGGGAGAGCTGGTGTGTTGGTTAGCTATTGCTGCATTGGAAACCACCCTAAGCCTACTGGATTAAAACCATAAGCATTTATTATTGCTCATGAGTCTGGAGGTCAGCTGAGCATTCCTCTGCTCCTAGCTCAGCTCACCTGTGTGTCAGTGATCAGCTCTGGGTTGGGTCGGCAGCTCTACTGATCTTGGCTGGATGCTATCACATGTTGGAGGGTTGGCTAGTTTTAGGCTGGTCCAGAATGGCTTGGCCAGCTCACCTGGTCTGTGTTCCATGTTGTCTCTTATCAACCAGCAGGCTGTCTTGGGCTTGCTCTCAAGGCAACGAGAGGATCCAAGCTTGCAGGCCTCTTGAGGTCTAGGCTCGGAATTGACACATCATCACTTCTGCTGAATGCGACTGGTCCAAATTCGAGGAGTGGGGGAGAGGCTCTGTCTCTCGATTGGAGGAGCTGCGAAGTCACATTGCAAGGGGCACATACACAGGGAGGGGTGGAGAATTGTGGCCATTTTTGTTAGTCTGTTATGAGTATAATTTGGAGGCTTCTTGGGGGACCAGGGTGCCAAGATTCCTTAACCAAGGCTCCTGGAACCAATCCCAGTAGAACAGATGTGTACTAGAAGATTCACTTACACCATCTGGTGCAATTCATCTGCAATGAATTGGTGCAACTGGATCGTCTAGTAGACATCTATAACCCAGGTTATAGGTGTACAGGGGCCTACTTTGCCTGCATTTTGGCATCAGACACCTGCATCTTCCTGATAAATTTCCAGCACTTCCCAAGATTTAAACAAAACAGTGTGCACTCGGGTAACCAATAGCCTAGAGCAGAACCTGAAGACAAGGTGCTGATGGGTACCATTTGCAGCTCTTGCTAATTTCCTCCATGTGGTATCTGAGTATAGGAAGTAGCAATGTTCACACAGACACCATAGGCACTTAGCACGTATTATAGGCTTCATTCATTAGCAAGCTAAGCGTGTGGTTTTCCCAAAGAGTTTTACCATGAGAAGACAAAGTACTCTATGAATAAGTTCTGTAGTTTTTCTCCTCGTTACATTTTTTTGTGTGTTGTACCACCCAGTGGGCTCACTAGTCTAACCCTGACATTGGGTCTAATAAATGGCCTACAAGTAATTTAATTAACACAGTTAAAACTTTTCAAAAGCGAATCTCCCTAAGTCGTAAGAATTCCAAAGCAAACCCTAAATTAAGTGTGGACTATTAATGAGTTTTAGATTTATTCCGGAAAAGGGAGCCATTTTTATTGCTAGTCTTTGCTTACATTTTACACTTGGTTCCAGAGCTCATGTGCTCACTCTTGCAGTTGCTATCGCTTCAGAATGCTTGCTTTTGTTACATTTCCAATATAATAAATTACATTTCTATATAAATTTGTAGTTTTCAAGGAGTTTCATATACATTAACCCATTCTACTCTTCCTGGAATTCTGTGGTATTGAAAAGGGAGGTAGTGCTGTTTTCACATTACAGACAAGGAAACTGAGATTCAAAAATTCAGTCTCTCATTCACAGACTCTTTCTTGAGTGGACATCTGTCCTGGAGTCTTCCTGTTAACCAATCTGCGTCCTGCTCAGGATGGTGTTGTATCTTTGCCCTCTCGCCATTTTATCCACTAGTTACTAGCAGTGTGTCCTTGGGCAAGTCACTCTACCTCTCTGGGCCTCAGCGTCTTCATCCATAAAATGAAGACAAGTTCAAAACGGGCCTCATTGGGCTGCTGTGATTCACTGTGTGGATGCGCATGAGGTGCTTAGAGCAGAGGCAGAACACAGTGAGCGCTCAACAAATGCTACTGTTTTTACCATGCTGTTGTCATTGTTAATAGTAACATCATGCTGCCAGCGTGTTCAGCCTCAGCACCTGTGAAGGAGCACCCTCTGAGCCTCTGAAGCAGGAAAGCAGGAAAGCGTATAGAATGGGCCTCTGCTCTCAGGCCCCTGTTGTTGGCCTGTGAGGCAGCAGCAACCACCGTGACCCAAGGCAGTCATGAACTTTGCTTTTACCCGGTCTTTAAGGACATCCTCCTTATAAGCCACACTCAGTACCCTCGAGTGGCCTCGGCGGTCACCAGCTGCCCATTGCTGGGGCATACCTCTGCTGGTTCTGGCTTTGGGGAGGTGTCTTAGTCCATTTTCACTTCCTTAACAGAACAGCACAGACTGGGTAGCTTATAAGCAGCAGAAATTTATTTCTTACAGTCCTGGAGGTTGGAAGTCCAAGATCAAGGAGCTGGCAGATTCAGGATCTGGTGAGGGCCCCTTCTTGATTCATAGACAGATGTCTTCTCACTACGTCCATTGTGGAAGGTCCAGGGAGGACTCTGGGGCCTCTTTTATAAGGGCACTAATCCCCTCCACAAGGGCTCCACCCTCATGATTAATCACCTCCCGAAGGCCCCACCTTCAAATACCATCACATTGGACATTCAGTTTTAACATATGAACTTGGTGGGGGGTATGGGGAACACAAACATTCCATCGTCACCAGGAAGGGTGGGCAGCAGGACTGAGTCCTGCCGGTGGGTAACAGGCTTCCTGCACGCCCAGCCCTGCCTGTGGCGTCCACTTGGGAAGGCTCCTGCTTCTCTAGGCTCAAGGGGAAAGACAGCAAAGGGCCTCCAGGGGCCATTGTCAGCTAACAAACACCAGATGGACATGTTGCTGACCGCTCTCTTCTCAGTGGACACTGGGCAAGAATTCTGCAAGGGGAGGCCTGCCCACCCTGTGCCCGTGAGGCTGCTCCCGTTTCTCTCTGTCCTCAGGCCTTTGGACGGGTGATTCAGTAATGTGCGTGGATGTGGTCCACACACAACCATCTTTCTCTTTGCTGACCTTGAATCTAATACACTTTGTTTTATGTATGGCTCAAGGTGGGCTCTCAGCCTCCTAACCCCCATCTCACTTTATGTCTGAGGAAGGCAGAGTTCATTTGGTGGTAACTTCTCCTGGCTCTGCAGAGGCACCTTCAGCAAATTCCATCAAGATTCCACCTCAGTCTCAGGGTTTAGCTCCGGACTCTCATTGCCTAGGCCCTGGGGGTGAGACAGATCCTGTGGTCCCCACCGCAGCCTCATCCTGCCACCCACTTCGTTCAGGAGGAGCCCCCAGCAGAGCTGCTGAGGCCATCACCAGAACAACTGACAGTTGTTAGGAGTGTGGTTTTTCAGTTTCGGTTCGGGAGAGAACATTGATTTTCGAACACTTAGCTTCATTGTGTTGTTGCAACCTGGAGCTGAATAACCACATTCAGTGCCGAGGCTGCCGTCCTCAGATTCCCACTGGGAGGCACGTTGCTCCGATGCCCACTGAGCCCCGGGTTTGCACGTCCTCTGAATGCTTCCAGATCTGACTCTGGTGCTGAGGGAGAAAGGAAGGTGCAGCACACGGCGAGTGATTCTGTCCTCCTGCTGCTGTGAAAGCCTCAGAGACTAACCAGAGAGATTTCCCAGACCTCCAAGTTGGTTCACAAAATTTATTTTCTTATCATTTGCAGAGTGCTGTATTGGGTGTTAATGGGGAAATACAAAACGTTACCAAGAGACTGGCCTCTGTCTAAGGATGTAATAATCACATTGGAGATGAGACACATAACAGGCTGGAGACCACCCATTGTAACATACTGACCAATGGTGATTAATAGTGTATACATTGAATGTATCTAGAGAGAAAGAAAGAAAAGGCTGGGTTTTTTGTTTTGTTTTTTGGTGTTTGTTTTTGCGGTACGCGGGCCTGTCACTGTTGTGGCCTCTCCCGTTGCGGAGCACAGGCTCCGGACGCGCAGGCTCAGCGGCCATGGCTCACGGGCCCAGCCGCTCCGCGGCATGCGGGATCTTCCCGGACCGGGAAACGAACCCGCGTTCCCTGCATCGCCAGGCAGACTCTCAACCACTGCGCCACCAGGGAAGCCCAAAAGTCTGGTTTTGAAAAGAGAAGGATGTAGATGGAGAAAGAGGAGAGAGTTATCAGGAAGACAAAGCAGACGTGCATCACAAACCTCCTGCTTAGATTAGAACCATAATGTATCCCAAGGTCACTTTCCTGAAATGACACATCACCCTTTACCCTCTAACAAGCCTAGCCATTTCATAAGCTCTGAGTGTGTGTGTGTGGTGGTTGTGGAGGTGTGTGTGTGTAAAGGAAGGATATCGTTAGCAGAGGGTGAATGGAATATTTAAATACTTGCCCGGGGAGGAGGCCAGAATGGCGTGAGGTCCGTGAAAGCACTCTGCGTTCCCGTTCCAGCCTGTTTGTGCCTGGCCTGCAGAGACAGCAGCTGAAATGTACCACAAATTAGCAGAAGGGTGGTTTGCTTTTAATGTGTGTAATGCTCAGGCTTGCGAGTGAGTGGGAAGTACGAAGGGATCTGCGCACCTCCAGAACTGCGTTAGAGCGGACCCATCTGGAAATGCCATGGCTCTGGGACCCTGAGTCCCAGGAGAGCAGGTGCAAGTTTCCATTGTTAATGGTCGACTCACAGTTTGTGTCTCCTCTTGTGTCTGCCAGGCGGAAGTGTGTGCTGGAACCGTGGCAGAGGTGATCCAGTCTGTGGTCAACGGGGCAGATGGCTGTGTGTTCTGTTTCGGCCACGCCAAGCTGGGTCAGTGAGAGCTTTACTTTTTCATGCTGCTTGCTGGATTTCCCTATCACTTTATCCATTGTTCTGTATTGTACCCGGAGTCCTCGGATGAAGGGAAAGGTGGTTTCCCGCAGGTGCTGAATTGAATAATCATGAATAACCATTTCTGCTTCTTAAATATAGATGCTCATCCTAAGTGGATTCCCAGTCATCTAGGAAAGCCTTAGAGTCCAAGAAATGCACAAAAGGAGGAGTGGGGCTGTTCCCACTCGGTCCAGGTCAGGGTCACGCCCAGAAAGCCAGCGGGAAAATTACATTTCCTGAGCAGGGGTTGCTGGGGAGCAGAGATGACTCCCCTTCCCCAGAGTACTTGGGTTCAACATAATGCCAGAGGGGCAGCCACCAAGCAAAGGCCAGACCACATTAGCACCGGTCTGGGGAGATCAGTCTGCCAGCATCCTTGCTTCCCACCACCCAGCTGTCGGGAATCCACCTGTGCCGAAGCACCTGGGAAAGGCGGCCGCCACACACCTCTTTGAGGGTTTGATGACTGAATCCCCTTGAAGTGCCTTCTTAATCATGACCTGTGGCCATCTGCTCACCAGGTCTCCCTTTACATGCTTGATAAGTTAGTAATATGGCGAGTTCCAAAAAGTGTCCCTGGGCAGGGCTTCCAACAGCAGCTTTGCAATGATGGAGCCGGTTCTAGGCCAGGTCGGAAAGCCCATTTCATCTCACTGCCGCTTTGGTCTTCCTGATCTCTGATCAAAGCAGTGGTCCAGATTTGAATGGAATTTGCCCATGCAAAATATACGCAGCATTTAACTTGCAAAAGGATATAAAGTGTAAGTATGTGGAGTGAATCTGTGGGGTGGTGATAAAAAGAACCATATCAGGGATGAAAGACTTCTGCCTTCCCACCATGAGAAAAACAGTACGGAAACTGGATAGCTTGTAATGTTTGAGATCCTCTCCTCAAGGTCAACTGTGGTTTAATCTTGTCATTAGTCGGGGTTCTCACATTCTTTATTATAGCTATTCCATCAGTAGTACTTGGAAATGTCAAATGTTTAATATTTCTCTCACCTTTTCCTTTCCTCTCTTCCCATTCCCCACTCCCCATGCCTTTCTTCTGCATCCTTGGCATCTATCTTGAGACTATAGAATGATGCCTGGACACTCAAGCTGCTTTTCTTTCCTTCCTCGCTCTCCCAGGAAAATCCTACACCATGATTGGAAAAGACGATTCCATGCAGAACCTTGGCATCATCCCCTGTGCCATCTCTTGGCTCTTCAAGCTGATAAATGAACGGAAAGAAAAGACCGGAGCCCGTTTCTCAGTGCGGATCTCAGCCGTGGAGGTGTGGGGCAAAGAAGAGAACCTTCGGGACCTGCTGTCGGAGGTGGCCACGGGCAGCCTGCAGGACGGCCAGTCTCCGGGCGTGTACCTGTGCGAGGACCCCATCTGTGGCACGCAGGTGATTGCCTCTGGGGCTTGGCTGGCTCCAAGGTGGCTCATCCCTACCTTGGCGGCTGGGGCAGTTCACCTCGTGACTCACTCAACATGCAACCGGGGGAGGCTTGCAAGTGTTTACTTTAAAGTGGACTGGAACTTTATGGCCTGCAGCTGCAGGGCAGCTGCTCGCCCAACCTAAATATTTGTACCTTGAATCTAATTGACAATGAACAGGAACCACAGTTGTTGTAGCACTGGGGGGAAATTGAATTCACTTTCTTTACGCCCCTTTCAAAACAAAAAAGAAAATACCATCTTTCTTTTGTTTAGCGACAAGCGGAAATGTTTACTGCTTTGCACAAACAGCTCCAGCCATCACTGGGGCTGTTTATGGCTCTATAAACTGTGTTTCTGGCACTGGTTTACAGCTGGACTAGTAGTGCTGTAGGAAAAACTAATAACCACTTTCTAATTGGAACCATGATATAATTGCTGGAACCATGGAAGCCAAGAGAAGTTCCAGTTCGCCTTTTCAGGATGTCATGCCTGTTGGGAGTGTTTCTCCCTCGCTGTTTGACAGTAGAGGTGGGAATGACCTGGGAGGACCCTGGTTCATATCCAGAATAATCAGGTTTTCCAGTCGTTAGCTACAGGCTCTATTTTCTAGTTTTATCAGATGCCACCTTTTTAAATAGGTGTTCATTTTGATAAGTACCTGCCTCACCCCAGATGCGACTGTTTTCTCGGGTGAGGATACCCACTCTGTTACACCCATCTACTCATACCTG
This sequence comes from Stenella coeruleoalba, assembly GCF_951394435.1. Taxonomy (NCBI): domain Eukaryota; kingdom Metazoa; phylum Chordata; class Mammalia; order Artiodactyla; family Delphinidae; genus Stenella; species Stenella coeruleoalba. Next base: position 149,248,460 of record NC_137169.1, on the reverse strand, counting down.
GCCATGTTCCTCCCCTGCTTAGAGCACCTCAGATCCTTCCACTTCCATTATGAATCCTCGTGGTTCGCAAGAGGCCCTACACAACCTTCCAGCATCACCTGCTACCACTCCCCTCCCTCCTGCCACTCCTCTTAAATTACATTTAGGTCCCCTAAGGAAGCAGTGCCCCTCAAACTTCAGTGTGCATAAGAAGCACTGGTGATCTTGTTAAAATGCAGATTCTGCTTCCGTAGGTCTGGGATTGGGCCTCTGATGACACATTTCTGACGAGCTTCCCAATGACCGACCACACTTTCAGTAGCAAGGCTCGAAGGCACCAACCATCCTCCCTCTTTTCACTCTGGGCCTTTGAACATCCTGTTCCCCGTGCACAGAAGGCTGCTGACTCCTCTCCTCTCGCTCTTCATCTGGCTAACTCCTTATTTGTTGGGTATCAGCTAGTTGGCTCTTCTTCCAGGAAGCCCTCTTAGATGTTTCTCCTGACTGTCGATTGTGATTGCCCGGTCAGTTCTCAGCAACTCCCAAAGGTCCTTACCATGTCTGACTAAAATTGGCTCTTCATAGTTTTAACAGATGCATCAGATACCGTTTGGATATGAAACCTAATTAGAATGCAAACTAAGTGGTCATACAGACATTCATCCAGTGGCTCTCAAACTTCAGTCTTCATCAGAGTCACCTGGAAGACCTGTTAAAACACAGACTGCTGGGCTCCACCTCTAGAATTTCTGATTCAATAGGCCTGGGATAGAGCCCTCAAATGCGCATTTCTCAGCACCTGTGATGGAATCAGTGTCACCCTACCCACTGCTCCCACTCCAAGCATTACTTAGACATTCAAATATGCTGTAACCGCCATTCACTTTTATAACTCCATTAATGAAGTTCCACAGAGGTGAAAGCTCTGGTTAACTGAAGATTAAGAAAAAGAGGAAGAGACCAACATCCTCTTTACCTTCTTGTTGAAGAAGCTTAAACATTCTTTGGGTTATCTTTTCTGCGATAGTAAGTATAAAACAACGAGCGCCACAGAACCTCTCTGAAGGTTGAGGATTTTGATGGTCTCAGGTTCCAGATATCGACTCTCATGATTCAGAATTATAGATACAGTTAGAGTCAGAATAGAAGACTGGCAACATTTGACCCTAAGGCACATACTGCAAATCATTCCTTTGAATAGATCAGAAATATTAGTTTACTTTTCTTCCCTCCCACCCCCAGTAGAGGAGTGCTGGTCAAATGCTGATAATATGGCCCTGAGTAAGGTTTACTATAATTACCAAGGCATCTCATAGGATTTAGACACGTTGCCCACAGTGCTTCTTTAATGAATTAATGAGTACGCCATGAATTTAGCAACTAAAGATAAAATAGATAGCCCTTAAATGATATAGATGAGACGTTCAAGTATCTTGGGTGTTTTCATATGTCTTTTACACTTACTTCTTATGTCTTTTACACTTACTTCTTATTTATAACTATGCTAGTAAATGTGGCCTAAAATTGGCTCTAATTAAATAGCTGGGAAAATTGAGAATTGAGTTAAAGCTAATTAAGTTTTTTCACTTCTTTGTGATACCAGTACTATGTGAACTAAAATCACACTTTGCAACCCACCTGCTTCTAAACACTCTAATCTTTGAAATCAAGATGTGGTCACATCCTTCATGTTTTCTTAGGTACATGGATTGCCCAGGATGTTGGTTTGCTGGCCTCTGCAGAGGTCAGGGTGGGACACCTGCCCCCGTGGATCACCCAGATACAACCATTTGCTTTTCACACCTGATACTTACAGATTCTACTTCAGTTGTAAAATGGGTGAAAATATGTTTCATCCAATAAGCCTGCTCAGTGTTACTTTTCAGATATGAATAAATTAAGCTGAGAATTGCACATGGATAGAGGCCCTGGTTCCAGAAGGACGTCCAGCCTTCAAGAATGCGGAACGGACGGCCAGGCCCAAGTGGCAGGCAAACCGCCCGCCTGCAGCTTCAGTCCTTCCCTTGTGTCTTCCAGCTGCAGAACCAGAGTGAGCTGCGGGCGCCCACTGCGGAGAAGGCCGCCTTCTTCCTGGATGCTGCCATAACCTCCCGGCGGGGCAGCCAGCAGGACTGCAACGAGGACGACCTGCGCAACTCCCACATGCTCTTCACGCTGCACATCTACCAGTACCGCATGGAGAAGAGCGGCAAGGGGGGAAGTAAGTCGGCCTCTGCCCTCGAGCCTCCTTGGCCCTCCCTGGAGAGAAGCCTCTCCTCGAGAGCAGCTGTGACCTTTTTCTTGTTTGTTTGTTTGTTGTTTTGGGCTTTTTTTGTTTTGTTTTGTATTTTGCGGTACGCGGGCCTCTCGCTGTTGCGGCCTCTCCCGCTGCAGAGCACAGGCTCCGGACGCGCAGGCTCAGCGGCCACGGCTCACGGGCCCAGCCGCTCCGCGGCATGTGGGATCTTCCCGGATCGGGGCACGAACCCGTGTCCCCTGTCTCGGCAGGCGGACTCCCAACCACCGCACCACTAGGGAAGCCCAGCTGTGACCTTTTAAAATGTAGTACGATCTGACCAGTGTGGGGTGCACCGATGTGTCTGTCATTCAAGACCATTGTGTAGTCTGGGCTGATGTTTGCTTTCGAACAACCCAGGGGAAAGGGCTCACTCGGTAAAGATGATCTACAGATGTAATTGCCATGGGAACGTGAGAGAACAAATTTTAAAAAGAAAAATGGCTGCTTCATAGTATGTTTTTGTTCAAAAACCTTAAAGGTGCTCATCATGAAAGACCAACATGTATCTACCAAAGCACCCTGGCAATGTTACTAATCAGTAGCTTGAAGCCACTATATGGACCAGAAAGAAACAAAACCATGTCTTTTAAATAGTCTATAAATCAGACTTCTGAATAGCGAACCAGATTCTGGCTGCCTCCCTGCCTCAGGTAATGCCCAACTGTGACATTTCTCTGTAAACACCTATGCCCAGGGCATGCTCTGTGAGCAGCTGCGCCTCCGGGAACCCGAATCAATGTTTATACGGTCCGCTCTTGGCTGTTTTCAAAGCTGGCACCGACCTCGGTGTAATGCTCCATCCTTTGTCTGCCAAGTAGTATATACTCTATGCTCAGGAGTTGAGTACAGCACTTAGCTGTACTCTCAGGTGGGATCCTGGGCAGTGGGCAAAGTAGTCGGTGGATCTCACTGGGCTTTTCTAAAGCAAGTGTGGGCCACAGGGCTGGGCTGGCTGGGCAGCAGCTTCCAGAGTCTCTCTCTGTCCACTTCTACAGGGCTTTCAAAACGTAGGCAACTGGCCCCCAGTGCTCTCCAAATGATTGCCTCAAGGGCGCTGAATGCCCGAAAAACAAACAAAAACCCTGAGTTAGAAGACTAAGCCTGGTGCCTAGAAGTTGTGCAGCTAATTGCCTAATGGGAGGCAATGAACTAACCTAATTCCAGATGGAGCCTGGAATTAAGACATGCGACTGGGACCTTTGGATGGGCTGCCCAGTTTGGGGTCCTTGTTGCCCAAAGACGTGGAAACCGGTTTTCCTGGAGATAGCTCTTGGGGGCTTCTGTTCCCCCTTTCCGCATGGGGGAAGTGGAAGCTCCCTCCTCCCCCCATCTCGATGCCTTTGTTGGCCCAGTCTTCTGTTATTGTTCCTACTCCTTAGTTGTTATTTAGTTCAGGTTTATGAGGTATAATTTAAATTCAGTCAAACTTAACCTTTTTATGTGTTGTTAAATGAATTTTGGCAAATCTGTTCAGTTGTGTACCCACCACCACTATCAAGATATAGAACAAAGCCATGGCTACAGAAAAGTCCTTCTTGCCTTACTAGTCAGTCACCTTCCTAGCCCCTGGCAACCGCTGATCAGATTTTTGTCCTTATAACCTTGCCTTCGTCCAGAACAACCTGTAAATGGAATCATGTGGTCTATGTGTGGCCCTTCAGTGTCTGGCTTCTTTCATTGAACATAACGCATTTGAGACGCATCCATGTTGCTACATGGACCAGTCATTCACTTACATTGCTTGCCGCCTGCTCCTTTAGTTTTGACTGGGCCCAGAGATGCACCCCTACCCCTACTCCCAGGACTAAAATCTCACCAGATATCCTCGCTGGGGCCAGAGTTCCCCTAATGCAGTCTCAGACCCGCCTCCTTGGCTACCTGCACTGACTGCTGCCCAGGAATCAAGAGGTACTGGCCATCACTTGCACCCATGGAGATGTACCATCTGCAGATCAGATCGCTCTTGACAACCAGTGATGGTGATCGAGGTCTGACTGGGGATGAGCAAAATATATTGAATGCGAGTCTTTCAGGGGAGGTTGATTCTCAATGAAGGGCTCGTGTCATGTACAGCACTCCCGTTTAGAATAAATTGCTTAAAGAAGGAAGCAAGGGATTAGGATAGGGATGAAATGATCCAGACCTTTAAAATCTGTAACAGAATTTTTTTTTTTTTTTTTTTTTTTTTTTTTTTTTTGCGGTACGCGAGCCTCTCACTGCTGTAGCCTCTCCCATTGCGGAGCACGGGCTCCGGATGCGCAGGCTCAGTGGTCATGGCTCACGGGCCCAGCCGCTCCGTGGCATGTGGGATCTTCCCAGACCGGGGCACGATCCCGTGTCCCCTGCATCGGCAGGCGGACTCTCAACCACTGCGCCACCAGGGAAGCCCCGTACAGAATTTGATCCACAGTTCTCCTAATGATCTGGGAGCTGGCTTTAAATCCTGCCCTCACTGATTTTTCTGAGTTATGTCTTAGCAGCATGAATGTGGGAATCTGAAAAATGTTTATTTTATTCTTTTAAGCTACCAATCATAATCATAATCAAAGCCTGCAGTGAATTCTTGTACTCTCAGCAAAGGGTGACTTGCAAAAGATCTGATCCTGGAGCCAAATGGCTTCCAAATGGCTCTGAGCAGAAAAGCTCAGGAGGGAAGGATAATCCCTCCCTCTAGGTTTCTAACCAAGTTAAAACAACTTGCTTTCAGGTTTTCACTTTCTTTCATGGTTCTGCTTTCAATTTGGAATCTGAAACTAGAGAGGAATCTTGAAAACAAAGAAACAATTAAATTATTTCAACTATAAGAACTTAACGTATAGCTTCCACAAAAGTGTAGACTGGGACATTCCCTAAACCCAACAATCTACCCAAGTCCTCACCTAACAAATCTTGGGCACTTATTAGATATTTAACATCAAATTCATTTTCTTCCTATTTATAAATTGTGAAAGTGAATGGCTTTTAAATAATAAGTTCAGGTTAAAAGACAAGGCAGATGCTATTAATGGCCTCCAAAACCTAGTGAGGTACTTTCTAACGTATCTGTAGATGAGAACAAAGAAAAAAGGCAGGCATCCAGGCTGATGTGGGTGTTAGCCCCGAAGGACCTGGGGGCATCACCTGCCTGCTACAGTACCTGGCTTCCAGTGAGGAAGGGAATCCAGGCCAGAATGCACACAGCCTCCTAGCCCACGGCTTGCTTGACTCAGTGCCTTTATATCTGTTTAAAATATAATGAGGAGATCTGGAGTGTTGTTTAAAACGGAAATTTTGTTTACTTATATATAAGCAATAATCCCTGCGGACCTGGCAGCCAGAACTCCATTAAGGAAAAGTTTATTAATTAGTCCCCCTGCAGGGAAACAGAGCAGAGCGAGCTGCTGGTAACTGGCCATCAGAGGCCAGTGAAGATGCTGGATTCAGTGATCTCTGCTGCAAGAACTAAACACACCATGTGTATGTGGGCACCTGGAGCTTATACACATATATGCATTTTATAAACACACACGTACATACACATATGCACATATAAGTGGACAGACAAAAATGTTTACAACATGTCCAGGCAAGGTAGAAAAGAAAATTCTGTGTGGACGTATCACTGCTTTGCAGATAGCACTGGGTTAAGCTTAAAATATTCCCTGCTTTAAAATCTTTGGAGCGTTAGTGGGGCTGATTCTTCACCTGTCGTGGAGCCTTCCCCTGCTTTGCAAAGCTATGTCTGTAAAGGCTTGAGATTCCCCTTGGGAACTGCAGCAATGGGGAAGGGACCCTAAAACCATGACAGTCAGGAGGTGCTCCTCATAAAGATGAGTGAATTAGGAGTCCAAAGCCAGATGCTACGAGTGATACTTCAGTGGAATACGTTCACAATACAGAATTTTCTAAGTCCTATTGATTAAGATGGTTTTTAAAAGCCTCACTTTGATGAGTCATCTAAGCTTGCAAGCAACTATTGCCCAGGACTGAGAATGACACTAGGTCTCTGATTTGTTCATTCACGTTATTGCCTCCAGGGGAAGTGTAGAGGCCAAGTGCGGACTGGGCTGGCTGTGTGTGCACCTGTGTACCAGCACCCAGGCATCCATCTGTGTGTGTGCACATGAACCACCATGTGAGGACGTGGACATTCATCTCTGCCTGCACTCATCTGTTTACAAGTCTTATCTTGGTTTTCTTTTGACCACCAAACCCCTCTTTCCTATATCTTGGAATGGCTTGAATCAGCTGATGCCCTATCCAGGGCTGTGCTGTCCATAGGACTCTAGAGATCCATTATTTGGGTGGTAGATGTAGGAAAAGGGATCTAGGAAGGAGCATTGCTTCTAAATGATGCAGAACTGGGCCTCTGCTGTCCCGCATTGCAAAGCCCTGTGCAGCGAGGATGGCCACACATGGCGGGGCTACTTCAGGGCTCTCGTGTTCCCCTTGGTCAACAGTGAAATGACAGTTTGATGTTTTTAGATTTTTGTAATACAATTTTTAAAATATTTGGCCAGGAGACAATTTTCCAAACCGTGCAGTGTGGAATTCCCACAGTGGTCACTCATGGCCTTCCCACCACCTGCATCAGAGCAGCAGTTCCCAACCTCCTCTTGAAGCCTGAGACCCCTGCTCTACCTCTTTCAGCAGATAACCAGCTTCCTGTTTAAGGAGAAGAAAGTCAGTCTGGCTATGACCTCAGCTTCTGTCCTCTTAGCATCAAACCTCCTTGTCCCTGTACCTCATTTTCCCCCACTCCTTTCCCATAGGTCTGCTTCCTCCCATCTCCTTGCCTTCCTTATCCTTTCCCCTTCTGCCTTTTCTGGGACCCCACCAATTGGGGCTCCATCAATCGTCTTTTTGTGCTTTTATTTTCAGTCTCTCCTACCACTGAAGTCAGGGCTGTCTCATCTTGGAAGGAAGGGAAAGGAAGAAACAATAACGTCAACAATAAAAAACCTTGTCTGTACCTTACTTCCAACTGAGACCCCATCAGTCGTCTTTTTGTGCTTTTATTTTCAGTCTCTCCTACCACGGAAGTCAGGGCTGTCTCATCTTGGAAGGAAGGGAAAGGAAGGCACAATAACATCAACAATAAAAAACCTTGTCTGTACCCTACTACCCCCTTGAGCTGCCTCCCCATAAGTCTTTCAGATTCTCCCCTCTGTGGAATATCTTTCTCCTTTAAGTCCCATAGCAGTTTGGGGGATGTTAAGCCACAGCCTTACTCACCTTATATCTCAGTCATTCTGGGCTTTCTAAGGCTCATCAGACTACAGGCTCCCTGAGGACAGGGTCCCCTGTCATCTGGCCCCCTGTCCTCCACAGCCTAGAGGTGTGTCTGCACATCAGACCTTACATGTCACACCACATGAAATGTGTGCTGTATGTTAAACAGTGAGTGAATCTCTCCATTACGTAGTTGCAGCTGTTTCAGAAAGAGAGCGACCATTCAGTTACTTTTTGGGTAAGCAGGTGGTGTGAGTTCACAGCCCTGTTATACAACAGGGTCAGAAGGAGTTATCAGTTAACGAGAAAGTTAGGTTAAAAAGGGAAATCGTATAAAAGGATACATTCATGTCTTAAAACACTTTCAGCTTAAAACATACAATTGTGTGTTTATTCATCGGTCTTCTGATACAGGGCCATGGCTTTCTCTTTGAGATGAGTTTTCAGCTTTAGATTCTGACTTTTATAAACCACACTCATTAATAATAGTCTGGTTTTTGCTTTCAATTTCTTCTGAGCAGTTGAAGAACTTAAGAGACACTTGTGCAGCTAACTGGGTATAGACTTTCCCTAGCTTCTTAAAATTTTTTCTACTCTGTAATTTCTCATTCACACCTGATTCAGCATCTTTTTTCAAAAATTAACTCATTTTAATCACATCTTTCCAAAGCATTGATTTCAGGTTGTTTTTAGAAATATTAGCTCTCTTTACATAATCATATTTTGTTGGTTTACATAATATTTGATTGTATTTTTATTTATAATATCAAGTACAAGTGGCATAATTAGGTTTAGGAGGAAACCCAGCTGACCTGTTGATAAGTGTACAGCTCATGTTTTTGGTGCAAAAGTGCATAGACAAACTGGGAACAGCCAGCACACCTCACAAGCGTACAACGTGCTGTGGGCATCAGGCAGCATGCCTGACACAGCTGACGGAGGGCCTTGGTTAACCTGGCCAAGTGGCAAGACCATGGTTCCCAAACTTTGCTGCACAAGAGAATCACCTGGGGAGATTTTCAGCTAACCCCAGTGCCTGTGTCGTACTCCAGACCAATTACATTAGAAAGCCTGGGAGTGGGAGCCAGGCATCCGTATTTTCTAAAGATTCCACGGTGATTCTGATATGCAGCAAAGTCTGGGAACCACTAAGTTATAGGAAAGTGAGTTAAAAGAGTTTCTACATGCTTTATAGTTAGCTCTGGATTTTTGTCTTAGATTCAGCATCTGTTTTCTATGAGATCTTAAGTGATTTATTTAGCATCTGTGAACCTCAGTTTCCTCATCTGTGTAAAATAGTGCCAATGCTTGCACTACAGGATCGTTGTAGGAATTAAGTGATTTTAGGAGAATTTAGCATTTCCTGGCACCATGAACATGAGCTGGGAGAGTCACTCAGGAGTGAATTAGTATATTGTTTCCTGTGGGAGAGTAAGGCATGTGGGTAATTTCATTTGGTCAAAGTCTAGACTTGAAATATACATATTCAAATATAAATAGTCTCAAGGCAGACTGGGTTATGTTCTAAACCTTGAAGCTGTGACCTCAGAAATCTGAAAAGTCCATGAGGAACCTGCTTCTTACCTGCCATTAATTATCACCTATTTTGTTCATTGATTCTAGAACTTCTTTCTCTCCAGCCACCTGCAGTCATGGAAATTCATGGTCACAGCAGGTGGCCTGTGCTCACTCACTTTGTACCATTTCAGATTTAGCACCATGTGTGAAGTTCAGAATTCTGTGACTACTGAAACTCCAGCGGATATAGAGCAAAGTTGATTTTCCATTGTTAAAAATGTGACTCTCATTGTGACTCATGCAGGTATAATTATAGGTATTTTAAAATATTATTCTTCAGCACAGTCTAAACTGTGCCTCTTGTTCTCTGTGTTCTGTTTTACTACATGCACATTATGCATTTTATTCCATTACATCAAATGGACTACTGAAAGTCCAAATTGGTCCCTGTCTTTGCCCTTTAATCTGTGGAGCGAATGAAATATCTGAGCCTCTCCTGTCTATATAATTAGGTTGCAAAACAGATGACATTTTGCTTTAAAAATAACTATTTCCCTTGCACACTGCCGTGGACTGATCTTGCATGATACAAAACGGGATAAGAGAGAAGTAACATATTATGTCTTTCCTTTTAAGGATTTTTAAAAAATTAATTTTACTTATTTATTTTTTTGACATCTTTATTGGAGTATAATGCTTTACAATGGTGTGTTAGTTTCTGCTTTATAACAAAGTGAATCAGCTATACGTATACATATATCCCCATATCTCCTCCCTCTTGCGTCTCCCTCCCACCCTCCCTATCTCACCCCCCTAGGTGGTCACAAAGCACCGAGCTGATCTCCCTGTGCTACGCGGCTGCTTCCCACTAGCTATCTATTTTACATTTGGTAGTGTGTATATGTCCATGCCACTCTCTCACTTCGTCCCAGCTTACCCTTCCCCTTCCTCATGTCCTCAAGTCCATTCTTGAGGATTCAGATGTAGATCTGCATCTTTATTCCTGTCCTGCCCCTAGGTTCTTCATAAACTTTTTTTTTTAGACTCCATATATATGTGTTAGCATATGGTATTTGTTTTTCTCTTTCTGACTTACTTCACTCTGTATGACAGACTCTAGGTCCATCCACCTCACTACAAATAACTCAATTTCGTTTCTTTTATCGCTGAGTAATATTCCATTGTATATATGGGCCACATCTTCTTTATCCGTTCGTCTGTCCATGGACATTTAGGATGGTTCCATGTCCTAACTATTGTAAATAGTGCTGCAGTGAACATTGTGGTATGTGTCTCTTTTTGAATTATGATTTTCTCTAGGTATATGCCCAGTAGTGGGATTGCTGGGTCGTATGGTAGTTCTATTTTTAGGTTTGTTTTTTTTTTTGCAGTACGCGGGCCTCTCACTGTTGTGGCCTCTCCCATTGCGGAGCACAGGCTCCGGACGCGCAGGCTCAGCGGCCATGGCTCACGGGCCCAGCCGCTCCGCGGCATGTGGGATCTTCCCGGACCGGGGCACAAACCCGTGTCCCTGCATCGGCAGGCGGATTCTCAACCACTGCGCCACCAGGGAAACCCTATTTTTAGTTTTTTAAGGAACCTCCATACTGTTCTACATAGTGGCTGTACCAGTTTACATTGCCACCAACAGTGCAAGAGGGTTCCCTTTTCTCCGCACCCTCTCCAGCATTTATTGTTTGTAGATTTTTTGATGATGGCTGTTCTGACTGGTGTGAGGTAATACCTCACTGTAGTTTGGTCTGCATTTCTCTAATGTTTAGTGATGTTGAGCATCCTTTCATGTGTTTGTTGGCAGTCTGTATATCTTCTTTGGAACAATGTCTATTTAGGTCTTCTGCCCATTTTTGGATTGGGTTGTTTGTTTTTTTGATATTGAGCTGCATGAGCTGCTTGTAAAGTTTGGAGATTAATCCTTTCTCAGTTGCTTCATTTGCAAATATTTTCTCCCATTCGGAGGATTGTCTTTTCATCTTGTGTATGTTTTCTTTTCCTTGCTATATTTTCCTTGAATTTTTCTTGCATTTTATTTATTTTTTATAGAGCAGGTTCGTATTAGTTATCTATTTTATACATATTAGTGTATATATGTCAATCCCAATCTCCCAATTCATCCCACCACCATCGCCCTTCCACACCCACTTTCCCCCCTTGGTGTCCATATGTGTGTTCTCTACATCTGTGTCTCTATTTCTGCCTTTCAAACCGGTACCTGTACCATTTTTCTGGATTCGACATATATGCATTAATATACAATATTTGTTTTTCTCTTTCTGCTCTTTATTTATTTTTGTTTTTATTTCCATTTTTCTAGGAGGTGGGTCAAAAAGGATCTTGCTGTGATTTATGTCATAGAGTGTTCTTCCTATGTTTTCCTCTAAGAATTTGATAGTGTCTGGCCTTACATTTAGGTCTTTAATCCATTTTGAGTTTATTTTTGAGTATGGTATTAGGGAGTGTTCTAACTTCATTCTTTTAAATATAGCTGTCCAGTTTTCCCAGCACCACTTATTGAAGAGACTGTCTTTTCTCCACTGTATATTCTTGACACCTTTATCAAAGATAAGGTGACCATATGTGTGTGGATTTATCTCTGGGCTTTCTATCCTGTTCCACTGATGTATATTTCTGTTTTTGTGCCAGTACCATACTATCTTGATTACTATAGCTTTATAGGATAGTCTGAAGCCCAGGAGCCTGATTACTCCAGCTCCGTTTTTCTTTCTCAAGATTGCTTTGGCTATTCAGGTCTTTTGTGTTTCTATACAAATTTTGAAATTTTTTGTTCTAGGTCTATGAAAAATGCTGTTGGTAGTTTGAGAGGGATTGCATTGAATCTGTAGATTGCTTTGGGTAGTATAATCATTTTCACAATGTTGATTCCTCCAATCCAAGAACATGGTATATCTCTCCATCTGTTTGTATCATCTTTAATTTCTTTCATCAGTGTCTTATAGCTTTCTGCATACAGGCCTTTCATCTCCTTAGGTAGGTTTATTCCTAGGTATTTTATTCTTTTTGTTGCAATGGTAAATGGGAGTGTTTCCTCAATTTCTCTTTCAATTGTGTTATCATTAGTGTATAGGAATGAAAGAGATTTCTATACATTAATTTTGTATCCTTCTACTTTACCACATTCATTGATTACCTCTAGTAGTTTTCTGGTGGCATCTTTAGGATTCTCTATGTATACTATCATATCATCTGCAAAGAGTGACAGCTTTACTTCCTCTTTTCCAATTTGGATTCCTTTTATTTCTTTTTCTTCTCTGCTGTGGCTAAATCTTCCAAAGCTCTGTTCAATAATAGTGGTGAGAGTGGACAACCTTGTCTTCTTCCTGATCTTAGAGGAAATGGTTTCAGTTTTTCACCATTGAGAATGAAGTTGGCTGAGCGTTTGTCATATATGGCCTTTATTATGTTGAGATAAGTTCCCTCTGTGCCTACTTTCTGGAAGGTTTTTGTCATAAATGGGTGTTGAAGTTTTTCAAAAGCTTTCTCTTCATCTACTGAGATGATCATATGGTTTTTCTCCTTCAATTTGTCAATATGGTGTATCACATTGATTGATTTGCGTATATTGAAGAATCCTTGCATTCCTGGGATAAACCCCAATTGATCATGGTGTATGATCCTTTTAATATGCTGTTGGATTCTGTTGGCTTGTATTTTGTTGAGGATTTTTGCGTCTTTGTCCATCAGTGATATTGGCCTGTAGTTTTCTTTCTTTGTGACATCCTTCTCTGGTTTTGGTATCAGGGTGATGGTGGCCTCGTAGAATGAGTTTGGGAGTGTTCCTCCCTCTGCTATATTTTGGAAGAGTTTGAGAAGGATAGGTGTTAGCTCTTCTCTATATGTTTGATAGAATTTGCCTGTGAAGCCGTCTGGTCCTGGGCTTTTGTTTGTTGGAAGATTTTTAATCACAGTTTCAATTTCAGTGCTTGTGATTGGTCTGTTTATATTTTCTATTTTTTCCTGGCACAGTCTCGGAAGGTTGTGCTTTTCTAAGAATTTGCATATAGTTGCTTACACTAATCTCTCATGATCCTTTCTATTTCTTCAGTGTCAGTTGTTACTCCTCCTTTTACATTTCTAATTCTATTGATTTGAGTCTTCTCCCTTTTATTCATGATGAGTCTGGGTGACGGTTTATCAATTTTGTTTATCTTCTCAAAGAACCAGCTTTTAGTTTTATTGATCTTTGCTGTCGTTTCCTTCATTTCTTTTTCACTTATTTCTGATCTGATCTTTATGATTTCTTTCCTTCTACTAACTTTGGGGTTTCTTTGTTCTTCTTTCTGTGATTGCTTTAGGTGTAAGGTTAGGTTGTTTATTTGAGATGTTTCTTGTTTCTTGAGGTAGGATTATATTGCTATAAATGTCCCTCTTAGAACTGCTTTTGCTGCATCCCGTAGCTTTTGAGTCGTCGTGTTTTCATTGTCATTTGTTTCTAGGTATTTTTTTTATTTCTTCAGTGATCTTTGGTTATTTAGTAGTGTATTGTTTAACCTCCATGTGTTTGTACTTTTTACATATTTTTTTCCTGTAATTGATATCTAATCTCATAGCATTGTGGTCGGAAAAGTTACCTGATACAATTTCAATTTTCTTAAATTTACTAAGGCTTGATTTGTGACCCAAGATATGATGTAAGTTGGAGAATGTTCCATGAGCTCTTGAGAAGAAAGTGTATTCTGTTGTTTTTGGTTGGAATGTCCTATAAATATCAATTAAGTCCATCTTGTTTAATGTATCATTTAAAGCTTGTGGTTCCTTATTTATTTTCATGTTTGATGATCTGTCCATTGGTGAAAGTGGGGTGTTGAAGTCCTCTACTATTACTGTGTTACTGTCGATTTCCCCTCTTATGGCTGTTAGCATTCGCCTTATGTATTGAGGTGCTCCTATGTTGGGTGCATAAATATTTACAATTGTTTTATCTTGTTCTTGGGTTGATCCCTTGATCATTATGTAGTGTCCTTTTTGTCTCTTGTAAAGGTCTTTATTTTAAAGTCTATTTTGTCTGATATAAGAACTGCTACTCCAGCTTTCTTTTGATTTCCATTTGCATGGAATATCTTTTTCCATACCCTCCGTTTCAGTCTGTATGTGTCCCTAGGTCTGAAGTGTGTCTCTTGTAGACAGCATATATACGGGTCTTGTTTCTGTATCCATTCAGCCAGTCTATGTCTTTTGGTGGGAGCATTTAATCCATTTACATTTAAGTAACAGCATATATACAGGTCTTGTTTCTGTATCCATTCAGCAAGTCTATGTCTTTCGGTGGGAGCATTTAATCCATTTATATTTAAGGTAGTTATCGATATGTATGTTCCTATTACCATTTTCATAATTGTTTCGGGTTTGTTATTTTAGGTCTTTTCCTTCTTTTGTGTCTCCTGCCTGGAGAAGTTCCTTTAGCATTTGTTGTAAAACTGGTTTTGTGGTGCTAAATTCTGTTAGCTTTTGCTTGTCTGTAAAGCTTTTAATTTCTCTGTCAAATCATAATTAGATCCTTGCTGGGTAGAGTAATCTTGGTTGTAGGCTTTTCCCTTTCATCACTTTAAATATGTCCTGCCACTCCCTTCTGGCTTGCAGAGTTTCTACTGAAAGATCAGCTGTTAACCTTATGGGGATTCCCTTGTATGTTATTTGTTATATTTCCCTTGCTGCTTTTAATATTTTCTCTTTGCGTTTAATTTTTGACAGTTTGATTAATATGTGTCTTGGCGTGTTTCTCGTTGGATTTATCCTGTATGGGACTCGCTGCGCTTTCTGGACTTGATTAACTATTTCCTTTCCCATATTAGGGAAGTTTCCACCATAATCTCTTCAAATACTTTCTCAGTCCCTTTCTTTTTCTCTTCTTCTTCTGGGACCCCTATAATTTGAATGTTGGTCCATTTAATGTTGTCCCAGAGGTCTCTGAGAGTGTCCTCGATTCTTTTCATTCTTTTTTCTTTATTCTGCTCTGCAGTAGTTATTTCCACTATTTTATCGTCCAGGTCACTTATCCATTCTCCTGCCTCAGTTATTCTGCTATTGATTCCTTCTAGAGAATTTTTCATTTCATTTTTTGTGTTGTTCATCATTGTTTGTTTGCTCTTTAGTTCTTCTAGGTCCTTGTTAAACGTTTCTTGTATTTTCTCCATTCTATTTCCAAGATTTTGGATCATCTTTACTATCATTACTCTGAATTCTTTTTCAGGTAGACTGCCTATTTCCTCTTCATTTGTTTGGTCTGGTGGGTTTTCACCTTGCTCCTTCATCTGCTGTGTGTTTCTCTGTCTTCTCATTTTGCTTATCTTACTGTGTTTGGGGTCTCCTTTTTGCAGGCTGCAGGTTCGTTGTTCCCGTTGTTTTTGGTGTCTGTCCCCAGTGGCTAAGCTTTGTTCAGTGGGTTGTGTAGGCTTCCTGGTGGAGGGGACTAGTGCCTGGGTTCTGGTGGATGAGGCTGGATCTTGTCTTTCTGGTGGTCAGGACTGCATCCGGTTGTGTGTTTGGGGTGTCTGTGAACTTATTATGATTTTAGGCAACCTCTCTGCTAACAGGTGGGGTTGTGTTCCTGTCTTGCTAGTTGTTTGGCATAGGGTGTCCAACACTGTAACTTGCTGGTCGTTGAGTGGAGCTGGGTCTTAGTGTTTAGATGGAGATCTGTGGGAGAGCTTCCGCCATTTGATATTTCATGGATCTGGGAGGTCTCTGGTGGACCAATGTCCTCAATTCAGCTGTCCCACCTCAGAGACACAGGCCTGACACCCGTCCAGGGCACCAAGACCCTGTCAGCCATGTGGCTCAGAAGAAAAGATAGAAAAAAAGAAAGAAAAATAAAATAAAGTTATTGAAATAAAAAAATTTTAAAGTATTAAAAATTAAAAAGTAATAAAAAAAAAGAAAACTGAAGAAAGAAAGAAGAGAGCAACCAAACCAAACAACAAATCTACCAATGATAACAAGTGCTAAAAATTATACAAAAAGAACCCAAAAAACTGGCCAGACAGAACCCTGGGCCAAATGGTAAAAGCAAAGCTATACAGGTAAAATCATGCAAAGAACCATACACATACACACTCACAAGAAGAGAAAAAGGAAAAAAATATATATATCTATATATAAAAAAAAGGAAGAGAGCAACCAAATCAATAAACAAATCTACCAATGATAATAAACTCGAAATACTAAACTAAGGTAAATATAAAACCAGAAACAAATTAGATGCAGACAGCAAACACCAAGTCTACAGTTACTCCCAATGTCCACCGCCTCAATTTTGGGATGATTCAGTTGTCTATTCAATTATTCCACAGATGCAGGGTACATCAAGTTGACTGTGGAGATTTAATCTGCTGCTCCTGAGGCTGCCTGGAGAAATTTCCCTTTCTCTTTTTGTTCACACAGCTCCTTGGGTTCAGCTTTGGATTTGGCCCTGCCTCTGCGTGTAGGTCGCCTGAGGGCGTCTGTTCCCCGCCCAGACAGGAAGGGGTTAAAGTAGCAGCTGATTATGGGGCTCTGGCTCCCTCAGTCCGGGGAGAGGGAGGTGTAAGGAATGCGGGGCAGCCTGCGGTGGCAGAGGCCAGCATGACATTGCAACAGCCTGAGGTGCTCTGTGTGTTCTCCCAGGGAAGTTTTCCCTGGATCACGGGACCCTGGCAGTGGCGGACTGCACAGCCTCCCGGGAGGGGAGGTATGGATAGTGACCTGTGCTTGCACACAGGCTTCTTGGTGGCTGCAGCAGCAGCCTTAGCGTTTCACGCCTGTCTCTGGTGTCCGCGCTGATAGCTGCGGCTCATGCCCGTCTCTGGAGCTCATTTAGGCTGTACTCTGAATCCCCTCTCCTTGTGCACCCCGAAACAATGGTCTCTTGTCTCATAGGAGGTTCCAGACCTTTTCCTGGACTTCCTCCCGGCTAGCTGTGGCGCACTAGCCCCCTTCAGGCTGTGTTCACGCAGCCAACCCAGTCCTCTCCCTGGGATGTGACCTGCGAAGCTGGACCCTCAGCTCCCAGCCCCCACCTGCCCCAGCTGGTGAGCAGACAAGCCTCTGGGGCTGGTGAGTGCTGATCGGCACCAATCCTCTGTGCGGAAATCGCTCCACTTTGCCCTCTGCACCCCTGTTGCTGCACTCTCCTCCATGGCTCCAAAGCTTCCCCCCCATCTCCACCAGTGAAGGGGCTTCCTAGTGCGTGGAAACTTTTCCTCCTTCACAGCTCCCTACCAGAGGTGCCGGTCCCATCCCTATTCTTTTGTCTCTGTTTTTTCTTTTTTCTTTTGCCCTACCCAGGTATGTGGGGAGTTTCTTCCCTTTTGGGAGGTCTGAGGTCTTCTGCCAGCATTCAGTAAGTGTTTTGTAGGAGTTGTTCCACATGTAGATGTATTTCTGGTGTATTTGTGGGGAGGAAGGTGATCTCCACGTCTTACTCTTCCACCATCTTGATGGTCTCTCACCCTTTTAAGGATTTTTATTGAGGAATAGTTGGAGGTAAACAAAATATAACATCCTTAATGTGGAAAATTCTTTGCCACAGGTGTACCAGAGCCACTGGAGGGCCTGCAATGAAATGTTGTGCTTTCTTTAAACCTTTATCACTGTTTTTCTCAGTACTAGATATGGAAGTTGAGGGTGGGATGGGCAGAGACAAGGTTGGGCTCAGGACAGTGTTTCCCAGACATTTTCCTTGCTCTCCTGCATCAGCACTGTCCTGTGGACTCTGCCTGCAGATGTGTGAGCTTCCAGACACTGCCTGCATGCTCCTTGCACACCCAGCAGAACCCAGACACACCCTCATCCCACGCCCTGCATCAGCCTTCTCAGCCAACCCCTTTTCCACCTTGTCCCAGGTGACCTGGCTTCTCCAACAGCTTTGGGAAGTCACCATTTCTACCTTTGCTGTTTTCCTTCCATGCAGAGTAGAAAGCAGAGGGAATAGTGGCTGTCCTAGAGCAATAGGAGGTGGGCCAGTTCTGATGGTGTGGGCTGGGTCACCCTGGAAAGGTAGGAATCCAGAGGCCTGAGAAGTAGGAGTCTGCTGCTGACTGGGGATTGGGGGCAGGAAAGGGAGATGATCCAGGAGCTCGGGTGATATGCTGAGGGCCACACTCCCCTGGGCCAGTGGGGCTTAGGACAAAAAGGCAGCTCGTAGCTCCTGCTGTCCCCAGAACTGGCTGAGGCCACATGGTGTAGGATGAGGAGTATATGTCTTAAAGGTTTGAATCCTAGCTCTACCATGATCTTGGGCATGTTTCCTTTTTTTTTTTTTTTTTTTTTAAATAGCTTTAATGAGATATACTGTAGATACAATAATCCACACATACTTAAAGTATATAATTTGATAAGTTTTGTCATATGTATATACCCATGCAATCAAGATGTTGAACAAATTCATCACCCCCAAACGTTTCTTTGGGACCTTTTGAAATCACTCCCTCTAGCTCCTTTTCCTTCCTGCTCCCCATACCCAGGTAACCACCACTGAACTCGGCTTCAGTTCCTATACATTAGTTTGCATTTCCTAGAATTTTATATAAATGGAATTCTATCACACAGTCTGTACTATTTTGAGTAGCTTCTTTCACTTAGCATAATTATTTTGAGATTTACTTTGTTACATGTATCAATAGTTCATTTATTTATATTTCTAAGTAGTAATCCATTGTCTGGATGACCACAGTTTGCCTGTCTATTCATGTGCTGATGGACATTTGTTTTATTTCCAATTTGGGTATTACAAATAAAAGTACCATACCCATTCATGTACAAATCTTTATGTGGACATAATATTTCCTTTTCTTTGGGGTGAATACCTAGACAAACTGGAATAGTTGGACCATACATGAATTTATAACTTTTTAAGAAACTGCCAACCTGTTCCCCAAGATGACCACACCATTTTATATTCCCACTAGCCGTACATGAGCATTCCAGTTCCTCCACATCCTCACCAACACTTAGTATGGACAGTCTTTTCAATTTTAGCCTTTTATATAATAGATATGAAGTCGTATCTCACTGTGGTTTTAATTTGCATTTCATTAATGACCAGTGATGTTTAGCATCTTTTCATGTCCTCATTTGAAATCCATACATCTTTGGTGAGGTGTCTTTTGCCCTTTTTAAAATTGTTTTTTGTCTTACAGTTAAGTTTTGAGAGTTCTTTATGTACTCTGGTTATAAGTCCTTTATCAGATATATGACTTGCAAATACTTTCTCCCAGTCTGTGGCTTATCTTTTTACTCTCTTAACAGTGTATTTTGAAAACTATGAATATTCAAGGTTAATGAAGTTCAATTTATCTCTGTGTCTTTTATGAATCATGTTTTTAGTATCATATCTAAGAAATGTGTGCCTAACCCAAGATCAAAAATGTGTCATATTATGCTTTCTTCTTGAAGTTTTATAATTTTATATTTTACATTTAGGTCTTTGATCCATTTTTAGTTAATTTGTATATATTTTTATGCATTAAAGTTTTTTTTATATGGATATACCATTTGCTGTAGAAACTATCCTATCTATACTAAATTACCTTCTCAACTTTGTCAAAAATTGTCCATATTTATGCAGGTTTATTTCTGGACTCTCTATTCTACTCCATTGATCTATTTTTTTAATCTTTACACCAATACCACACTGTCTTGATTATGGTGGCTTTATAGTAAGTCTTAAGATACTGTTAGCCATAACAGTATGAGAAAACCATAATTCAAAAACAGTCATGTACCACAATGTTCACTGCAGCACTATTTACAATAGCCAGGACATGGAAGCAACCTAAGAGTCCATCGACAGATAAATGGGTAAAGAAGATGTAGCACACATATACAATGGAATATTACTCAGCCATAAAAAGAAATGAAACTGAGTTATTTGTAGTGAGGTGGATGGACCTAGAGTCTGTCATACAGAGTGAAGTAAGTCAGAAAGAGAAAAACAAGTAAGAAAAACAAGTACAGAGTGAAGTAAGTCAGAAAGAGAAAAACAAATACATATATATGGAATCTAAAAAAACAAAATGGTTCTGATGAACCTAGGGGCAGGACAGGAAAAAAAACACAGACGTAAAGGATGGACTTGAGGACACAGGGAGGGGGAACGGTAAGGTGGGATGAAGTGAGAGAGTATCATTGACATATATACACTACCAAATGTAAAACTGATAGCTAGTGGGAAGCAGATGCATCACACAGGGAAGTCTGCTCGGTGCTTTGTGACCACCTAGAGGGGTGGCATAGGGAGGGTGGGAGGGAGATGCAAGAGGGAGGGGATATGGGTATATATGTATACATATAGCTGATTCACTTTATTATACAGCAAAAACTAACAGAACATTGTAAAGCAATTATACTCCAATAAAGATGTTAAAAAAAAAGAAAGAGGGCTTCCCTGGTGGCGCAGTGGTTGAGAGTCCGCCTGCCGATGCAGGGGACATGGGTTCGTGCCCCGGTCCGGGAAGATCCCACATGCCACGGAACGGCTGGGCCCGTGAGCCATGGCTGCTGAGCCTGTGCATCCGGAGCCTGTGCTCCGCAACGGGAGAGGACACAACAGTGAGAGGCCCGCGTACGGCAGAAAAAAAAAAAAAGAAGAAAGATACTGTTAGCCTTCCAACTTGGTGCTTAGTTTATAAAATTGTTTTTTGGCTATTCTAGCTCCTGTGCATTTGCATATAAATTTTAGAGTCAGCTTCTGAATTGATTTTGTCGAATCACTCTCTACCACAAAAGCCTGCTGGGATTTTTCATTGGGTTTTCATTGAATCTATAGATCACTTTGGAGAGAATTAACATCTTAATATTGAGTCTTCCCACCTATGAACACAGTTTATCTCTCTATTTTTTCAGGTCTTTATTAGTTTTTCTCAGGTGTGTTTTGTAGTTTTCAGTATATGTATCTTTTGTCAGATTTATCCTTAAGTATTTAATATTTTTGATGTTATTGTAAAAGATATTTTTAAATTTCAATTTCCAGTTGTTTGTTACTGGAAATTGTATTTAGAAATTGTATTTAGAAGTTGTATTTAGAAATGCAGTTGATCTCTGTCTGTTAATCTAGTATCCTGCAACCTTGCTAAACTCAATTATTAGTTCTAGTCGCTTTTTTGTGGATTCCATTAGATTTTCTACATAGATAATCATGTAATCTGCCAATTAAGACAGTTTGACTTATTTCTTTCCAATCTGGATACCTTTTATTTCTTTTTCTTGCCTATTGAACTGGCTAGAACCTCCAGTACAATGTTGAATTGAAATGGTCAGAGTGAACATCCTTGTCTTGTTCCTGATCTTGGGAGGCATTTAGTTTTCTACCATTAAGAATGCCATTAGCTGTAGGTTTTTCCTAGACACTTTTTATCAAACTGAGGATATCACCTTCAATTTATATTTTGCTGAGCATTTTTATCAGTAGTGGATGCTGGAGTTTGTTAAATGCTTTGACTGCATCTACTGAGAGAATCATTTTTCTTTTTGGTTTGTTAATATGGTAATATCTGTTAAAATTATAATGATAGATCAATTTTTTGTTAACCAACCTTGCATTCCTCAGATTAGTCCCACTTACTCATGGTATAAAATGCTTTTAATATGTTCCTAGATACAGTTTTATAGTATGGTTCACTAATATTTTGTTTAGAAATTTTGCATCATTGTTCATGAGGGATATTGGTCTTCAACTTTTTTTCTCGTAATATCTTTGTCTGTTTTGGGTATCAGTGTAATCCTGGCCTCATAGAATTAATTGGGAAGTTGTCTCTCCTATTTAATTTTCAGGAAGAATTTGTGTAGAATTGATATTATTTCTTCCTTGAATGTGTGATAGAATTCACCGGTACAGTTAAAGGCACTGCTTTCCCTGTGGAAAAGTTGTTAACTACAGATTCTATTTCTTTAATGGATGTAGAGCTATTCACATTATCTATTACTTCTTGAATGAGCTTTGGTACTTTGTATCTTTCAAGAAATTTGTTCATTCTTCCGAGTTGTCTAATTTACTGGTGTAATGTTTCTTTATTGCCCTTTTTATATTTGTAGAAACTGTAGTGAGGCCACCTCTTTTGTTCTTGACATTGGTGATTTGTGTCTTCTCTCTTTCTTTGCTGATCAGTCATGCTAGGGATTTATCAATTTTATTGATCTTGAAGAACCAGCTTTGGATGTCATTGGTTTTCCCTATTGGTTTTTTAATTTTTTATGTCATTGATTTCTGCTTTTATATTAATTATTTCCTTTCTGCTATTTAGTCTTTAATTTGCTCATCTTTTTCTAATTTACTAAAGTGGAAGCTGAGGTAATTGATTTGAGACCTCTTGTTTTCTGATATAGGCATTTAATGGTATAAATTCCCTCCTAAGTACTTCTTTAAAGGCATCTTACTAATTTGGATATGTTGTGTTTTCATTTTCATTCACTTAAAAACACTTTCTAATTTGCTTTTTGGTTTCTTCTTTGACCCTAAGTTATTTTGAGCTGTTGAGTTTCAAAATATTTAGGGATTTTCCAGGTATCTTTCTGGATTGACTTCTAATTTAACTCTAGTGTGTCAGAAAACATAGTATGAATGACGTGAATCCTTTAAAATTTATTTAGACTTATTCTATGTACCAGAATATGGTCTATCCTGTTAAATGTTCTGTGTGCAATTCAAAAGAATGTGTATTCTGCTGTTGTTGGGTTGAGTGTTATACAAATGTCAAGTAGAATGAATTGGTTGATAGTAGTTCAGATCTTCTATATCGTTACTGGTTTTCTGTCTGCTTATTATATCAATTATTGAGAAAGGGGTATTTGAAATCTCCAACTATAATTCTGGACTTGCCTGTTTATTCTTGCAATTCTATCAGATTTTACTTCACGTACTTGAACTTCTGTTATTAGATACATAAACACTTATATTGTTATGACCTCTTGATGAATTGTGCCCTTTATCATTATAAAATGGCTCGCTTTCCCTCTAGTAATATTTTTGTCCTAAGTCTCTTTTGTTTGATATTGATACAGCCGCCCCCAGCTTTCTTATGGCTACTGTTTGCATGGTATAGCCTTTTCCATACTTACATTTTCAACCTATTGTTTCTGTATATTTGAAGTGCACTTCTCATAGGTAACATACAGTAGAGTCTTGCTTTTTTATCAAATCTGGCAATATCTACTTTCTAATAAGGGTATTCAGACAGCTTACATTTAATGGGATTCTTCATATGGTGTGTTCCAAAGTATTATTTTTCTGTATGTTTTCTATTCAACCCATCTGTTCTTTGTTCTCCTTTTTATTTTATTTGCTTTCTTTTGAATTTATTGAACACTGTAAATGATTCACTTTATATCCTTTGTTGGCCTTTTAGTTGTAACTCTTTATTATTTAGTGATTGCCGTAGGATTTATTGTATACATCTTTAAGTTATCACAGTCTACTTTTAAGCGATATTATACCACTTCATGTCTAGAATAAGAACCTTACAATAGAGTACTTTCATTTCTCCACTCCTAACCTTTGTGTTATTGTTGTCAAACATTTTAATTTTGCATATGTTATAGCCCACATGTTACATTGTTGTTATTTTTGCTTTAACAGTCAATTAGCTTTTAAGGAGATTTAAATAAGAGGAGGATAGCATGTATTTATTCACATAGTTGTCATTTCCAAAGCTCTTCATTCTTTTGTGTATATCCTTTGTGATGAATTCTTTCAGCATTTTTAAGTCTGAAAAAGTCTTTATTTCCCTTTTATCTGAGAATGATATTCTGGTTGGGTGTACAACTCTAGGTTGGCAGTTTTCAGTACTTTAAAAATGTTGCTCCATTGTCTTCTCACTTGTATTATTTCCAAGAAATCTGCCATCATCTTATCTTTGTTCCTTTACATGTAGCATAATTTTTTTCCTCTGGTTATTTTCAAGATTTTTTCCATCACCACTAGTTTTAACCCATTTGATTATTATATGCTTTAGTGTAGTTTTCTTCATGTTTCTTGTGCCAGGGGATCATTGAGCTTCTTGGATCTGTGGGTTTATAGTTTTCATTAAATTTGGGAAAGTATTGACCACTGTTTCTTTAAATATTTTATCTGCACCACCCTCTGTGTCTTTCCCTTCAGGGACTTCAATTGCACACATATTAAGACACTTGAAGTAGTCCTATAGCTCTTTTTTTTAATCGGTTTCTGGTTGTTCGTTTTAAAATTTTATGTCTGTACTTCATCTTGGATCGTTTTTATTGCTATATTGTCAAATTCACCAATCTTTCTTTTTGCAATGTCTAATATGCTGTTAATCCCAACCAGTGTATTTTTCATCTCATACAATGTAGTTTTTATCTCTAAAGATTGAATTTGTATCTTTTTAATACATTCCATGTCCCTATTTAACGTTTTTCATGTTTGAAATACCATCATAACTGTTTTAATGTCCTTCTCTGTTGATTCTAATATCTATGTCAGTTCTGGGTTGGTTTCAATGATCTCTTCATTCTAGGTCTCATTTTCTTGCTTCTTTTTGATTGGTTATTTTTGATTGGGTGCTGGACATTTCTTTACTTTTTTAATGTTTTTAATCTTTGTTTGGGGATGCAGTTGTTTAGAAACAGTTTGATCCTTTATGGCCTTACTTTTAAGATTTGTTAAGGTGGAACCCAGTCACTTCTCAGTCTAGGGCTAAGTGTTCCTGACTACTGAAGCCAGACCCTTGCGGGTACCCTACCCAGTGCCCTGTGAATCTTGAGGTTTTCTAGTCTGGCTGTTGGGAACAAGCACTATTCCTGGCCTTGTGTGAGTCCTGTGCACTATTACTTCTAATCTTTTCCAGTGGTTAGTTCCCCAGCCATGGGTAGTTTCATCACTCTGTGCTGATCAGTACTAGGTTGAATACTTGAGAAGACCTGCTACAGATCTCCAGAGTTCTCTCCTCTCCAGCACTCTGTCCTGGAAATGTTGCTACCTTGGCCTCCCTGGACTCTCAGCTCTAGCTCCTCCGTTCAGAGAGTCTGCCAGGCTCCACCTGAGTTCCCTCTCTCTGAGCCATGGCCCGAAAACTCTGTCAGTGCAGTAAGCTGGGAAGCGGCTAGTGCTCACCTCCCTGACTTCCCACCTCTCCAGGATCACTGTCTTTTGCTGTTTGATGTCTAGTGTCTTGCAAACGGTTGTTTTACACATTTTGTTCAGTTTTTGGTTGTTTCCGGTAAGCGGAAAGATCTGGTCCCTGTTACTTCCTCTAGGCCAGAAGTGGAAGTTCTTATGAGCAAGTTTGTGATTTTCCCAGGGGAACTGAATGAGACTGAGGTTTGTGCAGCACCTGGCACTTGGCAGGCACTCAGCAAATACCTGGGCCTTCCCTGACTCTGCACCTGGTTGTTCATTCTTCCTGGTTTTACTTTGGGTTATCAACCTGATTCCTGGCTGAGCTTTAGGTCACGGTCTCTATGACGGTCAATCAAAGCGGATAATCACTTATGGGCCATTTATGTTTTAATATCGTCCGTTTCAGAATCCTGCTACACAAAGAAGATGAAGGTAAATGTAGACATTTACCTTCTCTGTGAAATTTCATCTAATTCAGCCTACATGAATTATTCATTTATTTATAGTAGGAATATCAGTAGGTTTTAGAAGATCAGGGATGTGTGGTGGACAGAATTTAAGAGGACCATGCTATTTGTTACCCCTGCATAATTTTGCAGGGGTTTCCTACTAGGCCATGAACTTCAACCTTTTATTTCCTCTTTTGTCCCATCAGATTTCCCAAGGAGCTATACCAAGGACAGATGAGTGTTTGCCAGAACTTAACCACTTCTTTCTTCTCTTGCCTTCTCTCCTGTGACAGTGTCTGGAGGCCGCAGCCGCCTGCACCTCATTGATCTTGGCAGCTGTGTGAAGGCTCTTAGCAAAAATCGGGAAGGAGGCTCAGGACTGTGCCTCTCACTGTCTGCTCTGGGCAATGTCATCCTGGCTCTCGTCAATGGCAGCAAACACATCCCATACAAGTAAGTGACTCTTCTACTCAAAGAACGGGATGAGGAAAGCATGGTGTGAGGGCCATGTGTGGGATTCCTTGTCCAGTGTCATCTGGGGAGGGTTGTACTGCAGAGGTACAGTATGGACCACGTTGTTAGTTCAGTGCCAGAAACCAGACTTCACTAACAATTGTGTAATGCATGATCTTCCAAATTCAGAAGCTACAGAAATATTTAAATTTACCCCAACGCTAACATTAGGCTGCTCAAGTCAGAAATAAGAAGAAGTTATTTCAGTTGAGGTCTCCAATCACAATTGCCATTGGTAGATTATTGTCACCATTGTACAGATGCTTTATAGTGATGAGAGCAAGGGGCATAAGATTGAATTACCCTTCCCTTAGGAATAGGGCTGCCATATTTAACCAATAAAAATATGGGATACACAGTTACATTTGAATTTCAGATAAACCACAAGTATTTTTTAGTATAAGCATCCCCCCAGTATTGCATCAGCTATGTGGGCATCCTGTATTTCATCTGGTAGTCCTATTTAGGAGAACTTAAAAAGCTTGGGGAATTACCACCCACCATCCTATGCCGATGTTTATTTCACTTCCAAGATCCTTTTCCTCTTTCTGTTGCTGCTCCACGAAGATGAAATTAGAACTTCTCCTATGTCTGGAATAGCCAGAGACTTGCCATATCATCTGTGCTCATGAATGGCCCAGCCCTGGAGCCACCCCTCACCACCATCACCCCAATTCATCTTTGTCATTGGACAATGTGATGATGGGATGATGGGTACTCTCCTGTTTTTTCAGGCCCTGCCAATGTCCAGCTGCACCTTCCACTAGCTGAACCTTCCTTCACATCTCATAAACTGAGGGTTATAGCTGTATATCTTATCTATATCACAAGGATAAAAGGCTCAGAGTGATATGTGTATGAAGGTTTTTTGTGAAATGTGTAACACTCTAGTCAATAACCAATAATGATAATGTGGTTGAGCCTATCCTCGCCTATTTAAATGGAAATAACACCTACCTTACCGAGTTGCCTTGAGGATTAAGCAAATATACAGTACATAGAATCATTTTTGTTTAATCTGTAGGATCCTACAAAATATAAATTACTGTTGTGTAGGACGGAAAAGGCAAGTCGGGCAGTTTGTTCTACAATAGCTGAGGTTCAGGACAAGTCCTTGAGTTCTCCTTCCCCTCTGCCCTAAGCTGATGCCAACACTGTGCCTTTATTCTCCACCAGGAAGCCCATTACTAGACTACTTTAGGAGCTTAAATAGAGATTATAATCTTGTCTGTCTCAATTCTTGAAATTTGGAATCCTGGGATAAACCCAGAAATGGCTTTTCTACCCCTTGTGAGGATTCTTTTCTCTGAGAAAAAATTCAAGTAGAAGGTTTATATAGTTTCATTCAGTATCATTTCTGCAGTTGAATAAAGTCAACTTGTGATTACAAGGAGAGAGAGAAAGAGAGGAAGGAAGGATGGAAGGAAGGAAGGGAGGGAGGGAGGGAAAGCAGGAGGGAGGAAAAGAAAGAAAGAGGAAAGAAAGAAAGAAAGGAAGGAAGGAAGGAAGGAAGGAAGGAAGGAAGAAGAAAGAAAAGAAAGAAAGGAAAGGAAAGAGAGAAGGGGGGGGAAAGGTCTGCAGAGGTACTGTCAAGGTTAGAGATCTTAGAAAGGAAAGAGTTATCAGGCCTCATTGGTTTCCCTGTCCATAAAAAGGGAAGCATGTCTATTAATGTAATAACTTAATAGATCATGGCATAGACAGAGTTCAAAATACCACCTTATAAGGTCACTGATTATGTATTTTACTTACATTATTTCTGTAAAGTGACATACTTTTATGATTTCAATAGTTGAATTGATGGTAGGAGGGATGGATGAATGCAAGCATATGAAATTACTTTTACTTTAGGTAAAGTAACTTCCTTTCGGTTCCAGTTGGGTTTTATTATAAACCTAAAGGGAAACATTAAGAATTGTTTTTATTAGTAGTTCAAGGTCTCTTGTTAAATTAAACATATCTAACATCAGCTAGCCACAACGACCAGCTACCTGCCCACTTGGGAGGGCTGACAAAGTGTGAAAACTCCACTCACCATTCTCTGCAGACATCTGTCTGCTTCAGTTCCCTTCCTTCCCTTCTGGCTCCGAGGGAGTGGTGATTAAAGCGTTTCTATGTCTGAAGTTGGCACAGGCGTAACATAAATGTGGTGTCTATGTAAGACACAGGCATAGAGTTGTCCCCCACCATCAGGATCCTCCTAGGGATCTTGCAGAGTTGCCCACTGCTTGATGCCAGGAAACATGGTGGCCTGGCCATGCGGCCAGCTCTGTCCTCCCCAAGACATTTGTTGACAGTGCACTTGTACAGCCAGTTCTATCAGCCCTCCGTCCTTAATGCCCATCATTGTGTGTAAGCTTTCAAAGACCCTTGCTGTAATATTGTTTCAGATTCTCAGCCACAGCATATATTCAATATTTGGTTCTGCAACTACATTTGCAAAGTGATTAATCAACTAGAAACTATCTTCTTTCGAGGCACAGGAAGATAAGGCAAAGATTAACTCAGATCACCCAGCCAGCTGGTGGCAGGATCAAACCGCATCACTTTTTACAGCCTCAGAGACCTTGGCAGTTCGTTGCCAATCCACTCCCCCCAACCTCATCAAGCTCTGTAATATATTAGCTGCCTTTGCTCTGCACAGCATGAGGTCTTCAGCACAGCAGGCTGGCCCAGATTTCTTTTATCAGTTCAGTCGGCGCTCCAAAGCCACATCACATGGCATTTGTTAGCGTACTAAACACCTTTCCCATGTTAAACCTTGTCTTTGCAGTAGGTTCCTAAGACAGGGAAGCTTTTCTGCCCTTGCAGTTTCCTCTTATTCCTGTTCACTTACAGGAAAAAACGGAAAACCAAACTCCGTTCGCTACCTTCCCCCACTCTTCCAAAACACAAAAACCCACTCACGTTTGTCACCCTGGACACTTCTGTGCTTGGAACCTGCATCATTTGTGTTTGCTTCTGGGAAATTAACTGGAATGTGCACAGAGGGGATGTAGCCTGTCCTCGTTTCTCTTCATCATCGTTCCAGACTCTGTCATGTGAGCAAGCCTGAAAGCGAGTTTGTATTCATTACCCATCACAGGTGCTCCCACGGGCACTCTTAGGTGTGCTCTCAGTGGTTTTGACTTTGCAAATGATATTGCCTTTAGATATGACGCATGCAAGTGCAGAACAGGTTCCCAGCCTCAGCCACGACATAGCACAGGCTCACCGACCAATCCAAGTGCTATAAATCAATCCCAAATGGTGACACCATTCAGAAAAGCATTCAGGGACAGCAGGGAGACCACCAAGGGCTCCAGCCTCCTAGTCAGTTCTGCACGGACAGGCTGCACAAAACTCCCTAACTTTGGGGAACCTCTTGTCTAGGGGAAGCTGTCATAGTCCTAAGCATGTTGACAGTGCATTTGCCAATTTCCTTCCGTCGCTCAGCCATTTGCTATTCCTCGACACTTCTTGGGCACTAAGGTTGTAGGAGCCTTCCCTTCGATAGATGAGAAAAATTAGGCAGAGACGTCGAAATGAATTCCCATGCCAAAAACAAGCGTTGCAGGCACACACCACTAGAACTGGTGCCCAGAAGGGCCACCACAGGAATCTGGCAGTGTGCCCTTAGCTTTGGCTAAAGTGCTGTTAGATCCCAGCTGATCTGCAGGACTACAGTCTTTCCAGAGACTTGGAAATTCTAACGACCCCCAAGTTCTCTCGGAATAGAATTTTTCGTCCCTTTTAGATGTCTGGTAAGGCGAAGCATACCCTTCACACTTCCTTTAAGCCTGAAACATTTTTCCTTCATTTGTAACTGTTATTCCATTTGGATAAATAATGACTTTAATAGGTCAAACGGTCTATCTGATTATTTGCCA
This sequence comes from Stenella coeruleoalba, assembly GCF_951394435.1. Lineage (NCBI taxonomy): Eukaryota > Metazoa > Chordata > Mammalia > Artiodactyla > Delphinidae > Stenella > Stenella coeruleoalba. The sequence goes on along the minus strand of NC_137169.1, from coordinate 149,218,538 downwards.
ACAAGATGCTGTCCTCTGTTTCTAAACAACAGATATGTTATCATGTCCCGGCTTCCGTTGAACAAGAGGTCATGGAACGTCATTCTGTGACCCTCTCGGGTTGTGTCTGTCTGAGATGCTGTCCCCAAGTGGCTTGAAGCATGGTTCTGCATGAACAATCCCATGATCGAATTGGTGCTCGATGCCTCTCTTTTAGGGTTTTGGTCTGTGTGGTTCAGACCAAGACGAAATCCTTGTGTTTTGGAATCTGTCACTGACATACTCTGGGGCTCAGGCAGCTGACTTCCTCACGCCCTTGTTCTCTCTGGAGAAGCAGGTGGAACCTGAGGCAGTTTGCTGTCACGAGCTTCAGTCTGCAGGCCAACACCACTGCAGGGGCCACTTTAGAAGCGGTTGTTCTACAAAAGTGATAAGGATGCCTGTCCTCAGGATCTGGAACGGAGGCACTTTTCCTCCTAAGGCCCTAGTGAGGAGTCAGGCACTAAGGTCACGTTTAAGAGAAAAGCAGCATCAGAGCACAGCATTTCATTCAAACCAGCAAGCATCACTAGAGACTCAAATTCAAGTCGGTGACTTATGGAGAAATGACAGTTTGTAAATAGAGGCGACTTTTTCAAAATGTTAACACCTCTTCTTATCCATGCTGGAAGCTGCAGGCCTAAGATGTCATAAGGCCTTCACAGGACTTGCATCTCTGAAGAATGTGGACGTTCCCATGCCTTGCTTTGAGAAATATTTCCCCCCAGTAGCCATTTAGATACCGGGTTTGTCTCTGCTTTCTCAGAACTGGAAACCCACTCAGTGTCTGGGAAGCTAGAGAAAGGAGCTCATGACCGATATGAGCTACAATACTCAGTTCCCCTGACTCACACAGGAGACAAAAGGTTTGTCCCTCGTGACTCAAATGCATATTATTTACAAAATGAAATTAAATAGGTATTTTCCAGGAAAAATGCAAAGGACTATCAATTCTGCAGATTTATTTAAGATAGCATGTAACGGAGAGCAGCTCTGTGTAAGAACCTTCGTGTGTGTGTGTGTGATATGAGACACATACATATGCATGTTTAGCAACCTGTAAATGTACATTAATGCTGTATTATCTCCTCCTGATTTACAGGGAGAACATCAATTTAGAACTATTTGCACAAACTCCAGATACCAGTTTATAGCATTCCCTATTTAGAAATAAAATAACCAAAGTCTCAGGTTGCCAAGCAACGGCAGCAATGATCATTCTTAGTGTTGCTGCTTCAGAAATATACATTTTTATGCATTTTAATGACTGTTAGGATGCAGAGAAAGTAAGTTCAGAAAATCACCAGCACATACGTCTCTTTTGTATGAGATTTTAGCATCTCTTTCCTTTCATGCTTCCCTCCTACCTCTGTTTGCTTCCCTGGCCAGTGGTATCTTCACATATAATTACGAAAATTTTCAGAGATTGATATTATTTTCTTAAGAGTTGAGGCATCAACTACCAGTAAATGAACTCTGCCAGGTTTACCACAGAAGCATGCAGGTCACTCAGGGAGAAATGAGGCTGTCTGGGGATCGGCTGGGAACACAAGCCCTGGCTTCAAGCATCGGTCCTTCCACCACTGGTTTGACACATACACTGTACGCATCGTCCTTTTTGTTCCCAGGAGGACCCCTTTGTGCCCCCTCACAGAGCAGATTGTTAGGCCCCCAACTCAGTCATGATCCCTGGCAGCAAAGCCGTGGCATACATTTTTCTTTGTCTACCACGGCTAGTCCCTCTTGGATAATGAGCTTATGGTTTTAGGACTGAGCAGAAATCAGGAGGTTTCTTCATTTCCCTTTTGGCTTTTCAAGAGGTTTTCTTCCTTTATGTTCAATTTCTGAGAGTCCTAATCAGACTCTCTTCTCTCCAGATTCCGAACCAGTTGGCAAATAGATACAAGGGTATGGTTGGGAATTAAAATTCTCCATCTGCTGAATCCTAGCAGAGTGGAAGGAGGTCTCCTCCTATCCCCCCACAAGCATAGACCCCAGGACTCAGGAATGGGCAGAATTGGATCAGCAGAGCAATCCCTTACCCATAGAGCCACATGGCTCAAGAGGAGGGGTGTGTGTGACCTACAGGGGGACAGAGAGACAGACAGCATTGGGCTGTGCGTGCCCATGGCCATGTTTACCAGTGCCACCAGTCAGACCTTTTTCCTCCTGTGAGAAGAAGTAAATAAAAGGGCAGAGGGCTTCCCTGGTGGCGCAGTGGTTGAGAGTCCGCCTGCCAATGCAGGGGACACGGGTTCATGCCCTGGTCCGGGAGGATCCCACATGCTGCGAAGCAACTAGGCCCGCGAGCCACAACTACTGAGCCTGCGTGCCTGGAGCCTGTGCTCCGCAACGGGAGAGGCCGCGATAGTGAGAGGCCCGCGCACCACGATGAAGAGTGGCCCCCGTTCGCTGCAACTAGAGAAAGCCCTCGCGCGGAAATGAAGACCCAACACGGCCAAAAATGAATATAAAATTTTAAAAAAATGGGGGGGGTGCAGAAAGAAGGATGGGAACTTTGTTCTCCTTTTTTCCAAGGGGTTAGAGATTCCTGATTTATGGACTTGCTGGGGCATAGGGAGAAGGAAAAACTCGTTTCCGTTACTTGTTTTCTGGGTTTCCAGCTCGGATCCAGGTGGTTGGCGTGTGCATACGTGAGCTCTGGGTGAGGGCTCTTCCACGGTGTGAGCGTGGTGACAACAGCTCGTGTCATCGTTTCCTTACTGTGCATCCGGAGCTGCTCTAAATGCTTCCTGGGTGTTTAATTCTGCCGAGAGCCTCATGGCATAGATACTGCTTTGGTCGTACTCGTACTACAGATGGAGAAATTGCAACAAGAGGAGGAAGTGACTTGTCCATGTCTACGTGGCTGGTAGGCAACAGGGCTACTCCACTGTCTCCTGGTATATCACCACTTCCTAGCACAGTGTCTGGAAGGCTGTGGTGCTCAATCAATATCTGTTGAAATAACAAATGAGGCCAGACAATGGATCTAATGTATCTGCAAAGCTTAAATATGTGCAGTAGGTTTTAAGTGAAAGCGTGAGTCCCAGGCGTGGGACCACCTGTGGCCAGCTGTCCATTCAGGGTCATCTCCTGGCCTCACCTTTTCTGTGACGGTGAAGCTGGACTGACTGCCAGGTACTTGTGACAGTGAGGAAAGTGAAATACGGAAGATGAGGACGGGAAAGAACTCTCCCTTCCAGAACCTAAGCCACTCGGCAGGGCTGAATCAGAGGAACCTAACAGTCCCAATCCCATATTCTGGGCACCTCCAGCAGACAATCTCAGCAAATCTCAGCTATTTCACCAGTCTTCTTCTCTCTCTTAATTTCTGTCATCTTTCTCATGTAAGAGCCTGAAAGTTCATGTAGCCATTTCATGTACCCCACTAATGGGCAAAGCTACAGGATGCTCTGATGCTCTCTTAGGATACAAGACCCCCAGACAGCCCTCCTGCCTGGCCTCCAGCACAAGAAGGGTGACCATCTCCCACGCTGGAGCCTGCACATGGGCACAGCCTCCCGCTAAGACAGTTTCCAGCCCACTTCCCCCCTGGTGGCAGCTTCTGTAGGTGCGTTGAAGCATTCCTGAGTGAACAGATTCCTGTCAGAATAGGAGAGGTTATCACCCAGTCTGGGTCTTGAAGTTCTGCTGAGCAGGAAAGGTAAGGAAGGGAGAGTCAAGAGGTGAGGATGACAGCAAGGGTGTCAGGGCATGAGATAATGAGCTTCCTCCAACACCTGTCTAATGATAGAAGCTTTGGGCATTTCCACAATCGGCCGATGAGATAGTCAATCTATCAACTGGAATTTGTGAAGTTTCTTCAGGCTGGGCTCCCAGAGAAGTATGTGAAGTCAAAAATCTGTGGTTTCCGAAAGAGATGAATTGTGACACGGGCCCGGGAGGTGACACTGAGCTGACACCAGGGAGGCATGGGTCCTCGTGCCAGGGCCACTGCCCACCTCCGAACGCTCACTCTTCCTGCGCTTTTCATTCTCCACCAGCTAAATCAGAATAACCATCTTCTTTACCTCAGAAACGTGGTAGGTACCATTGAGACAATGTCTGCGATAGCCCTTTAAAGAAACAGGCTTCAAAGGCAAAAATATGACTGTTTTAAAATATTTCAAAACATTATAACCCAGACTGATCTGGCACCATCCTATCTTCTTATCTTGATTTTAAACATATGTGTTGCTTTTGGCCAAATGGATTATAATTACCTTTTGTTGAAACAGAAGCTTCATGCATTTTTCAACGAGTTTGTGTGCCTAATGTACAGGGTCACTGCCAGATACAGACATCTAATTTAAGAGAACGTAACCCTAAGTACTCTGCACAAGGAGAGAAGTAACAGGTTCCTTAGGAAGTGAAGGACTCCACCCGCCACCTCCCTCAGTAAGGCCGTCAGACCTGAGAGTGGGTGGAGGTTGTGGGTGAGCAGAGGGTGCTCTACCCCCAGTTGCATCTGTCTGGCCCACTGACCGCTGCCATTCAAATGTTTAAAGATACAAATGTTTCATATAACATGGCCTTTGAATACAAGCCACGCCTTTCTGGTGCTCAGCCAGAGACAGTGATGTGTTCCAACCCTGACCGTGTTAGATTTCCTGAGAGAAGCGTTTTGCTTCCAAAGAGATTTTTAAGGCTGACCTTGATGATACAAATCTTACCTTACACTTTAGATCCCAAGTGATACATAAAGTTTATTATTCATGAAGCACAGTGCTATTCTGATCAGCAAGGTGAATTTTGGCCCAAAGGAGCCAGCTGAGTGAGGAGTTTACGCACCTAATTTTGTTACAAGTCTGATGGAGGCTACCAAACATATACAGGAGATACTCTGAGAAATACGTAGTAGAATATCTGTAAGTTCTTTGATCCATTTAGTCATTCATTATCTATTAATTAAAAAATACTTATTGGACCCCTACAATACACAAGACACTGGAAATATAACGGAGAAACATAGATGATCTCCACTCCTGGACAATTTACAGTGTAGGGGAGATAGAGACATAAACAGCCAGGTCCCACACCTGGTAATATGCAACACTGGTGTTTAACCCGCACCGTGGAAAGGGGAACCCAAGCAAGGCTGAGGGAATCAGAAATACTGTAGTAAAGGCTGTCTGGGGGGACTTCCCTGGCTGGCCAGTGGTTAAGACTTTGCCTTCTGATGTGGGGGGTGCAGGTTCGATCCCTGGTTGGGGAGCTAAGATCCCCCATGCCTTGTGGCCAAAAAAACAAAAACATAAAACAGAAGCAATATTGTAACAAATTCAATAAAGACTTTAAAAATGGTCCATATCAAAAAAAAAAAAATCTTAAAAAAAAAAGGCTGTCTGGGCAGAGGTGGTGGTCCTGAAGCTCTCCTCACTGACTCCCACTCTTTCTCCATTCTCACTCCTCTGTTTGCCAAAGTTTCCCACCGTCCATCCTTAAATGCTTGAGCCATTTCATAGCTGTTCTGTCGTTCCCTAGAATGATGTAGACATTGCCTGATACAAATCATGATAAACTACTGGGCCAAATGCAAGACTCCGAATCTATAGCTAATTGTTATCTTTAATGATAACTAATCATCATATCACAAGTCATGTTGCTACCAGGCGAAGACAGCCAAAGTGGGAGGGCTTTAATTTAGTTCGGGGCCAATGCACGTAGAGCCCAAGATGCCCTCGGGTACGCACAGGGCTCCACGATTAGTCAAGCACAGCTTGATTTAGGCACAATTAGACATTAGAAGGGATAGAGCATACAAATGAGTTGGGGCTTAATTCATTTAAAAACTGTCTTGAACATTAATAGAGCTTCAATCAGAGTATCCAACCATAAATTCTCACCTGTTTCACAACTGGTTCAGGCTTCATTGAGCATTAATAGATTTTTTTTCGCCCATGCAAATGAGGCGATAATTCATTTCATGTGTAATTGAACAATTTCCAAATAGTTATATTCATGGAGCAGTTAAGTTGTACCAAACTGTCTAATGTACCTAGCAATTTTTTTAAGTAAAATAGAGCTGAATTTTATTTTTGATATAATAAAGAGAGAACTGAAGAAATAGAGATGGTTATGGTACATTTGTTACTGCTTTGAAGAGTAGTAGACTTTACGATATTCCTTCGGGGCAATGGCCACAATTGCTACTTATTTTTGTTTTTCCTGACCATTCTTTCTTATCCTACTCCCTACCGGCAAAATCAGTAAAAATGTTGGGGGTTTCTAGGTTTGGATGAAAGGAAGTAGTGTCAGGGCCCACAGTTTATAAGCATGCGTTTCCTAGTTCTGTGCCGCAACATGCCAATTTTGCTGAGGGTTAAATACATCTGTCCTAAAAGTACTGTGTGAGCTCTTCCCCTCAGACCACTTACCTTATGTCTCCCATGAACCTTGCATCCCCAAGCATGAAATCCTATGCTGAGGACTAGCTGCAATTGTTGTTTGTAGTGAGAGGATTCGTATGTAGTTTCCTGAACAAAGTCCAGGGAAGGCCCTAGGGCACATGACATACCCACTCTTTCCTCTGAGGATTCTTCGTGGTGAAGGCAAAGAAGGCTTTAGTTTCATCTACCCTCCACACGGCTGCCAGAATGTGTCTTTAAAATGTAGTTCTGATGTCACCCCCTTCTTTAAATCCATCAATGGCTCCTTGTCAGCTACACGTTCAAACCCTTTTATGGCCTAAGAGGCTGTTTATAATTTGGGCCATGCCCACCTTTCTGGTCATAGAAACTATGTACAGTCTCCTGAAGCCCCCATGCCCTCTCACACTCCCATGCTTTGTCGATGCTACTTCTTCTGCTTACAGTGGCCTTGTCCATTCATTCATTCATTCATTCAATGAATAGTTACCAAGAACATGCTATATTTCAGGACTGGCCTGGATCTCCCTCTCTACTTAATGAGTTTCTGCTTATTTCTCTTACATGTTTTAATTGTGAACTGTGTCATATATACAAATGTAGAAGCACACCTGCCCAGTCTATAAAATAACAAGTTAAATACCTGTGTGCCCACCACCCAGGTTAGGAAATAGAACATTTCAGTGCCTTGGAAGGCCCCTGTGTGCTCTTCTGTGACTGTGCTGCCCTTCCACCTTTCCCAGAGGAGACCACTGTGCTGAAAAAGTTTTGTGTTTACAATCCTTTTGCTTGACTTACAATTTTACCACCTAAATTTGTAGCCCTAAAAACTATATTGTTTAGTTTTGTCTGTTTTTGAACTTTTCATACATAGACTCATACTCTCCCTGGCCCTTCTATAACTTACTTTTTTCAATTAATATTTCATTTTGGCATCCGTATTGATGTGTGTAGCTATAGTTTATTAATTTTCATTGATGTGTGAGTTTTTCATGGTGGGAGGATATCTAACCCATGTCTGCATCTGATGAGATGACCACATGGCTTTCCTCCTTTAATTCTTTAATATGGTAAATTACATAAATCAAGTTTCTAATATTAAAAATTCTGGCATTCCTTCCTGCATCTCCTTTGAGGCTTATCTCAAATATTATCTCCTCTTTGAAGCCTTCTCTGATCTCTTTTCCTCCCTCCCAATTCTTTGCTCCAGAAAAGTTGTTTCCCTCCTCTAATCCCCTATGGCATTCTGTAGGTATTTCACTGTAGGCACTGATGTTATATTTTAATTATTTGTTTACATGCATATCTCTCCTACCACATGAGCTCAGCAATATAATGATGAAATCTTTTTCTTCAGGTTCCTTATTATTTTTGCACTAATTTGAATTAAACTAACCTGATCCAAACCCTACTTCTTAAACAGAGATGAGTCAGACATCTGCCTTCAACTTTTGATGGCCTGCCTCACTACCTGGAGGATACTGTGGGCCCCCAGACTTGCACTGTGGCCATCAGAGCCCCATTCTCAACTAGTACAAAGTGCGTCTTTTTTGCAGTGTCAGCTGTTTAGGACAGGCACTGAAGGAGAGGCACTTAAGCTATAGCCCTACTTTCTGAATCAGACATAGAGCAGAATTATATTCACTCTACTAGGTTATTTTGACAATTCCTCAAGCATCTATGATGTATAAAGCATTATTCTAAGCATTAGGGCTGATGCACAAAGCTTACAGACGAGTTGGACAGAAGAAACCAGTACATAAATTAGAATGCAAGGCATAATAAAGCAGTTAAAAGGCACATGATAAAGACATTCAAGGAAGAGGTGAGAAGTTCCAGTAAGTCATCAGTGAATATGCCTTCTCCGACGATAACAAAATAAATACTAGATATGAATATAGATTCCTATTTACTGCTACAGCCCTCCAAATGTCTAGAATTTGGCAGAAGCAAATATGCCTTAGAGTTCATCCAAGAGATTTCCTTACTCAGACTACATCTTTATTATAATCATGTCTTACATGGCTTTGAAGGTGGTGCCCTATGGGCCTAAGTATAGGGAAGTTCCAGGAATGCATTAGAACCCTAAGGAAAGGCTGTCGTTGTGACTAATTAATGTCCCCAGGTTTGGGAATGGCAGCACATCTCTTGACAACAATGTAAATTTTGAGCTACATCTAGAAAACCTTGTACCCTGGTGCCAAGAAGGACAGTTAGGCTATGTGTGGATGGGGCTTCATCAGCTCTTGTGATTAACGTTTCACAATAAGGGAGATGGTAGTCTCTCCTTTGTAAAGTCCAGGAGGTGCCTGCAAGCCCTTCCAACTTCTGGGTAATTTAACCTCCGCCCACTCTAGGAAAATGGACAAATCCACAACCCATATCTGTACCCACTGTGGCCTCCTTGACAATCAAATTCTGAAAAAGCAAACCTCCCTGCTTGATTACTTGCTGGAATAATGCAACCCATCTCGGCCCCTGCTTGATGATTTCCTTCGGAAAAGGAGAATAGCCACTTTCAAAAAACCATACAATTTGACCTTTCCAAAAGCCAAAGGTTTCTGCTCACCAAAGTCATTCATTTGAGCCTATAATTTGTAAATGAAAGGGACCAAGGGACTATTCCTCTAAAAGCTTTTTGGATGATTTGGAATCGCCCTTTGGCATTAAGTCCTCTGTTCAAGACCCATTTAAGGACCCATTTCACATGGTCTTGGAACCATGGGTAGTGTGCAAAAGCAATAAGAGTAGCAAAGCTACCATTTTGGAGTATTTGCTAGGTACAAGCCCAGTCTATACAATACAAATATTCTGTTTACATCTTCACACCAACCCTAGAAGTAGATGCTATTGTTTCTCCCATTTTACAGATGAAGATCCTGAGACACAGAAATGTGAAGCAAATTGACCTCCTCCTCCTCCTTCTCCATCATCATCATTACCACAACCATCATCTAGTGCTTACTACGTGCCACTGCCTATACTCACTTCTTTGTATTTTTTTTTTTAACTCATTTCATCTTCGTGACAACTCCATGGAGTCAGTACTACAAATTGACCAAAGGAAGTTTACTCCAAATTTCCTTTGTCACGGCAGCCAGGAGCATGCAGTAGCAGATAACAGAAATCTCTGTAGCCACATTTGATTTAGCACTGTTAGTGGAGCTGGTAAGGGAAAAATTATAAACAAGCAAAGTTTGACTCCTGTGACTCACTAACACCTCTCCCCTCAATTCTGTGCCTCTTCCTCCCAGTGAGTACCTCCCTTACCCCCTCCATAGGTACCCTGTACCTTGGTGATCTCTGGAAATGCCCAGTGCCTGCCACTCCACCACCATCCTCCTGGTTGTACCACTGTTAAGAGCCCCCAGTGCCCTAGACCTCATTTTACTCTATACCTACATCAGAACTGCTCTTCCCTGTGGGCTATCCCTTCACACCTTGCTCCGTGGTAAGACAATGTGCTCTCTTAAGTCAAATTAGAAAGGTAGTATCTAGAGACAGCAGAAGCAAGAAGAACTACAATCCTGCAGCCTATGGAACAAAAACCACATTCACAGAAAGATGCATAAGATGAAAAGTCAGAGGGCTATGTACCAGATGAAGGAACAAGATAAAACCCCAGAAACACAACTAAATTAAATGGAGATAGGCCATCTTCCAAAAAAGAATTCAGAATAATGATAGTGAAGATGATCCAGGACCTCGGAAAAAGAATGGAGGCAAAGATCGAGAAGATGTAAGAAATGTTTAACAAAGATCTAGCATAATTAAAGAACAAACAAACAGACATGAACAATACAATAACTGCAATGAAAAATACACTAGAAGGAATCAATAGCAGAATAACTGAGGCAGAAAAATGGATAAGTGACCTGGAACACAGAATGGTGGCATTCACTGCTGCAGAACAGAATAAAGAAAAAAACAAAATGGAAAGAAATGAAGACAGCCTAAGAGACCTCTGGGACAACATTCACATTATAGGGGTCCCAGAAGGAGAAGAGAGAGAGAAAGGACCTGAGAAAATATTTGAAGAGATTATAGTCAAAAACATCACTAACATGGGAAAGGAAATAACCACCCAAGTCCAGGAAGTGCAGAGAGTCCCATACAGGATAAACCCAAGGAGAAACATGCCAAGACACATAGTAATCAAATTGGCAAAAATTAAAGACAAAGATTATTGAAAGCAGCAAGGGAAAAACAACAAATAGCATACAAGGGAACTGCCATAAGGTTAACAGCTGATTTCTCAGCAGAAACTCTACAAGCCAGAAGGGAGTGGCATGATATACTTAAAGTGATGAAAGGGAAGAATCTACAACCAACATTACTCTACCCAGCAAGGATCTCATTCAGATTTCACAGAGAAATCAAAAGCTTTACAGACAAGCAAAAGCTAAGAGAATTCAGCACCACCAAACCAGCTCTACAAAAAATGCTAAAGGAACTTCTCTAAGTGGGAAACACAAGAGAAGAAAAGGACCTACAAAAACAAACCCAAAACAATTAAGAAAATGGTAATAGGAACATACATATCGATAATTACCTTAAATATGAATGGATTAAATGTTCCAACCAAAAGACACAGGCTTGCTGAATGGATACAAAAACAAGACCCATATATATGCTGTCTACAAGAGACACATTTCAGACCTAGACACACATACAGACTGAAAGTGAGGGGATGGAAAAAGATATTCCATGCAAATGGAAATCAAAACAAAGCTGGAGTAGCAATACTCATATCAGATAAAATAGACTTTAAAATAAAGAATGTTACAAGAGACAAGGAAGGACACTGCATAATGATCAAGGGTTTAATCCAAGAAGAAGATATAACAATAATAAATATATATACACCCAACATAGGAGCACCTCAATACATAAGGCAACTGCTAACAGCTCTAAAAGAGGAAATCGACAGTAACACAATAATAGTGGGGAACTTTAACACCTCACTTACACCAGTGGACAGATCATCAAACAGAAAATTAATAAGGAAACACAAGCTTTAAATGACACAATAGACCAGATACATTTAATTGATATTTATAGGATATTCCATCCAAAAAGAGCAGATTACGCTTTCTTCTCAAGTGCGCACAAAACATTCTCCAGAATAGATCACATCTTGGGTAACAAATCAAGCCTCAGTAAATTTAAGAAAATTGGAATCATATCAAGCATCTTTTATGACCACAACACTATGAGATTAGAAATCAATTACAGGGAAAAAATGTAAAAAACACAAACACATGGAGGCTAAACAATACTTTACTAAATAACCAAGAGATCACTGAAGAAATCAAAGAGGAAATCAAAAAATACCTAAAGACAAATGACAATGAAAACACGACGATCCAAAACCTATGGGATGCAACAAAAGCACTTCTAAGAGGGAAGTTTGTAGCTATACAAGCCTACCTCAAGAAACAGGAAAAATCTCAACTAAACAATCTAACGTTACACCTAAAGGAACTAGAGAAAGGAGAACAAACAAAACCCAAAGTTAGCAGAAGGAAAGAAATCATAAAGATCAGAGCAGAAATCAGTGAAATAGAAACAAAACAGTAACAAAGATCAATAAAACTAAAAGCTGGTTCTTTGAGAAGATAAACAAAATTGATAAACCATTAGCCAGACTCATCAAGAAAAAGAGGGAGAGGACTCAAATCAATAAAATTAGACATGAAAAAGGAAAAGTTACAACAGACACCACAGAAATACAAAGCATCCTAAGAGACTACTGCAAGCAACTCTATGCCAATAAAATGGACAACCTGGAAGAAATGGACAAATTCTTAGAAAGATATAGCCTTCCAAGACTGAACCAGGAAGAAATAGAAAATCTGAACAGACCAATCACAAGTAATGAAATTGAAATTGTGATTAAAAATCTTCCAACAAACAAAAGTCCAGGACCAGATGGCTTCACAGGTGAATTCTATCAAACATTTAGAGAAGAGCTAACACCCATCCTTCTCAAAGTCTTCCAATAAATTGCAGAGGAAGGAATACTCCCAAACTCATTCTATGAGACCACCATCACCCTGATACCAAAACCAGAAAAAGATACTACAACAAAAGAAAATTACAGACCAATATCACTGATTAATATAGATGCAAAAATCCTCAACAAAATACTAGCAAACCGAATCCAACAATACATTAAAAGGATCATACACCATGGTAAAGTGGGATTTATCCCAGGAATGCAAGGATTCTTCAATATACGCAAATCAATGTGATACACGATATTAACAAATTGAAGAAGAAAAACAATTTGATCATCTCAATAGATGCAGAAAAAGCTTTTGACAAAATTCAACACCCATTTATGATAAAAACTCTCCAGAAAGTGGGCATAGAGGGAACCTACTTAACATAATAAAGGCCATATACAACAAACCCACAGCAAATATCATTCTCAATGGTGAAAAACTGAAGACATTTCCTCTAAGATCAGGAAGAAGACAAGAATGCCCACTCTCGCCCTTATTATTCAACATAGTTTTGGAAGTCCTAGCCACAGCAATCAGAGAAGAAAAAGAAATAAAAGGAATACAAATTGGAAAAGAAGCAGTAAAAGAGTCACTGTTTGCAGATGACATGATACTATACATAGAGAATCCTAGTGATGCCACTAGAAAACTACTAGAGCTAATCAGTGAATTTGGTAAAGTTCCAGGATATTAAAAATAAAAATTGATGCACAGAAATCTCTTGCATTCCTATACACTAATGATGAAAAATCTGAAAGGGAAATTAAGGAAACACTCCTATTTACCATTGCAACAAAAAGAATAAAATACCTAGGAATAAACCTACCTAAGGAGAAAAAAGACCTTTATGCAGAAAACTATAAGACACTGATGAAAGAAATTAAAGATGATACCAACAGATGGAGAGATATACCATGTTCTTGGATTGGAAGAATCAATATTGTGAAAATGACTATACTACCCAAAGCAATCTACAGATTCAATGCAATCCCTATCAAATTACCAATGGCATATTTTACAGAACTAGAACAAAAAATCTTAAAATTTGTATGGAGACACAAAAGATCCCAAATAGCCAAAGCAGTCTTGAGGGAAAAATACGGAGCTGGCATAATGAGATTCACTGACTTCAGACTATACTACAAAACTACAGTAATCAAGACAATATAGTACTGGCACACAAACAGAAATATAGATCAATGGAACAGGATAGAAAGCCCAGAGATAAACCCATGCACCTATGGTCATCTAATCTATGACAGAGGAGGCAAGGACATAAAATGGAGAAAGGACAGTCTCTTCAATAAGTGGTGCTGGGAAAACTGGACAGCCACATGAAAAAGAATAAAATTAGAACACTCCCTAACACCATACACAAAAATAAATTCAGAGTGGGTTAGGGTCCTAAATGTAAGACTGGACACTGTAAAACTCTTAGAGGAAAACATAGGAAGAATACTCTTTGTCATAAATCACAGCAAGATATTTTTTGATCCACCTTCTAGAGTAATGGAAATAAAAACAAAAATAAACAAATGAGATGTAATGAAACTTAAAGGCTTTTGCACAGCAAAGGAAACCATAAACAAGATGAAAAGACAACCCTCAGAATGGGAGAAAATATTTGCAAATGAATCATCAGACAAAGTATTAATCTCTAAAATATATAAACAGCTCATGCTGCTCAATATTAAAGAAAGAAACAACCCAATCCAAAAATGGGCAGAATACCTAAATAGACATTTCTCCAAAGAAGATATAAAGATTGCCAACAAACACATGAAAGAATGCTCAACAACACTAATCAACAGAGAAATGCAAATCAAAACTACAATGAGGTGTCACCTCACACCAGTTAGAATGGGCATCATCAGAAAATCTACAAATAACAAATGCTGGATAGGGTGTGGGGAAAAGGGAACCCTCTTGCACTGTTGGTGAGAATGTAAATTGATACAGCCACTGTGGAGAACAGTATAGAGTTTGCTTAAAAAACTAAAAATAGAATTACTATATGACCCAGCAATCCCACTACTGGGCATATACCCAGAGAAAACCATAATTCAAAAAGACACATGCACCCCAATGTTCATTGCAGCACTATTTACAATAGCCAAGTCATGGAAGCAACCTAAATGCCCATCGACAGACGAATGGATAAAGAAGCTGTGGTACATATATACAGTGGAATATTACTCAGCCATAAAAAGGAACGAAATTGGGTCATATGTAGAGACGTGGATGCATCTAGTGAGTGTCATACAGAATGAAGTAAGTCAGAAAGAGAAAAACAAATATCATATATTAAGACATATATGTGGAACCTAGAAAATGGTACAGATGAACCAGTTTGCAGTGCAGAAATTGAGACACAGAAGTAGAGAAAAAACGTATGGACACCAAGGGGGGAAAGTGGCAGGGGGTGGTGGTGGTGGTGGTGGGATGAATTGGGAGATTGGGATTGGCATGTATACACTGATGTGTATAAAATGAATGAGTAATAAGAAAAAAATAAATAGTCCACAAATAACAAATGCTGGAGAAGGTGTGGAGAAAAGGGAACAAAAAAAACACAGAAAAAAGGTAGTATCTAGTAATTGTCTAACAATAGACAAGAGTTCCCTTTCTTCCCAACCTTATCAATGCTTGTATTTTCTGCTTTAAAAAATATTTGGCCATCAGGTGGGTTCTTAATGGCACATCATTATAATTTTAATTTGCATCTTCCAGATTACTAATAAGGTTGAGTATCTTCTCATGTTTGTTAGTTATTTCTCCCCTTTTGTATAGCTCTTATTCAAATCTTTTGCCTATTTTTCTACAGAGTTGTTTATCTTTTTGTTTATCAATTCATAGGGATTCTTTGTGAACTCTGGATTCTACTATTTTGCAAATAGTTTCTCTCACACCATTTATTGAATTCCCACGGATCTGCAGTGCTCCTTTACTCATGTAACAAGTGTCCAAATATGTATGTGTCTGTCTCTGGGCTCCCTATCCTATGCCAATACCAGACTGTCTTAATTATTTGGGCTTTTGCAATTTTCTTTATAGTATGTTTGTTCTTCATTGTTTTAATTTCTGCGCTTTACTATTTCATTCCTTCTGCTTTATTTTGCTGTTCTCTATCTCCCATCTTAAGATGGCTACTTAGCTTTAACAATTTTCACTCTTTCTTATTCTATAAACACTTAGTTCTGTACATTACCCACTAAGTACTGCTTTGTCTATAGCCTCAAGTTCTGGTAACAATGATTATTTTCACTATCATTAATTAGTTCAAAATATTTTCTCTTTTTCACTATAGTAACTTTTTTGATCCACGGGTTATTTAGAATAATGTACTAATTTTCACAATTATTTGGAATCAATTTGTCCTTTTTGAGGCTTGCTTCTAATCAGTGCTAGGGCAGGTACAGAGAACCTAGGGTTACTTTGACCACTATTAGAGGACTCTAACATTCTTCTTATTATTGACCCCTTTGGAGCACTCTGTCCAATGCTCCATGTATTAGCAGGTCTTTCCCCTCTGCTTGAACATAAGTTATTCCCAACCCCAGGGGACAGACTCTCTCTCTTTCTCTCCAAGTCTCCTCTTTCTTTCTATATTTTGCCCTGAAAATTTTAGCTGTCTTGGCCTCCCCAAATTCTAAACTGTCTCTTCAGTTCAGCAAGGTCACTGCCTGGCTCTGTTTGAGCCCCTCTGTTCTGTGGCCTAGAAGTCCTCCCTGGACAGTGAACTGGGCAAGTTCAGGGCCCACCTCATTTGTTTCCCTTCTCTCAAAGATTACTTTCCTCTGTTGTCCATTGCCCAGTATCCAAAACCCCTTTTATTCTAATATTTTGTTTGGTTTTCTAGTTATTTAAGGCTGGAGGATAAATCCAGGTCCTGTTTGTCCAACATGGCCAGAAGCAGAAATTGGTCATTCCTGATCATTTCTTTTTTTTTTTTTTGCTTAATTTATTTTATCTCCTTAAACATCTTAATTTCCTTAAACACGTTAATCCACTTTTTGTTGTTTATCTGTAACCTATGTTTGAACATCTCTTTCTGCCATCTGTTGTTTCTGCTGGGTCTTTCTCATGGTGCCTTGTTTCTTTGTGTGTTTATCTTTGCCCAGGGGGGACTCATTTTTGTTGGCATTTTAGTTGTGAGAGTTCTTTGAGACCTTTTATAAAGATGGTTTACTTTAGCATTTGTATTTATTTCTACTTGGTGCCTGGGATTACTACCAGTTGAGGATACTCAAAATAATATTCTCAGCTTGAAACATTTTGGGCCACCCAGGTATTGAGAATTAATTAAGACTGCAAACCTACATTAATTCAGCCTTTGGTTCCAAATTCTCAGGATAATTTCTTTCTTCTTTTCTCAGTGCCATATTTCAAGACAAATTTCTTGTGTAGGTGAGGGGGCAGTTGTTGTTGAGAGGGATTTTCCTATTAGAATCTTCATGTTGGGCAGGCTTTGGGCTTTGTCTCCTATTTTCCATGCCCTTTGAAGCCGTATAAAATGAAGCTTGAATATCACTTGGTTTGGCAAATGTCTTCAGGGAAAATGCAAACTTCAGTGTTCTGCTTACTTCTCTTGAGTTCCCAACTTCATATATACTTTTTTGCCTAAAAATTTCTTACTTTTGGGCTTCCCTGGTGGCACAGTGGTTGAGAGTCCACCTGCCAATGCAGGGGACACGGGTCCGTGACCCGGTCCGGGAAGATCCCACATGCCGCGGAGCGGCTGGGCCCGTGAGCCCTGGCCGCTGAGCCTGCGCGTCCGGAGCCTGTGCTCCGCAATGGGAGAGGCCACAACCGTGAGAGGCCCGCGTACCACAAAAAAAAACAAAAAAAACAAAAAAACCTTACTTTTTTACAAGTTCAGCAATGCATTTAGTAAGATTTGTGAAAATATCTTATCCATAATGTTTAACTCTATTTGATAAGAAGGTCTTTTCAGGTACCTAGACTACCATATTGCTTTTTTGCTACTTTTCTGTATTTTTCTGTTACACATCTCTCCCTGTTCTAAATTATAAGTAATGGAACCACATAATTTACTATCCAAACTGAGACACTTTTGAGAGTGAAAAAGGGGTAACCAATACTATTGATTATCTAAAGTTATATTAATGGGCCCATAAAATAGTTCTAATCAAAAATCACCCTCAAAAATACAATATTTTCTTATAAAAAATGTCATGTGCACCAAAGTAAAAAAATTAAAATTTTCTTTCTATTGTTTGTCAAGACATTAAAATAAGCAGAATAATTGTTCTTGATACCGCTTTCTGTATTTTAGTCACCTTCACCAAGTCTATGTCTAATGTCATATCAACGCTATTTTTCTTAAGGCTATTTTTTTCTAGTATTATCTTAGAGCCACAGCATTTTTCTTCAGTTATCTAACTGCCTACCCATATATTTATGTATATATATTTGTTAACATATAAAACTATCTATGTATTTTGATAACCGCAGCTTCTATTTCTCTTGATAGAATATCACAGGCTGGTACAAAATTATTAAGAATTTATGGAGCAACCAACTATAAATTCGTTTCAGTAAAATAAGTTTCTCAATTCAGTAAGAATATTCTGTGTTCAAGTTTCAGAAGATCTTCCTCCAAATCAATTTTGGAGCACAATTATAGAATTTTAAAATTTAATCTTTTATATTGTTTGTTTCTTGCTGTCTGATACTCATTTAGTTCCTCCCTTGCTTTTGCAGGGATGTATTTCACGTCCTCCCCGTTTGCAAGTTTTATTTTATTTAATAATTGCAACTCTTTACAGGCTTCAGAGGCTGAGATCTCTGTGTTTCATTTGTTGAACACTTGATTATGGATTTATGACTTTATTTTGAACAAAGTGCAATCAAATTTAGAAGATCTGTTTCTAAAACTCCTATACTTTTTTGTAGGCCACTTAGGTAGATTCATAAAGTATGTTTTGAAGTTAAAAACTGTCTGATGTCAGCAATTTCATATCATTTAAGCTAGTTCTTTAAAGTCGCAAACATTTCTCAAATCCAGTTGATGACAGGCAGCAAGAGAACTGCTTACTCCCTGATGAAGTCTGTTTTTATTTAACATAAGCTTTATCACAACAGTTTTGTAGTTCAGTTACTCCAGCTCTACATGTGTAAATTTTGCTGATTTTGACAATTATGGTTTGTATTTCTCTGGGTATAAATAGAACTGTCTTTGAGCACAGTTACGAATTATGTATGTGCAATAACCTATCAGTTGCCTTTCAGCACAAGTCTCTCCATTCGGTAGGAACGTTATGTCTTAACATGTGAACTCTGTTCACTGCATGTATCAAACACGTTGCAAGATGGAACCATGGAAGTAAAGAGTGAAGCTCTGCTCAACTCTTCCCATCTCATTTTTTAAAGTCCTAATAATAATACTTTGGTTTTTTTTAAAAAAAAGAAAAATCCAGGAGAAAATAAACCAGATGGATGCAGGATAATAGGCATAAACTGCAACTCTTCTGGGCAAACCAGCACCTATGTCCAGCCTAATTACAGCCCTACAGACCAGGGGACACGTCTTATTTGTGTTTGCAATTCCAGAGCCAGCAGAGGGCCTCCCTGTATCCTAGGTTCTTTTTTTTTTTTTTTGGCCATGCTGCGTGGAAGTGCAGAGTCTTCACCACTGGACTGCCAGGGAAGTCCCTATCCTATGTTCTTAATACATGCTTGTTGGGTAAACTACCCAAAATAGCACATTTGTTTGCCTAAGACTTTCTGTGTATTAGTGCAAAGGAATGAGGATGGGCAGTTTCTTTGTAACAAGACCCTCCAACTTCCCACCACACAGGGAGCTGCTTCCTCTGCTGAGACTTAACTGCAAGCAGATGACCCCTTATTGCTATTTTGGAACATCTTTTCTACAAGCCAAATGTATTGAACTCTGCAAGTTGGCTTTTTCAGTTCTTTTAACTCATACACCCTGTGAAACCTAACGTGTTTTTGCTTTTGATACCTTCATGCTGTGTGGTATCAATCTAAGAAGAGTCCTGGGGTCGTAATAGAGACACAATTAGCAGACTGACCTCACTTGACTTGATCAGAGTCTTTACTGAAATCGAGGGCGTATCAGTGGTTCTGACTGTTCCTCTTTGCGGAACGTTGTTGTACACGTTTCTCAAGACAGGCCTGACAGTGACCTTGGTGTGAATGTCTTTTCTGTGATGTACCGTTGATGACTGTGAGCTGTGCATGCCTGAGTAGGCCGTGGCTTGTGTTCTAGAACACTTAGAGCGTCCGGAAGAGTCTCGCTTGCTGTACATCGGTGAGACTGTGAGTCTTGTACTGAGCACTTGACACCCGTTCTAATCCAAGGCAGTGTCATCTACCTTGGTTTTATTCTGACCATGGCTCCTATGAGGTAAAAAAAAAGGTAACGCTTTGGAAGTTATGGAGGTAGGAAGCTGAGGGAGACTTCTTTTGATGGAGAAGTACCCACTAGATAGTTATTTAAATACTTATAGAAAGGCAACTCTCTGCTGCGCACTGTGTTAGACATGATCTCTGCCCATCTTATGCAGTTCTCCAAAAAAGCAGCCATCGTTGGTGGCATTTGGACCATCCATCTAACCTAACCCACCAGGAGCCTTTCATAGCACTTTGGGAAAGCACTGAGATGTTTTGAAAATTAAAAACGTGAGGTCAGGGGGCAAAGAAGTGTCACAGAAAGTTGTGATTGATTCCTAATTTGCAAGCCTCTTGTCACTGGCAGGACTTTGAGAAAGTGCCCAGTCAGGGATCTTGCAGGGATGACAGTGAATAGACTAAACTCAAACCACATTTATCCCATGTAAGGAATGAATAGCTGTTTGTGATGGAACTTACCAACTTAAAAGATTCAGAATTTGTGCTGCAGTAGCCTTTTTTTTTTTAAACAAAATAAGTATCACTAGAAAACTCAAATGTTTCCTAATTCTTTTTCAAAAAATGCATAATTCTTTCATGTTTTCCATGTCATTCCCCAATAAGATTTCATGTGTAAATTATGGCCTCTGTGTAACATCTTTTCTCAGACTTGGACCAGTAATGGAAACCATTCTTAAACTTAATTTCCTTTTAATTCCTTCCAATTACTAGGCACTGGTCTTTGTGCCAAGAGCCAATCCAATTGGTACATTTTGTGAAGAGTGTGGAGTCATGTTTCTTTAAACCACATGTGATACCCAGAAGGCATTCTAACAGAGTTACCCTCATCAACGTCCTTAGAGTAAGTTATTCTTGATTTCAAGAGAAGTTTATCCCCAGGCAGTCCTTGGCACATGTGCTTAACAATAGTCTTTCAGGTTTTCCCCATCTGCTGACTGGTTAGTGGCCTGCAAGTAACAAGGACCGTATTGGATAAGTATCTTAAGCACAAAATAGCATAAGAAATCTTTGGTAACTCTTATCGGCAGGCTTCTCATAGGAACACCAAATATTGGAAGGCTTTTGAAGCACAGATGCCAAAGAAAAATGTTAGTTAAAATCTAAGACTGATAAAGCGTTACCAAAAAATGATGCTTTTGTACATCAAAGGACACTATCAAGAGACTGAAAAACAACCCACAGGATGGGAGAAAATATTTGCAAATCGTATATCTAATTTAGGATTAATATCCAGAATATATAAAGAATTCCTACCGTTCAACAACAAAAATCCAATTCAATTCAAAAATGGGCAAGAGACTTGAATAGATATTTCTCCAAAGAAGATATTACAAATGGCCAATAAACGCATGAAAAGATGCTCTACATCATTAGTCATTAGAGAAGTGCAAAGAAAACCCCAATGAAATATCACTTCACATCTGTTAGAAAGGCTGTTATCAAAAAATGGACTATCAGTACTGGCAAAGACGTGGAGAAAGTGGAACCTTTGTGCATTGCTGGGGGAAATGTAAAATGGTACAGCCACTGTGGAAAACAGTTTGACAGTTCCTCAAAAAGTTAAATATAGAATTGCCATATTATCCAGCACTTCCACTCCTATTTCCATAGACAAGAGTAAATAAAGTAAAGGTCATTCCAGGCCGAAACCTGGGATGAACACAGAAGCAGGAGAGGCACAAAAGTCCACACTTGTTCAGGGAGTAATGACTAGAGTGGGACGGCTAGAGTCCACAGTGCAGAAAGGCACCTTAGGATATTCTGCATCTTCTTCCTCACTAGGCTGCCCAACTCCAGGTTCAAAGCCACCAGTTTGTCTTTATTGTCATCTTTTATATGGTAAGGAGGAAGCCTCCTAGACTATCAGTCAATGAAGTAACAAATGGATCAGAACTATGGTCATGCCAGTGCACAGCCCACAGGGTGAGCACCCAAGGGCTCTCATCTCGGTGAGTAATGGACTTTGTGGCAATGATGCTTCACTCCTGCTCCTGGAACCACTTTCAGTATCCCCCACCTGAGACTTGGAAAGGCCACTGGTTAGGAGTAGGGAGCAAAGTTTGGAAGCAGAGGGCACAAATAGCTCATCCTGACCTTGACAATCAGAATCTTGTTTTAAGCTCCATGCTGCTGCCTTCAAAGAAAAGCCATTGCACAGGAAGAGATATGAGCTTGAGATCACAGGAAGGACACATTTAATCATCTAATCCATCCTCCCAAGTACTGGTCTGAATCCTTCCTGACAGGGTGATATTCTGTACCACTGGCTTCACATAATGAGTCAACTTCACGTCACCTCTCTTGGAAGGTTGTTCTACAGCACAAGGGGTGCCCACTGATATGCAGTCTGATGAGCAGAGAGAAATTAGACTTCCCTTTCTTTTGTGTGCACAAGATCAGAATACAGTCAAGTGAATGCAAATGAAATGACTGCTAGGGCTCCTATTTGCCTTTTCTCTGTTTATTTTATTTTGATAGAGAGAAAGCATGGAATTGGCTCAGTTGAACCCTGGAGACTGGAAATAGTCACGATTGTAATGCAGTGTAATCGTCAAGCCCAGACTCCTTGTCTAATGTTATTTAACTTCTTTTTGGCCTTCCCAAGGAATGTGGTAGAAGAGGGGTCATCTGGGTTTCCAGTGTTGGAAAATAAAAGCCCTCTAATTCACCTAGTACCCGCATTGCTCTGTCATCTTCGTGTTTTGCTTAGAGAGTAGGTTAAAAAAGTAGATGAGACCCTTCCAGATGTTTCCCTGCCCTTTTTTGGTAAACACATTTCTTTTGAAAGAACTCTAACTACATTTGCAGATTTTCAAAGCCCAGTTTCTGCACAGTTCTAATAACCCTGAAGGGTGACCACAGACTGAGCTATAGAAAGAGGCACCATCGAAATGCCACATCAAACATAAGCTTCATGTAAGTTTCTTACCTGAAGTAAATGCTAAAACTCATGAAAAAGCATAGGAATGTTCTAAAACTATAAGTTTATCACTAAGGCGATATAGGAGGCTTGGGGATGGTGTCGTGGGAAAGCAGTGGGAAAGATTTGAGTTCAGGTGCTAGGCGAAAATAGGATTTTATTATATCAAGAATTCCATTTGCAGCTTTCATTTTCTTCTTCTTGAGAATTCTTTGAGAATCCACGGAGAAGGAGGGGGTGAGCAGAAATCAGGGGAGAAGCTCTGGGTTACCATGACAACATGACTCTTGACTCCATCTCTGTCACCCATCAGTGCTTTCGGATTACTGCAGAGATCTCTGACATTGGAATTAACACATGCCCCTAAACCTGAGGATGATTTAAAGCTGAAGAATAGCAAAGTTTCTAAATAGTACAATGAGCTCATCTGTACTCAAAAGATGTGTAATGCTCATTATGCAACATAATTGAGATATTTCCTTATCCCTCCCCCAGTAAAGCTGTCATAAACCACTGCAAAGGCTCTATAAAAAGTGACAAGTCTATAGAAATGTCTGTTGCAAAACATCGTAATTAATCGTAATGGCTTGGGCCAAATAAATTTTTAAAAGGAAGTAAAACTTCAGATAATGTGTAAAATGTCAGAGTAGTATTTACATTCTAAATTGCAGTAACAATCTAAACATTATTATTACTCCTAATCTGGTCCTGCAGATGGATTAAAAAATGAGCATGCATCTGTACAGACCAGTCTTCAGAGTTCACTAAATGCTTAATGAACCATTAAGCACCCCTTTATGGTATCTCAAACTTCATTAGCATACTCAATTTTTGGTAGTCTGTTAATTCAGGGGAAACCTATGGACCTATTATTTTCTATTTGTCCATATGGGCTACTGATTTGCCTTCTAAGTTATTGTTTTTGTTTTGTTTTGTTTTTCATCAAAGGGATGACATTCCTAGCTCTTGATTATGCTAAAGTAAGTACAACTAAATATAGGATCTTTCCCTTTCTGTCCCGGAGCTAATAAGTCATAAACATTGTTTGAATTACTGTGAAGAAAGATCAAAATAAAAAGAAAGATCAAAATAAAAGCATAGCTCTTGCCCTCAAGGACCTTGCTGAAAAGAGCTACCTGGAATTAACCAAACTGTGAGGTTTGAGGGCACAGTCCTTGGACTGCCAAGTCTGCCCAAGACTTCTGACACCAACTGCAAGGAGTTAGGGTCCAACTACAAAATTAGAGGAAGAATCCAGAGAAGACTACTCTCACTTCTGACACCAGCTACAAGTTTAGAGGGTTCCCAAAATCACCTTCAGGTTTGGTAATTCACTAGAAGGACTCAGAGACTCACTGAAAGTACTCACAGCTACATCTTATTATAGAGAAGGGATACAGATTAAAATCATCCAAAGGAAGAGATGCAGAGGGCAGAGTTTGGGAGGGTTCCAAACATGAAGCCTCCATTGTCTTCTGTGGAGACAGAGTGTGTTACCCTCCCATTGTCGACGTGTGACAATATACAGTGAGCTTTGGTGTGCAGAGATTTTACTGGGGCTTCATTACGTAGACATGATTGATCGATTGATTTCCAACTTGGTTGAACTTGGTCTCTAGGTTGACACATGACCCAAAGCCACTGACCTAAATCACGTAGTTGATCTTTCTGGCATGGCCACCTCCTACCCTAAGACTGTTGGGTGTGGCCCTATGACCTCCTGTGGCCAGTCCCCACCCTACACAAAGATACCCCCAGCAGATACAATACAGATTACTTCCCAGAAGCTGAGGGCAAAGGCTAGAGCTCTTCGAGCAAGGCCATATTCTTGACTATACAGGAGTCAAGACAAGTCTGAGTGAAGAGGAAGTACTAAATTATGTGGTAGGTAGAGGGGGGCTTAGTGGAGCTTGGATGACCAACCAACTATTTGAAGAGCAATGGAAGGAACATGGACTATTCCCAAGCAAGAGAACTTTTAAGGAGGACATGATAAATGTCTTTCAAAATGTGAAGGGCCAGTGTGTGCAAAAGGATTATTCTTTTTGCACACCCTGTGTGCCCCTAGAAAACAGTTGAGTGTCTGTGGGTTAGAAGTATAAGGAAGATATAAGTTCAATATAAGAAAGAGCTTTCTAATAATTGAGGCTATTCAAAAATATTACACAGGCTGCCTGGGAGATGGTAAGTGTTCAGTCATTAAGAATATTCTGGCTGAAAGCAGATCACCTGTAACAGGGGCAGTCCTGTTATTAGTAAATGCAGTGACCCCTAAGAATCCTTTCAACTCATACTCTGTGGTTCTAAAAATTTATTTTTCTATATTTTCTTTTATTCCCAATTAAGAATTTTTATTGAAGTATAAATGACATGACATTATATTAGTTTCAGGTGTACAACATAATGATTCAATATTTGTATATATTGCAAAATGATCACCATAATAATTCTAATTAACATCTGCCACCATAAGTTAAAAAATGTTTTTTTCTTGTGGTAAGAACTTTTAATATTTACTCTCAGCAACTTTCAAATATGCAATACAGTATCATTACTAATTATAGTCACTGTGCCATACATTACATCCCCATAACTTATTTATTTTATAACTGGAAGTTTGTACCTATCTTTCAACCTCGTACCGTAGAAACAGTGGACTTTCTATATTGTGCTTCTAATTACATGAATTATCTTTAAGATGTCTTATGTTGTACCTGAGTGCTACAGCCTTCAAATGAATGTACGTTTTCCTGAGCAGAACTTCGATTTAGAATACCAGGAGTAATTCACATTCTAGTAATTGAGTGATCAACGACTAGACCAGGATGGAAATTTTTTCTTGCTCTAGATAAGAAGGAATGAATTGTTAAGCAAAAGAATAATATAAGAAAGTTTTCATGAAACACATTTAATGTATATAAGTGAACCCGTATTTTATAGCCACTTCAATAATTGCAAATGTATCTCAAGTGAGATCAAAGCAGATTAATTAGGATTTTAACTTGAAACCTTCTGTTAGCTATAAACTCAAGTTACATTGTAAACTTCTTTTGAAATATTCTGAGTCTATTCCCTGTTTACAGCTGGTCTTTCTCATGAAGTGGGCTGAATTAATGTGAATTTTATCTTATTCAGATAAACAGAACACTGATATCCAAGATCAAATGGATTCATGTAGCCCAAATTTCCTTAGATTTCATCTTCCTATGGGTACATGGGTAAATGAGTAAAGTCATAACTCAGATTTCCTTGGCCCCCAACCCATCCCTACAGTTTAAACCCTCTAGTTTATGTAGACTGTCTTTCTATCCAGATCCTTTCCGACGTCCCTTAGGGAGCTCTCGTGAATGCTCGTCCTGTAGTCCTGCTGGGGGCAACTCCTGCTTCACCTAGAATAGAGGCCCCTGTTGGGCCCCATCACCGCTCTCCTGCCTCCCATTGGGTACAGCCACCAAAGTTGTCAAGCCACCATGGTGCCAGCCCTGGATAAACAGGATGGCGTGGGGAGAACGCATCTCTCCCATGTATTACCCTGCATCAGAGGTGTCCCCAAATGATGCTGTTTGTGCTAGGGTTCTATAGTTTTTACTAAAGAGCACCATGAGAGAACAGCTAGGTTAACCTTGACCACTCTTAGGACCTTCACCAACAGGTGGTCTTCGGTTAGGTAAGGCGTGAACTCATACCAGGTAGCATATCAGTCAGATCGCAAAGGCTGGTCCTTCGGCTGGCAGTGGGTGGTTCTCTTCCGGGTCCTCTTCTAAGCTGTCCTCTGAGGAGCGGTCTCATCATCTCCCACGCTGCTGCATGCCAGTGCTGGCAGAGGCACCTCTAACACACGCGCCAGACACAGGCAGCTATTTTCGCCAGTACTTTATTCTGCAAGCCAGAGTCACTCTCATTGGAAGACCTGAGAACCGTGCTTCTCTATCAAGGTTGCCAGGTTTACGCACCCTCCTTCCCAGCATCCCACAACACAGACCTGCTTATGCCATTTGCAGTACAAATGGAGTAATATCTGAAACTGAGCAGAAAGCCCTTTAACTTCATGAACTCCTTTTGAAAATGCCATTAGGATAGCTTGGCCTGTACCAAGGTTTGGGCTGTTCTCTAGTACCAGAAACCAGAAAATTCATGTCCTAAAATGTTGGCATCCTTGAGGGGAACATTGCTGAGAAAAGGCCACTCCTGCAGAGCAGACAGCTTCCCAGGCAAGGAGGCATGTAAAGTCTTCTCCCAAACATGTGAATGTCTGTGAAGCAATCATGAACAGGGCACCACCAATCCCTTACAAATAAATAAACGCAAGGGAAGTGATTTTTCCCTTGTGGATGTATGTATTTCAGTGTCACAACTCAATAGTGTCACAAGTAAGCATACTTGCTTGGGACCTAGAAGACAGACAGAGGCATGAGAGTTTGCCCTCACCCAGGGGCCTGGTGACTCAGTCTGCCCTCTCACAATGCTTTCTAATGAGAGAGAAAGAACCGCACTGATCTTGCACACCTTGGCCAGGAGCAATGGGCCACGGATGCTGGTGTCTTGGGACCCTTGTCCCCAGACCTTGGGCTGGTCTCCAGAGGACAACAATGGTGACCCTTCAGGCAATAGTCTAAGAGGATGTTCACAGACCAACAGGATGTGAGTGGAAGGAGACAGGGTCAGTGGGAGAAAGGGTGTAGAGTAGCGAAAAACTAGGTCAAGTTCATGGTTTTAGCCTACCTCTGGGCTTTCTTTGCCTTTCTGTTCTTCGTTCCTCTTCACTCTCCTCTCCCCCGGTGATCAGTGGGTGGATGCAGGGACCTGGTGTTGGGGGGCTAAGGCTGGGAGATCAGAACTCTTAGAGCTGGCTCGATCCCTGGCAACTCTTGCCCAGCATCTCAAGCTCTCTGTCTGGGGCTCTACAACACAGTCTGGCAGTTCACAGGTAAAGTGGGTAGAAAATGGGATAGGTACGAGAATGCAATGTAGTTCCAGGGTCATATCCTTGACCATGTGAGCGATACCAACATTTTCTTGGCATGTAAACATTGGGTGTTATCTTGATCTGAATATCTGACACCGGTAAGAATTCAGTGTGTGGTTTCCATTCTTGAATGCCAATGGTGCATTGCTTAAAAATAAACAAGCCCTGTCTCCCTTTTCTAAAAAAGAGCATGCTTGTGTGTACGCCTGGGTGGATGCATGTGTGTACGTTTATGATTTATACGTCTGCTGCCCACAGGAATCCTTCTCTTGCAAATTGTTCTGGAGATTAATTAGTTTTCTAGATTAACTAAGCTCCTTTCCTTTCATTTTATTTAGAATTAACATAACTCATTTTGCTTTCTTCTGTGCCCTCATTGTTTTTGCATTAAAGGAGGCACATTTTTGACAACAGACCCATGTCTGTAAGTGGACATTTATGGTTCTCTCTCACAAGAAGCAGGCCTTGAGGAAGAGCCATCCCCTGGTGCTGTAATTGGGTTGCCCAGCCTGGCGATTCAGAGCTCACTACTTTTTTCTCCTTCAAAAGAACGTGGTCCGTAGATGCCTTTCTTTCTACTTCCAGAGTTCTTCACCTCCTTCCTGGGGAAGAAATATATTTAACAGCTCTCATGAAAGGAATGGCTTTTTTCTTATGAAATTACCTGGCCAACATTGCAAATGTGTGACTTTGGACATCTCATTTCACTGGTGGCCCGGTACCAGATTACCAGTTGAGAGAGTTTCCCAGCTCTCAGGGTCAGAGAACAAGGAGCTAGAGATTCCAGACTGTCCTTTCAGAAAGGAATTTAGAATTCTGTTGGGTGTTTTGGGGGACCTCAAGCTCGTACGTCCCTGGATGCCTGCCACGTAGGAGAATCCCAGCCAAGGAGACATCAAGGTCTGGGTGTTCTCTAGCCATCAGGGAGTTAACAGTGATGGTGGAGACACCCCACAGCCTTGAGGGTCTTTCCTTAGCATGTGCTATTTCAGATTTGTTCTTCTGTTGTTAGCTTTAACGGATGGTATGTGTGTTTACATATGTGTCTCCCTCACTGGATAGCGGGCTTCTTGAGGTCCTCTAGGCTCTCTGCCGTGCACGTTCTCAGCGTCTGCAGAGTGGCTTCCTGATAGTCGGAACTCACCAAATGCTTCTTGAGTGAGCCACTATGGACATTCACGAGTTAACAAGTTGAAGGAGGGTGAGCAACCTCACAGCCCCCTTGAGAAGGACAGGCTCTGCATCACATAGGAAATGACTGGGGCAGTTGCTGATAGCTGTGTCCTGATGGTCAAGTGATTTCGTAAGCCAGCATTTGTTCCTCTGCCTGTTTCCATGCTACTGACTTTAAAAGCTCTCCCTTCATGAAACATCTGAACTGAAAGAAAGACAACACAGACAACTATCAAATCAGAACAAGATTATTGAATAGTAAGGAAATTAAGACACACCTTTGTGCTCTGGTTGGTAACTCTTTGGCACTCTGTATAAAATGAAACCACCTTATGTCATTACTCTACAGCACGCGTCAATGGACTTTTTCTGTAAGGGACCAGATAGCAAATATTTGTGGCTTTAGGGGGCCATATAGACTCTGTCACAACTACTCACCTTTGCTGTTGTAGCATGAAAGCAGCCAGAGACAATATGTTAAAAAATTGGTGTGGCTGTGTCCCAATAAAACTTTATTTACAAATACAGGCAGTGGGCCAGATTTGGCCTACAGGCCTTAGTTTGTCAGCCCCTGTCCTAGAGTACTACATTCTCTTTCATGCTCTTGTAAAATTAATATTATTAATTAAAATTTACTCATTATGCCATTTTTTGGTGTCCTCTTGCTCTGTCTAATAAAAGGTTGACTTATTTTAAAAAGTAAGACATTTTTCCAAAAATCATTTTAAAAGGTGTGTACTGTTGGGGTGGGAGGGAGGGGGAATATGTGTGCATAGAACATGGCTGCCTGAAAAAACGGCATGGTTCTTCCCAGACCCTAATCAGCTCTGCTCCGTCACCAGTGCTTTCCTCTCCCACCCAACCTATCTCTCCCACACGGCCCCCGAGTCTAAATCCTCGTCCAGCCTGGCCCTGAGGCTCAGTGGCAAGCAGCTCTGCACCTGCGCTCTCCTCTTCCTCTAGCCTCAGTCTGCATGCAGAGTGCAAACTGAGTCTGTGCTGACCACTGCCCTAGAAACTCTTTTGAACCTTTTTAGTTTCCTCCCAAAGACACTGAGTGAAACCTACAGTTTGCAGCCTTTAGTACCCTGTCCGTTCTTTCACCTTCCCTCCCCAATTTAATTGTCTTTGTTCCCAGTTAAAGGATCATGAAGAGGTGGAAAAAAACAAAGCTTTATAGCCACCATCTTTCACTCCCATAAGGTATGTTTTAGAGTCTAGAGAGGCCCACATGAAACAGGCTTGCCGGCAGTTTTACTGGCTTTCCAAAGGAGAGCTAAAATGCTGGTTGCCAAGCAACGCACATGCCCTGGCTTCTTCCAACAATGTGGACTTAGAAAAATAAAATTGTCCTATGATTGACTCATGAATGGGGAATCATGTGGAAATACACAGGGCAAACAGTTTGATATAACAGTGCTATATCTGTTTATTGTGTCTTTGGTATCGTTTCCTGAAGACTTTACGGGGTCACATGGAGAAATAAGTGGGGTGTACCTTCAGCAGAGTGCAACTGATGAACAAGACATTTCATTAGGAACGTCATCGTACCGTCGGTCCTTGGAATCATTTGCAGATTCCATGTTGTGAATTATGTTCGAAATCCATACTTTTACCATAATTTGCAGACATGCTTAGTAGCAAAAACTCTGAGCCACCCAATGCACATGTTCCCAGCTGAAACTGGACAAGGCAACTGCCCTGCCTTCTTGTTTCACCTCTCTTCATGCGAACAAGGGTCCTTTTTGCAGTCTATTTAGGGACACGTGTTTTTAGTATTTCTGTGCTTTTTTTTGGTGATCTCACTGTTTAAAGTAGGCCCCTAGGTGTAGTGCCGCAGTGCTGTCTAGTGTTCTTTAGTGCAAGAAGGCTGTGATGTACCTTGCAGAGAAAATATATGTTAGAGAAGTTTCATTCAGGCATATTATAATGCTGTTGGTGTGAGTTCAGTGTTAATGGATCAACAACATGGCACATCCAGAGAAAGGAAGAGGAAATTCACCGATGTATATCTGACTGCTCTGGAAAGTACTCAGGTTACGTCTAAAGTGCATAACGAAGCTGTAGAAACAGGCTGTATTTGTGGATCACAATATGACCGGTTTTTTTTTTAAAGCATAGTGGAAAATACCATAAGGCTTAAAGCCCAAGAAATTTATGGTCATGTTACCCAGGGTCAGGGAAATGTTCAACCCTTCTCAGCTAGTGTTTTATTATATAGAAAGTATATATAATTCATTATTTATAAGAAATAGAAATTAAGGTGTCTTTAAAGAGATATGCACATAAAACAAGATTATGTATTGATCCACTGATGAAATATCGTGACCAGAGGGTCTCAGGAACCTAAAACCATGTATTTCCCCTAGGAGCATGGCTCAGCATTCACTAATTCAGTGTTCATGGAGACGTAACAAAAAATAACTATCATGAATAATAAGAATTAACCATATATGATCACAACTTAACCCTAATGGAATCTATCTTCCACTTCCCATATGGAAGACAAAGTCCTAAACTCATCCAGGTGCAGTGTCTCTGCTGAGAATGTGTGCCAGGAATGGGACTTGACTTCCCCATCTGGTCGTCAGCTCTGGTGGTGTCCATGATATTCCTGATAGACATTTTGAAGGAAGTTAAATGTTTAGAGCCCGGAGCTAGGGCTGGAGGTCTCTTCCTCCACACCCCACTTAGCTTTCTGTCCAAGTCAGTTCAGGCTGCTATAACAGAATACCATAGACTGAGGGGCTTAGGTAACAGTCATTTATTTCTCACAGTTCTGGAGGCTGGGAATCCAAGATTAAGGTGCTAGGGGATTTGTGTCTGGTGAGGGCCCACTTCCTGGCTCACAGGCAGCTGTCTTCTCACTGTGTCCTCACATAACAGAAAGGACAAGGAAACTCTCCAGGGTCTTTTTTATAAGGCCACTAATTCCACTCATGTGGGCTCCACCCTCATGACCTAATCACCTCCCCAAGGTCCGACTTCCAGGTACCATCACTTGGGGTGTTAGGTTTCAACACATGAATTTGGAGGACACATAAACATTCAGTCCATAGCACTCTCCTTCCATCACTTTTATCACTGATTATTTTGCTCGAAGGGAAACCCTGCTATATTTTTAAATTGCCCTGGCACTGAGTCATAGTGAGCCCAGTATCCCTGAACTGACACCTTAATTGGTCCCAGACGGAAAGGGAAAACTATTGCTCTTACACCAGTCTTTCCTCCCTGAAGGCCTGATGCAGGTCACATGTGAAGTGGTTTCCTGTCTCCAAGGTCTACTCCCTGCTGACAGCAGCCTGCATGTCACACTGAGTCTCCTGAGCTGGACAGTCTCTCTCCAGAGAGCTGAGTTGGCGGGGTGGAGGGGAAAGGAGGGGATGTCTGGCTAAGAGTCTGATGCAGACACAGGCGTGAGGACAAACCCCTCTCATCTGGCAAAATAAACTCAACACAGGGCATGGGAAGCAAAGAGCCTCCCTCAGCCTTTGGGATCAGGGGAGTCTCCAGAGATGAAGTGACATTTGGCAGCAGGTAAGATGATGACGTAAGCAGAAGCCTCTTAAAGGCAAGGTAGGAAGAATGTTGGGACAAGTATAGGAATGGAAAGACATGAGCCATTCCTCCAGACCACTTTTTAAAGAGCCTAGAGACACCATCTGTAAACTCCTGGGCCTCGTTATCACCCCTCAGGGCACTGGCCCCACGCAGCACCTGCAAAGTCCCCAGAGGAGTCCCTTCTAGAAAGTTCTGCTTTCTGTTGCTGATGGAGTGAGTGCTCGGGCCTATGTCTGTGTGTCCCCAGTAATAATCAGGAATATGAATACATTTTCCTTCATCACTACCGTGTGCAGATAGGAGTTAAGAGACGATGGCAATAAAGTGGGTGCAACTCCTTGGCAAAAGAAACCTTGTATGTATTACAGACCCAGAGATCTTCAATACAAGTTCACGGCTGGGGAACTGCTCTTTGTTGTGGGGATTGCCTGGTGCAGAAACTTGCAGAGAAGGGCCGGGTGTGCAGCTAGCATGCCGAATCACCGATCACAGAGCTGTGCTCTCTCCATCCCTTCCTCTCATTTCTATTCCCAGGTCTCATTACGTGCAATGTCATATGCACACACGCAGACACACAGGAATACCCCATCACGGCCAGGACGGCGGTGCCAGGGGAGGTGTTTTGCATGAATTCCATCCTTGGGGTTGGAAGCACTTGCTCAGCTGTCAACTACAGATAGCCTCGTGTAGAAGATGATGTTAATTAGTTTGCCATTTAAAAAACGGGGAAAAAAACCCCACTGCCCACAACAAGCCACGTAGGGGCCTGAAGCCCTACCCTGACAGCCAAAGTGAAGCACGGCCCGCTAATGCAGCCTTAATTCACTTTGTTGGCAGAGAAAGCAAGCTCACCATGCTGCTGCGGGAGTCCCTGGGGAACGTGAACTGCCGCACGACAATGATCGCTCACATCTCGGCCGCCGCCGGGAACTATGCCGAAACCCTGTCCACCATCCAGATTGCCTCGAGAGTGTTGAGGATGAAGAAAAAGAAAACGAAGGTAAGGAGCTTGCAGGGGGTGCAGGTGGCTGAAGGAGCTTTCGTAGCCCTGCCCTGGAACTGAGTCAGAAAGGGCCAAATCAATATTTCGAATCCCCCAGCACCAGGGGCGTGGTGAGCGTGGCTGGCTGCCGCTGGCCCGGCTCAGCAACCACCCCGGGGCAGGAACCCCTTCTGGCCGATACTGAAGTCACTTCCCCTCCGCACCGCTGGTGCTTTCCTCGGTCATCCAGCCTGGACCCCTAACAGGGAGTACTTGGTCCACTTTAGATAGTTTAAATGGATTGCTACTTTGAAAATTTTGAGAGGGACGGGAACTATTCATAGTTTATCTCTTGCCTACCTTGGTCCTTCAACTGACTGACCCCTCCTTGCTCAGGTGGCCCTACTTCCCTTGCATTTCCAGGAGGCATTCTCAGGCTGCTGGGTGATGTCATGTTAATTCAGTGGTTTCTGGTTGATGCAGAGTCTGCTAGAAACCACTGGGCTCGTTTTCTCAGGCCGAGGCAAAGCCAGGACAGTGGTGGTGTGACAAGAACATTTGAGAAAATCATCATGATTGTGGTCACACTGGTCCATAGCCAGCTGGTGATTTGCGGGGGGCATTCCCCCTCCTTTTTGTATCTTTCTTTTTTTTTTTTTTGGTCAAAAACACATCTTTCCAGTGTTCCGTGGCACACGTTGTCACAAATGGTTTGGGTGTGCAAACTGGTGACCCCTCCTCAGTCCTTAGGCAGTCGGATGGGACCCGAGCGGGTCACCCCGTTTCACGAGCAGCCTCTGCTTCCCCAGTGCGCCTCACAGGGGTTTCCTTCGAGTATGAGGCCGTGACGTGCATAGCTTGGGTGACTGGCCTGGCACATCCCGGGTGACAGCCCAGAAGCAAGGAGGCCCACTGGGGTCTGGATGGCCTATATGGAGCCGGTGGCCTCCACCCGTTGCCCCACGAAGTCAGGGTCCCTGGGAGGGCTGTCTTAGAAGGGTGGCCCACACTAACGGTTCCCCTCTCACTCACAGTACACGTCGAGCTCCTCCGGGGGAGAGAGCTCCTGTGAGGAAGGCAGAATGCGCAGGCCCACCCAGCTGAGACCCTTCCACGCCAGGGCCGCCGTGGAGTCGGACTTCCCAATCCCTCAGCTGTCTAGCGACCCCGACTACTCCTCCAGCAGCGAGCAGTCCTGCGACACGGTCATCTACATTGGGCCAAACGGCACGGCCCTCTCTGACAAGGAGCTCACCGACAACGAGGGGCCTCCAGATTTTGTCCCTATCGTGCCGGCCCTGCAGAAGGCGGCCAGGGGTGACAGCCGGTCCGCGGAGGCCGGAGAGGCCGCGGCCAGCAAGTCGGAAAGGGACTGCTTGAAGTGCAACACGTTCGCCGAGCTGCAGGAGAGGCTAGATTGCATTGACGGCAGTGAGGAGTCCAGCACGTTCCCTTTCGAAGAGCTGCCGGCCCAGTTTGGGGCACAGCAAGGAAGCAAGAGTGTCCCGCTAAGCCAGGCAGCTGGGGCAAGCCCACTCTGTGAGTCTGATAAGGAAGATGATGGATCAGATAGCCAGCTGACAGCCAGAGAAGGCAGTGAGCCCCCGGGCTCCAAGGTGCAGGGGAATCACTCCCCTGTCCCTGCTGCGTGGCTCACCAACAGCCCCACCCCTGCCTCACCCAGAAGCATCCCGGGCAGCGGCAGCCAGCACGGTTCTTCCCAGCTCGTGCAGAGCCCCAGCCTCCAGAGCAGCCGGGAAAGCCTGAACTCCTGTGGCTTTGTAGAAGGCAAGCCCAGGCCTATGGGCTCCCCCAGGCTGGGCATCGCCAGCCTGTCCAAGACCTCAGAGTACAAGCCGGCCAGCTCTCCTTCCCAGAGGTGCAAAGTCTACACCCAGAAGGGTGTCCTGCCTTCTCCTGCCCCCCTGCCCACCTTCAGCAAGGATGCAGGCATGGTATCTAGTGAGTCCCTGCTGCAGCCCGAGGTACGTACCCCCCCGGTCGGAATGAGCCCCCAGGTTTTGAAGAAATCCATGTCTACTGGGAGTGAAGGGTTCCCGGAAACCCCTGTGGACGCCGAACGTCAGGCAGCCACTTCTGCAGATGCCAAGAAGGAGATACGCAGCACCACGATGGTGACAGTGCAGCAGCCCCTGGAGCTGAACGGTGAGGACGAGCTGGTGTTCACGCTGGTGGAGGAGCTGACCATCAGCGGGGTCCTGGGCGGCGGCCGCCCCACCAGCATCATCAGCTTCAACAGCGACTGCTCGGTGCAGGCCTTGGCCTCGGGCTCCAGGCCCGTCAGCATCATCGGCAGCGTCAGCGAGGACCTCGAGTGCTACTCAAACGTGGCTCCTGTCTCCGAGGTCAGCATCACGCAGTTCTTGCCCCTCCCGAAACTGAACCTGGATGAGAAGGCCCGGGAGACAGGGAGCAGGCGTTCCTCCATCAGCTCCTGGCTGAGCGAGATGAGCACAGGCAGTGACGGTGAGCCGCCCTGCCACAGTTTCATAGCCCAGACGTGTTTCGGGCATGGGGAAGCAATGGCAGACCCTCCGGCCTCGGAGTTCGTCAGCGGCACGCAGAACACCGCTGTGGTATGCCGAGAGAAGCCCAAGGAGGGCCCCGACAGTTTGCTCCTCTTGTCGGAAATGGGGGACGACTCCTTCAACAAAGCAACCCCCGTCAAAGGCTGCAAGATATCCACGCTGGGCAAAGCCATGGTCACCATCTCGAATACGGCCAGCCTGAGCAACTGCGAAGGGTACATCCCCATGAAGACCAACATCACGGTTTACCCCTGCATCGCCGTGAGCCCCCGGAACGTCCAAGAGCCCGAGGCGTCCCTTGCCACCGTCAGCTCAGTCCCCAAAGCAGCCCGGTCTCAGGAGAGCAAGGAAAGTGGTGCAAAGAAAGAGATGAAATTTGAGGACCCCTGGCTGAAACGAGAAGAGGAGGTAAAGAAAGAGAATGCCTATCCCCACGAAGCAGGGATGAGGCACGAGACTGCCCCAGGCCCCCCAAAGCCTGAGGCCAGAGCGGAACAGGACAGGAAGGCCAGCCCCAGCGACGGGCTCAGCAGCAGCAGCGGTGAGGTATCTGCCTCCCCTGTGGCCGACAACTTCAGGAGGGTTGTGGACGGCTGTGAGACGGCCCTGCCCAGTGTGGCTGCCCAGAGCCCTGTGCACCTCAACAAAAGCCTGAAGTCGAGCAGCCTTCCCAGGGCTTTTCAGAAAGCCAGCCGGCAGGAGGAACCGGACAGCCTCTTCTCTCACTGCCCTGCCGAGACCAACGGCATCGGCCCGGCTTCCAGCGCCCAGCCCTCCAAGGCCACCCTGGAGAGGAAGGTGGCGTCACCCAAGCACTGTGTCCTGGCTCGGCCCAAAGGCACTCCCCCGCTGCCCCCTGTCCGAAAGTCCAGCTTGGACCAGAAGAACCGGGCCAGCCCCCAGCACAGCGCCTGCAGCAGCAACTCCAGCAGCCCCTTGAACCAACCGGCGCCCTTCTCCGCCAGCTTCCCAGACGAGCCTAGCGGCAAGACGAAGGATGCCGGCAGCTGCAGCAGCAAGCTCTTCGGTGCCAAACTGGAGCAGCTGGCCAGCAGGACCAACTCTCTCGGCAGGACAACAGTCAGCCACTACGAATGCCTCTCGCTGGAGAGGGCCGAGAGCCTGTCCTCCGTGAGCTCCAGGCTGCACGCGGGGAAGGACAGCACCATGCCCCGCACGGGGAGGAGCCCGGGCCGCAGCGCCGGGGCCTCGCCCACCAACCCGGGCCCCGCGCAGTCGGCCGGGGCCTCGCCCAAGGCCAGCCAGTCCAAGATCTCCGCCGTGAGCAAGCTGCTCCTGGCCAGCCCCAAGGCCCGCAGCCTGTCCACCTCCACCACCAAGACCCTGAGCTTCTCCACCAAGTCCCTGCCGCAGGCGGTGGGCCAGAGCTCCGGCCCGGCCCCCGGCGGGAAGCACATGTCCTGGTCCACCCAATCGCTGAGCCGGAGCCGGGGCTCGGGCCTGGCGTCCAAGCTGCCGCTGCGGGCGGTGAACGGGCGCATC
Organism: Stenella coeruleoalba; assembly: GCF_951394435.1. Taxonomy (NCBI): domain Eukaryota; kingdom Metazoa; phylum Chordata; class Mammalia; order Artiodactyla; family Delphinidae; genus Stenella; species Stenella coeruleoalba. Next base: position 149,181,092 of record NC_137169.1, on the reverse strand, counting down.
TCGGAGCTGCTGCAGGGCGGCGCGGGGCCCCGGGGGCCGCCGGCGCGCGCGGGGCCCGAGGCGGAGGAGCGCGCGGCCACCGCCGACGAGCGCCCGCCACCCGCCGTCCCGCTGCCCTCGCCCTACAGCAAGATCACGCCGCCGCGCAGGCCCCACCGCTGCAGCAGCGGCCACGGCAGCGACAACAGCAGCGTGCTGAGTGGGGAGCTGCCGCCTGCCATGGGCAAGACGGCGCTCTTCTACCACAGCGGCGGCAGCAGCGGCTACGAGAGCATGATGCGCGACAGCGAGGCCACCGGCAGCGCGTCGTCCGCCCAGGACTCCATGAGCGAGAACAGCAGCTCCGTGGGCGGGCGCTGCCGCAGCCTCAAAGCCCCGAAGAAGCGCGCCAACTCAGGTAGGCTCGGGCCCTGGCATCGACGGGCGGTGGGCGGGCCCCAGGACTCGAGGGTGGGCGCCCCTGTCCCCAACCGCCTGTCACCTGCTGGGGACAGAGCCATGGAGGGCTTCACTGTCACACCACAGGCAAGTGCAGACTCCGGAATGTTCCGGTCCAAATGTAGGGACTGTGGTCAATGCACATCATAAGCCATTTGTTTGCCTCAAATCAAAGAAACCAACCTCAAGGGACCCATGCAGTCATGTTGTAATTCTAGACGTTGTGATGTAGATGGCCCCATTCACCCACCCCATCACAGATCGTGAAATACGATGAGGAGGTTAGCCTCCCAGCACGTTCAGGAGTCATCATGGCTGTCAGAATTTCGATGTCTTTATTTCCCAGGCGGTGTATGCATCAGGCTTTGATCTATTTTGACGGTGCTCTGCTTCAGACCCTCAGCCCTGAGTCTCAGCAGAAGACCCGGGAGCAGAACCCCCTGTATAAGACAAGTGGAGAACAGAAATCCATTCAGTATAACGTGACAGCTGTTGGGTCCTATTTTCAGGGTCAAGGGCATTCAAATGTATTGATAGCAGTTACTAAAAATAGCAAAGAAGTGTACCTAAGCCAGAGCCTTTGACAACAACAACAAAAAAATCTGGCCTTCCCCGTACTCGGTTGTTAAACCTTATTATTACAATCTACCCAGCCTTGGTCTTCAAAGTCCAGATTATTGTGTGACGTTTGACATGTGCTCACATGAGTTTGAGTGCTACAGAGTGCTTTCACGTACTCTAACTTAGCATCTTGAATCTACCAGTCCAGTTTATTCTTACAATAGCTTTACCCTTTTTTTGACTTGTATGGTTTGGTTTGGCTGTTACACTGGAGCAAAGAGGAAGAAAAACTAACCACTTGGAGAGTGGACCGCAGGCTCTACACGTGTCCTTGCTTGCTGCTACCTCCTTTTGTAAATGCTGTTCTCGAGGGTCCCTTGTTAGGTTAGGCTGTCTGTGTAAAATCAAAGCACCAGTCTGGGTGCCAGAGATGGGATTTAATAGAGAGTGCTGAGGGCGTCGGACTGCTGCGAGCAGCTGCCGTAGATCCCAGGCTCCATAATGGATACGGCAGTGGAGATATGCTCCTTGCAGGCTGGGTGACCTTGTCTCGCTTATTTACGATTATTATTAAGAAAAATGCTGGCTGTCAGACATGATCAGCATAAATCAAAAGCAACTTCTTTAAGAGAAGCCATAAAACTCCTCAAAGGAAACTCCTAGCTCGATGGCATGATTTTACAATTACTAGAGACATTTGGAACTGCAGAGGAGACAGGCAATTATCTGTTAGTGGAGGTTGCTTTAATGCTTTGGTTATTTCCTTAGTGAAAATGAACTAGAAATATACTGCCAGGAAGAGAACCTTGAGTTTTTTGAGTGCTTTGTAGTACAGGTAACAGCGGAAACAACCGAACATCATGAATGTTCACCTTTCCAGTCCCATTCCTGGAGATTCCATGTCGGTGGAGAGTGCGCAGAATTCGACCTGGTGCAGTGGGATGATTGATCTAGAAAGCAGGAGACTTGGGGTCTTGGGCTGTGTGACGTTTGGGGAATAACTATACTCTCTGGGCTTCAGTTTTCTCACATCAAAGTAAAATGAAAGGGTTGGTAGAGAACCACCATGGTATCTCTGATGCTCACGTTGTAGAAGTTGGTGCAAATAATATAAAGAATATTGGTGGTAATATGACTTCTTTTCCATATGACGATCCGTAGTCAGTGGGATTTATTTTTATTTTTTATTTCCTTTCCTTTTTTAAATTTTTATTTATTTTACATTTTTATTGGAGTATAATTGCTTCACAATGGTGTGTTAGTTTCTGCTTTATAACAAAGTGAATCAGTTATATATATACATATGTTCCCATAACTCTTCCCTCTCGCGTCTCCCTCCCTCCCACCCTCCCTATCCCACCCCTCTAGGTGGTCACAAACCACCTAGCTGATCTCCCTGTGCTATGCGGCTGCTTCCCACTAGCTATCTATTTTACGTTTGGTAGTGTATATATGTCCATGCCACTCCCTCACGTCGTCCCGGCTTACCCTTCCCCCTCCCCGTATCCTCAGGTCCATTCTCTAGTAGGTCTGTGTCTTTATTCCCATCTTGCCCCTAGGTTCTTCATGACCTTTTTTTTCTTTTTTCCTTAGATTCCATATATATGTGTTAGCATACGGTATTTGTTTTTCTCTTTCTGACTTACTTCACTCTGTATGACAGACTCTAGGTCCATCCACCTCACTACAAATAACTCAATTTTGTTTCTTTTTATGGCTGAGTAATATTCCATTGTATATATGTGCCACATCTTCTTTATCCATTCATCTGTTGATGGATTAGAGACCTAAATGTAAGGCCAGACACTATCAAACTCTTAGAGGAAAACATAGGCAGAACACTCTATGACATAAATCACAGCAAGATCCTTTTTGACCCACCTCCTAGAGAAATGGAAACAAAAACAAAAATAAACAAATGGGACCTAAGAAACTTAAAAGCTTTTGCACAGCAAAGGAAACCATAAACAAGACCAAAAGACAACCCTCAGAATGGGAGAAAATATTTGCAAATGAAGCAACTGACAAAGGATTAATCTCCAAAATTTACAAGCAGCTCATGAAGCTCAATATCAAAAAAAACAAACAACCCAATCCAAAAATGGGCACAAGACCTAAAAAGACATTTCTCCAAAGAAGATATACAGATTGCCAACAAACACATGAAAGAATGCTCAACATTATTAATCATTAGAGAAATGCAAATCAAAACTACAATGAGATATCATCTCACACCGGTCAGAATGGCCATCATCAAAAAATCTACAAACAATAAATGCTGGAGAGACTGTGGAGAAAAGGGAACCCTCTTGCACTGTTGGTGGGAATGTAAATTGATACAGCCACCATGGAGAACAGTATGGAGGTTCCTTAAAAAGCTAAAAATAGAACTACCATACGACCCAGCAATCCTACTACTGGGCATATACGCTGAGAAAACCATAATTCAGAAAGAGTCATGTAGGGCTTCCCTGGTGGTGCAGCGGTTGAGAGTCCGCCTGCCGATGCAGGGGACACGGGTTCGTGCCCTGGTCTGGGAATATCCCACGTGCCGCGGAGTGGCTGGGCCCGTGAGCCATGGCTGCTGAGCCTGCGCGTCCGGAGCCTGTGCTCCGCAACGGGAGAGGCCACAACAGTGAGAGGCCCGCGTACTGCAAAAAAAAAAAAAAAAAAAAAAAAAAAAAAAGTCATGTACCACAGTGTTCACTGCAGCTCTATTTACAATAGCCAGGACATGGAAGCAACTTACGTGTCCATCAACAGATGAAGGGATTTATTTTTAAGTTGTTAAATTTTGATCAGGCCTCTTCTGTGCAGTTAGAGCTTGGTGATATGGAAGTTGCAAGTGTGGTTGGGGAGGAGCAGGCAGCGTAGAAGACAAGGCCACTGTAAGAAGTGCATAATCTCACTGGCGAGCAAGGATGAAGAGTGTGGAACAGGGAACAGTGAACCGTGAACCAAGGTGCCTTGCCAAGTGCTGACTGAGGTTGTGAGAGCTAAGGGTAAGAAGTATTTAGACAAAGAGGGCCCAGAACATTGAAGAAGGCTACAGGGAAACATTGGGATTGGGCCAGGCCTTAAAGGATGCTGGGACAAAGCGGGTAAAGGGCGTTGTAGGCTGAGGCAGTGATGGGAACACGAGCTTGAGGCAGTAAGAGCATGGTTTACGGATAAAGAGCGGGGTTAACTCAACAAGGGGGATATTCTTAATGGATGTAATAACGGACAGAAAATGTAAGCCCAGATCAAGTTATTCCTTGAACGTCTGGCCACTGTGATAAGAATTACTGCAGTTGGCAATGGGGAGTCATTATAGGTTCCTGGCTGAGAGTGTCATAAGGTGACAGAAGCTGTGGGTTGCTTTCTATAGATGGATTTTCATCAATCCTTCCACCGTTCCTTGCCAGCTCCCCCGTGGTAGGTACACGAATGTATACGTGTAGCCATTAGCCATGAAGTAGAGTGATGACAGCCAGATCAGGTGGGGAGCGAATGTCCACCCTGTCCAGAGGGCATTCAGTTGCTAAGAGGATGGAAATCGGGGATGGGTAGTTGATGGCGTAGTTGCATCAGCTTGGCCGCCCCTGAGGCCCCATCCTTTCAGTGATTGATAGCTCTTTGGTATCATGTATCATGTGGGCTCTCCCAGACACGCTCTCTCTTCTTCCTCATGTTCCTGACACTTCACCCCAAACCTGGTGTGTTATCCCCTTGGCTTCTCTCTTTTTTTTTTTTTTCCTTCTCTCTCAGGCTGGCTGGGGAAATATGAAAATTAGATCAGCACCTTGGTCTGAGTGAGGTTCATTGCCACTGTAGTAGGCCCGGGTGTGGTGTGACACAGCATCCAGAAAGCCCAGGAGAGAAACCAGCCAGGGAGTGTGTCGGTTCTGAGATGCACCCAGGGCTTGACCTGCCTGGACGTGAGCTCCTGAGAGCCCTGTTCGGCGCTTGACTCAGCCTGTTGGGTCCGCAATGCTGGGCTGGTACAGGTTACCATGAATCAGTTCGACACCATCGATTGATGCATTGGTTGGTTGGTTGGCTGACCGTGTGGTCCTACAAGTTAGCTGAGTTCTTTTCTATGTACTTCTCATATCTCGCCCTGCTGGTGACCTGTGTTTTAAACATTAAGCCTATCCTCTATTTTCTTTCCCACTCTAAGCACCAAACACTGTGCCTTCCCTTCTCTGGGTGCCGAGTAAACGTTACTGACCGATGGGTTGCCGGGTTCAGTTAGCAGATCCACTGCACCAAAACCTGTGACTAGTTACTGCTCCAAAGGGCCTAGAGCACCATGGTTCGCTCTGTCTGTACCCCTCGGCTTGTTCGGTTCTCAGGTGCCATCTTATTTTGTTTTAATGAATTCAGGAAACACAGTGGTTCCTGGCTTAATGAAAACGGGGATAAGGCAGGCAGCATCTTGGCAGCTGTCAGATTTCTAGAGTGTTTCTAAGAGACTCTACCTAGAAACAGATGAGAAAGGGTTCCAAATGAGATAGCCTTTTTGACTATAAGTTGGGAACTACTAGAAAAGTAATTGGCTCGCTAAGACACCAAGGAAGCCCCTTAGAGTGGAGAGTGGGTGGAGGCAGGTACGGGGCTGAGAGGCCTAGAGCAAGTGTGTGAGGGGCCTGGGCTCTGCAGCCGGGCCCCTTGCCATCTCCTGTCCAGCCTGGGAAGGGTTCACTCTTCACTTCAAGCTTGCAGCAGCCAGTGCAGCCCCATCCTCATTCATCTGGGAGGCCACGGAGCTGACCCTTGCCAGCCAGTAAATCCACACACGCTGATCTTTCCCCTCCCCCTCCCCCTCCCCCCTGCTCGTTGCGGATGCCCGTGGGTCCTCCTGGCATTCGTGCTTTCTGCCTTTTGACTCAGTATCTTTCTAGTGCCTGTACCCTGAGTCGGAATGAAGATGGAGGGTGACGGAGGGAAAGCTGGTGACAGCGGGTTCTCAGGGGTGGGCGGTGGGGATGGACATCAGCTTGTTCCCTGAGGAGTGTCGTGAGTCCTCGGCGCTCAGAATGCCCATGTTTCCTGACATTTGACCTAAGAAGCAGCATCTTCAGACTCAGTGTGGACACTTTTTTAAAAAAATGTTTTTGGAGTAGAGTTGCTTTACAACGTTGTGTTAGCTTCTGCTGTACAGTAAAGTGAATCAGCTATAGGTCTCATATATCCCTTCTTTTTTAGATTTCCTTCCCATTTAGGTCACCACAGAGCTTTGAGTAGAGTTCCCTGTGCTATACGGTAGGTTCTCATTAGTTACCATTTTATACATAGTGGTGTACGTATGTCGAATGTGGACACTTTTATCTGCACTCAGTGATGATACAAATGGAAGGCCCAACATCAGACTCCTCACTGGGGCCATCAGTGCTGCGGAGGGTAGAGTGGGACGTGACAGGCCGGGGGCCCCTCCCGCTGCACGCAGGCGGCAGCCACGCCTGGATGGGGAGGGGAGAGGGTGGGCTCAGGTCAAATTGGGGCCATTGCATGCAGCAAAGCTATTGGCGTTTATCAGCTTAAGTGCTTTGTTCTTTTTTTTGCACACTTGACGTCTCCATGTCCAGACTGAGTGCCGGGCTGATGAGCAGGGAGTGATAGAGAAGAAAAAGGAATCCTGACCCACTGGCATCAGGACGTGTGATCCCAAACCAGACAGCTGCATCTGACGGGGCCCCGCACCACTGTTGCCCGACTAAGGCGCTTCCCCGCAGCTTCCTTACAGCGGACACGTCCCTGACCTTCCAGCAACCTGGAAGGAAGTGGTCATTGACAGGGACTAGGTTCAGCAGAAAGCTGGAAGCATCTGCTTGAGAGGTGGAGAGGGTGGAGCATTCTGAAAATCCAAGAAATCATATTTCTGTGGGGACCCAGGTAAAGGCCCTGTGGTCAGTTCTCTCCTAGTGATGACGTGGCGTTTGGGCACCGTTGTTTCCTGTGCCCTTTCCAGCAGTATGAGGGCGCCACCCCTCCCTCTGAAACTTCCTTCACAGCATTAAACTCCATTTCCTCTGGTGTGACCACATTCCCCTGCCCCTGCCCTCAGCTTTCCCCATCACACCCCAAGTAAGGCTCCCAGTGTACCTGTGGAGGAGACGAGAGGGGAGGGGAGGCTCCTCAGTGAGGGGTGCAAGACCTGGACGATATCAGTTCATTCATGGAATTGATTTACCAGTGACCAAATTCAGAACGCTCAGAAAATGCAAGATAGCCGTTCACTACATGCGGGAGAAACCCCCAGACTGCAACTCACCCGACAAGGGGCACTCACTTCCCAGCCTGGCAGGGATTGATTGACGTGGTGAGGAAGTTGAGAAGATTGCAAAAAAGCATGGAAAGAAGGCAATGGGAATTAGATTGTCTTCAGGGTATTTCTATTAAGCTGCGAATAGCCCAGTGAAATGTCATTCTCCATTCAGGCTTCTTTACTTCTCTTTCCCCAATCGGGGTGATCTCATAGGTTGTCCTGGAGTGGTTTGGAAGGAGATAGTGACCCTTATTCCTGATATTTTCCCATCTGATCACATCCCATCTGTGGCAGCCAGACTCCTAGGTAGCCCCCAACGGTCCCTGCCTCCTGGCATTCACCGTTGCTTCGTCCCCTCCCATACTATACTAGGGTTGGTCTCTGTGTGCAGTAGAATAAGGCGGTGAATCACTTCAATAGAAGTGAGTGATGGTATGTCACTTTCAAGATTAGGCTGTGAAAGACGCGGTAGCTGCTCTTTTCCCACTCTGGGTAAACCAGCTGCTATGCCGTAAGTAGCCCTGTAGAGAGGCCCACCGGGCAATAAACTGAAACTCCGGCCAACAGCCACATGAGTGAGCTTAGAAGTGGATGCTGCAGCCCTAGTCAAGCCTTCAGATGATGGCAGCGCCATCTGACACTTTGACTGCAGCTCACGAGAGACCCTGAGCCAGAACCACCCAGTTAAATAAGCTGCTCCCAGCTCCCTGCCTCACAGGAATGTAGCTGCTGGGTTTAGGCTAATTTGTTACACGGTGATAGCTAACTGATACACCACCAATCCCATGACCCTCCTCAGTTCCTCCCCTATTTCTCACGTAAACAGATCCTTAGAAGAGTCATCCCAGAAATGTCTGAACACGTGCACCCAGTGGATTAAACGACTGAGATGCCCATACATGACTGACCTCGCTTTTAGAGGGGTTGTTGCTCCCTGACTTGTCCTCGGGGTCAGGGGAGGTAAGGGGGAGGACCAGTCACCCTTCCTAGGGGCTGAGTATACATTATCCAACTGAGGGAAAAGGGCTTACTGGGAGCCCCGTCACGAGTGTTTGCTGCCTGGTGGCCAGGCCCAGTCTCCACCTGAAAGATGCTCAGACTCTCCCTGCCTCTGAGAGCTGGACATCCTCCCACTGATGCAGTGTTCCTCGGCCTCCCTACAGGTTCTGCAGCAGCCCCATCTGACGGGGGCTGGAGCTGAGCCCACAAAGGCAGAGCCGTTTGCTCAGCGTCAGCTAGCTTGATCAGGCCGACTTAAAAAACCCAAAACTATCAGCTGGCTTATTTCCATTGTCAAGGAGACAGATATTTACTTTGCTTCAGTGGTTGACACTTCCCAGTTTTCTAAGTCAGTGCGTGTGAGTGTGTGCGCGCGCACGCGCATGTGCTCGTGCATGTGGGCATGCACGAGATAAAGATCTGGGCCCAAAAAAGGAGCCTGTGGGACAGAGTATGCTTTGTAGAGAAAATGAACTATCAGTATGTACTTAGAGTCCCTCGTCGTCTCCTGAAGGAAAGCCCACCAACCCACACTCTCAACAGTCACGTGCTACCCAATCACCACCACTGCCTGGAGCTGCAGGTGGTGGCTTTCCACGTTCCTAGCTCCCTGGGGTGGTGAGAAGGTCGTCCTGTGCCTTGGCCCCCCTGATGATATACCGAAGAGTTCTGGCTCTTTTCCTCTCTGAGCTTGTGGTACTTTAAGCTTTCTTTAGCAGTCAGTGGATCTCTCAAAGTTGGAGAAAAGTACACTGTCTTTCTTTCTGGAAGGGTCATCAGGCCACACAGGCCATGGTGGCCTGGCACTCAACAGGCAGAACCCACTGGAATTGGGGGGAGGAGGATGGAGGGAGAGTGGTGCAGAGAGGGCACGAACTCCTCCGGGGTCCCCTGAGCACCATGGGCGTGGTGCTGTAAGGACCCGTGCTTCCCCCAACAGTAGCCCACTAGCGATGCAGCCCGTCTCCCAGGTCGTCCAGAAAAACCACCAGACTGCGCATCCTTTGCGTTCTCGGCGTTCCTCGGCCTCCCTACGTGTTGTGCAGCAGCCCCATCTGACTGCTGCTGCATCACGGCGTGGAAGCTCTCTTGCTCTCCCTCACTCTCACTGGAGTCTGACTGGGTGGAGCCCACTCTATTTAAAAGCAGAATCAGCCCAGACTCTAAGTGCAGGTAGCCAGGGCTTCAGGCAGACTCAACCTTCTTTCCTTGGACTCAGGAAGGACCACATATCCATCCTGAGTTAAATGAGATCGGGCTCCCTTCAGCATCAAGATAAACCGGTTGCAATGGTGTCACATTTCCCAACCATCCTCCTTCCAGGAGAAAGCAAGCCTCCTAGATGCCCCTTACTAGAGGCGGGAGCTGCCAGGTGGGTGTGCCTCAGGGGATGCAGCTGTTTGAGGAAGCATTACCACCTACAGGCCCAAGCTTCCCTCCCAGGGGGCCAGGCCCACAGCCTCCCAGCGGGAGAGGGGCCGGAACCAGGGGAACAAACATGGTGGTTGCCCAATGCACGAGGCTAGATCCACTTCAGATGTGGGTGAAAAGATTAGGCCCCGTCCTCAGAAGCCAGGGCCTGGCTTCACTCACTCATGCCACCAGTCACCAGCAAAAGTGGTGCTTGGTGCAGTGGTGCCCCTGGCCCTGCCAGTCCTATGGTGATTGCTTTTAGAATCCTCTAGAGACCTGCCTCTAAGGGCACAAATCTCATGTTATCTGTCGGGCTGCACCCCGCAGGCCTGCAAGCCTGTAGTTGTCCAGCCTCGAGACCGAAGGAAGAGCCCAGAGACAGCGACAGAGACGTCAGTGGTGTTTGGACAGGGGATCTTACACGAAGGGTCCTGGAGCCACACCCCACCTTGTTCGGCAGGCAGGACACGGAAGCAGTCTCCACTACTCAGGGGAGAAGGAGGCTACCCTTTATAGAGGGAGTTGACGTCAGGTGGGCTCATCAGGACTGAGTAAGCCCTCTGATAAAGAGGATTGAATAGTCAGTGAGTGAAGCAGGGACTGGGCAAGCAGCGGATGTACAGAGAGCAAGAGAATAGCCGTCTTAAATGGCTTCACCATGCAGTCTACCCGTACATACCCTGCACCACCCTTACGAACTTGGTCCACCCCTCTTCTGCGATATCCCTGGCGTCAGGTGTGTAGAGGTGCACTGCAACCAAATACCACAAATGCAGTACAGACACCAGCAGCTAAAGAGTATCAAGAGCCCGAGAGGTGGGCAATCTTTGGAGCCAGGAGCTTATCCGGCCGATTTTTCACGGAAGTTCACAGGAGGACGACAGTGGCGTCTCGACGTAGACCCAGCAATCAAACTCATTTTGTAGTGAGGCCACCGTTGTCACCCGGTCCACAAACAGATTACCTCCGCTCAGACTAGGGATGAAATGTAAGATGTTTAACAGACAGATTACAGGGAAGATCGTGATCATTAAGCAAAATAACAAGCAGTGTCAGCATCCTGAGATATCACCACCCCTGCCTGTGGTTTGCCTCCTTGCCTGCAGTACCATATTGCCCGTCCACCCCCAGTCCCTACAGCCGGTGCTGAATACTGGAGAGGCGATGTGATAGAATGGTGCCTTTCTCCAGTAAGGGCCCTGGATTCATTCCCTTAGTAGTCTGCGGGGGGAGTGCAGGTAGAAGACAGGTAAAACCTGTAGGTCCCTTTCTAATCCTATTCCCCACGAGGCAGCAAACCCAAACCACAAGGGGCTTACCTGCCAGTCTCAGGACGATTTTATAACGTGTTCCCCTGGGGGTAGATCCTGTCGCCAGGGCCAAAGTGAGTTGTCGTCCTGACCGGTAGTTGGCAACGGTCCTTCGGTGGGCAACTGTTGAACTCCGGTTGTGTTGACTAGTTTCCTCTGGGTTAACATGGCGTCGGCACTGGGACGATTGCTCCTGGGATGTTCAGTTATAGCTCCTAGGGCTTGAGTTAGTCCCTGGCCCACAGGTTGAGAGAGTGAGTTCCCATCTCAACTGTTGTTTAAGTAGCCCAGTCACCCTTTCCATTAGCCTGGCAGCAGTGGGGTCGTAAGGCAGGTGGAAATGCCAGTGTATGTCATGTTTATCGGCCCATTCCTGAACTGCATGGTCCTTGGTCACTGTCAGTGTCCATGGGGGTCCCATATGTCATGCTCAGCTGTCCTAGATGCCAGATGGTGGTTGTTTGCATTGCTGGGTGACTCGGGTAGGCCTTCTGTAACGTCTTCCACCTGTTGTAATGCACTGTAGACGGCAGATAGCTCTTGCTGCCACCACACCGTATCATTGCTCTGCCTCCTGCCAGAGCTGGGACCAGAGGCCCAAGAGCGCTCTTATTAGTTTGCCGTTGCCTTGGGCCCCAACTAAACCCTTCTGGGTAACTGGCCACATCCAATTCACAAGCCAGTTCCTGAGTTAATATCCCTAAAGCCTGGGCCTGTAACCGTTTAGGCATGGTAGGTTGGGGGTTTGCTTGTCTTACCCGACCAGATAACACCCTTGATAGGTAATCCAGGTCCTTCCATTTTGTCTGTATTCACCAGCCATCCCTGGGCAGTTAGATGAGCCATGAGCACGGGGCTGCTACTTTTAAACTGGAAAGAGACCCGGAGGTTAAGAAGATAGCATTAATATAATGGAACAGAAAGACATCTCTCACAGTAGACAGCTGCCACAGGGCCCCACTGCAGGATTATCCCTGCAACCTTTGGGCCCTACGATGTTAATGGACAGCCTCCTCGGGATTACCCCTGCAACTTTCCATTCCCGTCCTTTTTTCCCAACATCTCAGCACTCACAGGAGTTTCCTCGGTCTCCCAGCTAGGCTCGCCAGTTCTTGGGATGCACCCTGCAGGCCCACAAGCCTTGCAGTTACCCAGCCTTGAGACCGAAGGAAGAGCCCAGAGACAGCAACAGAGTCATCAGTGGTTTACTGGTCAGAGGGATCTGACGCACAGGGTCCTGGAGCGACACCCCACCATGTACGGCAGACAAGATATGGCAATAGTCTTCACTACTCGGGGGAAAAGGAAGCTACCATTTATAGGGGGAATTGATGTCAGGTGGGCTCATTGGTTATCAGGGACTGATTAAGCCCTGTAATTAAGAGGATTGGGTAGTCATGTGAGTGAAGCAGGGACTGGTCAAGCAGGGGATTTATAGAGAACAAGAGAACAGCCATCTTAAATGGCCTAACCATACAGTCTGTATGATTTCTGTGTATTTTTCATCTCCTCAAATAGATTATGAAGAAAAAAATCAAAAGGATATTCATGTTCAGTGAGCACCTACTATGTACCAAGTTCTGTGATGTTTAATTATAACCCATCCTTTAGGGAAATTGTTTATTATCTGATATTTTTATTTTTTATTTTGGTAGAGAATGTGGGCAATGGATTTTTTTGGTGGGGGGCGGTACGCAGGCCTCTCACTGTTGTGGCCTCTCCCGTTGCGGAGCACAGGCTCTGGACGCGCAGGCTCAGCGGCCATGGCTCACGGGGCCAGCTGCTCCGCGGCATGTGGGATCTTCCCAGACCAGGGCACGAACCCGTGTCCCCTGCATCGGCAGGCAGACTCTCAACCACTGTGCCACCAGGGAAGCCCGGCAATGGATTTTTTAAACAAGGGAACACTGAGACTTTGGGCAAGTTACTGAAGTCTTTTGTACCTTAGTTTCTGCTTCTGTGAGAATTAAATTAGATACTAGGCTTGTCTGTGACAGAAAACCCTAATAACAATGTAGAGATTAATTTCTCATGTAAAAGTCTGTGTAGGGGGTTTTAAGGGAAAATACTCTGTGTGATCGTATCATGGTGGATACATATCACTGCACATTTGTCCAAACCCCAGGATGTAAACACCAAGAGTGAACCCCAGTGTAAACTATGGACCCTGGGTATCCCTATGGATAATGACGTGTCAATGTAGGTTCAGTTGTAACACATGTACCACTGTGAAGGTCTCCAGGGTGTCAGGAATCTAGGTTCCTTCTCTTGTTTTTCTGTTGTTTACGATCTTCATGTCATGGACCGGCCAACAGGCCCATATTCCATCCAGGACAAAGGCGAGAGGACGAGGAGAGCAGACCTCATCCTTTCAGGACACTTTCTAGCTGTTACACGGGGCAATTCTGCTTCTGTTGCAGCGGTGGAGCTTAAGTCACATGTACCACACAGGGTACACCTGGGTGGCCGTGTGCCCTGCTCCAACTCAGGGTCTTCTGCAGAGGAAGAAGAGGGGGGCAGGTACTGGGGGGCAGCTCGCAGTCTCCGTCACAGTGTGTAAGGCACGATAAGTAGGGCCTGGCATAATCAGTGCTTATTCCAGTGTTGTTGTTAGAAGCAAATAAACTCCTCCTACCACAATACCAAACACTAGGATCTTTTCTCACTAATGGAACGTCTCTAATTTCACGGTAACCCTTGTCCGTGCTGAGGGTGTGGCCAGGGTGACTCTCAGTTCTCGTGTCCTCCAGCGTGTGTGTTTCAGGGGGGAGACCACAGGTGGCTCGACAGGGAAGGGGGGACATCTGAGCTTGTGGAGGTAAAGCAAGTGCCAGGTAAGGAAGTGGATGCTGAGGCGGGAGGTGGGAGGCTGGAGGGGTTCAAACACAGCCCTGTCACGCCGCCAGCCCTTGCATCAAAACTACATTTAAAAGATAGAAATTCAAAAAAGGGAACCCTCTTGCACTGTTGGTGGGAATGTAAATTGATACAGTCACTATGGAGAACAGTATGGAGGTTCCTTAAAAAACTGCAAATAGGGCTTCCCTGGTGGCACAGTGATTGAGAGTCCGCCTGCCAATGCAGGGACACGGGTTTGTGCCCCGGTCCGGGAAGATCCCACATGCTGCGGAGCATCTGGGCCGGTGAGCCATGGCCGCTGAACCTGCGCGTCCGGAGCCTGTGCTCCGCAACGGGAGAGGCCACAACAGTGAGAGGCCCGCGTACCGCAAAAAAAAAAAAAAAAAACCCTGCAAATAGAATTACCATACGACCCAGCAATCCCACTACTGGGCATATACCCTGAGAAAACCGTAATTCAAAAAGAGTCATGTACCACAATGTTCATTGCAGCACTGTTTACAATAGCCAGGACATGGAAGCAACCTAAGTGTCCATCACCAGATGAATGGGTAAAGATGTGGCACATATATACAATGGAATATTACTCAGCCATAAAAAGAAACGAAATTGAGTTATTTGTAGTGAGGTGGATGGACCTAGACTCTGTCATACAGAGTGAAGTTAAGTCAGAAAGAGAAAAACAAATACCGTATGCTAACACATATATATAGAATCTAAGAAAAAAAAAATGTCATGAAGAACCTAGGGGTAAGACGGGAATAAATACACAGACCTACTAGAGAATGGACTTGAGGATATGGGGAGGGGGAAGGGTGAGCTGCGACAAAGCGCGAGAGTGGCATGGACATATAGTGGGAAGCAGCCGCATAGCACAGGGAGATCAGCTCAGTGCTTTGTGACCACCTAGAGGGGTGGGATAGGGAGGGAGACGCAAGAGGGAAGAGATATGGGGAAATATGTATATGTATAACTGATTCACTTTGTTATAAAGCAGAAACTAATACACCATTGTAAAGCAATTATACTCCAATAAAGATGTTAAAAAAAAAAAAAGATAGAAATTCAAAACAATTAACTTTAGGCTTAATCCCCTGCCTAGGTTCCCAGAGACGGAGGCTCATCCCGGCGCTGTCCCTTGACACCCCCTCCCCTGTGAGGAAACCGGCCAACAGCGCAGGGGTCCGTTGGGTGGACGGCCCCTTGCGCAGCACCCAGAGGGGCCTCGGGGAACCTTTTGAGATTAAAGTCTATGAAATTGACGACGTGGAGCGGCTGCAGCGGCGACGAGGGGGCAGCAGCAAGGTGCGCCTCCCCCTCCCCACGCGGTGGCGGTCCCCCAGGAGGTCCCCGGGCTGACGCTGAGGCCGCGCCCGAGAGGAGGGCGCAGGCCACCGAGACTCCCAGCGGCTTCCGGCGGGAGACGGGCCCGTGCCCCCAGCTCGGGAGAGCAGCCTGTTTCTCTGCCCGGAGACCTCTGAAGGCTCTTCTGGCTCCATTTTGGAGCACCGGCCGCCTTCTAAATTTGAGATATGCCAGTGATAGCCCTACCCCGTGAGTGGGCTGTCTGAGCTGAGCCCCCAGCTCCCTCCCAAACTTCCCAGTGACCTGCTCCTTTTGCGCTGACCATCAGCACAAGTATTCCTTTCCAGAAGAGGTTGCCTGGGCTGGATTTGAGCTGAAGGTCCTTTCTCCTCCCCCCTCCACCCCCATCTCCTTCCCATCTGTGTACTAGGAGGTCATGTGCTTCAATGCAAAGCTGAAAATCCTGGAGCATCGCCAGCAGAGAATTGCCGAGGTCCGAGCCAAGTACGAGTGGCTAATGAAGGAGCTGGAGACGACGAAACAGTATCTGATGCTGGATCCCAACAAGTGGCTCAGCGAATGTAAGGCCCATCACTGCGACTCCTGGGTTCACCAGTTAAACAGGCCAGGCTGAGAGGGACACAGACGCTGTCTGAACCCGAGGGCCTTCCATGCCCCTTGGCTGGAGATGGCCTCCCTGAGCGCAATCCCGCTCTGGGGGGGGCAGGTGGGAGGGGTGTGAGCAGCAGGGCGGTGAGTATTGCTCTTGCACGATTATTTCCTATGTGTCTCAGTCCAAAGCACCTGAAAATGAGATTTTTTTTCCCCCTACGTGTGGTGGACGCTCACCCAGACATGAAGGCTATATTACCAATCTGCTCCCTGGCCACAAGATCACATTGCATATCTAGCCTGAAATAGACAAGAATTTATAGAGTGCTTTATAAGGTAGAATGTGCAATCCTAGAAAAGCCTCGAAAAGAACCCAGAAAGCAAGAAAAACATTTTTGAGTGAAAAGAATAACATTCACAGTGTTATTTCCATTTAATAGAAAGCCCAGGATGACAGTAACCATCTAATAACAATTCAGAACAATTCTGCTCCCTTTGAAAGATGGATTCAATTGTTTCTTATTTATTTGTTTCGAACCATTCCATTTACCACAAAATAAAGCTCAAATCTGGTCCCAACTGTTTCATTGATATGGGGGCCCAATGCTAGACGGCTTAGTCTCTGAGATAAAATACATTACTTCCACTAACGTTCCTTTCCCTCCTTTCCTGTCTGGCACTCACCAGCTCTTCCCTCCAGTCCCTCAGCCTCCCTGTGCCTCCCTCTCTTCACAAGTGTCCGCTGAAGGTCACATCACTCTCTCCTGAGCATTCCCAGGCCGGTGCCGGGAGCGTGACAGGCAGAGTCTGGGGCTTAGGTTTAAGAAATACTGGGTGAAATGATCCTGGGCAAAGAAGAAAGGACAGAATTTGCTGGTCTTCTAGCTGTGCCCTGCCACTTTCACAGTATGTCTTCAGGTGGCTTCCTTTCCATAGCACTGAGGTAATAACATCTCCCCTGAGTACCTCATGAGTGCATATGAGGATCAACATAACCTAAAGGAGGACAGGGCACTGGGACCAGTCTGTGATGCATCTTACCTTGTTGAGTTGTACCATTTGTGGTGACAGCCACAGTCATGCAGACCCACTTTGGAAGCTGGCTGTGAGACCTTGGGTAAGACGCTTAACCTCTCTGAGCCTTGATTTCCTTAACTGTCAGATGGTAGGCACATAATGCTGCCTACCTCATAAGGCTGTTGTGAGAGTGAACGAGTTACTATCAGTCCAGTGCTGGTTACACTGCCTGCCCATGATGAAGGAGCAATGTCCAGTAGTAATTAGTGTTTGTATTATCCCCGAGTTAACAAAATAGCTATCCTCAGCAGGAGACATTTCCTCAGCGCCTGCTTGCATGATGCAGCAACGTAGGTCCCTTGTTAGAAATCTGAACCAGAGACATGAACTCCTGCTCTCCAGGGTGTTTCCATCTAAGGCTGTGATAGGGCAGACAAGACACGAACGAGGACGTTAGCTGAAGTCTGGCCGCGGCATAAACACGGAGCCTAATGCTATGTTTCTCCCACCTGTGCACACCCTTTTCCTTCTTCCATTAATCCTCAGGCACTTCAAGATCCCAGGGGTGCCCATTCAGCAGTTCCTCTTCCTTTCTGCTGTTTTCATTAACATTTTTTGAGAGCTATTTATGCCTAAGGCAGGCTTGATAATTGTCTTCATCTTACAAAGTCACATTTTTTCCCAGGATGGGAGCAGCTTAAACGTCGGTACATATGTAGATGCTTCCAGGAAACGATCCCTTCCTTCTTGCCTTTGTTCACGTCAGGAATCAGGGATTTTTTGATGCTGAGAAAGGTAATGAACAGAAGGCCACGTGAAAGGAGAAACACAGATTGTTTCTTCAAGATGAATTGAAACCAAAAATGACCCCTCAAAAATCAATGAGACTGTATTCTGACTGTTCCCTGGGTGTGGGTAATAGGCTGGGTGTTGGCTAGAAATAAATGTTCTGGAATCCATTTTTTTAAATTTCCAAGGTGATCCAATAATATAGCTGATGTGGGTATGGTATGGTGAGGGGTTTTGTTTGGTTTTTAAATATTAGCCCGGTATTCAGGAGCCTCAGCCTCGTTCCCAGCCCTGGTCCTTATTAACTGTGTAACCCTGAGCAGGACGCCTCACTTCTCTGAGCCCAGTTAAGTCTCCTATAAAAGAAGTCAGCCTTGATTTCAGCCCTTGATGTTCCTGTAGCTTGTTACAGTTCTCAGACCACATTCACATTCATCGTCTCTTTTTGGTTCCACTCTTCATGGCAACTCTAGTTAGGAAAGTAGGCAGACGAGGGATTATGACTCTCCTGTTACTTTTAAGGACCCTTTGGCAGCAAAGATTAGGCGTGGCCGACCTGGGAGTCAAGTGCAAGTCTCCTGCCTTGGGTTCCAGGGCCACCCCCGCTGCCCTGGCTGCTGCCCATGCCTGTCCTCTCCATGCTGGGCACTCTGTAGCAGCCTACCCCCCTGCCCAGTCACCACTGGACCAAGTAGTGCCGGGGGCCAGGAGAGGGTGGCCTCACATAATTGCCCTTGAGGAACTGAAGGAAACAGGCTTTTAACTCTGTGCAGGCCTGAACATTAGGGACAGCATCTGGGTCCTAAATCTCAGCTTCTGAGCACAGAATCGTAATTATTATTATTTTTCATTAAAGTATAGTTGATTTACAATGTGTTCATTTCTGCTGTACAGCAAAGTGATTCAGTGACACACACGCATACATCTATATTCTTTTTTATATTTTTTCCATTATGGTTTATCACAGGATACTGAATGTAGTTCCCTGTGCTATAGAGTAGGACCTTGTTGTTTATTCATCCTATGTATACTAGTTTGCATCTGCTAATCCCAAACTCCCAGTCCACCCCTACCTACCCCCCCCACCCCCTTGGCAACCACAAGTCTGTTCTTTATGTCTATGAGTCTAAGAATCGTAATTATTAACATAGATTCCATCATCACCCTAGTTCCCAAAGGGCCAGTGAGTATATGAAACTGCACAGGAAGTGCCAAGAGGCAGGGTCACTGTGAAGAGAGGCAGCTGCACACAGCTGTGTGAGGGACTAACCAGAGAGCAACACACTTACATCAGCAGGCAGAGGTATAAACATCATTCAGGTGAGACCCCAAAAAGGAAGGGTTTCTCCATACCTCAGCTTGAAGCTTTATTTATTTTCTAGTTAATAAAGAAAATGGTGCTGGTAGAGTCCCAAATCCTGTCATGGAGATGGTGGAGGTGGAGAGAGCTTGATGTCACTTTGTCCCTCAGTAGAGTCGCAATAAAATGTCAGGGGTCTAATGTTATCATTGGAATGAAGGGCCCCAATATAACTACAAGTAGTAAAGTGTTTTGTTCTCGACCTGAGAGCGGCAGAGGGTTGAGCAGGAGGGTGTGGCAGCGCTGCCTAAGACCTTCCGGCACAGGCGCAGGTGCAGGTGCAGGTACAGGTGCAGGCACAGGTACAGGCACAGGTGCAGGTACAGGCGCAGGTAGAGGTGCAGGTACAAGTACAGGTGCAGGTACAGGTGCAGGTACAGGTACAGGTGTAGGCGCAGGTGCAGGTACAGGCGCAGGTATAGGTACAGGTGCAGGTACAGGTGTAGGTGCAGGAGCCGCGGGCCGGCACGGCTGAGCCGTCCGATCACCCTTCCCCGCTGGCCGCACGTCTCCATCGGGCTTCTCCTTCTTTGCAGTTGACTTGGAGCAGGTTCTGGAGCTGGATTCCCTGGAGTACCTGGAAGCGCTGGAGTGCGTGACAGAGCGCCTGGAGAGCCGCGTCAACTTCTGCAAGGCGCACCTCATGATGATCACCTGCTTCGACATCACCTCCCGGCGCCGCTGACGGGAGCCGCCGCCCGGCCGGCCCTCGCTCCCTATCCGCAGGCAGCCGCGCTCGGCGGGCCCTCGGTGCTGGCCGCGCTCAGTGACCACGGAAGGAGGACGAAGGTCGGTGGCAAGTCTGGAGTGAGCGTGGAGCAGAAGGTGATTTTTCTTTTGTTTTCTGTAGGAAAGGTGCAAACACCAAACACGCAGGAGAGGAGAAAATGATGGGAAACCCAAGGGACGTGGAAGCCCCCGTGAGACTGAAAAAGCACTTTGAGGAACTTTAAAGAACTTGTTTGTACATAAGAAATGCTGGCAAAAGAGACCTCACTCTTCTCCTGGTTTGTGAGAAAAGGCGAGGGTGGACGTGGGATTGCTGTGGAAAGTGAAAACAAAACAAGTTACTCCGAATGACTGATGAAGTGCCTTGCAAATCTTTGTTATTATCCAAACATTTATGTTCATACTTTCTTGTGTACAGATGGTGCTAGTCAAGATGAAAACAACAAAACGAACAAAAAAGAAAATCAAACACATTTTTGCAATGTATTTACAGCTCGTTTTCTCTTGGTGTTTTATCCTATTTCTGACTTGCTGTTTCTAAGTAAGTTGTGTTTGTAGAGCTATTTCCTAATCGGTATGGCATATGAATAAATGTTAACTGTCTGCTATGGTTCTGCTGGGAAGGCCACTCAAACAGAAGATAGAGACTTCCGGGCACAAGCCAGTGTGTTTCCAAAGAAGGTTGGAACAGCAGGTGATGCTCAATGCCAGCTCCTACGAGTGGCAGTGTCAGCGGGCAGACTCGGAGGTCGATCGTGGAGCAGGTGCACGTGAGCTGGAGAGAAAAGAGAGGAGAAAGGGCTGCGTCTCTAGGGGGAAAGGAGCCTGTATGACCTGGGCCCTGCTTACCCTTTGGGTGGGATGTTTGCTCCGAATAGTTTCCTCTCACACATCCTGAACATATATACTAGTTCCTTTACCCACGAATCCAGGGTTTTCATGGCCCTCATAACATTTTTCATATTCATTTTTATTCCAAAGACTCTGGATTGAGACCTTGAACCGATTCAGCAGAGCCATATATTTTTGCTCCCTAGTTTTGCAAATTTATTAGAGCAGAGGATTTTTCCCAGTTTGGAGACCTTCTTGGGCTTGTAGATGCTCAGAGACCCCAACAGTATTGGTCCAGAACAAGGATGGATGTGAGGTTGCACAACTTTTCTGTTGCCCAGGGTGCTGCTTAAATACAAGAAGTCCCAGTCCTCGTGTGAACCAAAGCCTCCATCCCAAGAAACAACTAGGCTTGGCCACTCAACCTTGACACCTGAAGGCAGAGAAAGTTTTCCTGTCATACATCACACACCTGTAGCGAGGCAGGGCACAGAGTTTCATGCATATGGATGTACAGGGCTTGACTTTGGACCTCATTCTCAAATTGAGATGTTCATCCCTGCCACAATTCCCTTAGGGACTATTATACTCATTTTAGTGATGGAAACCCAGGCACAGAGTGGTCAAGGGATTGTCTAATAACAGCTGTGGAACAGCAGGGTGTTCGCCTACCTTCCAGGTCAGGGCCCTCTCCCAGGCCCCTACAGCCTGCCCACTGATAGAGGTGCCCAGGGTTTTCCCTGTTCTTTTTGCCCTCAAATGCAGCATATCTCCATGAGCCTATTTCCAGGTGAGGCAGTCCTGGCTAACCAACTCCTCAGCCCCAACTGCTCCCCAAGGAAAAGGAACCTTTGCATTTCTTTGCCAATGCTCTTCAGGACACGTGTAGCCCAGCATAGCTCAGCTGAACTCAGTAAGTGGGAACCATAGTCTTGTGAGCTTCATAGTACCAGTCCTTTACTGGTCAGAACAGGGCACAGATGGCCCCATTAGCTTTGTTTGGGAAGTCAGCCCCCTAGACTGGAAGCCAGCTCTGTGGATGACAAGTCTGGCTCTGTGTTTGGTTAGAGCACGCTCCTATGCAGAGGTGCACAGAGAAGCTGCACTCCCATCTGATAGCTGAAACGGGCTATGATACGGTGAAAAGTGGCTCCAGAGCGGATCATTTCCCCCTCTAGTTTAACAAGTGTGTCTGTCCCCTTGGAAGGCAGGGGTCCCACGCCCTGACCTCATTCTGCAGGGCAGCCCCATGGCTCTGGGTGCACCTCTGGTCTCGGCACTTGTGTTAATGGCCTTGTTCAACAGCAGCATAATGGAAGCTTCTGGACCCCAAAGGATGCCAATCTGTTGAGTTTGTTTGGGTTTTCCATTCGGCACCTCTTTGGTTGCTGGTTTGATATACACCACTTCATGAAAAGCCTTTAACTGGGGGATTGTCACAGGTGAGTATCCTAGTCTTTGCTGGAAACAAACGCATTTGATTAGTAATCAGTGTCCTTAGCTTTCGCCCTGGCCATGTCTTTCCCACAGGTTACCTCACTGTGCTGACTTCCTTAGCAGGCCAGCACTGGGGCCTTCGTGCCTTTCCTGGAGTGAGACTAAGCGGAAACATCTACAGAAATTAAAATCTTGATCAGTGGAAACTTTCCTAGGGGAGTGGCCTTCGCTTGCCTTCTGCCTAAACCTGCTTTATATGTTTGTAGCAACTTTATGAGACAGCCAAAGGGCTGAATGAGACCAGGAGCTCTCTTACCAAGTCAGACTGGCCTTGCAAGATGCCACACCATGGAGCTTCTCCCAGGATGCTTTTGGCCATGGTGTAGGAGAACAACTTGGCATGGAGGTTGTCCATTGGCTTTTTTCCTTACTTTTCTTTTCCTTTCTTTTCTAACGTAAGTAAGCTACAAACATCTTAACACACCAAGTATTTGTAAACCATGTGAAGAAATCATGATTTTTATGCTATAATGTGCTTATGCCTGGTTCTACCTATAAGTTGATTGTACAGCTGGTCAGCTGTTCTGTAGCAGTTCTAATAACTGAAGAACACCTCATTCAATGGCCAGGTGTGAGGCAGGTCCAGGTCTCCTTGTGGTTTTGGTGACAGATAACCTAGGAAGGCAAAGGGAATGTCAAAGAACCCATTATTCCATTTTATTATCCACAAATGAGAGGACCAAACAAATATTTATTTGAAATTAACGTTTAGACGTGGAAGCCTTAATTCTTTGTCTGAAATCTGTTCCCCTCTCCAGATAGTTTAGTGTGAGGTGGAAGCAAAACTCAGAGCCCGAAAGTGGAATAGTGATGCTGTTTCCGGGGAGTGAATCCATATTGCATTTCATGAGGGGTGTTTCACGTTGCCACAGAGTGCGAGTTTGCTTTATCCTGGGCTCTCAAGCCCCACCTGAGAGCTGCAACTTTTGATATTCTTGTCCTTGAATTCCCCTCTACGTCATGGGGAAGCTGTCACTAACTTTCATCTCTTCCAGATTTGAAATCGAAACATCCTGTCTGTTGTTTTCTCTGCAGTTGCTATTCTGAAGGTAGGGAGCTTGAGATGTAAATGCAGAGGTTGGTCCTGTGTTGACTCAGGTGGGGCTCATACAAGGGACCCCATGCTGGGGAGAGGAGAGAGCTGGGATAAAACGCCATGCAGCCCAGAGTGGGGAATTCGGCAGGCAGGAATCTCGCCATTTGTCATCAATTAGTCTTAAGCTTGGAGTCTGTGTTCCTGGAAGGTGGTGGTGACTACATCATAGCCATGAAACCCATCCAGGGCAGTGGTTCAAAAAGTCTGACACAGACGCATATATATCTTGTGCCGGTTCTCGGATTTCTGTTCATGTTAAGCAAGAGCCCTTTTTTGGGCTTCAGATTCTGATGCTGATCATGAATTTTGGTTAATCCATCAGCCTTTTAGGTGTTACTATTCAAAAGCAGCTGTCTGATCTGGGTTTCTTGGGATAGAGGCAGGGCTTGCAACAGCCCAAGCGTTTATTACCCTGGCTCTACACACAGTTGCCTGTGTCATTGGCCACTGCTGATCTGTAATCAAGGCTCCCACCATAAATAATGATGTGGTGAATGTTTTTAAATCCCTATTCCAAGAAGGGTTTGGGCTGTAACAGAAATTACTAAAGATGAGTTAATTTCAAAATTGAAACCAGAAGAATTCATGAATTTATTCAGTGTTCTTTTCCTGCTGGAAGATTAGCCCCACTCCTTGAGCACATATTTAAAGATTTCCTCACTTTTAAGGGCAGTGTATTTTAAACCCTGAAACCATGCAAGTAAGAAACACGTTGAAAACCCTGTTCTTGACAAACTGATGCTGAATAGATCACCCATGGGCGCTGGCCCTGGGGCCCGCCTGCCGCCACCCAGGCAGTACAGCCCATCTTCCCCCACAGGGCACGCTCTTCAACATTGCCACACTGAAACTTGACTGCCGAAGAAAGGCCCGTGCAGCCCACTTTTCTCTATGCCCAGTGAAGCAAAACCGACACTCAGTTTC
This sequence comes from Stenella coeruleoalba, assembly GCF_951394435.1. Classification (NCBI taxonomy): domain Eukaryota; kingdom Metazoa; phylum Chordata; class Mammalia; order Artiodactyla; family Delphinidae; genus Stenella; species Stenella coeruleoalba. The sequence goes on along the minus strand of NC_137169.1, from coordinate 149,157,102 downwards.
ATTGACAAATGCCAGCAAATGGTCTAAAATTTTTTTTGGGGGGGGGGCAGTAGTGGGTGGACAGGTCGTAGAATATAGTGTCCCTTTGGATTATAATCTCTCTTTCTCCTCCAGCAAAGATCTGTCAACATTTGTGGGTAAAAACTCACAAATTGTGTCCCTTAGCAATCTTCCCGACAAAATACATATCTATTCCAAGCTGCTCGTCATTTCCAGATAACAGCATAATTCCAATCCAGGAGAAGCTCATCTTCTCAGAAAAAGTTTTTGCAAAGTTTTAGAAGCTGCTTATCCATCCCTAAACAACGCATTCTGCATTGGGGTGGCCCTGCTCGGAACCAGAGATGATGCCATAATATCGGACATACTTGAAGTGCTTGAGGTGGCATCAGACCTTTAGTGCACATAATCAATATTCTCTAGATGCAGTTCCCAACGTCCATGCGTGTAGGGCGAGTGCTGAAATCCTGGCACTCACACATCTATTTTATGTAGATGTAGAAATCACCTTCGAAACTCAAAAGGCTCACTGTTTCATTCCCCGTACTGCTAACCAACACCCCACACTGTCATATTCAGTTTATGAAGAAGTTATAATTTATTTGTAAACTCAGGATGTTGTTTTGTGGCGCCTCGTGTTTTATAATTTATTTATACACCGTGGTTGGAAATGCTATCCAAGTGCTATGCATCAAAGTGTAAGGCTGGTGGATCTGCCTATGGCTTTTTTTTCTCCTCACTCTAACAAGCTCTGTTAACAGAGACACAGGCAGCGGGGAGGAAAGAGAAATAAAACAGGAAAACAGGGATTAGGATCCAATCCTCAAAGTCCAGGGCTTAGTTCAAAACCTAATTTGTTTCTAAAGTAAGTAGCTGAAAAGGAAAAGATCATTTCCTTTTGAATTTGATGATAACCGTCTTGGAAATCAGCCTCCACAGGCCTGAGTGAAAGAGGATCCAGCCTCCTCCTGCTGGTTCAACACTAAATTTCTGAAAATTGCAGACAGTATTAGGTTCCTACATTTACCTAAGATGTCCCACCTCCCACCCCTGCTGTTACTGAAGGGGTCTGGAAGAGGAAACTGAAGTTCCTTACCTTGGATATATATAGTACCTGTTTTTTCTGGACAAACCAAAGCACTTTAGTGAGTCTTACAACCCATAATACTTAAAGCATCTTGTCCCCTCACTGGATCCCTGAGAGGCCAGGAGGGGCTGGGGTCAGTAGTCTCATTTGAGAGGCAGCTAAACCTAGGAGAAAAAGCCTTGAGCTCAGAGTAAGGAAACCAGGCTCCAGGCCTGCTTTCCTCGCTCGCTATGCAACCTTCGGCAAGTCGCTTCACATTGCTGGGCCTCGGGCTCCCCGATGGAAGGTTGGGGGTCATAATAGCTGCCCTTCTGGGAGAGTGTAAAGAGAAAATGGTATAGTTGATGGGAAGTGCTTTGAAGAAATGAAAGCTCTGTTCAGGAGCTGGGGATAATCATTTTAGATGAAGAAACTGAAGTCAATAGCCAATGATTGGCCCAAGTTCACAGAGTAGTTTTATAGCAGAACTGGGATCTGAGTCCGGCATCTTGGACTCTTCCCATGAGGTGCTGTTGCACCAGGTCTGTGTGGAAATGTGGACACACACCACACCGATGTACTGACGTGTGTGTGCACGGGGGTGTATACGGATGCATGTGTACAGAAGGTATGTGACATGGTGGAAGAACATAGAACAGAAAACCTGCGTTCTAACTCCAGTTTTGACAATAGTCCTATGGCCTTGGATATATTACCCAACGTTTCTGGAACACAGTTTTCTAATCTGTAAAAGGAGGACAGTGTGCTAAATGATCTTTGTGGTTCCTTCAGCTCTAGTCATGTATGTATGTGTATATAAATATGCTAATCTGTAGAAATGGGCCAATTTGAGAATTGGAGACAAGACCTGCCCAAGTGCATTTATTGTGTCGGAAACAGCGAATTCATAAACAAGTTCATAAAATCTCACTTCAAATTCAAGGGTGGTATTTAATGTCATTGTTTTAAATTCACTATTTGGATAAAAGATTGGTGCCATTTTAAAAATTAAGTTCTTAGCTTACAAGTGTTTGCTGTTAAAAACTTTTAATAAAATTCATCTGTTAAAGTCAGAAATCCAACTATTCTGTACTTGGGTAGGTCCCAACGGCCTATTTGCAAACAGGCTGGTTTTGTGTATGGGCCTTCGCATAGCGATATAAGTTAGCTGTTGGCTTGATCCTGATACGTGTGAGCAGGCTACCTGGAGAACAGTCTGGAAAAGAAAGTTATAGTTCTTAAAACCTGGTGACATGACTTCATTAAGCTGTGCGCCATTTCCAGTGTGAAGACATTGTTTGCTGGCTACGATCTCTGACTTTTTTGTGGCATATGAGGTGAAAAATGTTGTCAAAAAAGAATCTGGTGTTTAAAAAGAGTCAAACTATGGTGGCATTAAATGTTCACTTTTCTCCTACTCAGAGTCATGAAGTCCTCTATCCAGTTCACCCTTCTGAACAGAGGGGGAAACAATTCAAGGCCTGGGGCGGATCCCTTTCACTAGAGCGACACCTTGGCGGAGGACTTGCTCCCAGGCCCCAGGGCCTTCCTAGGATGAGGCCTGTCTCCTCCCACTGTGGGGCTGGCCTCCAGCAAGTTCAGAAGCTCGGGCGGGGGTGGGTGGATGTTGGGCTCAGGCCCAGAGCCCTGGCATTGTCCTGCGTCCCTGAGAGTCACAGGGCTGGTGATCACACATGAAACGTGTCAAGAAGCTAGGTGTTGAGGTTGTGATGGCTTTGTTGGACTGGTCACAGCCCTGCTCTGAATCCATACCTCCTACTCTGCTGATCTGGCCTGGACACGCACAGCTCCAGCTACCCCTTTCTTTTGTCCCCAAATGCTAGACCAGACCCTCGTGGGCTCCCTTTGGGCCACTGTAGCAGAAGCCATGAGTTCTTAAGAATCCAGGAGCCATAGGGTTTTCTAGACATAATGCCTTCAACAGAAGAGCTGGTGGAGTGGCCACCTAACTCTGACCATCCCCTGGGAGAGGAGAGACCATAAAGGCAGCACCTAGAACTGCTTCTAACCCCTTGTTCTTCCCCCTCCCTCAGGGGAGGACTACCAAATACATGACCTTACTTGCATTTGTCTCCTAAACCATTAAACTCTCCAAATTGTTATTAACATAACTGTTATGCTTTTCATCCTTTCCATCCCTTCCATCCCTGCATCTGTGTGGAGAAAATGCCGTCCTGTCTCGCTTAGGGCCTGTTGCACTGTCTGATGCTTCTGCACTCTCTTCTAGTTGAAGGCTTTGTTTCCAGAAAACCTTTATAAACATACAGAGCACTTGAGTGTAAACACATCGGCCTGTCAGCAGCCAATGCGCCCCAGCACCCACGGGTGTCTCTTGTTCTTCTATATCCCCAGTGTCTAGAACAGAGTCTGGAACATGGTACTCAAACAATACTAGTTGAATGCATGAATGAAAGGATCACCTTTGGAAGAAGAAGAGGAAACAGAAAACACCTGGGCAGGAGTCTGCAGAAATGTCAGACTTCTTTAACAAAGGAACCAAAGGTCTGCATTGCAAATGCCCCATTTGGGATTAAGTCCCTAATTCACAATGGGCACCAGGCCCACACCAGGCAAACCCGTGCCCTTGCTTTACAATACACACAGACTTGACTTCTCTACCACTGAGCAGCCTTGGCCTTCAGGCCTCCTAGAGATGGAAGAGTGGTGTTCCAGCACGCGGATGCCTACTCACCATTTACAAAGTAATCACGGAACAAATCTTTAGCGAGCGCTTGCTTTGTGTCACACACTGCTGGGGCTGATGAACAAAACAGACACCGGCCTCCGAGAGCTCAGTACCTTGACAACACCGGCTGGCAAACCGAAACCCTAGTACAAAGAGGCAAACACAGTCCTCCTCAAAGTAGGGTGCAAGCTGCTTTTGCCAACCTCTGACCCCACCACATGCCCCTCTTCCTCTATTTGGGGCCTTGCGCCAGGCCTCACCTCCAGAAGAGTCTTCTTGGGTCCAAGGTTGGGAGGGCAAGGAGAAGGGGAGGAGGGAGAGAGAATAAGTATAGGTCACCCTGCAAGTCACTTTTTTTCTGCGATGGAAATTCACTCCCCGTGGAGCCCCCCACCTGTCCGCTGGGTGTGGCCATCCCTAGTGCCACTCAGCTGGGTCCTCCAGCCCTTGCTTGTAAGCCTTCTCCCTGCACTTGCCAAGAGTCTGAGAAGAATCCAGGAGGCCGAGGGGTAGACTCTTCCTCCAAGTCACCTGACCTCTCCATCAGGGGAAGTGACCTGGAGGCACCCAAGGAAGTTGCTCTGGGTACCTCCCATGTGCTGGGTAAACAGTGTGTCATCTGTTTATTTTTCATTTGTAATTGTTAAATTGCCCTTGTTCTGCCCATCCTTTGGGCCCCTTCCCTCCGTAGCGGTCCCAGGTCCAGACATGTACATTATACCACTTTGCCTGTGCTCAGAAGAAAAACTCAAAATAAAGGCTTTCCACCAGACCACAGAGCTCCACAAACCCCAAGTTCCCCGAAAAGCCAGCAAGAAAAAGGCCTTTATTTTTTTTAAACTGGGCTTTTGAAAAGCTGGAAGTTGAAAATAAAAGTTACCTTTAATCTCACTCCAGACCACCACTGTCATAATAGACACACACAAACACCTTTACAACTTTTGGATAATCATTGACTTAACCCTTTTTTGGAATCTTTCTTCCCCCTTAATAATTCTACCACACACATATATTTCCCCAGTCAAGAACATGTGCTCTTACAACTGATTTTAATGGCTGCAGAATATTCCATCGGGTAGACTGACCATCATTTCAGTACTACAATTCCCTGCTATTGGACCTTAACATTGTTTCCACTTTTTTGCTATGATAAATTATACTATAATAAACATGTTGAACATATATCTCTTTTTTGCCTCTCTGGCAAGTCCCTTAAGATAAATTCCTAGAAGTGAAGTAGCTGTAACAAGAGGAATAAAACATTACAAGTCGTTTCATACACATGGAGAGTGGCCATTTTTAATCGTCTACCCAGAACAGTACTTAGAGGCCTCCCCTGATGGCCCCATTTACAGTCATCTCTTCCTCTCTAAACTCCTACTTCATTGATGCACTTATTTGTTCACTCCACAAATACCTATCAAGGAGTTCCAAAGTGGGACGCGCTCTTGCTGTAAAATGCACCAAGTTCTTACTTATTCCTTTGTACCTAATGTAGGACAGGTGTATCTGTCCCTAAATATTAAGCTCTGGAGGTGTAGCAGAGGCAAAACTTTACCTCGACCCTCTTAGGGTCTACTGCTGGGCCTTAGAATTAAATTGACGTAAGACAGATTAACAGGAGAAAAGTAAACACATTTATTTAATATAAGCTTTAAGTGCCACGGGAGCCTTCATAAGAAAATGAAGACCCAGAGAGGTGGCGAAACCTAAATGCTTTTAAACTCTGCTGAAGAAAGAGAGGCAGCTGTGGAAACGGAACTAAATATGTCAGGACGCTAAAGGAAGATGAGTTATCTTAACAAGTCTGTTTGTACAGATTTCTCTCAGCCTTGACTCCCTATCCCTGATGATAAGGACGTTTCTTTTCTCCGGGTATGGGGAGGGCATTTTTCATACGGGAGTTATATCTCCTGTTTTCAGGAAGAAAAGGGGAGATCAGAACATCCTTCTTGCATCTGCTGTTTTTCAAGTCAAAATAATCCTCATGCTGAGCTGGCATGTTTTGGGTGGCAGGTTCTGCAACTCTTCCAAGAGTAGAAGATTTTTCTATGGACCCAGGTGTCAAGCACAGTGCTGGGCACAAAATAAGTGTTAGGATACAGAGGGTTTGGGTCATGACTCTCAGAAAGGAACTTTTATATACATTATAAATATACATGTTTTGGGAACACTTCCCTGAGAATTCTGACATATGTCTTCACTCTTAGCCAAGAAGTCATGAAGCCTGGGTGCTGGTTTGAGAACTGCGTCCCTCAGTCACCTTTGAGGGAGTCACAGAACATCTCTGGGCTCAGATTCCTTGTCTGTGTAGAAGGGAAGCCTCACCTGTGTGGCCTGGGTCCTTCGGGCTTGTTCTGAGGATGAAAGGAGACACTGTATGCGGAAGGATGTCAGAATCTGCTAAGTGCTCACCAGATGTAAGGAAGTAGGGTGCTAGGCATTTGTTCTAATAATTAGAGCAAAGACCCTTCCGACAACCTTCACGTCTCCCATTGGCCTCATTCAGCGCTTGTCCATTCGTTTATAAATGTCAGTGGCCTCCATCTGTTAGACGCAGACGGGCTGGCTGTGCCCCACTCCCTAAACTCTGCTCCCAGGTGGGCTGATTGATGAAGGCCCAGGTGGTGGGATTCTGTTACACGTGTAACTTTCTTCCCGTGGCCGCGCCTGCTCTCCGTCCTCGGGCACTTGGAGGAGACCCCGGTCAAGCGGTGCAGGCAGCGGGCTCCAAGAGCCGCCAGCCCTTCCCTGAGAGGAGGGCACACAGGACCAAGTTGAGCCCCAGACCCAGGGCCTCGCTTCAAACGGACAGGCCTGGGCTTGCTGGATGCAGATACCCACCTCAGGCCATGATGGTCCAGCTTATGTTTTTCAAGTCGACCACATGTCTTCAATCTCTCTTATTTTACTGACAGAAATAATTTCAAAATGCGTTAGTAATTCACGAGCCTCCTGGTTTGATTCAGATAATGAGATTTAAAGTGCTTATTACGGGGGCTTCTTTGGTGCGGATCAGAGTCCTTCGCGTGCTGACTAGCCCTGCTGGATGGTGCCTCCAGACTTCGCTGCAGAAGCGGACTAACTACCCCGGAGGTGTTCCCTGAAGCTCCCGCGCACTGCTGTTCACACCGAACGCTTTAAAGTAGCGGAGCAGCCCGGGAGCAGCCCGGCGCGCAGGCGCTGCGCCGGGGCGGCCGGGCCATTGCGCACGCGCCGCTCTCCCAAGCGGAAAGGACAGGGCCCGCGGGGCAGGGCGTGGGGGTCGCTGCCGGGTCTGCGCTCTCGACTCTCCTAAGGCCGCTGCGCCACGGCTGACCCGGGTGCAGGTGGAGATGGAGTCTGTCGAATACCAGCGCCCCGAGACCGCACTGTGTACTCGCACGTGCCTGTCAGAGGAGAGGCAACCCCACCCTCAAGGCCTGTGCGGCCGCGGAAGAATCCGACAGCTTGCACAACTGACGGGCATGTAGCGCCCGGGTCCCGGCTCAGCCCGGCGGAGGGTGGGGCGTCCCAGTCCAGCCCGTGGCCCCGACGCAAGGTGAGGAAGACGGTGTGGGGGCGATGCTTGCCTCGGCGCACGCGCCATTGATCGGCAGTCCTGCGTGTCCACGAGGGCGCGGAGCTCTTGGGGGCGGGGACCGCGCTGCCGCGAGCCCCGCACTCTAGCGTCAGACGACACCATCCTGGGGTTGCTGATCTTTCTGTAAAGTTTTAACTGTGGAGGAGAAAGGAAACGTCTTAGCTTTAGAAGCTAGGCCTGCCTTGAGGGAGTGGCAGACAGGTTGAGGGGCCTGGATTTCTAAGAAGTAGAGAGGAGGCCGGAGGTAAGAAAGGTTCCAAGGCTGAGAGGAGACCCCGGTTTTACCTTCTCCACAGCCTCTCTCAGCCCCCGAGTCTTGCCCCCGGAGTTTCCTTTTTGGACACCTGAAAAGCTGAACTGACTTTACCCGCCCTCTCGCGCCCCCCGTCCCCCGTCCTCCCCATTCCCGGGGAATATTTTCATCCATCCCGGCCCTTGTCCGTTTCACTCAGCATCACGTGCTTTTTAATAGGAAGGGGGGGGCTGTGCTGTAAAATGGCCGAGTAAGCGCCTTAGACAACGGGCACTGCACCAGCCCGGAGAAGGGAGCGACTTGAACCCTCAGGCTTCTCACACCTCTCATGAGGCCACTTAGTTTGTCTGTGTCCCACAGCAGCTGCGATCCTAAGTCACGGCAAAGGATTGGGGACTTTTCCGTTCAGGGTTTCTTAGGACGGAAGTATCTCCTTGTCCCTGACGGCACGTTTCAAGTCACTCAGGCACAGACAGGCCGAGGGGCTTGCTCCACGGTGCACCTCTCTGCAGCCTCCTGAGCCATCTCAGGCTCCAGGCCAGTGACAGTCCCTCTACCAGCCCCAACTCATGATTTAAGCATGGTTCAGCCCCTCCATACTCCTGCAGGACCCACGTGGTGAATACACATCCTTTTTCCGTATGTACACACATCCTACTGGTTTCGTTTATCTGGAGAACCCTGACTAATACAGGCTACCTCCCACCATGACTGTGGAACTCATTTTTCTCTAATAAGAGATCCCTTTGGGAGAGCTCAATAAGAAAAAAGAAAAATCCTCATTAGGACTGTCCACAGGAGCAGTGACTGTGTGAACCCTAATTACTGCCCTTGAATTATGCTTTTCTAGTTGCAAAGGAAGAAATCTCTAAGGTCCTTATTAAAACGTAGGACATTTCTAAAGAATGGTAAATTGAGAATGCTTGAGTCTTTTTTTTTTTTTTTTCCCTGCATCGACAGGAGCATAAGAGGTCCTGAGGGCTTCTGAACCCCAACCAGGTCAGCCCAGAACGGCTGCACCCAACACAACCCTTGGAAGGGAAGAAGCGGTGAGTAGTAACTCATGTGTATAGAGCACTTTATACTATACTAAGTGGTTTCATATTTATTAGTGCCTTTGATCTTCAGCACCACCCTCTTTGAGGTAAGTTTTAGCTTGCATCTCTGGACAAGGACAAGTCAGAAAGTGAGAGGCAAGGTGGGAAAAGCATATGAAAAGAACAGAAAGGAGGACCTGGTTGTTAGTTCATTCATGCACTCATTGCATAAATATTTATTGGTTACCACAATGTGTCACATATGCTAGAAGCTGTAGAGACATCAGTGAATGAGGTGGTCATGGTCCAAATCCTTATGGAGCTTAGAGTCTAGCACACATTTCTTCAACACCTGCCCCTGGCAAGGTACTGTTGGCGAAGTCCAAGTGTGAGGCAACCCAGCTTAATGGAAGGCTTTCCAAGTCTGAAAGGTGCCCTCCTGTGAGCTTCCTTATCAGCTCTAGCTCACCTCTGCCACACTGTTGCTCACTTTCCCTTCTGTGGCAATTGCCTATTTAATCATCTTTCTCCCCCTGTTGGCCTAGAACTCCCCAAGAGCAGGATCATTCTCCACCCAGCCCAGCACAGTATCTGGCCCACAGTTCTTAAGGCATATTTATCCACTGATGACCTATTATAAGCCAAGCACTGTGTCAGTAGCTGAGGCTGCAGAAAAGGAAGAAACCCAGGCCCTTTCCTCTAGAGATTTGGAGTCTAGTGGGGAGAATGACAAATAAAGAAGCAATTATGTTGATGTGGAAAGATTTGAGGGGAATGAATAGATGCTCAAGCAGCACAGAGGAGGAAATGCTTGGAGAGATCAGGAAGAATGAGCAGAAGGTTTCCAAGGGCACTGGTGGGAAGGCAGAAGGGCATGTGGCATGGAGTAAGTAGCATGAGCACAGGTACATGAAGGAACAGACTGCCATGGGCTTGGCTTGGCTGCAGGGTAGCAGGTTTCTGGTCAGCTAGAGGAAAATGAGGCTGGAAGCCCTGTCAAAGGCCACAGGCTGGCAAGCACAGGGGCAAATAGTGGGCAAGGGCACTTGGCACTGGTGGACAGGACTGAATCATTTTTGCCCTTTAACCTCATGGTAGGAAAAAAATGCCCCTCAGACATAAAAATCACAAAATGCTTGTGTTGGAAGTGAACTCAGAAGTTATTCATTTAGTCCAGTTGTCACTGGATGCAGAGGTGATTTACCCAAGGTCACAAAGCTTATGGTAGAGCTAGGACACAAGAAGTCTCCTGGTCTTTTTCACAAACATCCTATACCCTCAGGTGATGCCTGCACTTGCACATTCTCAGGAAGAGCTTTCAACAGTCCCTTGTTTTTCTAAGATGCTAATCTCTCTAGCTCCATCAGAATCTTATTCTCATTTATAGAAAACTGTCAAAAACTGTCTAGTGTGTCAACAACTTATCTCAGATAATTCAGAAAAAAAACCCTTTTTGTCCTGTACTTGCAACTTTTCTGTAATTTTGAGATTGTTTTTTAAAAATCCCAATAGGAGGAGCTTCAAGATGGTGGAAGAGTAAGACGTGGAAATCACCTTCCTCCCCACAGATACATCAGAAATACATCTACACGTGGAACAACTCCTACAGAACACCTACTGAACGCTGGCAGAAGACCTCAGACCTCCCAAAAGGCAAGAAACTCACCAGGTACCTGGGTAGGGCAAACGAAAAAAGAAAAAACAGAGACAAAAGAATAGGGACGGGACCTGCACCAGTGGGAGGGAGTTGTGAAGGAGGAAAGGTTTCCACACACTAGAAGCCCCTTCGCGGGCGGAGACTGTGGGTGGCGGAGGCGGGGAGCTTCGGAGCCGTGGAGGAGAGCGCAGCAACACAGGTGCGGAGGGGAAGCAGAGAGATTCCCGCACAGAGGATCGGTGCTGACTGGCACTCACCAGCCCAAGAGGCTTGTCTGCTCACCCGCTGGGGTGGGCGGGGCTGGGACCTGAGGCTCAGTCTTCGGAGGTCGGATCCCAGGGAGAGGACTGGGGTTGGCTGCGTAAACACAGCCAGGAGGGGCTAGTGCACCACAGCTAGACGGGAGGGAGTCCGGGAAAAGATCTGGACCTGCCGGAGAGACAAGAGACTTTTCCGTCCCTCTTTGTTTCCTGGTCCACGAGGAGAGGGGATTAAGAGTGCCGCTTAAAGGAGCTCCAGACACGGGCGCGAGCCATGGCTAACAGCGCGGACACCAGAGACGGGCAAGAGACGCTAAGGCTGCTGCTGCCTCCACCAAGAAGCCTGTGTGCGAGCACAGGTCACTATCCACACCCCCCTCCCGGGGGCCTCTGCGGCCCGCCACTGCCAGGGTCCCGTGATCCAGGGACAACTTCCCCTGGAGAACACACAGGGCGCCTGAGGCTGTCGCAACGTCATGTTGGCCTCTGCTGCCGCAGGCTGCCCCGCAGTCCATGTCCCTCCCTCCCCTCTGGCCTGAGTGAGCCAGAGCCCCCAAATCAGCTGCTTCTTTAACTCTGTCCTGTCTGAGTGAAGAAGAGACTCCCTCAGGCAACCTATACGCAGAGGCGGGTCCAAATCCAAAGCTGAACCCCAGGAGCTGTGCAAACAAAGAAGAGAAAGGGAAATTTCTCCCAGCAGCCTCAGGAGCAGCAGATTAACTCACCATAATCAACTTGATGTACCCTGCATCTGTGGAATACCTGAATAGACAGCAGATCATCCTAAATTGAGGAGGTGGACTTTGGGAGCAACGATATATATATGTATTTTTTCCCTTTTTCTCTTTTTGTGAGTGTGTATGTGTATGCTTCTGTGTGTGGTTTTGTCTGTATAGCTTTGCTTTTACCATTTGTCCTAGCATTCTATCCACTTAAAAAAATTTTTTTTCTTTTAATAACTTTGTTTTATCTTCTTTATTTCTTTCTTTCTTTTTCTTCCTTTTATTCTGAGCTGTGGGGATGACAGGCTCTTGATGCTCCAGCCAGGCGTCAGGGCTGTGCCTCTGAGGTGGGAAAGCCAAGTTCAGGACACTGGTCCACAAGAGAGCTCCCAGTTCCACATGATATCAAACGGCGAAAATCTCCCAGAGATCTCCATCTCAACACCAAGACCCAACTCCACTCAACGACCAGCAAGCTACAGTGCAGGACAACCTGTGCCAAACAACTAGCATGACAGTAGCACAACCCCCTCCATTAGCAGAGAGGCTGCCTAAAATCATAGTAAGGCCACAGACACCCCAAAACACACCACCAGACGTGGACCTGCCCACCAGAAAGACAAGATCCAGCCTCATCCACTGGAATACAGGCACTAGTCCCCTCCACCAGGAAGCCTACACAACCCACTGAACCAACCTTAGCCACTGGGGACAGACACCAAAAACAATGGGAACAATGAACCTGCAACCTGTGAAAAGGATACCCCAAACACAGTAAGTTAAGCAAAATGAGAAGACAGAAAAACACACAGCAGATGAAGGAGCAAGGCAAAAACCCACCAGACCTAACAAATGAAGAGGAAATAGGCAGTCTACCTGGAAAAGAATTCAGAATAATGATAGTAAAGATGATCCAAAATCTTGGAAACAGAATGGAGAAAATACAAGAAACGTTTAACAAGGATCTAGAAGAACTGAAGAGCAAACAGACAATGATGAAGAACACAATTAATGAAATTTAAAATTCTCTAGAAGGAATCAATAGCAGAATAACTGAGGCAGAAGAATGGACAAGTGACCTAGAACATAAAATAGTGGAAATAACGACTGCAGAGCAAAATAAAGAAAAAAGAATGAAAAGAATTGAGGAGAGTCTCAGAGACCACTGGGACAACATTAAACACACCAACATTTTAATGATAGGGGTCCCAGAAGAAGAGAAAAAGAAAGGGACTGAGAAAATATTTGAAGATATTATGGTTAAAAAATTCCCTAATATGGGAAAGGAAATAGTTAATCAAGTCCAGAAAGCACAGAGAGTCCCATACAGGATAAATCCAAGGAGAAATACGCCAAGACACATATTAATCAAACTATCAAAAATTAAATACAAAGAAAAAATATTAAAAGCAGCAAGGGAAAAACAACAAATAACACACAAGGGAATCCCTATAAGGTTAACAGCTGATCTTTCAGCAGAAACTCTGCAAGCCAGAGGGGAGTGGCAGGACACATTTAAAGTGATGAAGGAGGAAAACCTGCAACCAAGATTACTCTACCCAGCAAGGATCTCATTCAGATTTGATGGAGAAATTAAAACCTTTACAAACAAGCAAAAGCTAAGAGAATTCAGCACCACCAAACCAGCTTAACAAAAAGTGCTAAAGGAACTTTTCTAGGCAGGAAACACAAGAGAAGAGAAAGACCTACAATAACAAACGCAGAACAATTAAGAAAATGATAATAGGAACATACATATCGATAATTACCTTAAATGTAAATGGATTAAATGCTCCCACCAAAAGACACAGACTGGCAGAATGGATACTAAAACAAGACCTGTATATATATTGTCTACAAGAGACCCACTTCAGACCTAGGGACACATACAGACTGAAAGTGAGGGGATGGAAAAAGTTATTCCATGCAAATGGAAATCAAAAGAAAGCTGGAGTAGCAATTGTCATGTCACACAAAACAGACTTTAAAATAAAGACTATTACAAGAAACAAAGAAGGACACTACATACTGATCAAGGGATCAATCCAAGAAGAAGATATAACAATTGTAATTATTTATGCACCCAACATTCGAACACCTCAGTATGTAAGGCAAATACTAACAGCCATAAAAGGGGAAATCGACAGTAACACAATCATAGTAGCGGACTTTAACATCCCACTTTCACCAATGCACAGATCATCCAAAATGAAAATAAATAAGGAAACACAAGCTTTAAATGATACATTAAACAAGATGGACTTAATTGATATTTATAGCACATTCCATCCAAAACCAACAGAATACACATTTTTCTCAAGTGCTCATGGAACATTCTCCAGGATAGATCATATCTTGGGTCACAAATCAAGCCTTGGTAAATTTAAGAAAATTGAAATCGTATCAAGTATCTTTTCCGACCATAATGCTATGAGACTAGATATCAATTACAGGAAAAGATCTGTAAAAAATACAAACACATGGAGGCTAAACAATACACTACTTAATAACCAAGAGATCACTGAAGAGATCAAAGAGGAAATAAAAAAATACCTAGAAACAAACTACAATGAAAAAACGATGACCCAAAACCTATGGGATGCAGCAAAAGCAGTTCTAAGAGGGAAGTTTATAGTAATACAATCCTACCTTAAGAAACAAGAAACATCTCAAATGAACAACCTAACCTTACACCTAAAGCAATCAGAGAAAGAAGAAAAAAAACCCCAAAGTTAGCAGAAGGAAAGAAATCATAAAGATAAGATCAGAAATAAATGAAAAAGAAATGAAGGAAACGATAGCAAAGATCAAGGAAACTAAAAGCTGGCTCTTTGAGAAGACAAAAAAAATTGATAAATCATTAGCCAGACACATCAAGAAAAAAAGGGAGAAGACTGAAATCAATAGAATTAGAAATGAAAAGGGAGAAGTAACTGACACTGCAGAAATACAAAGGATAATGAGAGATTACTACAAGCAACTCTATGCCAATAAAATGGACAACCTGGAAGAAATGGACAAATTCTTAGAAATGCACAACCTTCCGAGACTGAATCAGGAAGAAATTGAAAATATGAACAGACCAATCACAAGCAATGAAATTGAAACTGATTAAAAATCTTCTAACAAACAAAAGCCCAGGACCAGATGGTTTCACAGGCGAATTCTATCAAACATTTAGAGAAGAGCTAACAACTATTCTTCTCAAACTCTTCCAAAATATAGCAGAGGGAGGAACACTCCCAAACTTTCTAGGAGGCCACCATCACCCTGATACTAAAACCAGACAAAGATGTCACAAAGAAAGAAAACTACAGGCCAATATCACTGATGAACATAGATGCAAAAATCCTTAACAAAATACTAGAAAACAGAATCCAACAGCACATTAAAAGGATCATACACCATGATCAAGTGGGATTTATCCCAGGAATGCAAGTATTCTTCAGTATACACAAATCAATCAATGTGATACACCATATTAACAAATTGAAGGAGAAAAACCATATGACCATTTCAATAGATGCAGAGAAAGCTTTTGACAAAATCTAACACCTATTTATTGTAAAAACCCTCTAGAAAGTAGGCATAGAGGGAAGTTTCCTCAACATAATAAAGGCCATATATTGCAAACCCACAGCCAACATCATCCTCCATGGTGAAAAACGAAGCCATTTGCACTAAGATCAGGAAGAAGACAACGATGCCCACTCTCACCACAGTTATTCAACATAGTTTTGGAAGTTTTAGCCACAGCAATCAGAGAAGAAAAAGAAATAAAAGGAATCCAAATCGGAAAAGAAGAAGTAAAGCTGTCACTGTTTGCAGATGACATGATACTATACATAGAGAATCCTGAAGATGCTACCAGAAAACTACTAGAGTTAATCAATGAATTTGGTAAAGTAGCAGGTTACAAAATTAATGGACAGAAATCTCTTGCATTCCTATACACTAATGATGAAAAATCTGAAAGGGAAATTAAGAAAACACTCCAATTTACCATTGCAACAAAAAGAATAAAATATCTAGGAATAGACCTACCTAAGGAGACAAAAGACCTGTATGCAGAAAACTATAAGACACTGATGAAAGAAATTAAAGATGAAGCAAACAGATGGAGAGATATACCATGTTCTTGGATTGGAAGAATCAACATTGTGAAAATGACTCTACTACCCAAAGCAATCTACAGATTCAATGCAATCCCTGTCAAACTACCACTGGCATTTTTCACAAAACTAAAACAAAAAATTTCATAATCTGTATGGAAACACAAAAGACCCTGAATAGCCAAAGCAATCTTGAGAAAGAAAAACGGAGTTGGAGGAATCAGGCTCCCTGACTTTAGACTATACTACAAAGCTGCAGTCATCAAGACAGTATGGTACTGGCACAAAAACAGAAATATAGATCAATGGAACAGGATAGAAAACCCAGAGATAAGCCCACGCACATATGGTCACCTTACCTTTGATAAAGGAGGCAAGAATATACAGTGGAGAAAAGACAGCCTCTTCAATAAGTGGTCCTGGGAAAACTGGACAGCTATATTTAAAAGAATGAAATTAGAACACTCCCTAACACCATACACCAAAATAAACTCAAAATGGATTAAAGACCTAAACGTAAGGCCAGACACTATCAAACTCTTAGAGGAAATCATAGGTAGAACACTCTATGACATAAATCACAGCAAGATCCTTTTTTTTTTTTTTTTTTTTTGCAGTATGTGGGCCTCTCACTGCTATGGCCTCTCCCGTTGCGGAGCACAGGCTCTGGATGCACAGGCTCAGCGGCCATGGCTCACGGGCCCAGCCAATCCGCGACATGTGAGATCTTCCCGGACCAGGGCATGAACCCGCGTCCCCTGCATTGGCAGGTGGACTCTCAACCACTGCGCCACCAGGGAAGCCCCGCTAGATCCTTTTTGACCCACCTCCTATAGAAATGGAAATAAAAACAAAAATAATCATATGGGACCTAATGAAACTTAAAAGCTTTTGCACAGCAAAGGAAACCATAAACAAGACCAGAAGACAACCCTCAGAATGGGAGAAAATATTTGCAAATGAAGGAACTGACAAAGGATTAATCTGAAAAATTACAAGCAGCTTATGCAGCTCAATATCAAAAAACAAACAACCCAATCCAAAAATGGGCAGAACAGCTAAATAGACATTTCTCCAAAGAAGACATACAGATTGCCGAGAAACACATGAAAGAAAGTTCAACATCATTAATCATTAGAAAAATGCAAATCAAAGCTACAATGTGATACCATCTCACACTGGTCAGAATGGCCATCATCCAAAAATCTACAAACAATAAATGCTAGAGAGGGTGTGGAGAAACGGGAACTCTCTTGTACTGTTGGTGGGAATGTAAATTGATACAGTCACTATGGAAAACAATATGGAGGTTCCTTAAACAACTAAAAATAGGACTACTATATGACCAGCAATCCTACTACTGGGCATATACCGTGAGAAAACCGTAATTCAAAAAGAGTCATGTACCAAAATGTTCATTGCAGCTCTATTTACAATAGCCAGGACATGGAAGCAACCTAAGTGTCCATCAACAGATGAATGGATAAAGAAGATGTGGCACATATATATAATGGAATATTACTCATCCATAAAAAGACACGAAATTGAGATATTTGTAGTGAGATGGATGGACCTAGAGTCTGTCATACAGAGTGAAGTAAGCCAGACAGAGAAAAACAAATACCGTATGCTAACACATATATACGGAATGTAAAAAAAAAAAAAAAAAAGGTCATTAAGAACCTAGGGACAAGACGGGAATAAAGACACAGACCTACTAGAGAATAGACTTGAGGATACCGGGAGGGGGAAGGGTAAGCTGGGACAACGTGAGAGAGTGGCATGGACATATATACATTACCAAACGTAAAATAGATAGCTAGTGGGAAGCAGCTGCATAGCACAGGGAGATCAGCTAGGTGCTTTGTGACCACCTAGAGGGGTGGGATAGGGAGGGGGGAGGGGGGAGGGAGGGAGACGCAAGAGGGAAGAGATATGGAGACATATGTGTATGTATAACTGATTCACTTTGTTGTAAAGCAGAAACTAACACACCATTGTGAAGCAATTATACTCCAATAAAGATGTTAAAAAGTCCCAATAGAAATAATGGTTAATATATTAGTTTACTAGGGCTGCAATAATAAAATACCATGGGCTTAAACAACAGAAATGTATCTTCTTAGTGTTCTGGAGACTGAAGTCCAAGATCAAAGTGCTGGCAGGTTTTTTTTCCTCCAAGGGCCTCTCCCCTTGGCTTGCAGATGCCCACCTTCTTGCTGTCTCTTCACATCACCTTTTCTCTGCACACATTCCTCTGGTATTTCCTTGTATGTCCAAATTTCCTCTACTTTTAAGGACACCAGTCAGATTAGATTAGGGCCCATCCTAATCGCCTCATTTTAACTCAGCCACCTCTGTAAAGGCCCAGTGTCCAAATACAGTCATATTTTGAGGTACTGGGGGGTTAGGATTTCAACATATGAATTTGAGGGGGAGACAGAATTCAGCCCATAATAGTTAAGTTCTTCACTGTCCTGATTCCTCTCTCCTGAGAGTCAAATACCCTCTATTTTCTGGGGATTGGCAATGAAGAGTCTCTAGAAGGCTCATTCCATGTCTTCAGCACCCAGGAGATGGGTTTTTAGTGACTGAAAATCACACATTATTGTTTTGCCTGCTCTGTGTCTTCACTACTGGACAGTGAGCTCCAATGGGCTCTGCAGTGTCTGTTTCCCAGTACCCAGCACAGGGCCTTACACAAAATAGATATGTTTTCACTGGGTAAGTGGGTTCAGTAGTCACATAGCAGTTAATTTGAAGAGTTTTAAGAAACTAGAACAGCAAAGAACTAGATAATATTTAACCTTTTGTAGTAGTTAGAAATGCATATTCTATACAGAGGAAGTCCAAAGCCATAGAGTGAGCTCCCAGAGCATGGTTTTCACATGTGCTTGAAATGTGATGAGTCCGTGTTCCCCCAAAACTCATAAAAATCCAGTAATAGCCCAATATTTAATGTATGAAAATGCTACCTAAATCATAGGGGAATGTTGCACAATCAGTAGGGGCACAATCAATTTTCATATCTAATTCTTGTTTTTGTTTCACATTTTTGATTGTAAATGCATGTGCAGCCATATGAACATCAACATCAATATGTGGTTTTATAGGAGATTCTCAAAAGGTAGGAAGCCTGTCTTGTCTTACTAGCATTTTGCAAAACTCAGCACATTGCTATGTGCAGGGGCATTCAAATCATGAAATATCTCAGAAATTAGTCTATGGGTGATGCTTGTTATTTTTATAGGTTTTGCTTAGTAATTACCCACTCTAATTTTCTCACACTCTGTTATTCTAGAGGCACTGGTTTATTAAATGTGAGGAGTAAAATGCCTGCAGTAGAACTAAAACAATCAGAGTGGTTGATGCAACAGAGAGAGAAGAGAAAGAAGAGAAGAAAAGAAAAAGAAGGGTGAGTAATTCCAATTCACTCATAGTGGGTCATGCTTCTTAACTCAGCTACAGGGAAATCCCAATTCATGCAAAAATAATTCTGTCTTTATTATTCCATAATCTAGGGGTGTCTGTGGTGATTTGAGCCCTCCTTTTCTGAAAAGAGAAGATCAGCACATGTGTCTTAGCAATACATTCCTCTTGTTCCTACTGAAATGTTATATTAGTGACCACATTTGATTGCAGTATAACCTGGCTCAGGCCCCCTGCTGGGATCTTACAGACCGTTGTTAATGCGGACTCCTTCAGGGGCTGTAATTTGGGACTCAGTTTGCTGTAAAATTGTCCTAAGTGTCACCTTAGTAATCGAAGATTATATGACCCGTGAAACACATTGAACTGAAAGATGGCACCTCATGGAAATTAATGTCAAATTGTCTCCAATAGTAAAAAGGCCCTAGCCATTCATTGTATGTGAAGTGAATGTTGCTGTATCTGAGATGGTAAGGGGTGAAGAGGAGGGTGCTCCACCCACATGCCTTGAGCTGGGCCTACAGGGTCTCAGAGAAGAGCCTTCCCCAATAAATATCTCAAGGCTCAGCACACAGACAGGTCAGCCCAGCAAACCCTCCGGTTGATTTTGATGGCCCGTACCTTCTTTTTAACCAGAAATACACATGTGGTTTAGCAAAGGATTTTTATTCTGATTGTACATATAAAGGCTGTTTAAATGTCAAATCTGGCCAAACAAAATGCAGTTTGGCTAATCACTAGGGAAATGCAAATCAAAAGCACAATGAGATACCACTTCTCACCCATTAGAATGGCTAGTATTAGAAAGGAAGGGAGGAAAGGAAGAAAGGAAGGAAATAACAAGTGTTAGCAAGAATATGAAGAAGTTGGAACCCTTGTGCATTGCAGAGAGGAATGTAAAATGGTGCAGCTACTGTGAAAAACAGTACAGCAGTTCCTCAAAAAATTAAACATAGGATTATCATATGTAATTCCACTTCTGGGTATGTACACAAAAGAATTGAAAGGAAGTACTTGAAAAGACATCTGTATGCCAATGTTCGTAGCAGCATTATTCACAATAGCCAAAAGGTTGAAACAACCCAAATGTCCATTGACTGAAAAACAAAATGTGATATATATGCAACACACACACACACAGAGGCATGTTTTGTTAGCCTTAAAAAGGAACTAAATTCTGATACATGCTACAACACAGATGAACCTTGAATATGTGCTAAGTGAAATATATCAGAAACAAAAGGACAGATATTGTATGATTCTATTTATACCTAGAATGGTCAAATTCATGGAGACAGAAAGTAAAATGGTGTTTTCAGGAGGCTGCAGGGAGAGAAGAACGAAGGGTTATTGTTTAATGGGTATAGAATTTCAGTTTTGCAGATGAAAAGAGTTCTTGAGATTGGTTGCACAATTGGAATGTACTCAATGTCCTGGAACTTTACATTTAAAAATAGTTAAAATGGTGAATTGCTTGTTATATAGATTTTACTATAATTTCTTTTTTAAAGTGGTAATTTGGTTGTCAAAATATTAGAGTTGTTTATGTGGACAAAAAAATAAACATGTGGAATCTGCCCTGGAAAAAGCTAGGCATTCAGATAGCCCCCTTGTAACTGTGTTATAGGTAAGACAACTCAAGACCAGGAGACCCTGGGGAGAAGCAGGCAGAACATAGAGATGGAGAGAAGGGGGGGGGGTCTGTCTCTGTCCCTAGCATCGTGTGCAGTGGTGACCTGCTCACCTTTACCTGATGGCTCTGGCTCAAGAGAAGGCCAACCCTAGTGGCTTTGTCTATCCCAGAGGCTCTTTTGGAAACTTCAGCCAAATCAGTCCTTTGCAACCTTATTCTACCGCAGGTACTTTTGTTGTTCCTTCTTTTCATGGTGACTCTGTTGATTCTGAATTTAGCCAAGCCGAGTGGGATGACCTGCATAAGGGCCCTTGAATACATTGTCTTCATTCTCACATATGTCTTCCCCCAAACTCTCACCCCAGTACAAGGCACAGGCAGCAACATTCCCCTATGTGTTCTACAGCAGAGATCAGAGCCAAACTTACCCTGACAGTACTAGAACTTATAAGCCATAGCATACAGGCACTCTTAAGTGATTCTGCTATAAAAAAATTCCAATGATTTATCTGATCACTTGGAGGGACCAGATACAGTATGATATAGATCTTTTTACAAATGCAAGAGTACTTTTAATGAAGCAAAATCCCCTTGAGTGGAGATCAATATTTTTTATCCCATTATTCAAGGTATTTTATACTTTGGCTTCAACTCTTCCCACTACACTGATATCAAAAGAGACTGTGAGAAGCTGAAAAGCTGAGCAGCACTTTGGACAGCTTCATGGGAATATGGGACAGAAACTGGGTCTAGGGCTCAACAACAGGGACCTGATAATCCCCTCTACTTTGGGTTGTGACCCCAAAGGGCTATACCCTAGGAGTAAGGGTGAACTGGGGTAGACTGAAACTCAGCACAAATCATCTCAATTTTTGAAAATAGACTAAAGTTATCTAAGATTGCTACTTTGCATAGCCAAGATAACATTTTCCTATGTCTTATTTCTATAACTTTTTATAACAATGTTAACACTCAATTAAAATATAATCAGGCATACAAAGATAAAAACAACTTGAAGGAAACCCAAAAGAAACAACATATACTTCAAACAGACAGTTACCTGGAGGCCCAGTTAATGGCATGATCAGATACAGACTTTAAAATAAATAAGCTTAATATATTCAAAAAGAAGAAAAACAAAATTAAGAATTTGTACAGAAACTGGCTATTCTAAAACAGAACTTCTGTAACTAAAAAATAAAGTAGCGGAAAGTAAGAACTAAGTAGTTCGGTTTAATAGCAGATTAGACTCAGAGAAAGAACAAACTAATAAACTGGAAAAAAATTAATGGAAATTTTCAGGATGAAGTGACATAGTCAAAAGAATGGAAAATACAAGAGCGGGTAAGAGACAAGGGGGACACAGAAAGAAGGTCTAACATATACGGAATTGGAGTCTCTGAAGAAGCAAGATAATGAGTCAGAAGCAATAGTTGAACAGGTATTTGCTGAGACCTTTCTGTAACAGATGAAAGACATCAAACCACCACTGGTTCAAGGAGACCTACAAACTCCAATTAGAGTAAATGAAAAGAAATCCCAAATTGGACACGTCACAGTAGCACTGCTAAAAAGGAAATACAAAGAGCTGTATGGAGAAAGAAAACATTATCAAAGAAGCAACAATAGAACAATATATGACTTCTCAACAGAAACAATGGAAATTGAAGACAATAGAATAAAATACTCAAGTGCTGAATGAAAGTATCTGCCACCTAGAATTCCAATGAAAATATACTTCAAAACTGAAGGTGAAATGAAGCTATATTCAGACAAACAAGAACTGAGAGAATTCATTATCAGCAGATCCACCATTCAGAAAATACTAAAGGGAATTTTTTGCAGGAAAGTGACCCCAGATGGAAGTTCAGAAATGCAGAGAGAAATGAGCAAGAAATAGGGTAAACATGTGGAAAATGTAAGTGAACATTGATGCTATAAAACAACAATCTCATGGGATTTAAAGTATTTAAATAATACAAATACACAACAAAGATAGCATGAAAATCAGGAGAAATTAAATGAACATAAAATCTAAGATTATTACATTGTTTGGGAGGCAAGTAAAAGTACTAGGAAATATTAGACATTGGTAAGTCAAGGACACATTTTGTAATTTTTCAGTAATAACTAAAAAATAGTAGGAGGGAGAGGGCAGGCAGCAGAAGCAAAAAAAGTGACAATTCTGCAGCCTGTGGAAAGAAAACCACAGTCAGAGAAAGATAGACAAAATGAAAAGGCAGAGGACATTGTACCACATGAAGGAACAAGATAAAACCCCAGAAAAACAACTAAATGAAGTGGAAATAGGCAACCTCCCAGAAAAAGAATTCAGAATAATGAGAGTGAAGATGATCCAGGACCTTGGAAACAGAATGGAAGCAAAGATCTAGAAGATGCAAGAAATGTTTTAACAAAGACCTAGAAAAATTAAAGAACAAATACCTAGAAGAATTAAAGAAAAAAACATTTATGTGGACCTAGAAGAATTACAGAACAAACACAGAGAGATAACAATTCAATAACTGAAATGTAAAATACACTAGAAGGAATCAATAACAGAATAACAGAGGCAGAAGAACAGATAAGTGACCTGGAACACAGAATGGTGGAATTCACTGCTGCAGAACAGAATAAAGAAAAAAGAATGAAAAGAAATGAAGACAGCCTAAGGGACCTCTGGGACAACATTAAACACACCAACATTTGCATTATAGGGGTCCCAAAAGGAGAAGAGAGAGAGAAAGGACCAGAGAAAATGTTTGAAGAGATTATAGTCGAAAACTTTCCTAACATGGGAAAGGAAATAGCCACCCAAGTCCAGGAAATGCAGAGACTCCCATGCAGAATAACCCCAAGGAGAAACATGCCAAGACACATAGATATCAAATGGACAAATATTAAAGACAAAGAAAAATTACTGAAAACAACAAGGGAAAAAACAAATAACATACAAAGGAACTCCCAAAAGGTTAACAGCTGACTTCTCAGCAGAAACTCTACAAGCCAGAAGGGAGTGGCATGATATACTTAAAGTGATGAAAGGGAAGAACCTACAACCAAGATTACTCTACCTGGCAAGGATCTCATTCAGATTCAACGGAGAAATCAAAAGCTTTACAGACAAGCAAAAGCTAAGAGGATTCAGCACCACCAAACCAACTCTACAACAAATGCTAAAGAAGGCACTTCTCTAAGTGGGAAACACAAGAGAAGAAAAGGACCTACGAAAACAAACCCAAAACAATTAAGAAAATGGTCATAGGAACATACATATCGATAATTACCTTAAACATGAATGGATTAAATGCACCAACCAAAAGACACAGGCTTGCTGAATGGATACAAAGACAAGACCCATACATATGCTGTCTACAAGAGACCCACTTCAGACCTAGGCACACATACAGACTGAAAGTGAGGGGATGGAAAAAGATATTCCATGCAAATGGAAATCAAAAGAAAGCTGGAGTAGCAATACTCATATCAGATAAAATAGACTTTAAAATAAAGAATGTTACAAGAGATGAGGAAGGACACTACATAGTGATCAAGGGATCAATCCAATATAACAATTATAAATGTATATGCACCCAACATAGGAGCATCTCAATACATAAGGCAACTGCTAACAGCTCTAAAAGAGGAAATCGACAGTAACACAATAATAGTGGGGGACTTTAACACCTCACTTACACCAGTGGACAGATCATCTAAACAGAAAATTAATAAGGAAACACAAGCTTTAAAGGACACAATAGACCAGATAGATTTAATTCATATTTATAGGACATTCCATCTAAAAACAGCAGATTACACTTTCTTCTCAAGTGCACATGAAACATTCTCCAGAATAGATCACATCTTGGGTCACAAATCAAGCCTCAGTAAATTTAAGAAAATTGAAATCATATCAAGCATCTTTTCTGACCACAACACTATGAGATTAGAAGTCAATTACAGGGAAAAAAAACCGAAAAAACACAAACACATGAGGCTAAACAGTTAGTTACTAAATAACCAAGAGATCACTGAAGAAATCAAAAAATACCTAGGGACAAATGACAATGAAAACATGACAATCCAAGACGTATGGGATGCAGCAAAAGCAGTTCTAAGAGGGAAGTTTATAGCAATACAATCCTACCTCAAGAAACTAGAAAAATCTCAAATAAGCAATCTAACCTTACATCTAAAGGAACTACAGAAAGAAGAACAAACAAAACCCAAAGTTAATAGAACAAAGAAATCATAAAGATCAGAGCAGAAATAAATGAAAAAGAAATGAAGGAAACAAAGGCAAAGATCAATAAAATGAAAAGCTGTTTCTCTGAGAAGATAAACAAAATTGAGAAAACTTTAGCCAGACTCATCCAGAAAAAGAGGGAGAGGACTCTAATCAATAAAATTAGAAATGAAAAAGGAGAAGTTACAATGGACACCGCAGAAATACAAAGCATCATGAGAGACTACTACAAGCAACTCTATGCCAATAAAATGGACAAACTGGAAGAAATGGACAAATTCTTAGAAAGATATAACCTTCCAAGACTGAACCAGGAAGAAACAGAAAATATGAACAGACCAATCACAAGTAATGAAATTGAAACTGTGATTAAAAATCTTCCAACAAACAAAAGTTTGTAGTACATTGCTCTACTATTTACAATAGCCAGGTCATGGAAGCAACCTAAATGCCTATCAACAGATGAATGGATAAAGAAGATTTGGTCCATATATACAATGGGATATTACTCAGCCATAAGAAGGAACGAAGTTGGGTCATTTGTAGAGACGTGGATGGATCTAGCGATTGTCATACAGAGTGAAATCAGAAAGAGAAAAACAAATATCGTATATTAACACATATATGTGGAACCTAGAAAAATGATAAGATGAACCAGTTTGCAGGGCAGAAATAGAGACCCAAATGTAGGTAACAAACATATGGACACCAAGGGGGGAAAGTGGCAGGGCGGGGGAGATGGTGGTGGGATGAATTGGGGGATTAGGATTGATATATGTACACTAATATATATAAAGTAGATAACTAATAAGAACCTGCTGTATAAAAAATAAAATAAAATTCAAAACAAAATAGTATGAGGGTGTTAACTTCTAGCTAATGGAGGGGATAAAAAGTATAAAAAATTTAAATGAAGACAACAAAGGAGTATAGATCAATTGATACAAATGAAAGCACATAGTAAAATGGTAGATTTAAACCCAAATAAATCATTAGTTATATTAAACAAACTAAATGCTCCAATGAAAAAATTTATGAGAAAGAATTTTTAAGAAAAAACAAAAACCATCTATGCTATGTTGTTTATAAGAGATCTGAATGATTAAAAAAAAGTTTGAAATCAGAAGATTGGGAAGAGATAGCTTTAACATTACTGGTTAATTAGAAATTGCTTATCAAAGTGCTTATATACATTTTATTCCCTAGTATAGTAGTTCTTGTCATCTATGGCCTGCTCAACACTTGTACTATCAGATTTTTAAAAAAAAACCATCCAGTCTGATGAATGCATAGTAATGTTTTATTGTGAGTTAAATTTGGAGTTCTCTGATTACTAATGTTGTTGAGTGCAAGATCATATGCTTTTTTCAGCCCCTTGGATTTCCTCTTTTGCCTGTTTAGATTTTCTGCCATTTGAATTATTTGCCTTTCTTTGTTGGTATATATTAATGAGTTTATTAAACGCGCTAGTCTTTTGTAACTTCATGGCTTGAATTTACATTTTTAAGTGTGTTTTTCCATCAAGTCTTCCATAAGAGAATCACATACTGATGACTAATTCAAAGCACAAACCATGGCCATAGGACAATACCCAACATCCTGGGCTTGTCTCTAAATTGGTGTTTTAACTGAAACTTCATTAGACCATCCACTATTCTGTCAGCTCAGTTACTTCTGGAAGATAAGGGTACATGATAAGACTGGTATATTTCATGGACTTGAGCATGTTACCATATTTCTTTTGCTGTAAAATGAGTTTCTCAGAAGCAGTTTTGTGTAGGATACTGGGAAAGTAAGACATTCTATGAGTTCTTGGACAGTGGTTCTGGCAGAGACATTGTGGAGAAGGAAGGCTAATCATACAAGTACACACACATGTATATTTTACACATATGTATATAAATATATATTTACATAAATATAGATTATAGTATATATACTTGTGTGGAATATATATATTCTATTCCAGTAAGAACAAATAATTTTACCTTCATAATGAAAAATATCCAATATAATTAATCTCAGTTTGTCTCCAGATGACTGCCTGGTCTCTCTAGGAAATGGTGGACTTTTGGGGTCTCTGATATATTTATATATATGATACACTTATATTCATTTATATAAATATAAATGATACATTTATATCATTATAATGATTATATTATATATTATTATATAATTTATTATATATTATAATTATATAACAATATATTATATAACGATTACATAATATTATGTAATATATAATCATGTTTATAATTATATATTTTAATTATAATTATAAAAAATTATAATTATATTATATGTTATGTAATATAACGTATTATATAATAGTATTATATCATATATATAATATGTAATATAATTATTACTATATAATTTTAATGATTATAATGATATAGTGATTATAATGATTCTTAAATCTTTTTTTTCTTTTTCTTGCCTTATGACACTGGCTAGAAGCTCCTGTACAAGGCTGAGAAAATATTTCTTGATAGAATATTTCTTTTTTTTAAATGAAATGTATTTGACATACAACATTGTGTAAGTTTAATATATACAAAATATTGATTTGATATATTTATATATGAATGCCATTGTAGTGCTAGCACCTCTATCACATCAAATAATAATCATTTCTTTTTTGTGATGGGAACAATTAAGATTTAGTCTCTTAGCAAGTTTGATGATTACAATACAATATTTTTGTCTATATTCACTATACTGTGCATTAGATCTCCAGAACTTATCTACTAATAAAGGCACACTTTCAATGTTCACTGTTAAGTATGATGCTTGTTATATGATTTTGTAGATATCCTTCACCTTTTAAGAATTTTCCTTCTATTATTAAGTTGCTGAGATCTTAGTTAATCATGAAAAGATGTTGAATTTTATCAAATGCTTTTTCTGCACATCCTAAGATATTCACATAACATCTCTCTAATGTGTTAATGTAGTGGATTTACTGTTAAATATTGTGTTATCTCTTCTATTTGTGCTAACTTTGGCTTAGCAGTATATTAAGTATTGTTAACTTTGATTTGCTAATATTTGTTTAGGATTCTTACACCTATATTCTTGAGTGAAATTGGTTTGTGCTTTTCCCTTCTATACTGTCAGATTTTGGTACTAAGGCAAAAACGTGTAAATTAGTTGGGAAGTATTCCTTACTATTATCTTCCTTGGAACAAAATTGTGAACGGTTGAACTTTTTTCTTCCTTGAAAGTTTTGGTGGAATGCACTAGTGAAACCAACTCAGCTTTCATTATCTTTTTAGAAAGAATATAAAGTCTTCATTGTTATTCATTAGTGGATATATAATTTTTCAGATTTTTTTTGTTATCCATTTATTTATTTATTTATTTAATATCTTTATTGGAGTATAATTTCTTTACAATGGTGTGTTAGTTTCAGCTTCATAACAAAGTGAATCATATCTCTTCCCGCTTGCATCTCCCTCCCTCCCACCCTCCCTATCCCACCCCTCCAGGCGGTCACAAAGCACCGAGCTGATCTCCCTGTGCTATGCGGCTGCTTCCCACTAGCTATCTACCTTACGTTTGGTAGTGTATACATGTCCATGCCTCTCTCTAGCTTTGTCACAGTTTACCCTTCCCCCTCCCCATATCCTCAAGTCCATTCTCCAGTAAGTCTGTGTCTTTATTCCTGTTTTACCCCTAGGTTCTTCATGACATTTCTTTTTCTTAAATTCCATATATATGTGTTAGCATACGGTATTTGTCTCTCTCTTTCTGACTTACTTCACTCTATATGACAGATTCTAGGTCTATCCACCTCACTACAAATAGCTCAATTTCGTTTCCTTTTATGGCTGAGTAATATTCCATTGTATATATGTGCCACATCTTCTTTATCCATTCATCCGATGATGGACACTTAGGTTGTTTCCATCTCCGGGCTATTGTAAACAGAGCTGCAATGAACATTTTGGTACATGATTCTTTTTGAATTATGGTTTTCTCAGGGTATATGCCCAGTAGTGGGATTGCTGGGTCATATGGTAGTTCTATTTGTAGTTTTTTAAGGAACCTCGATACTGTTCTCCACAGTGGCTGTATCAATTTACATTTCCACCAACAGTGTAAGAGGGTTCCCTTTTCTACACACCCTCTCCAGCATTTATTGTTTCTAGATTTTTTGATGATGGCCATTCTGGCTGGTGTGAGATGATATCTCATTGTAGTTTTGATTTGCATTTCTCTAATGATTAGTGATGTTGAGCATTCTTTAATGTGTTTGTTGGCAGTCTGGATATCTTCTTTGGACAAATGTCTATTTAGGTCTTCTGCCCATTTTTGGATTGGGTTGTTTGTTTTTTTGTTATTAAGCTGCATGAGCTGCTTGTAAATTTTGGAGATTAATCCTTTGTCAGTTGCTTCATTTGCAAATATTTTCCCCCATTCTGAGGGTTGTGTTTTGGACTTGTTTATGGTTTCCTTTGCTGTGCAAAAGCTTTTAAGTTTCATTAGGTCCCATTTGTTTATTTTTGTTTTTATTTCCATTTCTCTAGGAGGTGGGTCAAAAAGGACCTTGCTGTGATTTATGTCATAGTGTCCTGCCTATGTTTTCCTCTAAGAGTTTGATAGTTTCTGGCCTTACATTTAGGTCTTTAATCAATTTTGAGCTTATTTTTGTGTATGGTGTTAGGGAGTGATCTAATCTCATACTTTTATATGTAGCTGTCCAGTTTTCCCAGCACCACTTATTGAAGAGGCTGTCCTTTCTCAACTGTATATTCCTGCCTCCTTTATCAAAGCTAAGGTGACCATATGTGTGTGGGTTTATCTCTGGGCTTTCTATCCTGTTCCATTGATCTATATTTCTGTTTTTGTGCCAGTACCATACTGTCTTGATGACTGTAGCTTTGTAGTATAGTCTGAAGTCAGGAAGCCTGATTCCTCCAGCTCCGTTTTTTGTTCTCAAGATTGCTTTAGCTATTCAGGGTCTTTTGTGTTTCCATACAGATTGTGACATTTTTTGTTCTAGTTCTGTGAAAAATGCCAGTGGTAGTTTGACAGGGATTGCATTGAATCTGTAGATTGCTTTGGGTAGTAGAGTCATTTTCACAATGTTGATTCTTCCAATCCAAGAACATGGTATATCTCTCCATCTATTTGTATCATCTTTAATTTCTTTCATCAGTGTCTTATAATTTTCTGCATACAGGTGTTTTTTCTCCTTAGGTAGGTTTATTCCTAGATATTTTATTCTTTTTGTTGCAATGGTAAATGGGAGTGTTCTCTTGATTTCACTTTCAGATTTATCATCATTAGTGTACAGGAATGCCAGAGATTTCTGTGCATTAATTTTGTACCCTGCTACTTTACCAAATTCATTGATTAGCTCTAGTAGTTTTCTGGTAGCATCTTTAGGATTCTCTATGTATAGTATCATGTCATCTGCAAATAGTGACAGCTTTACTTCTTCTTTTCTGATTTGGATTCCTTTTATTTCCTTTTCTTCTCTGATTGCTGTGGCTAAAACTTCCAAAACTATGTTAAATAAGAGTGGTGAGAGTGGGCAACCTTGTCTTGTTCCTGATCTTAGTGGAAATGCTTTCAGTTTTTCACCATTGAGGACAATGTTGGCTGTGGGTTTGTCATATATGACCTTTGTTACGTTGAGGTACGTTCCCTCTATGCCTACTTTGTGCAGGGTTTTTATCATAAATGGGTGTTGAATTTTGTCAAAAGCTTTCTCTGCATCTATTGAGATGATCATATGGTTTTTCTCCTTCAGTTTGTTAATATGGTTTATCACGTTGATTGATTTGCGTATATTGAAGAATCCTTGCATTCCTGGAATAAACCCCACTTGATCATGGTGTATGATCCTTTTAATGTGCTGTTGGATTCTGTCTGCTAGTATTTTGTTGAGGATTTTTGCATCTATGTTCATCAGTGATATTGGCCTGTAGTTTTCTTTCTTTGTGACATCCTTGTCTGGTTTTGGTATCAGGGTGATGGTGGCCTCGTAGAATGAGTTTGGGAGTGTTCCTCCCTCTGCTATATTTTGGAAGAGTTTGAGAAGGATAGGTGTTAGCTCTTCTCTAAATGTTTGATAGAATTCGCCTGTGAAGCCACCTGGTCCTGGGCTTTTGTTTGTTGGAAGATTTTTAATCACAGTTTCAATTTCAGTGCTTGTGATTGGTCTGTTCATATTTTCAATTTCTTCCTGATTCAGTCTTGGCAGGTTGTGCATTTCTAAGAATTTGTCCATTTCTTCCAGGTTGTCCATTTTATTGGCATAGAGTTGCTTGTAGTAATCTCTCATGATCTTTTGTATTTCTGCAGTGTCAGTTGTTACTTCTCCTTTTTCATTTCTAATTCTATTGATTTCAGTCTTCTCCCTTTTATTCTTGATGAGTCTGGCTAATGGTTTATCAATTTTGTTTATCTTCTCAAAGAACCAACTTTTAGTTTTATTGATCTTTGCTATCGTTTCCTTCATTTCTTTTTCATTTATTTCTGATCTGATTTTTATGATTTCTTTCCTTCTGCTAACTTTGGGGTTTTTTTGTTCTTCTTTCTCTAATTGCTTTAGGTGCAACGTTAGGTTGTTTATTCGAGATGTTTCCTGTTTCTTAAGGGTAGGATTGTATTGTTATAAACTTCTCTCTTAGAACTGCTTTTGCTGCATCCCATAGATTTTGAGTCGTCGTGTCTCCATTGTAATTTGTTTCTAGGTATTTTTTGATTTCCTTTTTGATTTCTTCAGTGATCTCTTGGTTATTAAGTAGTGTATTGTTTAGCCTCCATGTGTTTGTATTTTTTACAGATATTTTCCTGTAATTGATATCTAGTCTCATAGCGTTATGGTCGGAAAAGTTACTTGATACAATTTCAATTTTCTTAAATTTACCAAGGCTTGATTTGTGACCCAAGATATGATCTATCCTGGAGAATGTTCCATGAGCACTAGAGAAAAATGTGTATTCTGTTGTTTTTGGATGGAATGTCCTATAAATATCAATTAAGTCCATCTTGTTTAATGTATCATTTAAAGCTTGTGTTTCCTTATTTATTTTTATTTTGGATGATCTGTCCATTGGTGAAAGTGGGGTGTTAAAATCCCCTACTATGAATGTGTTACTGTCAATTTCCCCTTTTATGGCTGTTAGTATTTGCCTTATGTATTGAGGTGCTCCTATGTTGGGTGCATAAATATTTACAATTGTTATATCTTCTTCTTGGATCGATCCCTTGATCATTATGTAGTGTCCTTGTCTCTTCCAATAGCCTTTATTTTAAAGTCTATTTTGTCTGATATGAGAATTGGTACTCCAGCTTTCTTTTGGTTTCCATTTGCATGAAATATCTTTTTCCATCCCCTCACTTTCAGTCTGTATGTGTCTCTAGGTCTGAAGTGGGTCTCTTGTAGACAGCAAATATATGCATCTTGTTTTTGTATCCATTCAGCCAATCTGTGTCTTTTGGTGGGAGCATTTAGTCCATTTACATTTAAGGTAATTTTCGATATGTATGTTCCTATTCCCATTTTCTTAATTGTTTTGGGTTCGTTATTGTAGGTCTTTTCCTTCTCTTGTGTTTCTTGCCTAGAGAAGTTCCTTTAGCAGTTGTTGTAGAGCTGGTTTGGTGGTGCTGAACTCTCTCAGCTTTTGCTTGTCTGTAAAGGTTTTAATTTCTCCATCAAATCTGAATGAGATCCTTGCTGGGTAGAGTAATCTTGGTTGCAGGTTTTTCTCCTTCATCACTTTCAATATGTCCTGCCACTCCCTCTGGCTTGCAGAGTTTCTGCTGAAAGATCAGCTGTTAACCTTATGGGGATTCCCTTGTGTGTTATTTGTTGTTTTTCCCTTGCTGCTTTTAATATGTTTTCTTTGTATTTAATTTTTGATAGTTTGATTAATATGTGTCTTGGCGTATTTCTCCTTGGATTTATCCTGTATGGGACTCTCTGTGCTTTCTGGACTTGATTAACTATTTCCTTTCCCATATTAGGGAAGTTTTCAACTATAATCTCTTCAAATATTTTCTCAGTCCCTTTCTTTTTCTCTTCTTCTTCTCGAATCCCTATAATTCGAATGTTGGTGCGTGTAATGTTGTCCCAGAGGTCTCTGAGAATGTCCTCAGTTCTTTTCATTCTTTTTTCTTTATTCTGCTCTGCAGTAGTTATTTCCACTATTTTATCTTCCAAGTCACTTATCCGTTCTTCTGCCTCAGTTATTCTGCTATTGATCCCATCTAGAGTATTTTTAATTTATTTTATTGTGTTGTTCATCATTGCTTGTTTCATCTTTAGTTCTTCTAGGTCCTTGTGAAACGTTTCTTGCATTTTCTCTATTCTATTTCCAAGATTTTGGATCATCTTTATTATCATTATTCTGAATTGTTTTTCAGGTAGACTGCCTATTTCCTCTTCATTTGTTAGGTCTGGTGGGTTTTTGCCTTGCTCCTTCATCTGCTGTGTGATTTTATGTCTTCTCATTTTGCTTATCTTACTGTGTTTGGGGTCTCCTTTTTGCAGGCTGCAGGTTCGTAGTTCCTGTTGTTTTTGGTGTCTGTCCCCAGTGGGTAAGGTTGGGTCAGTGGGTTGTGTAGGCTTCCTGGTGGAGGGTACTAGTGCCTGTGTTCTGGTGGATGAGGCTGGATCTTGTCTTTCTGATGGGAAGGTCCACATCTGGTGGTGTGTTTTGGGGTGTCTGTCGATTTATTATGATTTGGGGCAGCCTCTCTGCTAATGGGTGGGGTTGT
The DNA here is from genome assembly GCF_951394435.1 of Stenella coeruleoalba. Classification (NCBI taxonomy): domain Eukaryota; kingdom Metazoa; phylum Chordata; class Mammalia; order Artiodactyla; family Delphinidae; genus Stenella; species Stenella coeruleoalba. The sequence continues at coordinate 149,123,658 of NC_137169.1, read as the reverse complement.
GTTCCTGTCTTGCTAGTTGTTTGGCATAGGATGTCCAGCACTGTAGCTTGCTGGTCGTTGAGTGAAGCTGGGTGCTGCTGTTGAGATGGAGATCTCTGGGAGATTTTCGCTGTTTGATATTATGTGCAGCTGGGAGGTCTCTTGTGGACCAGTGTCCTGAAGTTGGCTCTCCTACCTCAGAGGCAGAGCCCTGACTCCTGGCTGGAGCACCAAGAGCCTTTCATCCACACGTCTCTGAAGAAAAGAGAGAAAAAGTAGAAAGAAAGAATTAGTAGAAGTAGAGAGAAAGAAAGAAAGGAGGGAGGGAGAGAGGGAGCAAGGAAGGAAGGAGGTAAGGAAGGAAAAAAAGAAAGAAAGATGATACAGTAAAATAAAATAAAGATAAAATATAATAAAGTTATTACAGTAAAAAAATAATTATTAAGAGAAGAAAAAACCCAAAAAACAAAAAAAAGGATGGATAGGACCCTGGAACAAATGGTGAAAGCAAAGCTATACATACAAAGTCTCACACAGAAGCATACACATACACACTCAGAAAAAGGGGAAAAGAGGAAAAAGTCATAAATCTTGCTCTCAAAGTCCACCTCCTCAATTTGGGATGATTCGTTGTCTAAAGGAGGGAGAAAAAACGAAGATAAAGTAAAATAAAATAAAGTTATTAAAATAAAAAGTAATTTTTAAGAGAAAAAAACAAAAACGGATGGATAGAACCCTCAGACAAATGGTGGAAGCCAAGTTACACAGACAAAATCTCACACAGAAGCATACACATACACACAAAAAAAGGAAAAGGGGAAAAAATAATAAATCTTGCTCTCAAAGTCCACCTCCTTAATTTGGGATGATTCATTGTCTATTCATGTATTCCACAGATGCAGGTACATCAAGTTGATTGTGGAGCTTTAATCCGCTGCTTCTGCGGCTGCTGGGAGAGATTTCCCTTTCTCTTCTTAGTGTCACAGCTCCCAGGGGCTCAGCTTTGGATTTGGCCCCGCCTGTGCGCGTAGGTCGCTGGAGGGCATCTGTTCTTTGCTCAGGACGGGGTTAAAAGAGCCACTGATTCGGAGGCTCTGGCTCACTCAGGCCTGGGGTAGGGAGGGTCACGGAGTGCCAGGCAAGCCTGCGGCGGCAGAGGCCGGCGTGACGTTGCACCAGCCTGAGGCGCACCGTGCGTTCTCCCGGGGGAGTTGTCCCTGGATCCCGGGACCCTGGCAGTGGCGGGCGGCACAGGCTCCCCGGAAGGGGGGTGTGGATAGTGACCTGTGCTCACACACAGGCTTCTTGGTGGCGGCAGCAGCAGCCTTAGCGTCTCATGTCTGTCTCTGGGGTCCGCGCTTTTAGCCGCGGCTCGCGCCCGTCTCTGGAGCTCCTTTAAGCAGCGTTCTTAATCCCCTCTCCTCGCGCACCAGGAAACAAAGAGGTAAGAAAAAGTCTCTTGCCTCTTCGGCAGGTCCAGAATTTTCCCTGGACTCCCTCCCGGCCAGCCATGGCGCACTAACCCCCTGCAGGCTGTGTTCACGCAGCCAACCCGAGTCCTCTCCTTGCGCGCCGACCGAAGCCGGAGCCTTAGCTCCTGACCCCGCCCACTCCGGCGGGGGAGCAAACAAGCCTCTCGGGCTGGTGAGTGCCGGTCGGCCCTGATCTTCTGTGCGGGAATCTCGTCGCTTTGCCCTCCGCACCCCTGTTGCTGTGCTCTCCTCCGCGGCTCCAAACCTTCCCCCCTCCGCCACCCGCAGTCTCCGCCCGCGAAGGCGCTTCTAGTGTGTGGAAACCTTTCCTCCTTCACAGCTCCCTCCCACTGGTGCCGGTCCCGTCCCTATCCTTTCGTCTCTGTTTATTCTTTTTTCTTTTGCCCTACCCAGGTACGTGGGGGGTTTCTTGCCTTTTGGGAGGTCTGAGGTCTTCTGCCACCGTTCAGTAGGTGTTCTGTAGGAGTTGTTCCACATGTATATGTATTTCTGGTGTATCTGTGGGGAGGAAGGTGATCTCCACGTCTTACTCTTCCGCCATCTTCCCGCAAGTCAATTTTTTAGATTTTTAAACATTTTTTTGAGTCAGCTTTGGTAAGTTGTATTTTCTAGGACTTTGTTCATTTTCATATCTTTTCAAGAATTTTGGTATACAGTTGTTAAAAATTCTCTTATTTAATGCTGAGGCATCTGGATTGCTGTTCCCTTTCCATTTCGAATACTACATATTTGTAGCTCCTCTTTTTTCTTCATTAATTTTGCCAGAGGTTTGTCAGTTTATTAGTGTTTTCAAAAAATAGACTTTTTATTGTTATTGATCCACTCTATTTTGTGCTTACTTTGTGTTTTCTCAAATTCTGCTCTGATCTTTATCATTTCCTTCCTTCTACTTTTGTTCGGTATATTTTCTGAGCTTTTTCTAAGCTCTTGAGACAGGTTCTTAGCTCATTTATTATTGGCCTAATTTTCTCTTTGAACAATACAAGGACCTTAGAACATTTCTAACATATATATTTATGACTGTCTATATCTGATTAACTATGACTGATCATACAAGTTTTTGTTATTCAGTTAGAATATGTTTGTATTTCGATTGTAATTTTTTCTTTGATCTTTGAGTTATACCATTATCATTGTTGATATGTCTATTTCCATTAATAATTCTGTTCATTTCTACTTTATATATACTAATGCTATATTATTATGTGTCTACAAATTTTAGAATTGTTGTATCTTCCTGGTAGATAGACTATTTTACCTTGATTACTGTCTCTGTGTTTAATAATACCTTTTGCCTTAAAGTCTATTATATTTATTAATTATTAATAGCCACACCAGATTTCTTTCGGTTAGTATGTGCATAACATACCTTTTTCTTTTACCTTAAAATTCTGTACCCCTATGTTTAGATGTCTCTCTTTAAGAGCATATAGTTGGACTTTTGAAATCCAATCTGATATTATTTTAGTGGAAACATTTACTATGTATTTACTCTGTTTACTAAATTACATTTAGTGTAAATACTGATATATTTAGATTTAAATCTAATATCTTATTTTGTGCTTAAAATTTCCCTCTTATTTTAAAATTTCTGCCTCCCTGCTTCCCCCTCCCCTACTCTTTTGATAAGAGATGTCTGAGTCTTTTTAAAAATAATTCCCTTTTCTCTTCTAAGAGTTTGTAAGTTATACACTCTGACTGTCCTGTTGGTGGCTACCCTAGAAATTAAAACATGCATAATTAATTTATCAAGGTATAAAGTTAATCAAAATCTTTTCCCTAGTATGGTTTGGACCGTACAAAGACCTTAGAACATTTCAACATTATTTACTCCCTCCTTGTATACTTTTATTGTTATCTAGTGTTTATGTCTCATTTTGTAACCCTAGTAGACATTATTATTACTCTTTTGTAAAAATACAAACTTCATTTGTATTTGTCCAAATAGTAGCCATTTTCCTACTTTTTCATTTCTTTTTGCAACTCTGACCTTCCATCTGTGATTACTTTCCTTCCGCATCATGCACATCTTTTAGGATTTTTTTTCCAGTAAGGGACTTTTAATAAGCTCTCTTGGATTTTGGTTTTAAATGTCTTCATTTCACCTTAGTATTGAAAGATACCTTTGCAGGGTTTAATATTCTAGGGTGACCATTATTTTCTTTCATCAATTTCATTGATCAGTTTCATCAATGGAAAACAGCATTCCATTCTTTCTGACTTCTAGTGGTGCTGATGAGAAATCACCTGTGACTCTAACTGGCATTTTTTTGAAGGTAATCTGCCTTTTTACTTTGGTTGCTTTGAAGATTTTCTCTTTTTTCATTTTTCTTAAATTCACAATGATGTACCTGTTGTGAATTTCTTGTTATTTATCATGCTTGAAATTCATTGGATCTTTGAATCTGTGGATTAATGCTTTTATCAGTTTTGGAAAATTTTCAACCGTTATGTGCTGCATATTCTTACTCCTCTATCCTTATGGATCTTATTAGATCGAGTGTATGGTAGACCTGATTACTATTTCCTCCTCACCTTTTCACTTATTTACTATATTTTCCATGTTTTTCTCTCACTGTGCTGCATTATGAATAATTTCTTCAGACCTATCTGCCAGTCCACGAATTTTTTCTTCTACTCTGACCAAATGGCTACCAAGGGTATCCACTGCAGTTTTCATTTCAGTTATTGTATTTTTTATCTCTAGAATCTGTATGATTCTTTTCCAGATATACTGTTTCACTTCTTATTATTCCTTATTCTCTGTAGTTTAAAAATCTATCACTTTAATTTAAGTAGTGAATGTAATTGTTTTCAAATACGCCTGTGATATTCCTGTATTTGGGATGTGAGCCTGTTGCTGCTGTTTGTTGTTTTCCTGTACATACTCGTGTCACCTTTGTTCTTGAGTTCCTGACTACCATTGACTGGTCAGTCACTGACCTTGAAAAATAACTTGAGGGCTTTCCCAGAGGCCAAGGATGAATGTACCCTTCTCCAGTGAGGTTTTTCATTCGTTTCTGCCAGAGATTAGGGGACATTATCAGCTGAGAATCATCCCAAGTCAGTTCACAACCTGAGGCTCTTTGGTCAGCCCAGACTTTGCCTGCTTGGATAGTAAATTCACATAAGGACTAATCTTTAGGCACTAGAGTTACAGAGTCTTCTTTTTGCCTCCCCTTTCCTTTCATTTTAAATTTATTATTCTTTTCAACATGAAGACATTCCTGAGCCTATCTCCCCTTACAATAAGTATTTAGCCTTTTGGGGTCCCAGTTCAGTATAAACAGAATCTCTCTTAAGTCTTACCACTTTAGGGATTTCATGAGACTTAACTTCTGTCCCCTTTTCCCCATACAGCCTCTGAAATCCGAGTATGCGGCACTGACAAATGCCTTTCATGGGCAAGCAGCTTTGGTTCTGATATCTAATAGTTCACTAACCTCTCTGTTAACAGGCTTTCATCCAAAAATTAGCCTCGAGGTTCCTCAGTGTTTCTTAATCTCTTCAGTGTTTTGAACGTTATTCTTGTGTTTTCCCCCTGGCATTTTTCATTGTTCTTGTTGAGAGAGTTGTGACACAAAACTCAGCATTCCATAATCAGAAGCCATAAAGTGTCCAATCAGTTTTTATGGAATCTTATTCTAAATTATGAATGGATAGCCAGTGGTCACCAGATATTTGAGAAAGAAATATTATATGAATGATAGAGAATAAAACAAACAAAAAGAAAAGGTAATTTGGTAGAAACAAATTATACAGAGAAAAATAAATTAACCTTCTCCCCACTATCATTATCTTTTTATCCTTAGAGAGATAAGATACTGAATCTGTAAAACAAGAACAAGATGCTATTTTAAAAGAACACTGGAGAGTAAAACAAGAGCTCTTGAAAGTTAAAAAAATAATGCTAGCAGAAGTGAAAAAATTCCTATAAAAATTTGAGACTTAAAATGGAGAGAATCTTGCATAAAGTAAAACAAAATAGAAAAGTTAGAAAATAGGAAAGAGAGAGAGAGAAGATAAGAAAATTAGAGTATTAAAATCATTCAGTAGCTTCCTAAGAAAGTATTCATAGGAAATATAATTTGGGAGACTTACAGTCCTTATTCTACATTTACTTTTTTAAAAAAAATTATTTATTTAATTTATTTATTTTTGGCTGCGTTGGGTCTTTGTTGCCGTGCATGGGCTTTCTTTAGTTGTGGCGAGCGGGGGCTACTCTTCGTTGCAGTGCGTGGGCTTCTCATTGTGGTGACTTCTCTTATTGCAGAGCAGGGCTCTAGGCACGCGGGCTTCAGTAGTCATGGCACACGGGCTCAGTAGTCGTGGCTCGCAGGTTCTAGAGCGCAGGCTCAGTAGTTGTGGTGCATGGGCTTAGTTGCTCTGCAGCATGTGGGATCCTCCCAGACCAGGGCTCGAACCCGTGTCCCCTGCATTGGCAGGTGGATTCTTAACCACTGTGCCACCAGGGAAGCCCTGCATTTACTTCTAATATACTAGGTTGGCATTTATCTTTCAAATCTGGGGTTGTAAATAATTTTCTGTCACAGTTACAGTTAATAATGCATTTGCAGATTTTTGCTTCCTACTCCTGTGACTTTTGGATCTGCTGGCTTAAATGTCTTTCTAAGGGAGGAATGATTCCTCAGGGAATGCAAAAGTGGCTCCATTATTATGGGAGCTGAGACTGCCATGTGTTCATTTGGGGCTCTTCATGCCTCTGAGTCAACAGGGGAAGAGCAGATTACTGATCTGGTTGAACTGACTGATCTCAGTATCAAATTGCTGCTATACAATGGGGTGAAGGAGGACCATGTCTGACCCCAGGGGATTCTCTGAAGTGCATCTTAGCAGTTGTATAACTAGTTTAATGAAGATTGACGCAACCCACAAAGGCAAAACCACTAAGGACCCGGACAGTTCAGGAATGAAAATCTGAATCATTTCACCAGGTCAGCACCTTGACAAGGCAAGGTGCTGACTGAAGACAAGAAGATCATAGAATGGGTAGTAGAAGAATGAATTTTAAAATATCACCTCAACTCATGAAGTTTTAAGAGTCAAGAACCTATGCGAGGAAGGTTGGTAGTGCTTACTTTTATAACTGGAAGCTGGATTGTCATGGAATAGAGTTCTTAAGGAAGGTTTTTGAAAATCCTATGCAAAGGAACTCAGGGCAAAAAATTAAAGCAAAGTCAAAAAGCAAATGTCAAGCTGAGAGATTAAATATTATAAAGGGAAAATCTCCCTAATATATAAAGATCAAGAGGAAAAAAACCTTTAAAAATCTGGTAGAAAAATGGACAAAAGACATGTAAGGATAGTTCACAAAAGATAGGCAAAAGGCCTTTAAATATTTGAAGACATCCAACATCACTAATAAGAAAAATGCATTGAGATAGATACCACTTCTCACCTATCACCTTAGAAGAATCCACTCTGTTGGCAAGGCTGAGGGGAAACAGGCATTATTATATAACCCCTCTCAAGGTAAATTTGACAGTACCTAATAAAATTACATATACATTTACCCTTTGACTCAGCAATTCCACTTTTAGGAAATTATCCTGAAGGTACACCTCTAGCAATATGAAAAAACATACGTACAAGGTTTTCCATTATGGCATTATTTGTAATAGCAAAATATAATCTATATTAATATATATTATATTGATATTTATATACCAGCATAAGTTAATAATGGGGCAAACCCTAAAGTTGAATAAAAAAAGAAACAAACCTAATTGGATATCAAATTACATAATCACAGAGGAAAATTTAATTCAAATAATTTTTAAACAACCTTTTTTTGCCTAAGAACAAAAAGCACTAGAAAAGAATCTTAAATTTCACTTAGTAGGTTTGCTGTTAGTAATGGTTGTAGTCATAATTTCAGAACTATTTTGTGTGTATGAGAGAAGTACAAAGATGGAAGGAGAAGGAGGAAGAATACCCAGGATGCTGGATTTTAATTGGTGGTATCAGTGTGAGCTCACAATTTTAAAGAGGCCTAGAAAGCAGTGACTCCCTAGGAGCAATAAGCAAACACAGTGCCTGGATCAGGGCTTCTAAATACCATTCCTCAGTAAAAGAAACCAGAGCTCCTTAGAGAATGGTTAGTTCCAGGTCTAGAGTGCAAAAGTGTAAGGTGAGCCTGGAATATCTTGCTGCACACCAAAGCAAAAAAGTGTTTCCCAAATCACAGCATCACAGGACACAGGATCCAGCTTGAAGACGATCCCAGTAGCCAAGGCTGATACAACTTGAGCATCAAAGAAGATGTGGCACATATATACAATGGAATATTACTCAGCCATAAAAAGAAACGAAACTTAGATATTTGTAGTGAGCTGGGTGGACCTAGAGTCTGTCATACAGAGTGAAGTAAGTCAGAAAGAGAAAAACAAATACCGTATGCTAACACATATATATGGAATCTAAGGGGAAAAAAAAAAAGGTCATGAAGAACCTAGGGGTAAGATGGGAATAAATACACAGACCTACTAGAGAATGGACTTGAGGATATGGGGAGGGGGAAGGGTAAGCTGGGACAAAGTGAGAGAGAGGCATGGACATATATACACTACCAAACGTAAAATAGCTAGTGGGAAGCAGCCGCATGGCACAGGGAGATCAGCTCGGTGCTTTGTGACCACCTAGAGGGGTGGGACAGGGAGTGTGGGAGGGAGGGAGACGCAAGAGGGAAGAGATAGGAGAGCACATGTATAAGTATAACTGATTCACTTTGTTATAAAGCAAAACTAACACACCATTGTAAAGCAATTATACTCCAATAGAGATGTTAAAAAAAAAAGAATTCTGGTTATAGACTATAACATATCTGAATGTTTTTTTAAAAAGAAAAAGGAAGAGGCTTGGGCTAGACCTTTGAGAATGAATTCAATTTAAATAGATGGAGAAGAAAGGTGGTTCAGTCAGTATGAACAAAAGAAGGAAGTGATGAAGAAGACGGCATAATTCAGGAGCTCGGAGTGGGGGGGGGCACTTGGTCCAGCTAGGTTGTCAGGGACACATAGGGATCAGTAAGTGTAAGATTTGGTAGTTTAGACCATCACTGCCAATCTGAAGATTAGACTTCGAGTGCGGTGGCAATGGGGAGCCACTGTAAGTTTCTGAGCAGAGGAGTTATATGAGGAAATGACGGAATAGGTGTTTTGGGGAGATGACTGGCAGCTAGATGGAGGCAGGGAACAGAGGGATGGCAAGCAAGGAGGTCAGCGAGGAAGTCTTTGCAAGAGGTGCTGGGGGCCTGCAAAGAGCCTGGAAATGGATAAGGATAAAAATGGCTGAAATTTAAAAAAGCATTTCAGAGGATGAATAGACAGAACTTATTCCTCTGATAAGGGACAAGGGAAGAGTCAGTGGCTCTGAGTTTCCGTACTGAAGGGTAGAAGGACGATGATGGAGCTGAGCTAAATATGAAGAGCAGAGAATTGAGTTTTGATATATTTTGAACTGGTTTTGAATATAGTGACTGTGAACCAATCGCATTTTGATGTTTACAAACCTCAAACAGGTCGCGTGTCCCACGTTGGGGGTGGTATTGCTGGGCTTTCTCAGTCAGCTTGATCTCTTACAGAGCTCAGGTGAAAGCAGGGCTCTGGTGTTTTCCTGAAGCTGCTGCCAGTGGTAGGATTTTGTACTGCTTCACAGACAATGCTCAGAACCATGTCCCTGTGGAATCCCAGTGGGCTACTCTGAGTGAGTATAACATCACCTCCTGGTTGGGCCAGAAAAGAATTTTCAAGGCATAACTCGAGGCGGGGGGCTCCCCCGTATGAAATTGTTCTTTCATCCCTGCAGTGAAGCTTGAATGAGGGGACTCTGCTTTGTGGCTGTCTGGCTTCATCAGAGGATGGCTGCCGTCTTCACCCACCCGGCGCTCTTGCTTGGCTAGAGGAAGCCTGTCCTGAGCTCTCATAGTGAACAGGCTTCCCAGGCAGCCTTCCTCCCCTGCACTCTTGGCATTCACATGGCATGGCCATAAATTATGCCCAGCGTGTTCATTTTCAGTTTAAATGTGTTCTCATCCCAGAGGAGCAACTAATGGCGTCAGGTTACTGATGTGAAAAAAGCCTGCCGCTGCAGTGACTATGGATTAATGAAATAGCAGTCACGGAGGCTGGGGCAGCAATAAATTGTCAGCCACCGGTGACATGGATTTTAAATTATATTCTCCATCTCCTTTCCCCTTCTCCAAAATTATTTAGCTGTAGAGTTGTTTGTTAAATGTTTACCATGGCTTAAATGTTTGCTTTCTATTAGAAGTTGGTGCAGGCTGGGCCCCTTCCTTTAAAGGGGCTTTTCTCAGAAAACTGGAGGTGGGCTGAGAGGGATTTAAAAGCCTATCATGCTTTCTCTAGGAGGCGTGAAGGCAAATCTCTTAATCCAGGATCATCACTGACTGATAACTTTCATTCAGAAAACTGGCAAACGTGGGGCTCTATCGGTGAACTCTGCTCATTTGGCACGTCAGTTACTACCTCTACCTTCTGTTATGGCCTTTTTCTTTTCCTAATGAGTTAAAAATTAGGAACCAAGACAATTCACAGTGTTTTTGAAAGGGAGCAAGTCTATTTTTCATTAGATGAAGGACCCCAGGGAATCCGTTGATGGGCCGTAGGGAGTTCAAGAATCCCTGATCCTACAAGCAAATGTGAACAAGCAACTTGCTCATATGTATATGTTTTTCTAGATAGAAGGTCTGTGGGTTTCATCAAATTCATTAAATGTTCCGTAACACCAAGATAGCTTAAGGGCTGCCATGGGGGACTGCATAAATGTCTACAACGTCTTTCTCTCCCAAGATCTATGTCCTTGTAATAGACTTTGTGGCTCCTCTGACTGAGAGAAGTCTATCCGCCCTTGATTCTGGGCTGGCACTGTGATTGGCTTTGGCCCACGGGAGATTAGTAAATGTGATCCAAGCAGATTGGAAAAGTGTTTGCACTTTGGGGCTTGCCTACTTACTGTTCCTGGAAGCCTGCTGCAATGTCAACAAGGCTGGGCTAGCCCAATGAGCTACATGGCCCCAGTCACCCTTGTTTCCCCAGCAGACTCACCAGCAACTGCAGACAGTGAGTGTGCCCAGCTGAGACCAGCCAAGCCAACCAAGGTCTGTGGATTTCATTAAAATCACTAAATGTTCCATAATGCCAAAAGAGTGCAAGGGCTGCTATGGTGGACTGCATACATGGCCACAACTTCTTCCTCTCCACACATCCATGCTCTTGCAGCGGGACTTTGTAAGGGCAGGGGTATGTGGAGCCTGGGCCAAACAAGAAGCAACTGTCCAGCCAAATTGCTGACATACAGAATAGTGAACAAAATAAGTGTTATTTGGGGATAGTTTATTATGCAGTAAAAGCTAACTGATATAAATACCGTATCACACAGTGTGCATTTTGAGGATGAGGGGCACACCTTATTCAGTCTTTATATCTCTTTTTCCTAAAAACTCAATAACCATTCAATATGTATTTGTTGAATTGGGTAGAACTGGTCTCTCAAAAAGACTTCTCAAGGTCACAATAAATCAGGAGAGATCCCAGAGCATCTAACGCCAGGCCTCAGTTTCCTTACTTATAAAATGGGCTTCAAAACACCTACCTTGTTGGGCTACTGTGGCTATTAGAGATACTGTGTGCTTTAGAGGTGCCTGATACTTGATGGACAGTAGCCCGAGCCAAGCACGCTGATGAAACGGCTGCAGAACTCATCAGCGTGCGCGAGATCAGGCACGTTTCAGTGATCACAGTGCCCACCAGGTGTTCACGTGGATTCCAGTTTCTAGGCGTCAGCTTTCTCTGCTGCAAAATGAGGTTGGTTCCTTCTGGCTCGACCAGACGTCCATGTGTCATTCTGACATGGCTGCCACCGCAGTGCGGCCACGTGGCCGGAGGACGTGCCACTCCTTCTGGGGTGGTGGGGGAAGCGCCTGAGTTGCTGCTCTGGATTCTGCCATCACTCCCTGTATCTCATTTTCTTGCTTGTAAAGTAAGGTGTGGGTGACAGGAAGCTCTCTGAGACTCCTGTCAGCTTCAGTAATACTCCTGGAGTCTTCTCTAAGCCTGAGGGACTAAACTGCTCACAGGATCACAGAGCCATGAAAGAAGTTATTATTTGCTAGAGGAAAAGAAAAGGTTTCTGTATTTGTCTAAAGCAGAAAGTGGAAAAGCAGGCCGTAGAATTGGGGAATAACAGTAAGAAAAAAGAAAAGAAAGCAAACCTGATTTGAGCTGGGATGCTAGAACCCTGCTTCCTGCAGGATAATGGAGCCCCATGCTATGTAGATCACAGGGTCGAACCTTAGACATAGAGATTTATAGAAGAAAATTCCCCTTCCAAAAGCATGACATACACAAAGGGTTATAAAATGCTCAGAATGAGTTACACAAAGAGCCATGAGACATATGAAAAACAGTTTTCTTTTTTTTTCATTAAGACCTCCTGTCCTTTTCGAATAAAACCTAACATGACATCTTTCTAGGATTTAGAGTAAAACTTCTTGTGTTGCAGATGTATTTGGAAGTGAATCATGGACATACATATCGTTTACCGCAAGCAGTGAAGACATCTGAAAATCTTGCTTCTTGCCAAAATGGACATTAAGATTTTGCTTGGAAGCAAATATGAAAACATTGATTTTTATCCAACTATCCCTCCGTTTATCTAAGGAGAAAGTTACAACTTATTCTGTTATGCTTTTAATAGGATTTTCTATCTTTAATGCTGAGATCTTAAACATTACCAGTGAGTAAGCAAAGAAAACAATTAGCAGATGGCATTTTCAACCAAATTTTTTATATTTATTATAATCGTGCTTCTCTACAACTAAAGATTCATGTGGTGTGCAAACCATATGTCTGACTTTATTTACCAAAGTAAGTACAGAACAGCATTTCCAATAGGGGAGGTTCACACAACAAACAAAATATAGAGTGTGTGACCTCAATAAGGCATTCAGTAAAGGTATAAGCTGTCTCTCCCTCTATGGGGGGGTTCCCTTAGGGTGCTCTGATGTTGGCATCACATTCTTCTAAGAGCAGAATCAAATCTTCAATCAGGCTGTGCTCCCTGCCATGTGTCACTCTCATAATATCAAAAGCCTAAAGGGAAGAGAAAGAAGACGGATTAGAACCCCAAATGAGGCAGGTCCCTGCCTGCTCCTCATCTTTTCCCATGACACCAGGAGCCCGAAGAAGCCCAGAGTCTGCAGTGTGAGCAGCACGGTGGTTCTCCACACTAGCAATGAAGTGACAAGGGTGATTCTGTAACGTGGTGCTTGGAAAGCAGACTTACTACTTGAGTCATGCTGGGCCTGCTGTGCAACAACAATCTTCAGGGATTATTAGAGCTTAGGTTTGGTGTAGGTAAAGAGGTTTGAGAAGCGTTACTAAAATGATTAATAGTAAAGATGACTACTATGCTGCTATCGCCTTAAAATATAATTTTCATTTTTGCATGCTGCATTTAATTCTCATCTATATGCACTGTGATACATATAATGTATACATACAATTTTTGTATTCTTTTCATGTCCTATGACATTAGAACACTGGCATTTTGACAGTCCCTGCCTTCACTCCCCATGTTCAGTCTTCACTAAATCTTGCCAATTCTACCTCCAAAATATCTCTGAAATCTGGATGGGTTTGTGACCACTTCAGTAATAGAGTGTGATGATGGAATTAATGCTACTGACTTCCAAAGCTAGGTCAGAAAGGCCATGCAACCTTTGCCTCGTTCACTAGTGTGTCTGCTCCTGGAACCATGAGCTTCCGCGCTGTGAGGAAGCCCAAGCCACTTGGGGAAGCCAAGTGGAGATGCTCTGGTTGAGAGTCCTAGCTGAGTCCATCTTTCAAGTCATCCTAGCCTAGACACCAGAAATGTGCATAAGGAAGTCTGCAGACGATTTCCGCCATCAGCCAGAAGGTAGCCAGATTCCAGTCTTCCCAGCTGACACTGTGGAAAAGAGGCGTTATGGAAAAGAGGCGAGCCATTCCTGTTGCGATCCGTTTGAATTCCTGACTCAGAGCATCGGTGAGCATAATAAAAGGGTGGTTATTTTACTCTGCTGAGTTCTGGGGATGGTTTGTTACTGAGCAATAAATTAGAGATAAACAGTACCATCCTGCACTGCCCAAACTGGGGGCTCCCCGACGGGGTGGGGGGGCACCAGACCCATTGTCTTCAATACGAACGTGCCTCGAGAGATAGGTAAAGAGACTTTGGGGGGTGCTAGGCGCCCAGAAAAGCACCTGCCTCTCAGTACCACGCTCTCAGCCTTGGCCGCACAGTAGCATCAACTGGGGGCTGTCAAAGGTACCAGCGCCCAAACCCCACACGTGGTCAACTGAAGCCTGTTCTCTGGGGGTGAGGCCTGGGCTCAGGAGATTCTAACGTGCCCTCGGGGTTGAGAACGACCGATACAGTGAGCTCTCACCAAATAATAACAACTGTTTATTATTCAGTGGTGACTTACAGCCAACATAATTACCCTTTTACTGGCTGTGTACAATTCTACTCTTAGAAATTTAGATCACTACCAAGTTTTTGTTATGATGTAGCTCTTCTAGCATAGGACTTTTTTGCCTTTGCTGAATATTTGCTTAAGATAAATCTCTGGAGGTGGATATTCTTGGGTATGGACCTCTTTAAAGCCACAGAGACTTTAGAGCTGCGGAGCACCCCTTCATTCTACTGGGTGTTCAGGGCTAGGAGTGCTTTTGGCCTGTGTTCCTGGCTTTTTGGCCTCTTTAAAAATGTTCCCGGGCTTCCCTGGTGGTGCAGTGGTTGGGAGTCTGCCTGCCGATGCACGGGACACGGGTTCGTGACCCGGTCCGGGAAGATCCCACATGCCGCGGAGCGGCTGGGCCCGTGAGCCATGGCCGCTGAGCCTGCGCGTCCCGAGCCTGTGCTCCGCAACAGGAGAGGCCACAACAGTGAGAGGCCCGCGTACCGCAAAAAAAAAAAAAAAAAAAAAAAAAGTTCCCTTTAGCTGGGATAAAGGAAAACAGTCAGACAGACGGGGTCTAGATTTAGCTACTGTGAGAGGAAAAAAAGGGAAAGGCCCGCCACCTCAGGCTCTGGTGTCCCAGCCTGGAAAAGAGCTCTGCCCGTGGCGTTGGCTGTAATCCTGCACTGGCAGGCCCATCACCTGTGACATGCCAGCTGGAAAACCAGAAGGGGGCTGTGATGAGTCAGGGCCGTGAGGATTTGGTTCTTAGTAACCTGAGTGGGTCTGCCCTGTGGGTGCAGAGCATCTGCAAGCAAATCCCGAGGTGCAGTGGGGCAGGGTGAGGGGTGTACGAGATCGAGGGGAGGAGTTGGGAGTAGCCTCCACCTTGGAGGCAGCCAAGCTCGGTGACATGCCTCTGGGCAGAAGATCAGCAACAAATGTTTGATGCCATTCAGGGAACAAATGTCTCCTGTCTCCCTCCCGCCCCACTCCCCAGGTCCTCTGTTGTTCTAGACATCTCAAGGTCCCAGGCAGGGGCCTGCATGAGAGCGCGATTGTAAAAAGAGACTGGAGAGATGCTTCGAGCCCTTCATGGGAAATTCTCTCACTCGAAAGCTGCTTAGATGTTCTCTTCCCTTCCACTTGACAGAGGACCAGCTGTACTTGTGATCTGACAAAGGAGGGTGAATGGGCCAGGAGCATCACCTGAAAAGCTCTTTGCAGAAAGAGAAATAACGCTCCTCCAAGCCCCATGGACAGGTCGGCTGGAGAAAGGCCTGCCTGACCTGTGAGGGCTCTCGCCCTCCCGGCCCCTCACAGCTCTCTGCTGGGTGAGGGCCTGGCCTCGTTTCTCAGGAGAACTCCCAGATCAGCTTCTCTGTGTCCTCCTGTTTTATTTCTCCAGGTTCCTCATCTGGAGAATGTTCTGTGCTTCTCAGGGACTTGACTCAGAGGCTACATGACAGTCATCTTCATACCACTCTGAAGGGTAAGGTCGATCTGCACGTTTTCAGACGTATTATAGCTCCAGCTTCCTTCCTCGCTGCCTTTCTTCCAGTCATACGTTTCACTTTCTCCTCCCTTCCAGCTTTAAGAATAAGGCCTATGGGGCTTCCCTGGTGGCGCAGGTGCTCCGCAACGGGAGCAGCCACAGCAGTGAGAGGCCCGCGTACCGCAAAAAAAAAAGAAAAAAAAAAAAAAAAAAAAGAATAAGGCCTACTCCTCAAGAGACAAAGTTAATTGTGGCTGATCTGGAGTCTTCCTGTTCATTCCTGCTCATCCCACAGCACAGCAGGTGCCTGAGCATCAGAGGAGGCTTCCGGCCCTGCAACCCTTCACGAACTGCAGAGCCACAGCCAGGAAGGGAAGCCACCTGGCCTTCCCCAGGCCTCACTTCCATACCTCCCAGCCTGCTTCCTTGCGAGAGGGCCATAAAGACCATCTGGCGCAATGTCCTCATGTTTGGCCTGAGAGGGAGCCCAGGGTGAACCCCGTGTTCATTCCATGACTGCACTGTGCAGCCTCCACCTGCAAACAGTCTTCAGTGACCAAGGAGAGGGCCTGGAGGGTCTCTGACGTGTGGCTTCTGAGACACCCTGAGGAGCCATGAAGGTCTTCCTAGTCAAGATGCTGCTGGTTGTGACCTACGTTCTCTTATCTGGTGGTGAATGCAGCACCGGTAGCAAAAGTGGGGCGGGGGCAACCCCTGGGTGTGTATGTGTAGGATTTGAGATACTAAGGTTAGAGGATCCTATCCACAGGGGTGGCTGGAAGCAGAGAGGAAATGGGCAGAGCTGGGTGCAGAGGACCACATCGAAGAGACTGGAAAAAATCCATACCATTTGTCTAGAAGGTAAAACCAAGTATAAATAGGGTTAACAAGTAAACACTGTAATTTTCTCTGAGTGATGGGTGGGGTAGAAGAGAAAAGGAGAGAAAAAAAGAAATAGGATTTAGTAATGTGCAAACTATGGTGATGACTGTGTTCTCTGTGTGTGTGTGCGTGTGTGTATGAGAGAGTAATATGGCAGGTTGAGTATACAGGACGGGAAGCCAAAACTCAGACTTGGTCCAGCAGGACGTCTGGTCCTTGTCTTGGTCATCACCTGGGCCTACAGGTGAGCTGGGGCAGCAGTTCTCAGCGATGTAGGAAGGGAGCCCAATGTAGCTGTCAGCACAGGCTGCCTCTGCATGGCGGCCACAGCCCCTCAGCCCAGCAAGAAGATGAGGAGGTCTTTTCTTCCCCCAAAAACAAAGTTATAGTAAATCTCTGACAAACCAGGACAATTGTTTCCTGTAGCTCTGTGTCTCCCTTCTCTCAGCCCCTCCCAACTGCCACACATGCACATGTCAGAGAGAACAATTTTGATTTAATTTCCTGCAGCAATATGTAAAACAGATTAAGGAAATATAAAATCAGAGCCAGCCTGTGCTGGGAAAAGCTTATCTCTTTCCATTAAATTTTATTTTTTTAATGGTAGCATTTAAAAAGAGCCTGCCTGTATTCTTCCACAGAGGACCTATTTGAAGCCTTCAAGGGGGTGTTGCTGCCCCCCGTGTACTGACTCTAAATGTCACATGAGAAATGGAAGCACAGATTGCCTGCCACATGACAGGCATGGCTCACTCAGGAGTAAAGATAGGTTCTTTGAAAGATCGGGTCCCCAGAACTGATTTCAATCTCATCACAGCTTTTTTTTTCTTTTAAGTAATTGTAGAATTGTGGGTCATACATTAAATAAAATGAATTAAATTATGATTTAAAGTTGCAAACAATATAGCTTTCTTATTTTTAATAAAAATATATTAAGCTTATCAAGGATCTCATATACTCTCTACAAAAAGCCTGAGGGAATTCAATAATGACTTCCCCAAGCAGGATTTAAATATGGATATAAATCAGAGGGAAAAGAAATGTATGCATGATAAAAACCTCTGGAATCAGATCACAGGAGGGGAAAATGCAGGCAAGTTTTCTTACTCTGCCCACCTCAGGATGAAAGCAGAGTAGAGGGGTGGGAGGTGGTAGGCGTGCGCTGGGGCATCCAAAGCAGGACACGTAAGAAGACAGACCTGCAACCCATCAAGCAGCTGCAGAGCCACGGCAGCCCTTCGCAAGGGGCAGCAGGAAATCCCAAAGCCTTGGATGACCTTCCTGAGCTCACAGCACCCCTGCTGACTCCACTGTGCTCTCCACCTTGTACAGAATCCACCGAGAGGACCTGTCCTCCTGGGAGGCAGGATTCCTTAAAGAAAAGATCTATCCATTCATACACTAAATATCGGCTAAGCAGCTGTCATGAATAAGACTTGGTCCTTGCCCTGGGAGGAGCTCTGGCACAGCCAGAAATCAGGGTTCTAGCAGGACAGTGTGTGATAAAGGGAGATGTAAGGTGCTGGGGTTCCAGAGGAGAGACCCCAGAAGGGGTTACAGACATGGTGAGCTCAGGTCTGTGCCTTCCAGTGGGAGTAGCTATTCCAGAAAGAGTTGCTGTTGTGTTGTTATGTTTAACTAATCAATCGATCCAATGCATATTTATTGAGCACCTGAGAGACCCTGAAGACATCATGTCTCCTCCCTGAACTCCGGTTTCCTCACTTGAATAACGAGGAGATTGGACTAGATAAATTCTGTGGACAAAGCAAGTCCCAGACACAGAGCTAGGAGGTGCAGGTTTGGTTTCATTTCAAAATGTGTTATTGATTTCTAATTTAACTCCACTGAGGTCAGAGAATTTACTTTGTATGACAGGAATCCTTTTACATTTATTGAGACTTGTTTTATGGCCCAGAATATGGTCCTTCTTGGTATACAGTCTGTGGGTACTTGAAAAGAAGTGTATTTTGCTACTGCTGGGTGGAGTTTTATAAATGTCGATTTGATCCTGTTGTTGAATCCTTCTGTATCCTTGCTGGTTTTCTGTCTAGTTGTCCTGTCAGTAGTTGACAGGGAGTGCTGATGTCCCCAGCTATACTCGTATCCATAAGTCTATTATCTATTTCTTCTTTTAGTTCTATCAGTTTTTGTTTCCCACATTTGGCAACTGAGTTGTTTGGTGCATACACATGTAGAATTGCTATGTATTCGTGGTAAATTGACCTTTTTTTCCCATTATATAATGTCCTTCTCTGTCTTTAGCAACATTTTCTTTGCTCTAAAATCGACTTTATCTGATATTAATATAGCCACTCCAGCTTTCTTTGATGAATGGTGTTTTCATGATATATCTTTTTCCATCATTTTACTTTCAACGTGTCTATATTTAAAGTGAGTTTCCTATAGACAGCATATAGTTGGGTCATTAAAAAAATCCATTCTAATAATCTCTGTCATTTAATTAGTATATTTTAGACAATTTATATTTTTTACATAGATCACTTGCATAATTAATGTGGTTATTCATATATTAGGGTTTTAAGTTTGCCATTAAAAAAATTTTTCTGTTTATTCTGTTTTTTTCTTTTTTGCTTCTATTTTCTTTATCTTGCATTTCTGGTGGATTACTACTTTTTTTTAGAATTCTGTAATGTTTTTGAGTGTATTTGTTTGTGTGTGTATATATATAGAGAGAGAGACATAGACATATAATTGTCGAATATAATTGACCTAAATATTTCCACTATATACATTTAGAACCACAGGAGACAGTGTTATAAATTTTGTTTCAACTGTCAAAGATTATCTAAAAAACTCAAGAGGAGAATGAAAGTCTATTTTACTTACCCTTACTTTTGCTTACCATGTTCTTTCTTCCTGATGTTCAAAGATTCCTGCCTTTATTATTTACTTTCTGTTTAGAGAATTCCTTTAGCGATCCTTTTAGAATAGGTCTGCTGGTGACAAATTCTCTTACTTTTCCTTCATCTGAGAATGTTTGGATTTTCCCTTAACTCTTGAAGGCTATTTTGCTGAGTATCGGTTTTTGGCTCAACAGTTCTTTTCTTTCAGTGCTTGAAAAATATGCCACTTTCATCTGACCTCCATGTTTGTTTGTTTGTTAATATTTATTTATTTGGCTGTACCGAGTCTTAGTTGCAGCACGTGGGATCTTCAATACTGCGGGCGGGATCTTCACTGCAGCACGCAGGATCTGGTTTTAGTTGCAGCATGCGGGATCTTTGTTGTGGCATGAGGGATCTAATTCCCTGACCAGGATCGAACCCAGGCCCCTTGCATTGGGAGCACAGAGTCTTAACCACTGGACCACCAGGGAAGTCCCTGGCCTTCATGGTTTTTAATGAGAAAGCCACTGTAACTCAAATTGTTTTTCTCCTATAAGAAAGATGTCATTTTTCTCTTGCTTTTTTAAAAACAGTTTTAAATTTTTTAAATTTTTTGCTGTGTTGGGTCTTTGTTGCTGCGCGCGGGCTTTTCTCTGGTTGTGGTGAGTGGGGGCTACTCTTGCGGTGTTAAGGCTTCTCATTGTGGTGGCTTCTCTTGTTGTGGAGCCTGGGTTCTAGGCATGTGGGCTTCAGTAGTTGTGGCATGCGGGCTCAGTAGTTGGGGTGCACGGGCTTAGTTGCTCTGCAGCATTTGGGATCTTCCTGGACCAGCGCTTGAACCCGTGTCCTGTGCATTGGCAGGTGGATTCTTAACCACTGCGCCACCAGGGAAGCCCCTCTCTTGCTGCTTTTAAGATATTTTTGTTGTCTTTAGTTTTCAGAAGTTTCTCTAGGATGAATCTTGATGTGCATTTCTTTGGATTTTTCTTATTTGGATTCACTTAGGTTTTTTTTTTCCTTTAAGTTTTTGTAGGTTTTTTTTTTTAATTTTTTTTTTTATACAGCAGGTTCTTATTAGTCATCAATTTTATACACATCAGTGTATACATGTCAATCCCAATCTCCCAATTCATCCCACCACCACCACTGCCGACCCGCCGTGGCTTTCCCCTCTTGGTGTCCATATGTTTGTTCTCAACATCTGTGTCTCTGTTTCTGCCTTGCAAACCGGTTCATCTGTACCATTTTCCTAGATTCCACATATATGCATTAATATACGATATTTGTTTTTCTCTTTCTGACTTACTTCACTCTTTATGACAGTGTCTAGGTCCATCCACGTCTCTACAAATGACCCAATTTCGTTCCTTTTTATGGCTGAGTAATATTCCATTGTATATATGTACCACATTTTCTTATTCCATGCATCTGTCGATGGGCATTTAGGTTGCTTCCATGACCTGGCTATTGTAAATAGTGCTGCAATGAACACTGGGGTGCATGTGCCTTTTTGAATTATGGTTTTCTCTGGGTGTATGCCCAGTAGTGGGATTGCTGGGTCATATGGTAATTCTATTTTTAGTTTTTTAAGGAACCTCCGTACTGTTCTCCATAGTGGCTGTATCAGTTTACATTCCCACCAACAGTGTAAGAGGGTTCCCTTTTCTCCACACCCTCTCCAGCGTTTGTTGTTTGTAGATTTTCTGATGATGCCCATTCTAACTGGTGTGAGGTGATACCTCATTGTAGTTTTGATTTGCATTAGTCTAATAATTAGTGATGTTGAGCAGCTTTTCATGTGCCTTTTGGCCATCTGTATGTCTTCTTTGGAGAAATGTCTGTTTAGGTCTTCTGCCTATTTTTTGATTGGGTTGTTTGATTTTTTAATATTGAGCTGCATGAGCTGTTTATATATTTTGGAGATCAATCCTTTGTCCGTTGATTCATTTGCAAATATTTTCTCCCATTCTGAGGGTTGTCTTTTAGTCTTGTTTATAGTTTCCTTTGCTGTGCAAAAGCTTTTAAGTTTCATTAGGTCCCATTTGTTTATTTTTGTTTTTATTTCCATTTCTCTAGGAGGTGTGTCAAAAAAGATCTTGCTGTGATTTATGTCAAAGAGTGTTCTTCCTATGTTTTCCTCTGAGAGTTTTATAGTGTCTGGTCTTACATTTAGGTTTCTAATCCATTTTGAGTTTATTTTTGTGTATGGTGTTAGGGAGTGTTCTAATTTCATTCTTTTACATGAAGCTCTCTGGTTTTCCCAGCACCACTTATTGAACAGACTGTCTTTTCTCCATTGTATATATCCTTGCCTCCTTTGTCATAGATTAGTTGACCATAGGTGCCTGAGTTTATCTCTGGGCTTTCTATCTTGTTCCATTGATCTATGTTTCTGTTTTTGTGCCAGTACTATATTGTCTTGATTACTGTAGCTTTGTAGTATAGTCTGAAGTCAGGGAGTCTGATTCCTCCAGCTCCGTTTCTTTCCT
Organism: Stenella coeruleoalba; assembly: GCF_951394435.1. Classification (NCBI taxonomy): domain Eukaryota; kingdom Metazoa; phylum Chordata; class Mammalia; order Artiodactyla; family Delphinidae; genus Stenella; species Stenella coeruleoalba. The sequence goes on along the minus strand of NC_137169.1, from coordinate 149,101,990 downwards.
TCAAGACTGCTTTGGCTATTTGGGGTCTTTTGTGTCTCCATACAAATTTTAAGATTATTTGTTCTAGTTCTGTAAAAAACGCCATTGGTAATTTAATAGGGATTGCATTGAATCTGTACATTGCCTTGGGCAGTATAGTCATTTTCACAATCAGTTACCTTCTTGAATAACCAGGTAGATTTTTTTATGTTCAGTGGCATTAATTACATTCACATTGTTGTGCAACCACTACCACTATCCATTTCCAGAACTTCTGTGTTATTCCAAACTGAAACTGTGTACCCACTAAACAATAATTCTCCATTCCCTTCTCTCTCCAGCCCCTGGTTATCACTATTTTACTTTCTGTCTCTATGTTTTTTACTACTCTACATACCTGATATAAATGGAATCATACAATATTTATCCTTTTGTGACTGGCTTATTTCACATAATGTCTTCAAGTTTCATCCATGTGGTTTCATTTTTAAGGCTGAATAATATTGTCTGTATATTCCACATTTTGTTTATCTATTCATCTGTCCATGGACATTTAGGTTGCTTCCACCTTTTAGCTAAGCTATTGTTAATAATGCTTGCTATGAACATTGGTGTACAAATATCTGTTCAAGTCTCTGCTTTCAATTCTTTTGTGTTTATACCCAGAAGTGGAATTGGTGGATCAAATAGTAATTCTATGTTTCATATTTTTGAGGAACTGCTATACTATTTTTCCACAGTGGCTGCCCCATTTTGCATTCCTGCCAGTAATACGTAAGGGTTCCAGTTTCTCCACATCCATACCAATATATGTTGTTTTCTGTTTTTTTTCCTTAATAATAGACATCTTAGCAGGTGAGAAGTAGTATCTCATTGTGGTTGTGGTTTGCATTTCCCTAATGATTGGTGATGTTAAGCACCTTTTTCTGTGATTTTTAGCTATTTGCATATCTTCTTTGGAGAAATGTCCATTCAGGTCCTTTGTCAATTTTTGAATTGGGCTGTTTTGGTATTGTTATTGAAGTTTAGGCATTCTCTCTATATTCTGGAAATTATTTACTTATCAGATACGTGATTTGCAAATATTTTGTTCCATTTTGTGGGTTGCCTTTTTACTCTGTCGATAGCATCCTTTGATGCACAAACATTTAAAATTTTGATGAAGTTCAATTCGTGTATTTTTTCTTTGTTGCCTGTGCCTTTGGTGGCATATCCAAAAAAGTCATTGCCAAATCCAGTCTCATGAAACTTTTCTTCTGTTTTCTTCTAAGAGTTTTATAGTTTTAGCTCTTATATTAGGTCTTTAATCCATGCATTAGTTTTTAAAAATATAGTGTTAGGTAAGGTTAATTTTTTAACCTTAGGTTAAAACCTTAAGGTTAAAACCTTAGGTTAGGTAAGTGTTATTTTTTGCATGTGGATATCCAGTTTTCTCAACACTGTTTATTGAATGGACTGTCCTTTCCTCACTGAGTGGTCTTGGCACCCTTGTCAAAAATTATTTGACATATATCTGAGAGTTTATTTCTGGCTCTCTATTCAATTTCATTGGCTTATATGTCTGTCTTTATGCCAGTACCCTGTTGTTTTGATTACTGTAGTTTTGTAGCAAAATTTGAAATCATAAAGTGTGAGTCCTCCAACTTTTTTTTTCTTTTTCAATATTGTTATGCTATTGGGGTCTTGAGGTTTCATATGGATTGTAGGATGGATTTTTCCATTTCTAAATAAAATGTCAGTGGGATTTTGACAGAGATTGCATTGAATCTATAGATTGCTTTAGGTTGTATTGACATCTTAAAATGATATTAAATCTTTCAGTCATGAACATGGAATATTATTCTGTTTATGTCATCTTTAATTTTTTTCAGCAATGTTTTATAGTCTTCAGTGTATAAGTCTTTTACCTCCTTGATTAAGTTAATTGCTGATTATTTTATTCTGTACGATGCTATTAGAAGTGGAACTGTTTTCTCAATTTCCTTTTGGGATCATTCCCTTTTGGGATCATTCCCTATCCGTGTATAGAAACACAACTGACTTTTGCATGTTAATTTTACATCCTCCCACTTTGCTGAATTTCTTAGTTGGAACAATTTCTTTTGTGGTATCTTTAGGGTTTCCTACATATAAGATCATGTCATCTATGAAGAGAGAGAATTTTACTTTTTTTCAATTTGAGTGCTTTCACTATTATTTCTTCAAGTACTTTCCCACCCTGCCCTCTTTCTCTTCTCTTTCTGGGACTCCACTGTTAGATCTTTTGTTATAGGTACCGTGGGTCCCTGAAGCTCTGTTCAATTTTACCTTTTTTAGTCATTTTATCTCTGTTTTTTAGATTGGACAGCTTATATTGTTCTATCTTCAAGTTCATTATTTTTTTATCTTTTATTTTTTGGGGGTACGCGGGCCTCTCACTGCTGTGGCCTCTTCTGCTGCGGAGCACAGGCTCCGGACGCGCAGGCCCAGCAGCCATGGCTCGCGGGCCTAGCCGCTCTGTGGCACGTGGGATCCTCCCGAACTGGGGCACGAACCTGTGTCCCCTGCATCGGCAGGCGGACTCTCAACCACTGCGCCACCAGGGAAGCCCCAAGTTCATTATTAACTCATTCCTCTATCCATTCTGTTGTTAAGTTCCAGTCTGTATATTTTGGTAATTGTATTTATCAGTTCGTAAATTTCTGTTTGCTGCTTCTTTCTATCTTCTAGTTCTTTGCTGAGGTGTTCTGTTTTTTCATTTGTTTTGAGGATGTTTGTAATTGCTTGTTTGAGCACATGTATGATTGGCTTTAAAATCTTTGTCAGATAATTCTAAAATCTGTTATCTTGGAGTTGCAATCTGTCGATTGTCTTTTTCTCCATGAAGATTGAGATCTTCCTTGTTCTTGGTATGATGAGGGATTTTCAATTGAAACCTGGACACTTTGAGTATTAGGCTGAGATTCTGACTTTCATGTAAACTTTGTTTCAGCTGGCTCTCTCCAGTATTGCTCCAGCAGGAGTATGGCAGATGACACCATGCTACTGCCAGGCAGAAGTACAAGTCCAGGTTCCTCACTTGGTTCCTGGTCACTGCTGGGCTTACACTGTCTGGTAGGTAAATTTCTGCTTGCTTCCTGTAATGTAACTTAATCACTATGCTTTCATTTTATGATTATTCTCTTAGTTATCTTCTCTTTCTTTGGTTCAGCAACATACTCTTGAAACTGATATTCTCTGTTTTAAGTCAGTAGGGGACAGTCATAAACATCAGAGGCAGGGGCTCTGCCAAACGACGCTTTGAAGGTACTGCTGATGATTGTGGCACGTCACCTCCGCATGCCCCCTTGTCCTCCCCCTCTCCCTCCCATCTGCCCACATGTTAAGGTGATGTTATGCATTTAGACGAGAGCTTTTTAACGTTGAGACCGCGGGCCTATAGAAAGTCCATGGAGAGGCTTCAGGTGGTCCCTAAATACCTTCCCCACCAAATATAAAAAAAAAAATGTTGTGCAGTGTGGATACGGGGTGGGGGGCAGGGAGGTGGGATGAATTGGGAGATTAGGATTGACGTATGTGCACTGCCATGTTTAAAACAGATAGCTGGTGGGAACCTGCTGTATAGCACAGGGAGCTCAGCTTGGTGCTCTGTGACGACCTAGATGGGCGGGATGGGGGGGTGGGGTGGGAGGGAGGTCCAAGGGGGAGGGGATATATGTATACAGATAGCTGATTCACTTCATTGTACAGCAGAAACTAACACAACATTGTAAAGCAACTATACCCCAACTTTTTTTAAAAAATGTGTGTATGTGCATTTTCTCTGGTGAGTCAGTGGTCCTCACACAATTCCTAAAAAAGAGTGTGACCAAAGAGGTTAAAAATCATTGTAGCAGATTAAGAAATGGGAGCAATAGACTTGCAGGCTCTAAATCATCCATTTAGAGGGGCTTGAAATCAGGGTGCAGGCTGGAGTAGAGAGAGACCAGCATGTGCTTGGAGCTTTGCCTGCATGAGCTGGAATAGCTAGTAACCATGTGGGTATGAGAGGAGCTGTGCTGGGGACTGGGCCTGCTCCCTGTTCAGGTCCAGAAAAAGCTAAAAAGATCCTCAAAGTGTACAATGCTTCAACATAATGAAATGAGAAGAGAAAACACATTACAGTGTAATATAAGAAATTTACATCTAAATAAAAAATGGTTATTGAGGGGGAAGAAGTTGGACTTTTTCCAGCCTGACCTCCATTAACAAGGCACTACCAACAAAGCAGCTAGTGTAGCCCAGGGTGAGGGAGCTGGCAGCATGCAGAGCTCACAGAAAAGAAGCTGGCTCACTGACGAGACAGGCCAGATGAGAATGGTTGCCCCTGAGGTCCAAGAAGTCAAATTAGTGGCTAACAAAATCCTTCTAAGAAATAAATGGGAAGAAATGAAAATAGATTAGAGACAGGAGAAAGCAAGAGGGAGGTACGGTGAAGGGAGCCCAGGACTGTCCTGTGGCAGCAATCCCAAGAATTTCAGCTGAGCCCAGGGGAGATGGGAGCCTAAACCAAATCAGAACTGGGCGAAGAGGATTCCTTTCCTGGAGGAGGCCGGGCCTAATTGAATCTGTACCTAATTTTTGTTTCTGAAGCTTTTCTCATTTTTGTTTCAAACTCAGCCTCTGAAACCCTTATTCAAACTCGTTCATCCCATTATTTCCAGAGTTTCTAAGGAAGAATGTCTGGGGGTGCCAGTCGAAAGAGAACATCAGTTTAAAAAAGGCAAGAACATATCTTCCCTTGCCCCTCTCTGGGTTACCTGAGCCCTGAGAAAGCTCGGGAGGAGAGGTGTTCTGCAGAACGAAACTGCCCTGCTTCTAGACTCACAGGTGCTGTGAACTTGCAAAAAGATGGAGGTGTGCAGCCTGTCCCTCTGTGTGATACTGGGATATACAATAAGAAATACATACTTGGTCTTCATCCCTATTTCTGGCATTGAGTTCCTAAAACCCTTGGAATTTCCTAAGTGATGAGAATGATCAAGGTGTCTTTATTATTTTAATAAGGTGACTTTCAGAAGCACCTAAGGATGGGGACTGGTTGCTAGGATAACCAACCACAGGATAAGACGGTTGGAACTTTCAGGGAAGAGGAACTGGAGGTTGAATCAATCGCCAATGGCCAGTGATTTCATCAGTCATGCCTCTGTAGTGAAGCCTTCATAAAAACCCACAAGGACAGAGTTTGAACGCTTCCAGGTTGGTGAACACATGGAGATTCGTGGAAAGCGGTGAACTCGGAGAGACGCCCTATGGGCATCTCTTCCATCTGGCTGCTTCTGATTCATAGCCTTTTGTAATACACTGGTGATCTTAGTAAGTAAAATGTTTCTTGGAATCCTGTGAGCTGCTTTAGCAAATTAATCAAAACCGTGGTGGCATCCTCGGCACCGCTAAGCCATAGCCAGTCAGTCTGAAGCCTGTGTGACAGCCTGGGCTTGTGACTGGCGTCTGAAGTGTGGAAGGCGATCTCGGGGGGCAGTGGGATCTGATGCCATCTCCAGGTAAATGGTGTCAGAACTGAGTTGAACCGTAGGACACCCAGCTGTGTCTGAGAATTGCTTGTTGAAGCGGGAAGACCCCTGCCACACATTGGAATTGGGTGGGCAGAACCTTACCCTGCTAGTAAATGCTCAGCATATGTCCTGAGAAGATCTGGTCCACTAGCCACATACGTAGTACATATACATATTAGCTAAAAGAAGAGGGCCAGGGTGGTGCTTTTAAAGACCTCTCCTCATTAAAAAATCCATTCATTCAAGTAGGTGTCCTTGATAGACCTTGCTGTGTTCAGGGCATGTGTCTAGGTTTGGTAGCCCCAGGAGATACAAAAGGTATCTTGTGGAATTCCCACTCACCTCCAGGAAATGGAACACACCCATGTGAACTGCTGGGGAGCAGTTCTATAATATAATTGTTCAACAGGGGAAACACTGTATAACCCCAAACTCCAAATGCAAGTGCTAAAGGGACTAGATAGTGAGGGAGTGGTCAGAACAAGGGTTCCTACACAATAATAATCCTGTATACTCTCCAAACACTTGGGACTCAGCCAAACACACCCTTACGCACTACCTTATCGACTTCTAAAATAACTCTATGGGGTAGGTATGATCCTCATTTTTAAAATAGGAAAATTATATTCAGAGGGATTGAGACTTGCTTCAAGTCATAAACGTAGTAAATGACGGGACTGGAACCTGAACTCTGAATCCGAGTGTCTTCCTACTACGTGACACTCCCGGGGCGAACATCTGCTTTCTGGTCGATATCAGAACCCAGGGGACTCCGTGTCTCTTCCAGAGCCAAGCGGGAAGTTTGGGTGGGGCCATGACTAGCGCCAGGCCTCACGACAGACGTTCTGATGCTGCTCCGAGGTCTTTCACTTGGCAGCTGTCAGGGTCCATATGTGGGCTTATCTTTGGTACCAGGAGCAGAAGATGCTAAAACAATCACCAAGGGAGGCTTCTGGAGGAAATGAGGCAAGCTCACAAGAAGGACGTGAGGAAGACAGAATGGAACAGGGCACGAAGGGTATAAAAGGGCAGCAAGAGTGTCCCAAGAAGGACTGGTGATCCGCCTGGCCCACAGATATCCCGTAAATCTGTACCTAGACGTCAGTGTGGGTTCGTTCATGCTTGTCTTTGCAGCTGAGGGTGTGAGATGTCTCCATCGAGAGTCCTGCGTGCAATGGCAATGATAAAGCCTCACGTGAAGAGTAGAAAAGATCCAAATCCCCTCAGATTTCTCTTTCACGTCCTCCTCTGAGTTGGCACCAGGAGCTCAGCGGGATCTGAAGGGATTTCTACACTGAGTCTTACTAGAGAGTCTCAGTTATTTGCTGGGCCAGTCTAGAGCCTCGGATCCCAGCCTGGATCTGATGACGTGTTCACGCGTCTGTCTCCTCCACTGAACTGTGAGGACAACACTGGGCCTTATTCAGATTAACAGAAGCATTTAATCAACACATATTAGATTAAATCGAACAGACTGGACCTGGCTCTGGTTCAGTGTGACTCAAAGCCTCCTTAGCGCCTTCAGTTTTCAAATGGACACGGAAATGCCTGGCCCGCTGGCCTCAGATGGCTGTCAGCTGTCATGAGGGCCCGATCAGTCATGTACATGTGAGCAGTATTAATACTTTCTAGTCCCATAAAACATCAAGGACTAATTTGATCACTTATAAAATGCCTACTTGGAGGTGACCCTGGGTTGGGTCCATGATATACGTGGGAAATTTCCTCCACATTGTTTTCCCGTCAGAACATTCACAGGGTAGACCCTCAGTGAGTCTTTTCTGCCCAACTGATTTGACTGGTTGACAACCATTAGCCAGACCAGAAAAGGAAAGTTCTCCTGAGACCGCAGGAGCCTTCCAGTGTTCTCCATCAGTCTGGTAACGACGTCAGACAAGGCAAAGAGAACAGGAAGCGCTGGCCACCTTCAGCCATCCTAGTGTTCTCCCTGTTGACCACAGGCTGATTTCAGTTAGAGACCAGGAAAAGGGAACAGGGCTAGCAATCAACAGAAACCAGCATTAGGGAATCTCACTTGTAAGAATCCCTTAGGCATCTGTTATTTTTCCCATCTAAGTGTGGATCAGCCAGCCCCTAGACACTCCCTGAGAGATCCTGATTCAGGGCCCGGGTCTCTCCACCCTTCTGCGGACAAGGGCATCGTGGCCCAGAGGACCTGGGAAAGTGCCAGGTGCTGCCCATGAAAGCCCACACACCAGCTCTCCATAGCCGCCACCAGTGCCTGGACCAGACCAGCACCTGAGTTCTGCCTTTGGAAGCCACGGTTTAGGTGAGGGGGTGTTCTTCCAGGGTGGAAAGGCCAAGACAGCAGAGAGCCCTGGGCCCTAGTGGCAGAGGACACTCATTGAGAGGGTGAGGACAGGCGTCACACTTTTTTTTTTTTTTTTTTTTTGCGGTACGCGGGCCTCTCACTGTTGTGGCCTCTCCCGTTGCGGAGCACAGGCTCCGGATGCGCAGGCTCAGCGGCCATGGCTCACGGGCCCAGCCGCTCCGCGGCATGTGGGATCTTCCCGGACCAGGGCACGAACCCATGTCCCCTGCATCAGCAGGTGGACTCTCAACCACTGCGCCACCAGGGAAGCCCGAAATTCACTCTTTAACACTGCATTCCAACACACACCCAGTTCTCCCCCTTGAGTTTCTCCGCACTTGTTGCTAGCACTGTATTGACCTCTCGCCCTCGCTCCCTTCCTCCCTTCTTCCAACAGTGGATACTTGCTAAGTCCCAGACCTCGCAGCCTCCTGGGGGGCGGGGCAGCAGGTATTCCTGCTGCCCTGTGATGAGTGCTCAGCTGACAGAGTGAGCGGAGTTGTAGCGGGGCAGGGAGGACACAACATTCCACCTGGGCCTTAAAGGGTCAGTAGAGTTCTGCCAGGCCCAGGGGCTGGGGTCGGGGGAGGGCATATAAGGCAAAGGAGACAGCTTGGAAAGGACCATGCCTGGGCAACAGTGAGCGGCTCAGTGTACACCAGCTGGTGTGTGTGTGTGTAGGTGGGCGGGGGGAGGCTGGAGGTGACGAGGCTGCAAAGGTGGTCTGCAGACAGGTGGTCAGGGGGCTGGGAATGTGGATTCTGTTCTGTGGGTGGGGAGGCATGGACAAGGGTGGCCTGTCCACAGTGGAGAAGGGCACAGCCGCAGTGGTGTCTGAGGCCAGTTTGCACCAGTTAGGAATTGATTGTTAAATTTTACTGATTCTTGTGAACTGGTTGATTTGACATTGGGAGTTTAAAATCAGCAACGGTGGGCATGTTTATACCAAAGACATCAGCAAACATCACAAATCATTTTCTTTTTTGAAGCTGGTTTTTAACATTTATGGGTACGCGTGTGTGTACATATGTGTGCTTGCACATGTGCATACACACACGTGTGTAGAGTTGCTAGAAATCACAAGGAAGAGGCCTAGCAACAACCAGGAAAAGGTATTCCAGGCAGAACTACATGCGATCTTGGCACACTCACCAGCCTCAGATTCTTCATCGCTTGGGGAAACATGCCTTGATGTAACTGCAATTTGCCAACTTTCATTACCTGCACGCCTCTGACGGGATGGTTTCCTGGGAAAAAAATCCTGGAAGAAAACAAATGGCAAACAGTGTCAGTAGCTCTCACTGGTGCAGTCAGCACAGTCAGGAGACTATGAAAGTGGGAGCAAATGCTGGGTGCGAATGTCAGTGAGCCACTGAGAAGAATCAGCTCTGCAGCCGGGAGAACGTGATACCGAGGGAAGAAGCACACTATTGGTCTTCTGTTCCCCAGAATGCCTTTTGCATTGGGGAAAAAAATGACAGGACTGGAATACCTCTCTAATAAACACTAAAAGAAGAGAATCTGGACCTCTGCGTTTATATTTGGCAGGGGGTGTAGGGACCAGGTGCCAATCTTATCCTCCAACCTCCCCCGTGAAACTCCAACACCCAGGATAGCCTTGGACCAGAAGCTGGCCTCTCAGTGTATAATTGTTAAGTAAATGAATTTTCATTTACTTTCAGGATTCCCCATATAGAAACGCCCACACGCTCCTTTTAACCGCAAAGCTCCCTGAGTCTCAGTGCAGAGTCCATCATTCATCACAGAGTCCACCTTTCTTACAGGCCCCGTGTATTTATTCTGTCATCACTGGACTCTGTTTTTTTGTTTTTGTTTTTAACATCTTTATTGGAGTATAATTGATTTACGACGTTGTGTTAGTTTCTGCTGTATAACAAATTGAATCAGCTATGCGTATACATATATCCCCATATCCCCTCCCTCTTGTGTCTCCCTCCCACCCTCCCTATCCCACCCCTCTAGATGGTCACAAAGCACCGAGTTGATCTCCCTGTGCTATGCAGCTGCTTCCCACTAGCTATCTATTTTACATTTGGTAGTGTCTATATGTCCATGCCACTCTCTCACTTCGTCCCAGCTTACCCTTCCCCCTCCCCCTGTCCTCAAGTCCATTCTCTGTGTCTGCGTCTTTATTCCTGTCCTGCCCTTAGGTTCTTCAGAACCATTTTTTTTTTTTTTTAGATTCCATATATATATATATATATATATATATATATATATATATATATATATATATATATATATCACTGGACTCTTTGGATTCAGACACCCCATCTGTGCTTGCTACCGTGTTGCATGTAGGAACTCTGTACATACTTGACCTCTTTCATACCCAACAGAATAGAACAGGGTGTTGCAGTGGACCGAAGAATGAAAACCCAGGACTATGTTTCAGACCCAGTGTTATTTCAACTCGATTCAACAAGAATGTATTACGTGAGATTCAACAAAATGTGTACAGTTTGGCCCCTTCTGCCCCCCACATCCTCTAGCCTGATAAGTCTCCTGACCTCCGGCTGTATGTGCAAGATCAATCCTGAGGCCGGGGGACATACTATACTATATATATATGATCTTTTCCCTCAAGGCCCAATAATCCCATGAGACACAAGGCAAACATTCATACCACAGTTTAAAAATATCACAGAATAGAGCATGATTTAGTGTCCCGATGAAGCCTATGTTAATTAGTAGATGGCAATGCTCAGTTCAAGTGTGTGGAATGAACTGAGAAAATGATACAGGAGTTATGAAAAGGAGAGTTATGATTGGTTGGACCAGGGAAGGTTTCTTAGAAGAGGGTAAGAGGACTTAACCTGGCTCCCCAGGATCTGAGAAGGTTTGTCTGGGTGGGGAGAACGGAAACACATCCAAACTGTTGCATGGCACGAGCGAGGGTGCATTCCAGATGCTTCCCATCCAGAGAACATAGGTGCCTGCCTGTAGGCCTGAGTCATGGCTTATACGGGGCTTACCATGTGCCAAGCACTGTTCTGCTTTTCATTTATGAACTAGTCATGGAACCCACATTCAGCCTCTGCTGTGTAATAGAGATGAGGTAGCTTTATCAGGAGAGACATGTATGTTCTCTGATTAGTATACTATCTTCAAACCATTCCCTCTCCCTGAACCTCAGCTCTTCCCCACATGAAATGTGATATAGAAACTTTTTTCATTCAGGCTCTTAAAGAAGCAGAAAGCAGTACCTCAGAGAGAGGTATTTAAATTAATAGAAGGTCGGCCATGCTTCTCTTAAAGAACTGAAAAGGGAGGGGGGGGGGAACAAAGGGGACACCTGGGTCCTGGATTTTCCGTCGTCTTCTGAGCATGCCAAGAGATCAGTCACTTCACCTCTCCCCCTTACAAAATGAACATCATGATCTACTTCTGTGGAAAAGATTTTAAGATTCCCCAGACAAAAGGCTTAAATATAGGACGCCACTGCCCTGTACTTAATTGCCTTGGACACTTTCCTTGAAAAACACACCTGCATTTGGAACTTTATTTTATTGCTGTGAATGTGGCATAATTAAATTTAAAGGCCAAAATGTAATTTCATACTAATAATCATTCCATTAAGTGGATGTCTGTCACATCAGTTAGCAGAAGGAAAGAAAATCTTTGGTTCTATGGTGGCAGAGAAAGTGGTGCATAATTACTCCATGAAAGGTACTTGCTCCGGTTGCTTAAAGATATTAAAAAATGAAGTGGAGTTTAATCAGGAGAGGATGAGGAAGTGTCTGGGAGGGGGACTTCCACATAAATATTTACGGAGCAGCCTAACAGCTCTGGCAGGGGTGCTGAGTGTGTGCCTGGGTTGTTTCTGGAGGCCTCCCAGCTGACATATGGAATAAGCATCATGATTACTTGCTGGAATAGCACCCCAAGGAAAACCGGTGAAGCTCACTCCTGCTGGGAGAAGTTCTCTACCCAGGGCGTGGGCTTTCATCAACTTTACCGTGTGTGACAGTGATGAGAGGAGGCCTGCAAAAGGTCTTCAATCACAGACTGTCAGGAATCAAGGCCAGGCTGAGAGCCTGAACCAGAGGAGGAATCAGGGATGCCTGAGGACTGCGAGGACTAAAACAGGAGTCTGAGTGGGAAGGTGTAGTAGCTAGGAGAGGCCAGGTACTGTGCCCAGTGCATAAAGGATACAAGAAGCCCACGGTGAGTCCCTGCCCTTGCTTAGGATACAGTCTGATTGCAGATGTGAAGCAAATTGAGTTATGATACAGAGAGGATTATGAGAGCTGCCAGACCACGGCACAGACAATGGGTGCTCCAGAAGCAGTGGAGACCACAGTGATCAGGGAGATTCCCTGGAGCAGCAGAGCTTGAGCTGGTTCAGACTGGAAGAGGCGATGGGCTGCTAGGACAGCATGTGGAGCATGGGGAGGGCGGGTAGCTCTGGCAACGGTACCGGAGGCTGGAGACAAAGGGCCAGTGAATGCATGATCTGACCGGCAGCGAAGGAGAGCGGGAGAGGAGGTGCACCTGAGGCCAGGCTGTGCAGAGGCATCCATGCCCAGCTAGGAGGTTCAGACTTTGCTTGCAGGCAGCTGGGCCCTACAGAGGGGCTGAGGGTGTTTCACCAGAATAGGAGACAGGATAAATTGGAAAAGAGACTCTAGAGGCAGAGAGACCTGAGTCAAGATGTGGTCATGAGAACAGAAAAGAAGGATCTGATGCAAAAAATGGCCTACAGCTGATTCAACAGGACCTGGAGACTTGCTGGGGTCTGGCAGTCAGAGCTGACTCCCAAGATTCAGAAATTGAAATGCCGCCACAAAAAACACAAGCAAACTATGTAATAACAAAATCATTCAGCAAGGCATTCTACTTGTTTGGGTGTTATAAATTTTCTTTTCATGGGTACAGTGCTAACAATCACGTGGTCCAGGATGCTGGGCCTAGAATGGAAAAAGTGCCCTTGGTGTTTCTGAGGTGAATAAGTGTATAGGAAGAAGGTGTTTAAACAAGCAGAGAAAAGCAGCAGCACACATGCTAGTTTAATTCAGACCCATAAACACCAGGATCTTGCTGCCATATTCTACAAGGAGGCTGAGGGTCAGGGAACTGGAATGTCTCAAGTTAAAAGGGGGTAGAGAAAAACATGGCAGGACCTATGTTGGCAGGACCCATGTTGTTGGTCTTGCTGAGGTTTTTCCACATGATGCAATTACCAATCACACTGTTTCATTACAGGTAGAGTTTTGACATTTATATGACAGGAAAAACCATTTATTGTTAGGGTTATTTTTTAGAACTGATATAAAATACATCACTGAATTTAAAACAAGAGCTTAACTTGACTCTATAAACTGTATTTTAGAGTAACCAAATAGCTATAATGTATGAATTTTAGCTGATAAATGTGAATTTTAGCTGATTAATGTGAAATCTAATTCTAATGATGGAATTAGAAAAATCAGCATTTTGCAACTCTTGAAGAATCCACAAAAAAAGTATCACTAGATGAAATCAGCAGATCAAAGAATGATGGCAAATTTTTAAATGGATAAACCAGGTTGTTGCCATCTGAACCCACTGATCAGTCTTAGCATCACTAAAGTGGGACAGCCAGATATTACATGCTATCTGATATGATGCAATAAGAAGGATTTTACACCACCTATAAAGGATCCTTGCCAAAAAACAAAAACAGAAACAAAGAAACTAAATTTATTCAAGCCCATAAAGTTAAATTCCATTTCATAGGAAAAACAAGTGGTAGAGGAACAAATAAAAGCAACCAGCTAAATTCGAGATATGGGAAATTCTACAGGACCTTCACCCAGGATCTTCAGCAGGTCAATGGCGTGAAAAGAAAAAGATGGCAGGGGAGGAGAACACTCTAGATTGAAAGAGACTTAAGAGATACAACAGTCAAATGTAATTGGCAGACCTTCTGCATCTTAAAACAACTGTAAAAAGACATTTCTGATTCAATCTAGGAAATTTGAACATGAAATGGCATTGTGGGTAAGAAAATGTCCACATTTTTCAGAGATACAAACTGAAGTATGCATGGATAGAATGATGTAATGACTGAGTTTTGATTTAAATTTCTTCAGCATAATTTCTCTTTCCAGCAATGGTGGGTTACCTTGTTTCAGACCAAACCCTGTGCTAAGAACAAGAAACATTAGACAAAATATTTATAAAATTCTGTTTGGGGCTTCCCTGGTGGCGTAGTGGTTAAGAATCTGCCTGCTAATGCAGGGGACACGGGTTCGAGCCCTGGTCTGAGAGGATCCCACATGCCGCGGAGCAACTAGGCCCGTGAGCCACAACTACTGAGCCTGCTCATCTGGAGCCTATGCTCCACAACAAGAGAGGCTGCGATAGTGAGAGGCCTGCGCACCGCGATGAAGAGTGGCCCCTGCTTGCCACAACTAGAGAAAGCCCTCGCACAGAAACGAAGACGCAACACAGCAAAAATAAATTAATAAACTCCTACCCACAACATCTTCTTTAAAAAAAAAAATCTGTTTGAAGGTGTCAAAGAATCACAGAGGGACAGGGGTCTGGATGTGGCAAAATGGCAGAAAGAGCAGAAGCTCAAGTAGGTGATCCTTACACCTTGCTGCTTTTCCCTTTGCTGATTTGAAAGTAGAGGCAGATAGGCTAAACAGCTGAGCAGAAGTTTTGGCAGTCTCAAGGATATGGAGACACAGAGCTTGGAGTTCAGGGCTTAGCAAAGATGAGAAGGAGCTCCAGTAAACATCCCCAACTTTCATTTGTGAGCCCCACCAAAGGGCTACAATCCAGGAATAGTGGTAAGCCATAAACAGACTGGCCCTCCCAAAGACTGAATCATTTCAAACCCTGACTGGAGTAAGGTGATCTGTTTCTACCCTGACTGCCAAAAGCAAAAGTAAATTCTCTCTGAAGGAAGATAACATAATCCTGAATCTCAATTATCTCTCTAATTTTTCTATACAATGTCCTGCATTCAGTAAACTTATAACCAGGCATACAAAAAGATAAGAACTGTCTGAAAACCAAGAGAAAAACATAGACAATGAAACAAACCTACAGGTTTGCAGATATTGAGGCTCTAATAAATCAATTAAGAAACAATTATAAAAAGTATGTTTGCAAACTTAATAATAGAAAAGAACTTTAGCAGAAAATTGAAATTATATAAAACATAACCAATGAAAATTCTAGAACTGAACAATAGAAAACTGAAATTAAGATCTCAGTAGTTTAACATCAGACTTATCACAGCCAAGGAAAGAATTAGAGAACTGGAAAGCAGGTCAAAAGAATATATCAGTTGCAAAACAAAGAGAGATGAGGAAATGGAAAATAAAGGGGAACACAGGTCTCATATAGGTAAACTGGAATCTCAAATGAGAGATGGGAGAGAATGGCAGAAGCAATATCTAAAGCCATAATGGCTGAGAATTTTCAGAAGTAATGAAAGCTAAGAATTGTAAAAAGAATAAAATAATTCAAATAAGGGGAAAAGAGGGGGAAGTAAGGTGAGAGATAAACTAAGTGTTGCAAAATCTTGATAATTATTGAAACTGGATAATAGATATATGAAGGTTCATTATATTTTTCTATTTTTGTGTATGTTTGAAATTTTTCATAATTAAAAAAGCAGAACACTGGGTTTTACTTTTTCACCTTCAGAAGTTATGGACTCTGGTAGATAACTGCCTCAAGTTTCAGAAGATTTTGGAATTTTACTTAATTCTAAGTCTTATATAGAAATGAAATGATACACACAATGAGTGGCATACAGTGGCCTTCCACACTGTCAAGACATCAGATCGACACTACTTGATAGCTAGAAGAACAGCAGATGTAACAGCAGCTCACACTCAGCATTAAGAAGCTTTGCTCTAGGTCTTAAATCAAGTGTAGAAACTCATTGTCAAACACCATGGGTAACTGAGACAAGGAAGCATGAAAAGGCAGATAGAGTCATAGGATGTTCCTTAGGGTCTTTTTGAGTTAAACCAGCTGCTGTATGGAAGTTATTTATGCCTTTGTGGTAGGGTAGCTTTATTTGTAATATGATACATTTTTGTTGTTGTTAGTTAAAAAAACAAAGATCCTAACATTGGGAAACAAAACCAAAGAAAAAAGGACAGACTATACTGGGAACTTCAGAACAAGGAGAACTATTTCTTACCATTTCTTAATTAATTCACACAGTCTGGAGAGGTGCTGCTCTCCAAGTGGGGTGATGAAGCCTTACTTCTCCATTACCTCTACAGCTTGGTTCTGTTGGTGACAGGAGGATCAGGGCCATGAATTCTCACTTGTTTCCAAAAGAAAAAGGTCCTGGCTTCCAGCCTAGATTGAACCCTCACCTCTTGCTCCATCTGTGACATGTGCTGTCAGCCCCACAGCATTGAGAAAGATGGCTCTGCCACCCACCCCCCCACCTCCTGCCACCTGAGTATAGGAAAATAAATTCATAGTGCTTCTTATAACCCCACCACACATCACAATGGGATTTTACAGTGTTACACTGAGACTTTGTCTCAATGCAATGAGATTTTTCTTGGGTTTATTTTATGCCATAAAATGAGTAAGCAGGATAATTTCCTTACACAAAGAATGCATTTCTGCCTCTCTTAATTTCCACCAAATAGGTCCTTCACTCACAAGGCAGAGCTTTCTTACGCTCAGAAGTTTGACAATTTATAATTATTTGTATATGATCCATTGTTCGAAAGAATCTCTAAATCAGATAATAAGTACAAGAGAGCTTTTTGTTTATTTTAAATGCTCAAGTAATTCAGCCTCTGGAGCAGAGGTTTTATGGTAGATAAATTAGAATGAGGGAGTTTGAGAAGATTTGGATTTAAGACCTGGTTCTTCCAAGCAGTTAGCAGAGTGACCACTTCACATCACAATTAACCTGATGGTAAGAAAACAGATGGGAGAACATTTGGGACTGTCAATCACATATAAACACAAACTAGTATTATTAAGTTTCCAGGGATGGTGGATGTAAGGTAATTAGTTGCGACGCACTTTTACATCCATATTGAGATAAACAATGGGAAAAAAAAATCACTCAATTTTGTTGCAAAGTGTAAAAAGATAGCCTAATAGCACCAAAATAGTTATATTCCAACAGCCAAAAGACCCACCTGGATCACCTGTGTGTTTGCCTGTTCCTTTCTAAATGCAACTTGAATATGTAGCAACACAAAGAGAAGCCTGGTGGGGTCTGGAGAAACTGAGAAGATACTGGCTAAGTAGCCAGGAGCTGCCTCCTTAAGGAAAGACTTATGATGCAGATAGGGTTGTGTCCAATTTTGAACCTAAAAGTTTGAGTTTTAGCTTTCTTTTTAGAAAAATGAACAGAGAAGACATTGCCCATACTTATAACTTTCAACTTAGGTGTGCTTAGTTTCATTTAATGTGGATTTGTGCTCAAATTTCCTCATGCTCTTTCCAGACCTGCTCATGTGCTGCCTGGCCCACTGGCAGTTTGGCTAACAGCAGGGAGACATCATAGGCCAGTCCATGCGGTTGGCCTTGTATGCAGCACAGTGGAAAGAACTGGTCAGAATCTTCCAGGCAGGCAGGATGGTACTCCGCTGTATGCAAATAGTCCTTTTTGATACTCATAATGGTAAGAGTACTGTCCTTTGTCTGGCTTTTGCCTGTCTCATATCTTACAGCACTTTTTTCTTAGGGTATGGAATATTTAATACTATTTTGAAATATTTCAAAAAGGCCAGCCAGTATGACTGAATTATACTGTAACTATAATTTAGTTATTAAGTCCTTGGGAAAAAAATGGCAGTGAGATTTTCATTAGAAAAGTTCCACTTGGGGATTTCCCTGGTGGTCCAGTGGGTAAGACTCCACGCTCCCAATGCAGGGGGCCTGGGTTTGATCCCTGGTCAGGGAACTAGATCCCACATGCATGCCGCAACTAAGAGTCCGCGTGCTGCAACTAAGAAGTCCGCCTGCCGCCACTAAAAGATCCTCCATGCTGCAACTAAGACCTGGCACAGACAAAATAAATAAAAATAAATAATAAAGTTTTAAAAAGTTTCTACCTTAAAAAAAAGAAAGAAAAGTTCCACTTGTCCTGTACAATGTCTATTTGTCCACTTATATGGGCAATAAAAGACACCTCTGAAGTTCTGGATAGGTACTCTAAATCCCCTAAATATCTGAATACACAGATGATCATATCACTCTGAGATCATTTCCCAAAAAGAAGCCCTTGAGTAGAAATTTTAAAATTTATTTTCATAAATTATTTATTCATTTGGGCCTGTTCAGATTTATGAAAACTGTTTTAATGCTGTTTCTGGTAATATGGCAAGCTTAATAGCCATATTGATTATCTCACTGAAAACAATGTAAAATGATAGATAAAATATTTTTAAAAGTAATAACGTCCTGGCAAGATAGTAAAGAACTGTCAGGCCAAAATCTAAATGAAGAGGTACCTTTGAGAAGTAAGCAGGATTGCGAAACCAATGCTATACTGGTGTGCTGAAATCTCTGGCTTCATCTGCTTTTTGGAGCTTGCGGGGCAGAAGAGCAAGCTCAGTGTCTACCCAATGGTGAATGGTCTAATAGGGAAGCTTCCCCTCTTTCCAATCATGGGAGGCAGATTATATTCAAAAGAGTCACAGTAAGGCTGGCAGTGAAAGCCAGAAGCCAGTAGAATGATACCTTCAATGTGCCTAGGAAAAATTATTCCTAGTCTAGTATTCTATATCCTCAAAAATATCTTTCAAGAATCAAGATGGAGAGGTACAGGTTCAAGGTTACTTTTAGAGGTGATGAAAATGTTCTAGAATTGACTGTGTGGATGGTTGCACATATCTTTGAACATAATAAAAAACCAATAAATTGTACACTTTAAATGGGTAAATTGTATGGTACGTGAATTAATTACATCTCAACAAAACTTTAACAAAAAGAATGAGACGTTAGCACCCACAAAATGAAATACTTAGGTATAAATCTATCAAAATATATAGAAGATCTATATAAGGAAAACTATAAAACTCTGATGAACAAAATCAGAATAAATGGAAAGATATTCCATGTTCACTGATACGAAGACTCAATATTGTCTAAATGTCAGTTCTTCCCATCTTGATCTATAGATTCAATGCAATCCCAATCAAAACTCTAGCAAGATATTTTGTGGATGTCAACAAACTGATTCTAAAGTTTTATGGAGAGGCAAAAGACCCAGAATAGCTAGCACAATACTGAAGGAGAAGATTAAAACTGGAGGACTGACACTACCCAACTTCAAGACTTAATGTAAAGCTACAGTAATCAAGACAGTGTGGTACTGTATTTGTGAAAGAAAAGACAAAATGGATCAATGGAACAGAATAGACCCACATAAATACAGTCAACTGATCTTTGACCAAGAAGCAAAGGCAATACAATGGAACAAAGGCAGGTTTTTTCTTTAACAAATGTTTCCGGAACAACTGGACATCCATATGCCCAAAAAAAAAAAAAAGAATCTAGACACAGATCTTAACACCCTTCACAAAAAAGAATTCAAAATTGATCTTGGGTGTGGTGGTACCTTTTTAGTTACAACAACAAAAACATGATCCATGAAAGAAATAATTGAGAAGCTGAACTTCATTAAATAAAAAACTTCTGCTCTGTAAGACAATGTCAAGAGAATGGGAAGATAAACCACAGACTGGGAGAAAATATTTGCAAAAGACACATCTGATAGAGGGTTGTTACCCTAAATATACAAAGAACTCTTAAAGTGCAACAATAGGAAAAAAAACAATTTAAAAAATGGGCCAAAAACCTGAACAGACATCTTACCAGAGAAGATGGCAATTAAGGATATGAAAAGATGCCCCATATTATATGTCATCAGGGAAATGCAAACTAAAATAACAATGACATATCAGTATACATCTATTAGAATAGCCAGAACACTGACAACACTAAATGCTGGCGAGGATGTGGAACAACAGTTCTCATTCATTGCTAGTGGGAATGCAAAAGGGTACAGCCACTTTGGAAGAGTTTGGCGGTTTCTTGCAAAACTAAACATGCTAAACAGACTAAACCACAGTACCCAGGAATGGTGTGCCTTGGTATTTACCCAAAGGAGTTGAAAACTTAACATCCACACAAAAACCTACACATGGATATTTATAGCAGCTTTGTTCACAACTGCCCAAACTTGAAAGCAACAAAAATGTCCTTCAGTAGGTGAATGGATAAATAAACTATGGTATATCCAGACAATGGAATATTATCCAGTGCTACAAAGAAATGACCTATCAAGCTATGAAAAGACATGGAGTAACCTTAAGTGTATAATACTAAGTGAAAGAAGCCAATCTGAAAGGGCTACATTCCAACTCTATGACATTCTGGAAAAGGCAAAACTATGGAGACAATAAAAAGATCAGTTGTTCCCAGGAGTTTAGAGGTGAAGGAGGGATGAAGAGGCAGAGCACAGAGGATTTTTCAGGGCAGTGAAATACTCTATATGATACCATAATGATAGATACATGTCGTTATACATTTGTCCAAACCCATAAAATGTACAACACCAAGAGTGAACCCTAATGTAAACTATGGACTTTGGGTTACTGTGATGTGTCACTATAGGTTCGTCAATTGTAACAAATGTCCCACTCTGATGGGGAATGTTGATGATAAGCAAGGCTATGCATGTATGGGGTAGGGAGTATATGGGAAATCTCAGTACATTCCACTCAATTTTGCTGTGAACATAAAACTGTTTTTTAAAAAACTAAGCCTTAATTTATAAAAAGGAATGAGGTTGAAATAAAGACATTTTTGGACAAAGAAAAATTGTGTATTTGTCACCTCAGATCTCAACAAAAGGAATTTCTAATTATGTACTTCTGGTAGAAGGAAAGTGAGCCAAGATGGGAAGTCTAAGGGCAAGAAGGACTGAAGAATAAAGAGAATGCTTACATGGGTTAATCTACGAACACTGACAAACAAAACAATTTTAGAGGGTTAAAAATATGGTAAAAATAAAAAATACAATAAGCACACCATATATGTCATTAGGGAAGAAAACAGGATTCAAGAATTCTAAAGTCCTTCTAAATCCAGGAAGAACCTACAGTGATTACATGCATATTTACCTTATATTTCTTTAAGTAGTTCATCTATAATTTATATACCTATGGAAGGTAGGATATATTTAATAATAAAATAGTCTTAAATAACTGATTTAACATTCAGTTTTAATTTCTAGATACAAAGCCTTTGTGTAAAGAACAATTAAATTAATTATAACCTATGAACTTAATGATCTTAAAAGATTGAGCATTAAATCAAGAAGGGAACACTGTGGTTTTTAATTTTTTAAAAAATTTATTAATTTTACTTATTTTTATCTTTAGCTGTGTTGGGTCTTTGTTGCTGTGCATGGGCTTTCTCTAGTTGCAGTGAGTGGGGGCTACTCTTCGTTGCGGTGTGTGGGCTCCTCATTGCGGTAGCTTCTCTTGTTGCAGAGCACAGGCTCTAGACGCGCAGGCTTCAACAGATGTTGCACGCGGGCTCAGTAGTTGTGGCTCATGGGTTCTAGAGTGCAGGCTCAGTAGTTGTGGTGCACGGGCTTAATCGCTCTGTGGCATGTGGGATCCTCCCGGACTGGGGCTCGAACCTGCATCCCCTGCATTGGCAGGCGGATTCTTAACCACTGAGCCACCAGGGAAGCCCAACACTGTGGTTTTTAAAATGTACATACTTTTCCTTTGTTTGGAAGGAAAAAATTAAATTTATAAAAAGTTAACAACTAGTAAAAAGTTGCACAATCTAGTTTTAAATAGAAGATGAAATATAGTTTGCCATCTATAAGCTTAACCAAGTTGTATGTCTGTATCTATAAAACAGTGTGTCTCTAACAAAACTGAGAGTGTTGCTGTTGACATGTATTCCAGAAGTGACAGGTACTTTTACTGAAATTAGCTGATACAGATGCCAAGCACTCAAGAGCCCCTAGCTCTTGAAGAAGTCTTAGGCTCCCAGAGCACAGGTGTTGGGAGGAGCTGGAACGTGTGCTGAGAAGCAGAGATGTTCTCTTTTGCAGTGATTTCCAAAGGAAAATATAGTCTCTTGGGGCAGAGAATATGGCACTGCTTAGATGTAGAATTGTGAGACAGTGAGTCTGTGGCAAGGGTTGGCAAACTATGGCCCGAAGGCCAAATCCCACCTGCAGCATGTTTTCATAAATAGTTTTATTGGCATACAGCAACACCTATTCATTTACATACTGTCTATGGCTGCTTTCGGTCTACAGAGCAGAATTGAGTAGGTCACTGTACAACTTGCAAAGCCTAAATATTTACTATCTACCCCTTTACAGAAAAAGGTTGCAGACAGTTGGTCTAAATAGGAGTTTCTAGAAGTAAGAGGCTGGAGAGAGGATCTCATACAAAAAAACAGACAGCAGAAGCAAAAAGAACTAAAATTCAGCAGCCTGTGGAATGAAAACCACATTCACAGAAGGACAGACAAAATGAAAAGGCAGAGGACTATGTACAAGATGAATAAACAAGATAAAACTCCCCCAAAACAATTAAATGAAGTGGAGATAGGCAACCTTCCAGAAAAAGAATTCAGAATAATGAGAGTGAAGATGATCCAGGATCTTGGAAAAAGAATGGAGGCAAAGATCAAGAAGATGCAAGAAATGTTTAACAAAGACCTAGAAGAATTAAAGAACAAACGCCTAGAAGAATTAAAGAACAAACACCTAGAAGAATTAAAGACCAAACAAAAAGAGATGAACAATACAATAACTGAAATGAAAAATACTCTAGAAGGAATCAGTAGGAGAATAACTGAGGCAGAAGAACAGATAAGTGACCTGGAAGACAGAATGGTGGAATTCAAGGACACAGAACAGAATAAAGAAAAAAGAATGAAAAGAAAAGAAGACAGTCTAAGAGACCTCTGGGACAAGATTAAATGCTCCAACATTTGTATTAGAGGGGTCCCAGAAGGAGAAGAGAGAGAGAAAGGACCCGAGAAAATATGTGAAGAGAGTATAGTTGAAAACTTCCCTAACATGGGAAAGGACATAGCCACCCAAGCCCAAGAAGCGCAGAGAATCCCAGGCAGGATAAACCCAAGGAGAAACACACCGAGACACATACTAATCAAATTGACAAAAATGAAAGACAAAGAAAAATTATTAAAAGCAACAAGGGAAAAATGACAAATAACATACAATGGAACTCCTGTAAGGTTAATATCTGACTTCTCAGCAGACACTCTATAAACCAGAAGGGAGTGGTGCGATATATTTAGTGATGAAAGGGAAGAACCTACAACCAAGATTACTCTACCGGGCAAGGATCTCATTCAGATTCAACAGAGAAATCAAAAGCTTTACAGACAAGCAAAAGCTAAGAGAATTCAGCACCACCACACCAGCTCTAAGACAAATGCTAAAGGAACGTCTCTAAGTGGGAAACACAAGAGAAGAAAAGGACCTACGAAAACAAACCCATAACAATTAAGAAAATGGTAATAGGAACATACATATCGATAATTACCTTTAATGTGAATGGATTAAATGCTCCAACCAAAAGACACAGGCTCGCTGAATGGATACAAAAACAAGACTCATATATATGCTGTCTACAAGAGACCCACTTCAGACCTAGGGACACATACAGACTGAAAGTGAGGGGATGGAAAAAGATATTCCATGCAAATGAAAATCAAAACAAAGTTGAAGTAGCAATACTCATATCAGATAAAATAGACTTTAAAATAAAGAATGTTACAAGAGACAAGGAAGGCACTACATAATGATCAAGGGATCAATCCAAGAAGAAGATATAACAATTATAAATATATATGCACCCAACATAGGAGCACCAATACATAAGGCAAATGCTAACAGCTATAAAAGAGGAAATCGACAGTAACACAATAATAGTGGGGGACTTTAACACCTCATTTACACCAATGGACAGATCATCCAGACAGAACTTAATGAGGAAACACAAGCTTTAAATGACACAATAGACCAGATAGATTTAATTAATATTTATAGGACATTCCATCCGAAAACAGCAGATTACAGTTTCTTCTCAAGTACACGTGGACCATTCTCCAGGACAGATCATATCTTGGGTCACAAATCAAGCCTCGGTAACGTTAAGAAAACTGAAATCATATCAAGCATCTTTTCTGACCACAATGCTATGAGGTTAGAAATCAATCACTGGGAAAAAAACGTAAAAAACACAAACACATTGAGGCTAAACAATACATTAGTAAATAACCAAGAGATCACTGAAGAAATCAAAAAATACCTAGGGACAAATGACAATGAAAACATGATGATCCAAAACCTATGGGATACAGCAAAAGCAGTTCTAAGAGGGAAGTTTATAGCAATACAATCCTACCTCAAGAAACTAGAAAAATCTCAAATAAGCAATCTAACCTTACATCTAAAGGAGCTACAGAAAGAAGAACAAACAAAACCGAAAGTTAGTAAAAGGAAAGAAATCATAAAGATCAGAGCAGAAATAAATGAAATAGAAAAAAAGAAAAGAATAGCAAAGGTCAATGAAACTAAAACCTGGTTCTTTGAGAAATAAACAAAATTGAGAAACCTTTAGCCAGACTCATCCAGAAAAAGAGGGAGAGGACTCAAATCAATAAAATTAGAACTGAAAAAGGAGAAGCTACAACAGACACCGCAGAAATACAAAGCATCCTAAGAGACTACTACAAGCAACTCTATGCCAATAAAATGGACAACCTGGAAGAAATGGACAAATTCTTAGAAAGGTATAACCTTCCAAGACTGAACCAGGAAGAAACAAAATATGAACAGACCAATCACAAGTAATGAAATTGAAACTGTGATTAGAAGTCTTCCAACAAACAAAAGTCCAGGACCAGAAGGCTTCACAGGTGAGTTCTATCAAACATTTAGAGAAGAGCTAACACCCATCCTTCTCAAACTCTTCCAAAAAATTGCAGAGGAAGGAACACTCCCAAACTCATTCTATGAGGCCACCATCACCCTGATACCAAAACCAGACAAAGATACTACAAGAAAAAAAAATTACAGATCAATATCACTGATGAATATAGATGCAAAAATCCTCAACAAAATACTAGCAAACAGAATCCAACAACACATTAAAAGGATCTTACACATGATCAAGTGGGATTTATCCCAGGGATGCAAGGATTCTTCAACATATGCCAATCAATCAATGTGATACACCATATTAACAAATTGAAGGAGAAAAAACACATGATCATCTCAACAGATGAAGAAAGAGTTTTTGACAAAATTCAACACCGATTTATGATGAAAACTCTCCAGGAGGTGGACATAGAGGGAACCTACCTCAACATAATAAAGGCCATATATGACAAACCCACAGCCAGTATCATTCTCAACCATGAAAAACTGAAGGCATTTCCTCTAAGATCAGGAAGAAGACAAGGATGTCCACTCTCACCACTGTTATTCAACATAGTTTTGGAAGTCCTAGCCACAGCAATCAGAGAAGAAAAAGAAATAAAAGGAATACAAATTGGAAAAGAAGAAGTAAAACTGTCACTGTTTGCAGATGACATGATACGATACATAGAGAATCCTAAAGATGCCACCAGAAAACTAACAGAGCTAATCAGTGAATTGGGTAAAGTTGCAGGATACAAAATTAGTGCACAGAAATCTCTTGCATTCCGATACACTAGCAACAAAAGATCAGAAAGAGAAATTAAGGAAACAATCACATTCACCACTGCAACAAAAAGAATAAAATACCTAGGAATAAACCTGCCTAAGGAGGACCTGTACTCAGAAAATTACGAGACTCTGATGAAAGAAATCAAAGAGGACACAAACAGATGGAGAGATATACCATGTTCTTGAATTGGAAGAATCAATATTGTGCAAATTGACTATACTACCCAAAGCAATCTACAGATTCAACGTAATCCCTATCAAATTACCAGTGGCAGTTTTTTTTTTTTAATACAAATGCTCTAGTTTATTCATTTGAATTGCCATATAGCATTCCACAGACATTCTCTCCCTCGTGATCATTCAGGTTGTTTATAGGTTTTTCCTACTACAAATCATGCTGCAGTGAACATTCTTGCACATGACTCTTCATACACGTGGAAGATTCACTAGGGAATATATTTAGAAGTGGGATTTCTGGGTTGCAGAGTATACATATCCTCTATTTTACTCTGTGTGTGTGTGTGTGTGGTTACAACATCTTACATGAGATCTACCCTCTTGACAAATTTTGAAGTGTCCATTTTTGTTGACTATAAGTACAGTGTTGTATAGTCACATCTCTAGAGCTTATTTCTCTTGCTTGACTGAATCTTTTTGCCCATTGATTAATAACTCCCTGTTTCCCCCACCCCACCAGTCCCTAGCAACCACTATTCCACTTTTTGATTCTATGAATTTGAGTATTTTAGATATTCATATGAGTAGAACTGTGCAGTATTTGTTTTTCTGTGACCGGCTTACTTCACTTAGAATAATGTTCTCAAAGTTCATACACGTTGTCACATATTTCAGATTTCCCAGTGGCAGTTTTTACAGAACTAGAACAAAAAAATCTTAAAATTTGTATGGAGACACAAAAGACCCCACATAGCCAAAGCAATCCTGAGGGAAAAAAACGGAGCTGGAGGAATCAGACTCCCAGACTCCCTGACTTACTACAGTAATCAAGGCAATATGGTACTGGCACATAAACAGAAATATAGATCAATGGAACAAGATAGAAAGCCCAGAGAGAAATCCACGCACCTATGGTCAACTAATCTATGACAAAGGAGGCAAGGAAATACAATGCAGAAAAGACTGTCTCTTCAATAAGTGGTGCTGAGAAAACTGGACAGCTACATATAAAAGAATGAAATTAGAACACTCCCTAACACCATACACAAAAATGAACTCAAAATGGATTAAAGACCTAAATGTAAGACTGGACACTATAAAACTCTTAGAGGGTAACAGAGGAAGAACACTCTTTGACATAAACCACAGCAAGATCTTTTTTGACCCACCTCCTAATGGAAATAAAAACAAAAATAAATAAATGGGACCTAATGAAACATAAAAGCTTTTGCACAGCAAAGGAAACTATAAACAAGATGAAAAGACACACCTCAGAATGGGAGAAAATATTTGCAAACAAATCAACGGACAAAGGATTAATCTCCAAAATATATAAACAGCTCACGCAGCTCAATATTAACAAAACAAACAACACAATCAAAAAATGGGCAGAAGACCTAAATAGACATTTCTCCAAAGAAGATATACAGATGGCCATGAAGCACATGAAAAGCTGCTCAACATCACTAATTATTAGAGGAATGCAAATCAAAACTACAATGAGGTATCACCTCACACCAGTTAGAATGGGCATCATCAGAAAATCTACAAACAACAAATGCTGGAGAGGGTGTGGAGAAAAGGGAACCCTCTTGCACTATTGGTGGGAATGTAAATTGATACAGCCATTATGGACAACAGTATGGAGGTTCCTTAAAAAAACTAAAAATAGAATTACCATATGATCCAGCAATCCCACTACTGGGCATACACCCAGAGAAAACCATAATTCAAAAAGACACATGCACCCCAGTGTTCATTGCAGCACTGTTTCCAATAGCCAGGTCATGGAAGCAACCTTAATGCCCATCGACAGAGTAATGGATAAAGAAAATGTGGTACATATATACAGTGGATTATTACTCAGCCATAAAAAGGAACGAAATTGGGTCATTTGTAAACACGTGGATGGACCTAGAGACTGTCATAAAGATTGAAGTAAGCCAGAAAGAGATAAACAAATATTGTATATTAACGCATATATGTGGAATCTAGATAAATGCTGCAGATGAACCGGTTTGCAAGGCAGAAATAGAGACACAGATGTAGAGAACCAATGGATGGACACGAAAGGGGGAAAGTGGGGAGGGGTGGTGGTGGTGGGATGAATTGGGAGATTGGGATTGACATATATACACTAATATGTATAAAACAGATAACTAATAAGAACCTGCTGTATGAGAATAAATAAAATTAAATTTAAAAAGACCCTGTGTATATATGAAAATACATTTAGTTTATAAAAAAATACAATGCTTAACTATGAAGATGTATTAGATATGTGACTATATAGTTGTCTCTGTCAATAAGAAGAATAATGATAATTATACCAAATACTGTTAGAGTCCTTGCTACATACCAGGCACTGATCTACCGACTTTGTTTGTTTCAGCTAAATTTATTCTAAAATAACCTATGCAAGTAAACTTTGGTAATGATGATGTGATCGGAGAGTCTCCTCTGCAAAAACAAGTATAAAGCTGGACAAAATTGCCAAAAGCAACCACTTCAGGGCATGAGAAATTGACCAAAGTTAAACAACAAATTGAGAAGCTTTTATTCTCCAAGAAACTGCTAGAGCTTTGAGTAAGAAAAGCAGAGGTCTATAGCCTGCTTGCCTGGGACTGTTTGCATCTACCACCTCGACCTGAATGAGCCACAGAAGGACTGAGACAAGCTCTCCGTATCACCTGGGTACCTGGGAAAGTTGATGTACATAAGGGAGACACGAGAAAGCCTGGCGAAAAGTAAAAGCCAAGGGAGACTTGAGAACTGGCTACAGCTTTGAATGCATACACCTTCCCACACACAGCAGCAGGTGGAAGGAAGCCTTATAGGTTCAAGACCTTTGAGCAACACCTCTGCGCACATCACTGACTGACCACTAAGCTATCCAGTAAATGGAGAAGCTGAGTTCAGAACCCAGCACTTTGCTTCTTGAATCTGCTCTCCTTCCAGTCTACCTCACTGCCTCGCCAAACCTCCCCAATCTAAGTTTTGCCTTAGATTAGCTCTGCACTTTGTTAACTTCTCATAGTGCAACTAAAACATCTCCAATCAATTTCAATAGCCCCTAATACACAACTCTGATTCCACTGAGTACAAACATGCCAGCAGCCTGACATCACCTCTCGCCAGCAGAAGCCTGCTGGTGAAACCAAATTCATCACTTAACTGAAAAAAGAAAAGTGTTGAAAAAATGTGAAACCAATGAATCTGCCAACATGGTTGTTTCACCTAGAGAACCAGGAATCCAGTATCTAAATAAACAGCAGAATACTGTTGCTACTAGCTGTGTTTCCATTTAAGATGCCATTTGTGGAAAATATTTATCACACTCTTCCATTTTCTCTGTGCAAAATCAAAGAGAATTGAGAAATGCCAAATTACATTGTCGTCACAAATCCTGCCACAGAGCATCTCAGCTCTTACAAGCTCTTCTCCAAAGACATTACTGATGTTCTACCAAGTTGATGGAATGATATAATTTGCTAGCAGGAAGAAAGGCTGGCAAACAGAACTGTGTTCATTAGAGCAATATCTTTACAATGCCTTATTCCATTCTCATTATTTTTCAAGATCACACATCATATCACAGGGCAGAACGGGCACCTTGCTATGCCCTAGATTTTTCAGTATTTTTACAGTTGGAAGTAGATTTTTTACACTTCTGCAAATTACAGCTATTCTTGCTATAAGGGGCTCTTTATGTTGCTAGGGAAAAGAACTCTCTCTAAAAGCCTATGTGGCCTTTGTTTACAGGCATCTACCATCATTTTAGACTCATAAGTTCCTGTGCGGAGCAACCTCTTCCATAAGCAATTCATCAAGCCCAGTCCTGGTGCTGGACCAGGTCTAGAACTGACATTAAAGTTTTGCAGTAAGCACATTTGTCTTCACTCTTTTCATCTCTCCTACTTCCTAGAAACTTTTCATTTTTACCCAGGCTGGAGGACTCATCAGTGGTCTTCTCAGTGGTGCCTCACACATCCTGCCTTCCCCAGTGCACCCCACTCCCCCAAAAGGGATCCCTCTTCACCCAATCAAAACTTGTCAGCTTCCTTTAGAAATGTCTGATCTCATCAAGGTGTTAAAAGAAAGCAATTTTATTAGATTAAATTATAGTTGTTAATGATTGATAATTTCAGAGAGGCATTTGCATTTTGAAGGAGAAATTTTCATTAACTCGAAAGAATTTCAAATGGGTAAAATTCAAAACAATGTAACCAAGTGAATTTTCATCAGTGAGATGGAAAAGTATTTTTGGGCACAAGTACCTCCCAGGATTTTAAAAAACCATGGTGAGTTGAGGTTCACAAGCGTGGTAGCTGACCACCAAGCATGGTACAGTCAAGGTGAGCAATGTGCTGGTCACACCCTCAGCCTTGCTGCTGAAATGTCCACTGGATCGCTTAGTCCTGTGAGGTAAATGCAAGATGCCAGGAAGGGCTTAAAACCACCTGACCAGACTCCACCACAGTGAATACCAACAACTCCTTTCTAGTTGTCAGTATCTGAGAACTTAATACTGGGAGCCCTGTCATCTGCATTCCTCCCCTTCTACCAATCTTTCACAGGATTAGGATGCCAGGTGATATTCTTGGTACATGCCTGAGAGAGTAAAGGGGTGGGAGGTGCTTTGCTTACAATTATTAAAATGACTCATAGACTGTTTAGAGCTAGAAGGAATCAGAGATCACCTACTTCGACTCCTTCAATTTAAAGATGCTGTAACAGCCTAGAAAAGTTACTCTAAGTCCACTGACTTGCCCTAGGTCATGTAGCATGATAATGTACCATCCTCTGGGAACTGAAGGATATAACTCCTTTTAGAGATATTTTTGTAGGCAGCTCCCTAACGAGGCAAATCCCCCCATCACCACTCACCTATAAATGGAAAGTCGTTGCACAGAGGGGATGAGGGCCTTCTCAACCAGACGCAGGGCTGGAGTGGCACTAGAACCCAGTGCAATTTAGCATAGACCTGGTATGACTAGTAGTTTGCAACTCTGCAACCTATGGGCAAGCAAGGATTCCAATGAACAAAAAGTCTTAGACCAATGGAAAATCTGTAGTCAACATTCAGATATTTAATTCAATGGACAGAGAATAAGTGACTAGGGTAACAGGGAATGACCCCAAATCTTTTATCGAAACCCCAAATCTTTTATCAGCTATAGAATATTATTTTTATTTATATTTGAGTGGAATTGTGTGGTCTGTGTTTTGGAAATTTCCTTCAAACTAAATACTGGTGCCAGACAAGTGAGGTCTAATGTGAAGAGGATTTCATAAGCTTTCCATTGTACCTGTTTCCACCATTTTCCAATTCCACTCAACACTATCAGCTGGCTTCTCTCAGCCTCTCTCAGAATGTTGCTGGCACAAGGACTCTCAATTGGCTAATGGATTTCCCTGCTCAGGGGTTTGAACTTTCCAGCTGGAAAGCAAAGCTCCTCATATATTCTTAAAGTAAAATCCCCATCATTGATGTGGCATATACCCTGGGGGAGACACACCAGGAGAACCCACTTATCTATTTGTTCGTTAGTTCATTCATTCATTCACCATTTACTGAGCACCCATTATATGCCAGGCATTATACAGATAAAGTGGGAAATAAGGCAGACAGTGGCTCCTGTCCTCATCGCTGTGGAAGGGCCAGACACTGAGAAGTATTGACAGGTCTAGTGAGTACCAGGTAGGCTTCTATAGGGGCCTACAGCAGGGGATCTAATCTAAACTGGAGGGTCAGGAAAAATTTCTGAGAAGAGGAAACATTTTAGTTGGTGGATGACAGATGAGTCAAAATTAGACTGATGATGAATATTCTAGGCAGAAGGAACAGCAGGTGAGAAGGTCTTTGGGCACAAAACAACACTACATATTCCAGGAACTGATAAAAAGTCCAGAGTGTTCTGAGTACAGAATGAAGGTGATATAGATAATATTGATTTGCAGTGAGGAAGAAAGGGTGCACTACTCTGCCAGCCAGATCAGCTCAACCCTGGTGGTGAGTGAGGCAACAGAAGACAGAGTCCACCCTCATCCAACTACTCATGTGTCGGCTCTAAGCAAGGGAGCCTCGCCAGAGTCAGGGTCACAAAACCCTTAGAGGGCAGGGCCTGGGGCTCAAGGGCGACTGTACCTCTCACACCTAGCTTCAAAGCAGGCCAGCACCCAATAAATGCGAAGTCTTCAAAAAGAGGGAGAGAGAGGCACAAGCACATAATTAAAGACAGAGCAGCAGCTAAATTTTTGAAGCAGGAATTGCCACAGACAAGCCACAGTGGGAGGTGAGTGTGCTCCGTGATTCTCTGGCCCCGCTGCTTGAATCATTTGCATTGACGTGATTAACTTGAAGGAAGACATTTGAGCATCTTTATGAATCAACCAAAATTTGAAACTTAGCAAGAGGGCTGAATTTGAATCCAAGACTCTGGGTGGCTCTCTGTTCCATCTTAACCATCTGGCCCCATTGTTTTCCACTATGGAATAATGAATTTTTTGCCTAATTCACTGTATATTCCTGAGTACATTTTAGTTTTCAGTTGAAAAAGTACTACACCTACCTCAAAAGCCCAGGGAATATAAACACAGGTGATACAAAAGAATCCATTCTGTAATTAGGGACATGAATTTGGTCTTTGTCATTAAGAAAAGATGCACAGGAGATGGCAAGGCAGCTGCAGTGAGCTATTCAGTCAGCCTCTATGTCTTCAGTGAGCTGTGCCATTAAAAAGTGATGTCCCAGGCTTCTCTGGTGGCGCAATGGTTGAGAGTCCGCCTGCCGATGCAGGGGACACGGGTTCGTGCCCCGGTCCAGGAAGATCCCACATGCCGTGGAGCGGCTGGGCCCGTGAGCCATGGCCGCTGAGCCTGCGCGTCCGGAGCCTGTGCTCCGCAGCGGGAGAGGCCACAACAGTGAGAGGCCCGTGTACCGCAAAAAAAAAAAAAAAAAAAAAAAAAAAGTGATGTCCCTATCAGACAAGCAACTCCTCCCCAGCATCTAAGAACTCAGTCATTTCCTCAAACTGGCCTTTTTTTTTTTTTGCTCATCCACAAGGGACGTCTTTATGAAACTGTTCTGGGCATTTTGCAGGAAATGAAATCAGCTGGGAAAAAGACAATGTGTTATTTCACCTAGGCAAAGAGGTCTGGCAAGCATAGCAAGAACCTTTCCAAATCCCTCTTGGGCACCAAAGTACTACTTGCAACACTTGTTAATGCAATGGATCAGTTTATCCTGCTAACTCCGTGACACTGCAAGACGGCATACGGAACCAGCAGCAGCCCCAGCTCGGGGCACCGTGACACGTGTCTCTGTCGGTAACCAACGTTTATGTGCTTACTGTCTATGTTTTCCTTGAGTAGGGCTGTGGAGCAGGGCTCAGCCAGATGGATTATCATTTTCTATAGTTAATGAGTTTATCTGTCTCTTAGGAAAGAAATGGAGAGAGAGACAGAGACAGAGACAGAAAGGCGGGGGGAGAGAGGGAAACAGAATGTGTCCGTGCTCCTATGAGCATGCTGGTCTTTTTTAGCCTCCAGCCAGGTTGCTTCTGAGAGCCAGAGGGTTACATGTGTTTGGAAGCCACTGAAGAAGTGACACTGAGCGGCTTCCGCAGGACAGGCAGCCTCCTCCCATCCCCTCGTTTCTTTCTCCAGAATTACGGCCTGACTCCTTTTTCTCCGAGCCGCTGCCTCCCCCCATCACCAGCTCTCCTCTCATTCTTTCTGATTAGTTCTCATTGTCAGGCCCAATGACAGCTGATTAGATTTTTAAAAACATTCTAATCTTAAACACGTATGTGTGTGTGTGTGTGTTAGTGGCATATGAAATTTCTTCCCCAGAAGACTGCTCTAAGGAATTCTGTTTATGTAACCGTTCTTGGCTTTTTCTCAAAATATGGATAAAAGAGTGCTATGTGCCTAGAGGCTTTACATCCCTCCCTCTCCTCGATTCCTTGCCCCCCGCTTCCTTCCTTCCTGGAATATTTATTGAGTACCAACAATTAGCCAAGTACTGTTCTAGGTGCTGGGTACTTTTCTAGAAATGCGTTACCTCAGTTAATCCTTACAATGATGTGTGGTTAACATTATTATTTCCATTTTACATATAAGAAAACTGCAGCTCATAGAGGTTAAATAATTGTCCTAAATCACATAACTAGTACAGTGCAAAACTGGTCTGTCTCTAGCTGGTAATCGTTTTATGGTGCTATAAGCTATTAGCAGACAGGCCTCTCTCTTTGTAATCAGATCTGGTAAATTAACATGCCTAATTCTTCATGCCACAGTAGACTCCAAAAATTGATTTGTTAATGATGACAGCCAATGGGCAAGATCCTGATCACTTTGGGAACAAGTCAAGAATGAGTTTCTAAACCTCTTCGCTTCTCAGTAAGCATGGAATTTTGACATTCCATTTGCTTTTCCTTTTGGGGGTACCAAGCTCATGGGAAGCACAGGGAGCACGTCAAAATGATCTGCAGGCCACGACTTCAGAGACAGCTGAAAATTGTCTATAGTTAACATACAGCTTCTTTACAAACAGTGGCCCTAATAAACAGTTAAGAGTGCAGGCGCAGTCTGCAGGGTAGGGTTAGAGTGGAGGTGGGGTGGGTAAGAGCCGGAAATCAAAGTTCAAAGACAATGAAGTCTTCGCAGGACTCCAGGCAGGCTCAGCTCGTTAATCTCAGCAGCTGGCCAGCGGCTACTGTCATCCAGTGCCGTAATGATGACAAAATCTGCTTCCTTACGTTACAAATACTGCGTTAAAAGTAACAGCCTCTGATAAAGGCTTGAGTTTCAGAAGAGTCACCTCATGCCCTTTGCTGCATTTCTTGTCAGAAAACGTCTTCCACCTAGAGTCTCACTGTGCATCTTCTGGGGGTGACAGACACGGTGCAGCACTAATTTGGCCATGATTTCCAGACCAGACTCAGGTGGGAATGAAAAAGGTGGTAGCAATTTCCTTCCTACTGGCGAGGCTTCGGCTTCCTCCAAGCCCTCTCAAACCCCCACGCTGTCACACTGAGTGAATGCCACCCAGAGGTCCACACCTCTGCAGCATACACTAGCTTACCAGCCCTCTTTCCTCCAAATAGGCACTCCTGGCATCCACGAGACACACCTCTCGAGCCCTCAGCACTGCTCGCCCCCGCCCCAATCTCTCAGCCTCTGCCCTGCTCTCCACACAGCCCGTCTGCTGACTGCCCACGGAGGTCAGGCTGACATGCAAACTCCTAACCCTGGCCATGGACCCCAGATGGCCTGGCTCACTCCTACCTCTCTTTTATAACTACACAGAATTTTATCCTTACTAATGCTTTTTTTTGCCTTAAACCTGCATTGCCTGAGGATAGTCACCCTGCTTTCTTCTGGTTAGTGTTGTCATGGTGTCTCTCTTTCCATCTTACTACTTTTAGCCATTTGGTGTTGCTTTCTCCTTAAGCAGCATGTAACTTTGTTTTTATGTTTAAACCCACCTGATAATCTCTACACTTTAATATTTAAATTTAATCACAATCCACTTATATTTATGGTGATACATGTGGATTTATAACCTTCTTGTCATTGTTATCTAGAATTTTGCTTTCACCTTTTGATAGAAACATGGGAAAAACAGTTACTTTGGTGGTCATTATTAATTATATTTACTGACATTTCAATAATTTCTATACTCACTATTGTTCCATGCATCCTACAACTTCCCTCTGGGATTACTTTTCTTCTTGTAATATACATCATTTAACGATTCTTTTAGTGAGGTTCTTTGTACTTCCTAAAATATCTTTATTTCATTCTTGCTCTTGAAAGATAGTTTACCTACAGAGAATTCTTTCTCAACAATTATTTTCTTTAGCACGTTGAAGATATTCTTCCATGTGTTCTGGCCTCAATGGCTGTTGCTGAGAAATGGCTGTCAACCTAACTGATATCAGGCTTTAAGATCCTTTATCCTTGATGTTTTCAAGTTTCACTACAATATGTCCAAGTTTGGATTTCTTTTATTGATCCTACTCAGTACTGGGAAGTATGCTTTAAATTTGAGGACTTGTGTCTTTTAAAACTTCTGGCAAAATAATAATTTGCTGGCTCTTTGTTTAGAACCTCATATTAGAAGTCTATTGGAGAGTCTCCAAAACATACAGACAGCTCATACAACTCAACAACAACAAACAACCCATTCGAAAAACTGGCGGGAGACCTTAGGAGACATTTCTCCAGATAAGACATACAGATGGCCAGTAGGCACTTGAAAAGATACTCAACATCACTAATTATTAGAGAAATGCAAATCAAACCTACAGTGAGGTACTACCTCCCGCTGCTGGAGAGGGTATGGAGAAAAGGGAATCCTCCTACACTGTTGGTGGGAATGTAAGGTGGTGCAGCCACTATGGAAAACAGTGGGGAGGTTCCTCAAAAAACTAAAAATATAATTATCATATGATTCAGCAATCCCACTGCTGGGCATATACCTGCACAGAACTGTAATTCCACAAGATACATGCGGGCTCAGAGTTAAGATGGTGGAGTAGAGGACGTGGAGTTTGCATCTCCTCACAGGGTACAGCAGGGAGGCATCGGATTAGTTCTCGAGGAGCACCTGCTGGGTGCTGCTGGGGGACCTCAGACACCTGGGGGGACAGGAAGGGGCCTCCGTGCAACCGGGTGGGGTGTGGTAGGGAAGGAGGAGGGGAAGAGGGTGGAGGTGGGATGGACCAGCACCCCTGGGGGTGGGGGCTGAGGAGCTGTTCCCACACTCGGGGGCACCCACTCATGGCGGGGGATCAGCAGGGATGGGGGGACCTTCGGGGGCTCAGGGGGATGGAGAGGAGTGTGGCGATTGGTCTGTGGGGACTGGGAAAAAGTGGGGCCTGTGCACGTGGTCCTGGCTGCGGACCTGCGCACTCTGGCCTGGGTTGTGTGCCTCCCAGTGGGGAGGGCAACTGGGTGCCAGACAGTAGGTTTTGGAGGGTGGACCCCGGGAGGGGATAGCTGTTGGCGGTGAGGAGATGGCCTGGAGTAGCAGGGGGAAAGGTTCCATGGCCGGAAGGTTGTGGGGGGACCTGGGCCACCAGGGAAGCGGGGCACCTGTGTTGAGTGGCGTGCAGAGAGCAGGGCCACCGTTGTGGTGCCCCTTGCTGCCCACCCTCCTTGGGCAGTGGTGGAGGCACACACCTGAGCAGGCTTGCCCACCCCTCAAGCCCTGGCAAGCCTGCTAGGGTCCCTGGCCTGAGCCCCGCCCCCCGCCAAGGCCGCCTCTGACCACGAAGGTCCCAGGCATGGGACCTGCCGCCGCCAAAGCCTCTGTGGGCCGCATGGGTCCCGGTCCTGAGCCCTGCTCCCACCAAGGCCTCCTCTGGCTGCACGGGTCCCTGTGAACCCGAGCAATGCCCACCCAAAAGCTCTGTGGGCCATGCGGGTCCTGGCGACACACTTGCTGCCCCTGACAAAACCTCCTCTGGCTTTGCGGGTCCAGGTGGACCGAGCGCCACCCCCCTCCAAAGCCTGCTCTGGCTGTGCCGGTCCCTGCAGATGTGCCCGTGGAAGCCTGTGCCCCAGCTGGCCCGTGCGGGCATGTGTGCTCCGGGCCAGCTTCAGGAGCAGACACTGGTGAAAGGAACACGTGCAGAGGTGGGGCTGACACCACAGGTCCTAGAGGTCTTGGAGGCCCTCCTGGGGAGGCAGGGGTTGGATGTAGCTCATGGGCGGGGCAATGACACTGATTGCAGAGGCACCAGGGAATTATTAATTAATTTATTTTTAATTTTAAAATTTTATTTTTCCTGTTGTGTTTTGTGGTGGTTGTTTCAATTTTATTTTTTCTAGTATATTGTTTATTTTTTAGTTTTATTTAATTTTCTATTCTTTATCATCATTCTGCTCTTTTTTGTTTGTTGTCTGTTTTTTTGTTTTGTTTTGTTTGTTTTTGGGTTTTTTGCCACAGAGTGCAGCTTGCAGGGTCTTGGTTCCTAGGCCAGTGATAAGACTTGAGCCCCTCTGTAGGGAGTACCAAATCCAGGCCACTGGGCTAACAGGGAACTTCAGGCTTCAGAGAATATTAATCAGTGTGACTCTCCCAGCGGTCTTCATCTCGGCACCAAGACCTAGCTCCAACAAACTACCTGCAAACTCCAGTGCTGGGTGCCTCAGGCCAAACAACCAGCAAGACAGGAACACAGCACTACCCATCAACAAAAATCAGATCACAGAGAAATATGTTATGGAGGAAGGAGCAAGGTAAAAACCTACAAGACCAAATAGATGAAGAGGAAATAGGCAGTCTACCTGAAAAAGAATTCAGAGTAATGATAGTAAAGATGATCTAAAATCTCAGAAATAGAATGGAGGCATGGATTGAGAAAATACAAGAAGTGTTTAACAAGGACCTAGAAGAACTAAAGAACAAAAAAACAGTGATGAACAACACAATAACTAAAATGAAAACTACACTAGAAAGAATCAACAGCAGAATAACTGAGGCAGAAGAACGATTAAGTGAGCTGGAAGATAGAATGGTGGAAATAACTGCCAAGGAGCAGAATAAAGAAAAAAGAATAAAAAGAAATGAGGACACTCTCAGAGACCTCTGGGACAACATTAAATGCACCAACAACTGAATGATAGTGGTCCCAGAAGAAGAAGAGAAAGAGAAAGGGTCTGATAAAATATTAGAAGAGATTATAGTCATAAACTTCCCTAACACGGGAAAGGAAATAGCTACCCAAGTCCAGGCGCAGAGTCCCATACAGGATAAACCCAAGGAGAAACACACTGAGACACATATTGATCAAATTAACAAAAATTTAATTCAAAGAAAAAAGATTTAAAGCAGCAAGGGAAAAGCAACAAATAACATACAAGAGAATCCCCATAAAGTTATCAGCTGATTTTTCATCAGAAACTCTGCAGGCCAAAATAGAGTAGCAGAATGTATTTAAAGTGAAGAAAGGGAAAAATCTACAACCAAGATTACTCTACTCAGCAAGGACCTTATTCAGATTTGACAGAGAAATCAAAAGCTTTAGAGACAAGCAAAAGCTAAGAGAATTCAGCACCACCAAACCAGCTTTACAACAAACGCTAAAGGAACTTCTCTAGGTGGGAAACACAAAAGAAAAAGACCTACAAAAACAAACCCAAAACAATTAAGAAAACGGTAATAGAAACATACGCATTGATAATTACCTTAAATGTAAATGGACTAAACGCTCCAACCAAAAGACAGACTGGCTGAATGGATACAAAAACAAGACCTGTATATATGCTGTCTACAAGAGACCCACTTCAAACCTAGGCACACATACAGACTGAAAGTGAGGGGATGGAAAAAGATATTCCATGCAAATGAAAATCAAAACAAACCTGGAATAGCAATACTCACATCAGACAAAATAGACTTTAAAATAAAGAATATTACAAGAGACGAGGAAGGACACTACATAATGATCAAGGGATCAATCCAAGAAAAAGATGTAACAATTATAAATATATAGGCACCCAATGTAGGAGCACCTCAATACATAAAGCAAATGCTGACAGCCATAAAAGGGGAAATCGACAGTAGCACAATAACAGTAGGGGACTTTAACACCTCACTTACACCAATGGACAGATCATTCAGACAGAAAATTAATAAGGAAATACAACCTTTAAATGACACATTAGACCATATGGACTTAATTGATATTTATAGGACATTCCATCTGAGAGCAGCAGAAGACACTTTCTTCTCAAGTGCACATGGAACATTCTCCAGGATAGATCATATCTTGGGTCACAAATCAAGCCTCAGTAAATTTAAGAAAACTGAAATCATATCAAGCATCTTTTCCAACCACAACGCTATGAGATTACAAATCAATTACAGGAAAAAAAACCTGTTAAAAATACAAACACATGGAGGCTAAACAATATGCTACTAAATAACCAAGAGATCACTGAAGAAATCAAAGAGGAAATAAAAAAATACATAGAAACAAATGACAATGAAAACACGACAACCCGAACCTATGGGATGCAGCAAAAGCAGTTCTAAGAGGGAATTTTATAGCAATACAATCCTACCTCAAGAAACAAGAAAAATCTCAAATAAACAACCTAACCTTACACCTAAAGCAACTAGAGAAAGAAGAACAAAAAAAAACCCAAAGTTAGCGGAAGGAAAGAAATCATAAAGATCAGATCAGAAATAAATGAAAAAGAAATGAAGGAAATGATAGCAAAGATCAAGGAAACTAAAAGCTGGTTCTTTGAGAAGATAAACAAAATTGATAAACCATTAGCCAGACTCATCAAGGAAAAATAGGGAAAAAACTCAAATCAACAGAATTAGAAATGAAAAAGGAAAAGTAACAACTGACACTGCAGAAATACAAAGGATCATGAAAGACTACTACAAGCAACTATATGCCAATAAAATGGACAACCTGGAAGAAATGGACAAATTCTTAGAATGGACAAATTCAAGACTGAACCAGGAAGAAATAGAAAGTACAAACATACCAAACACAAGTAATGAAATTACTGTGATTAAAAATCTTCCAACAAACAAAAGTCCAGGACCACCTGGCTTCAGAGGTGAATTCTATCAAACATTTAGAAAAGACATAACACCCAACGTTCTCAAACTCTTCCAAAAAAATTGCAGAGGAAGGGACACTCCCAAGCTATTCTACGAGGCCACAATCATCTTGATACCAAAACCAGACAAAGAAATCACAAAAAAAGAAAATTACAGACCAGTATCACTGATGAACATAGACGCAAAAATCCTTAGCAAAATACTAGCAAACGGAATCCAACAACACATTAAAAGGACCACACACCATGATCAAGTGGGATTTATCCCAGGGATGCAAGGCTTTTTCAATATATTTTGAAATATATTGAAAAAATATATTTTTCAATTATTCAATGCAAATCAACCAGTATGATACACCATATTAACAAATTAAAGAATAAAAAACATAGGATCATCTCAATAGATGCAGAAAGCTTTTGACAAAATTTAACACCCCTTTATGATAACAACTCTCCAGAAAGTGGGCATAGAGGGAACCTATAAAGGCCATATATGACAAACCTACAGCAAATATCATTCTCAACAGCGAAAAACTGAAAGCTTTTCCTGTATGATTAGGAAAAAGACAAGGATGTCCACTTTCACCACTGTTATTCAACATAGTTTTGAAAGTCCTAGCCATGGCAATCAGAGGAGAAAAAGAAATAAAGGAATCCAAACTGGAAAAGAAGAAGTAAAACTGTCCCTGCTTGCAGATGACATGATAATATACATAGAAAATCCTAAAGATGCTACCAGAAAACTACGGGTGCTAATCAATGAATATGGTAAAGTTGCAGGATATAAAATTAATGCACAGAAATCTCTTGCATTCCTATACACTAGCAACAAAAGATCAGAAAGAGAAATTAAGGAAACAATCCCATTTACCACAGCAACAAAAAGAATAAAATACCTAGGAATAAACCTACCTAAGGAGGCAAAAGACCTGTATTCAGAAAACTATAAGATACTATGAAAGAAATCAAAGAGGACACAAAGAGATGGAGAGATATACCATGTTCTTGGATTGGGAGTATCAATATTGTGAAAATGAATATACTACCCAAGGCAATCTACAGATTCAATGCAATCCCTATCAAATTATGATGGAATTTTTCATAGAACTACAACAAAAAATTTTACAATTTGTATGGAAACACAAAGACCCTGAATAGCCAAAGCAATCTTGAGAAAGAATAATGGAGCTGGAGGAATCAGGCTCCCTGACTTCACACTATACTACAAAGCTACAGTAATCTAGACAGTATGGTACTGGCACAAAAACAGAAATAAAGATCAATGGAATAGCATAGAAAGCCCAAAGATAAACCCACGCACCTAGTCTCTGACAAAGGAGGCAAGAATAAAATGGAGAAAAGACAGTCTCTTCAATAAGTTGGGCTGGAAAAACTGGACACCTGCATGTTAAAGAATGAAATTAGAACACTCCCTAACACCACACACAGAAATAAACTGAAAATGGATTAAAGACCTAAATGTAAGGCCAGACACTATAAAACTCTTAGAGGAAAACATAGAAAGAACACTCTGACAAATCACAGCAAGATCTTTTTTGACCCACCTCCTAGGGTAATGAAAATAAAAACAAAAATAAACAAATGGGACCTAATGAAACTTAAAAGCTCTTGCACAGCAAAGATAACCATAAACAAGACCAAAAGACAACCCTCAGAATGGGAGAAAATATTTGCGAATGAAGCAACTGACAAGGGATTAATTTCCAAAATATACAAACAGCTCATGCAGCTTAATATTAAAAAAAACAAACAAACCAATCCAAAAATGGGCAGAAGACCTAAATAGACTTTTCTCCAAAGAAGACATACAGATGGCCAAGAGGCACATGAAAAGCTGCTCAACATCACTAATTATTAGACAAATGCAAATCACAACTACAATGAGGTACCATCTCGTACGGTTCAGAATGGCCATCATCAAAAAATCTACAAACAATAAATGCTGGAGACGGTGTGGAGAAAAGGGAACCCTCTTGCACTGTTGGTGGGAATGTAAATTGATACAGCCACTATGGAAAACAGTATGAAGGTCCTTAAAAAACTAAAAATAGAACTACCATATGACCCAGCAATCCCATTCCTGGGCATATACCTGGAGAAAACCATAGTTCCAAAAGATACATGCACCCCAATATTGATTGCAGCACTATTTACAACAGCCAGGACATGGAAGCAACATAAATGCCCATCACAGAGGAATGGATAAAAAAGATGTGGTACATATATACAATGGAATATTACTCAGCCATAAAAAGGAACAAAATTTTGCCATTTGCAGAGACGTGGGTGGACCTAGAGACTGTAATTCTGAGTGAAGTAAGTCAGAAAGAGAAAAACAAATATCATATATTAACGCATATATGTGGAATTTAGCAAAATGGTACAGAAAACCTATTTGCAAAGCTGAAATACAGACACAGACGTAGAGAACAAATGTATGGACACCAAGGGGGTTGGGGGGGGTGGGATGGATTGGGAGATTGGGACTGACATCTGTACACTACTACGTATGAAGTTGATGACTGGTGAGTGCCTACTGTATAGCACAGGGGGAAAAAACAGGAAGATATGATCTGCTTGCAAGACATATATGAAGTTAACCTTAAAAATTCATTCCAATATACATTAGGTGCAGACAAATACTATTTGATTCCACTTATACGAGGTATCTAGAATAGTCAAATTCATAGAGTCAGAAAGCACATCAGTAGATGCCAGGAGCCAGGGGGTGGCTGTGGGGAAGGGGGAATGGGGAGTTAGTGTTAAAGGGGACAGAGTTTCAGTTTAGGAAGGTGAAAAATTCGGGAGATGGATGATGGTGAGAGTTGCACGACAACATGAATGTACTTAGTGCCACTGAAATGTACAGTTAAATATGGTTACAATAGTATGTTTTATATTATATGACTTTTATCCCCCCAAAATTTAAAAAAATACATGCACCCCTATGTTCACAGCAGCACCATTCGCAATAGCCAAAACACGGAAACAACCTAA
Source organism: Stenella coeruleoalba (assembly GCF_951394435.1). Classification (NCBI taxonomy): domain Eukaryota; kingdom Metazoa; phylum Chordata; class Mammalia; order Artiodactyla; family Delphinidae; genus Stenella; species Stenella coeruleoalba. The sequence continues at coordinate 149,058,627 of NC_137169.1, read as the reverse complement.
ATGTCCATCAACAGATGAATGGATAAAGAAGATGTGGCACATATATACAATGGAATATTACTCAGCCATAAAAAAGAATGAAATAATGCCATTTGCAGCAACTTGGATGCAACTAGAGATTATCATACTAAGTGAAGTAAGTCAGAAAGAGAAAGACAAATACCATGTAATATCATTTATATGTGGAATCTAAAATATGGCAAAAATGAACCTATCTACAAAACAGAAACAGACTCACAGATAGAGAATAGACTTGTGGTTGCCAAGGAGGAGGGGCTTGGAGGAGGGAAGGACTGGGAGTTTGGGATTAGCAGATGTAAACTATTATATACAGGATGGATAAACAACAAGGTCCTACTGTATCATACTGGGAGCTATATTGAATATCCTGTGATAAACTATAATGGAAAAGAATATTAAAAAAAGAATGTCTCTATGTGTATAACTGAGTCACTTTGCTGTACAGCAGAGATTGACACAACATTGTAAATCAACTCTACTTCAAAAAATAAGTAAATAAATGAATAAATAAGTTTATTGGAGAGTCTCAAAATATCTTTCATGCTCCTTAGCTGCTTTTTCATGTGTTTAAAAATTTTTTTTTTCTCTCTGAGCTGTATTCGATATAATTTTTTTAATTAATTAATTAATTAGGAAATATAGTTGATGTATAATGTTATGCTAAGTTTCAGGTGTACAACGTGGTGATTTGACATTTAAATACATTACGAAATGATCACTACAATAAGTCTAGTAATGATGTGTCCCAATAAAAGTTATTACTGCATTATTGATGATACTCCTTATGCTGTATATTACATCCCCATGACTTATTCATTTTATAACAGCACTTTGTACTCCTTAATTCCCTCCGATTTTGCCCCACCCCACCCGTCCTCTCTGGTAACAAGCCATTTGTTCTCTGTATCTATGAGTCTTATCATTTTGTTTCACTTTGATTTTTTAGATTCCACATGTGAATAAGATTACACAGTATTTCACTTTCTCTGTCTGATTTGTTCACTTAGGTCCCAGAACCAATACCCTCTAGAAGCATCCATGTCATCACAAGCTGCAAGATTTCCTTCTTTTTTATGGCTGAGAAATATTCCATTGTGTACATACACATACACACACACCCCCTCCCACATCCTCTTTATCCACTGATTTACTGTTGAACACTTAGGGGTGCATATATCTTTTATAATTAGTGGTTTTGTTTTCTTTAAGTAAATACTCAGAAGTGAAATTGCTGGATTCTATAGTGGTTAAATTTTTAATTTTTTGAGGAGTCTCCATACTGTTTTCCATAGTGGCTGCACCAATTTACATTCCCACCAACAGTGTATGAAAGGTTCGTTTTTCTCCCCAACCTCACCAAAATTTGTTATTCATTATCTTTTTGATAATAGCCATTCTGACAGATGTTAGATGGTATCTCCTTGTTTTCACTTGCATTTCCCTTATGATTAGTAATATTGAGCATCTCTTCATATGCTTCTTGGTCATCTGTATGTGTCCTTTGGAAAAATGTCTATTCAGGTCCTCTGCCCATTTTAAAAACTGGGTTATATGGTTTTTTGTTTTGTTTTTTTATGCGGTACGCGGGCCTCTCACTGTTGTGGCCTCTCCCGTTGTGGAGCACAGGCTCTGGACGCGCAGGCTCAGTGGCCATGGCTCACAGGCCCAGCTGCTCCACGGCATGTGGGATCTTCCCGGACTGGGGCACGAACCCATGTCCCCTGCATTGGCAGACAGACTCTCAACCACTGTGCCACCAGGGAAGCCCTGGGTTGTATGGGTTTTTTGACATTGACTTGTATTAGTTCATTGTATACTTTGGATGTTAACCCTTATCAGATGTATATAGTTTGAAAATATCTTCTCCCACTTGGCATGCTACCCTTTCATTTTGTTGATAGTTTCCTTCACTTGCACAAAGCTTTTTAATTTGATATAGTCTCATTTGTTTATTTTTGCTTTTGTTGCCCTTGCCTGAGGAGACATATCCAAAAAATATTGCTAAGACCAATGTCAAAGAATGTACTGCCTATGTTTTCTTCAAGAAGTTTTACAGTTCCAGGTCTTACATTTAAGCCTTTGATCCATTTTGAGTTTATTTTTGTATATGGTGTGAGGAAATGTTGTAATTTCATTCTCTTACATGTGGCTTCCCAGCTTTCCCAGCACCACTTCTTGAAGAGACTGTTTTTTCTCCATTTTATATTCTTACCCACTTTGTCATGGATTAATTTACTATATAAGTGTGAGTTTTATTTCTGGGATATCTATTCTGTTCCATTGATCTATGTATTTTTTTTTTTTTTGCCAGTACCACACTGATTTGATTACTGTAGCTTTGTAGCATAGTTTGAAATCAGGATGCATGATACCTCCAGCTTTGTTCTTCTTTCAGAAGATTGCTTTGGCTATTTGAGGTATTTTGTGGTTCCATGAAAATTTTAGGGTTATTTGTTTTAGTTCTGTGGAAAATGCCATCGGTATTTTGATACGGATTGCATTGAATCTGTAGATTGCCTTGGGTAGTACAGACATTTTAACAATATTAACTCTTCCAATCTATGAGCACAGTATATCTTTCCATTTGTTTGTGTTGCCCTCAATTTCTTTCTTCAGTGTCTTACACTTTTCAGTGTACAGGTGCTTTCACCTCTTGGTTAGATTCATTCCTAGGTATTTTATTCTTTTTGATGTAATTGTAAAGAGGATTTTGCCTTAATTTCTCTTTCATCAGAAAGAGAAATTATTAGTGTATAAAAAAGTTCATTATTAGTGTAAAAAAAGCAACAGATTTCTGTATATTAATCTTGTATCCTACAATTTTACTGAATTAAGTAGTTCTAATAGTTTTTTGGTAGTGTCGTTAGAGTTTTCTATATATAGTACCATGTCATCTGCAAAGTGACAGCTTTCCTCCTTCCTTTTCAATTTGTATCCTTTTAATTTCTTTTTCATGTCTGATTGCTCTGGCTAGGACTTCCAAAACTATGTTGAATAAAAGTGGTGAGAGTGGGCATCCTTGTCTTGTTCCTGATATTAGAGGAAATGTTTTAAGCTTTTCACCATTGAGTATTATGTTGGCTCTGAGTTTGTCATATACAGCCTTGATTATGTTGAGGTATGTTCCCTCTATACCCAGTTTGTTAAGAGTTGTTTTTTTTTTTTAATCATATTTGGATGTTGAATTATGTCCAAAGCTTTTTCAGCATCTATTGAGATAATCACATGATTTTTATCCTTCATTTTGTTAATGTGGCATATCACATTGATTGATTTGCTGATACTGAATCATCCTTGCATTCCTGGGATAAATCCCAGTTGATCATGGTATATGATCCTTTTAATGTACTGTCAGTTGCTAATATTTTGTTGAGAATTTTAACATCGTGTTCATCAATGATACTGGTTTATAGTTTTCTTTCTTCTTCTTTTTTTAGTGCCTTTGCATGGCTTTAGTAACAGGGTGATCCTGGCCTTGTAGAGTAAGCTCAGAAGCATTCCTTCCCCTTCAATTTTTTGGAATGTTTGAGAAGGATAGGTGTTAACTCTTCTGTAAATGTTTGGTAGACCTCACCTGTGAAGCCACTCGGTCCTGGACTTTGTTTGTTGGGACTTTTTTGATTACTGATTCTATTTCATTAAAGTTATTGGTCTCTTCAGATTTTCTATTTCTTCCTGATTTAAGTTTGGAAGATTATGTGTTTCTAAGAATTTATCCTTTTCTTCTAGGTTGTCCAATGTGTTGGCATATAATTGTTTGTATTACTCTCTTCTGATCCTTTGTATTACTGTGGTGTCAATTGTAACTTTTTTTCATATTTGATTTTATTTATTTGGGCCCTCTCTTTTTTCTTAATGAATCTTGCTGGAGGTTTATTAATTTTGTTTATCTTTTCCGAGAACAGCTCTTAGTTTCATTGATCTTTTCTAATGTTGTTTTGTTTGTCTTGTCTCTATTTCATTTAGTTCTTCTCTAATATTCATTATTTCCTTCCTTCTGCTAGCTTTGCATTTTGTTTGTTCTTTTTGAGTTCCTTTAGGTTTAATGTTAGATTCTTTATTTGAGAGTTTTCTTATTTCTTGAGGTTGGCTTGTACTGCTATAAACTTCCCTCTTAGAACTGCTTTTGCTGCATCCCATAGATTTTGGAACATTGTGTTTCCATTTTTATTTGTTTCAAGGTATTTTTTGATTTTCTCTTTGATTTCTTCAATGACCTATTGGTTGTTTAGTAGCATATTGTTTAGACTCCATATACTTTATATTTTTCCTAGGTTTTTTTTTCTTGTAGTTAATTTCTAGTCTCACACCATTGTGGTTAGAAAAGATGCTTGATATGACTTCAATCTTAAATTTACTGAGACTTGTGTTGTGGATTAGCATACGATCTATCCTGGAGAATATTTCATGTGCACTTGAAAAGAATGTGCAGTCTGCTGCTTTTGGATGAAATTTTATGTATATATCTATTAAGTGCGTTGGTATAATGTGTTAAGGCCAGTGTTTGTATACTGATTTTCTGTCTGAATAATTTGTCCATTGAGGTTGGGGTGTTAAAGTCCTCTACTGTTACAGTATTACTGTCAATTTCTCTTTTACATCTGTTAACATTTTCTTTATGTATTTAGGTGCTCCTATGTTGGGTGCATATATATTTACAATTGTTATGTCTTCTTCTTGGATTGATTCCTTAATTGTTATGTAATGCTCTTCTTCATCTAATGTTACAGTCTTTATTTTAAAGTCTATTTTGCTCTATATATGTACTGCTACCCCAGCTTTCTTTTGTTCCCATATGCATGAAATATCTATTTCACACTGTTTGTGTGTGTCTTTAGCTCTGAAGTGAGTCTCTTATAGGCAGCATATATATATGGGTCTTGTTTTTTTAATCCACTCAGCCACTCTGTGTCTTTTAATTGGAGCATTAAGTCCATTTACATTAAAGTAATTATTGGTAGGTATGTAGTTACTGCCATTTTGTTAATTGTTTTCTGGTTGTTTTTGTAGTTCCTTTCTTCTCATGCCCTCTTCCTTTGTGATTTGATGACTGCCTTTAGTCCTATGTTTTGATTCCTTTCTCTTTATTTTTATTTATCTGTTATCAATCTTTGGTTTGTGGTTGCCATGAGGGGTGTGTGTGTGTGTGTGTATGTATAAAATTATTTTATGTATGATTATTTTAAGCTGATGATCTCTTAAGCTTGAACACATTCTAACAGCCGTATATTTTTACTCCCTCAGCACATTTTGTTTCTGATATCATATTTCACATCATTTTTTGGTGTATCCCATGACTACTTATTGTAGCTATAGATTATTTTACTACTTTTGTCTTTTAACTTTCCCACTAGCTTTATAAATGGTTGATATACTACTTTTACTGTATGTTTGCCTTTACCAGTGAGATTTTCCTTTTCATAATATATTTTTTTATATAGTTGTGACCTGTTTTTCCCCACACAGAAAAAATATTTAACATTTCTTTTAAGGTCAATTTACTGGTGATAAACTCTTTTAGCTTTTGCTTGTCTGTAAAACGCTTTTTTATTTCTCTTTCAGTTCTGAATGATAACTTTCTGAGTATTCTTAATTGTAGCTTTCTTTTTTTCTTTCAGCACTTTGAATATATTGTGCCATTGTCTTCTGGCCTGCAACATTTCTGCTGAAAAGTCAGGTAATTGTCTTATGGGAGTTCCCTTGTACATAACTAGTTGCTTTCCTCTTGCTGTTTTTAAAATTCCCTCTTCATCTTTAATTTTTGCAATTTTAATTAGAGTGTGTCTTTGTGTAGGCCTCTTTTGCTTCACATTGTTTGGGACTCTCTTTGCTTCCTGGACCCGGATGTCCGTTTCCTTCCCCAGGTTAAGGAAATTTTCAGCTATTATTTCTTCAAAAACGTTCTCTGCCTCCTTTTCTCTCTCTTCTCCTTTTGGGACCTCTATAATGTGGATGTTTATACACCTGATGTTGTCCCAGAGGTCCCTTAAACTATCTTCTTTTTTCATATTCTTTTTTTTCTTTTTCTGTTCAGCTTGGTTTCCATTACCCTGCCTTCCAGATTGCTGATCTGTTCTTCTGTATCATCAAATCTATTATTGATTCTCTCCAGTGATCTTTAAATTTGAGTTATTGTATTCTTTAGCTCTGATTGGTTCTTTTTATATTTTCTCTTTGTTGAAGCTCTCACTGTGTTCATCCATTCTCCTGAGATCAGTGAGCGTCTTTATGATCACTACCCTGAACTCTTTATCAGGGAGATTGCTTATTTCTGTTTTGATTAATTCTTTTTCTGAGATTTTGTCTTGTTCCTTTGTTTGGAACATATTCCTCTGTTTCCTCATTTTGCTTAATTCTCTGTGTTTATTTCTGTGTATTAGGTAGGTCCATTATGTCTCCAAGTCTTGTCTTGGAGAAGTGGCTTTATGTTGGAAATGTACTATTGGGCCCAGCAGCATGCTCCCCTGGCCACCCAAGCTAGGTGGTTCAGGGCTGTGTGCTATGTGGGTCGCATGTACCCTTCTGTTGTGGCAGGGCTGACTACTGTGGGCATACTGGTGGGTGGGGTTGACCCCCAGCCCAGTTGGCTGCCAGGCCCTGCCTTGTGCGGTTGTTGCTAGTCTTTAGGTCATTGTCACAGATAGCAACTCTGTAAGTAGTTGTGATTTTGGCATATCTGTGGGAGAGGCGAGTTCGAGATCTTCCTATTCTGCCATCTTAGTACCCCCCCCCACCTCTGAACTGCATTCTAAACAAATTCCTAAGTATTATTTTTAAATTCAATATATTTCTATGGTTTTCTAATTTTAGGGGCTATAGTTTTCATTCCTAGGGTCTATAACTGGTTCTTTTCCTCTTCTCCTATCCTATTTCCCCAACCCTGGTAGATATTTTTCTCTTTAAGGATTCATAATATATTTAAAACTTTTATTCTATGATTTTATTTCCATATGGATTGAATTTATCTTCTGACTGTGGATTGGTTCACTTTCTTGATGTTATATTTCCTCATGTGTTTTGGAATTTTGGTGTGTAAATGCATTCTCAATGGGATGTTCCCTCTCATCTGTCTCTGTCCCTGTCTCTATTTGCACCATGTCCCCACAAGTGCCCAGGCCCCCATCTTGAACAGAATCTTAAATGATGGCTCAGGGATCCTACTCTCAGTGACAGAAATATTCAGTCACCAAGCCAGCAGGTAGTTTGGCTCAAGTCCTGGTCAGGATCCTGTGTCTGGGATTGTATCTCTATGTCTATAGAGATACAAGCTTCATTTAAGCTATCTTCCTAGGCATTGGTTAGCAGTCACTTTTGTCAGCCTCCTGTCATATAAGTGAGGATGCCCTCTCTCACTTATAAACAGCCCTGGTTTTAAGCAGTGAGCCTGACTCTGCTTCCCACTTCATAGAGAACATATCTAGTTTTTGATACATTGCAGGAGTCAAATTACCAGTCTTTCTGCCTGCTTTATCCCAGAGCTGGGCTGCCAGTGGCTTCAGCTCTGTACCTGCTTTGCATCTCCCTTCTTTTTCTGATCCACAGATCTTGCTTTGACCCTGGCAATAACATTTAAATTTCCCCTTGTTATATTTTGTCTCTTGTGGCTTAAAGCATGATCTAATAAAGCCATCTTACCAAGAAATTCCCTGACTACCTTTATAACCTCATTTCATGCCCTTGGCCCATGTGTTCCAGTCACCTACTCCGGCATCTCCTCAGTTATCTGGTCAACCAAGACTTCTCCCACCTTAGGACCAGACACATGCCAGAGAGGAACAGCCAAGCACCAAAACCTCCATGTTCCTCCTCTCCCCAAATGCCATTCTCACCTTTCCCATTTCAGCTTGAATACATCTTCTCAAAGAGTCCTTTTCTGACCACTGTATCTTAGACACTCCCCCCACCCCGCCAACATATTTATTATGGTATCCAGTTAATTTTCTTCACAGCAAAGTTGCAAACAGCCATAAGATCTCTAAAACAGTAGCCAAAGGCCACACTTCTGTCTTCTTGGCCAAACTTACCTATACAACTCACACTGACAGTAGTGCTATCTATGAATATGAAGGTCAAGATTATACATAGGAATGTCCTGATGTGAAAGGAAACATACTTCTTGGGTTGGGAAGCCTGATTTTCTTTTTGAGACTTAGATGATGGAATTATTTGGAAGTCGGTATTATGTTTAATAAGCAAAGATTCTGTTTCAACATTTTACAGAAAGAAAATGTAATAAAACTTTATTTGTTAGGACTAATTGGGCTGATGAAGCAACTTATTTATTAGAAATTTTAAATTCTGGATTCTTTCAGTAAAATAGAGACTGATTTTTTATAAGTCTGTATAATAACAGAGTAGTGGTTAATAGACCACGTCCAAATATAGACTCTGCCAGGACCTACTTTAATAAATAGTGAGGAACTGCCTGTGATTAGTAATGTTTATTTGGGATAGCATGCTGTAAAGATAGCATGAATATTTCCCCTATAATTTCCTACATATCCATCATTTGCTTTTTAGGAAACATTTTTTTTTTTCTGTAGATACTGGAAATGTGAACATCAACCCAAGTCCTCTCTAAACGACCATAAATTCAAAACCAGTGAGGTTAGATCACCAGGATTTGATTTGCACAAAACTCTTGCATATTTTGATCTGAATTTGGAAGGGAATACAGTGTAGTCACTGCATGTACAGGGAGCTCTTTTACTACAGCTCGATCATTGCCCCATCCTGCCAATTTCAATCAGGCAGCAAATATCAGTGAAGTGAGGAGACTCAGTGTTTCTTTCTCCTTCTTTCTCTACAGAAGGCATCACTATTCTGAAGAGTCGAAAAGGAAAGGCCATGATTATAGTGCAAATCCCCTGAGAAACAATGATGGATTTGAAAGGACAGGAGAAGACATATCTACACCAGCTACTGCACTCAGGAGTCAGATGGTGGAGGAAATTGCTTCTTTGTCAGTATGAGTGAAAGTTTGCAAAAGGAACTTTCTATTCGAGTACCAAATTGCCGGGCACAGAATATGAGGGGATTTGGTGTACTCTTCTTCTGAACAGGGCCTTCCTTCAAATGGCTGCTGAGGCCAGTACAGGAAATGGCCAACTCTAAGGAGATTTCAGATCTGCTGCAAATGTCCACTACTGGTAGCTTTTCAAAACTGTGCCAAGATGTGTCTCCTCATTTGCTTCTAGGTTCCAAAAGAGAGCTGGACCAAGAGATTGCCAAGGCTCGCTACTAGTGGTCTGTTTCCTGTGCGTTCTAGGGAATTCATTTTCTTACACTTTTCACAATATGGGTTCAAGGATGCTCAGCATTTGAGATTAGTAGCTTGGGGCACAGAAAACAGATAAAGATTAGGCATAAAGGTCCAATGTTTCCCTACATAAATGAATCACATTTCAGAAAGTAGAAATAATCTTAATTTTTTTTTTTAAGAAATTATCTTACCTTTAAATATATATACAACTCTTGGCTGTTACTAGGTAATTCAAATTTCAGGAAACCATATGTGAGGATTCTCACATCAAGTGGTTGCAGGTGAGCACGGCAGTCCCAGCTACCCCACCCCTGCCCCGCCACCCAGCCCAGGCTGTTACATCCCTGAGTAGAGTTGGTGCCGGGCTTGGGTTCAGTCCCTCAGCCCTGCACAGAGGAAGCAGTTCCCAGCGCAAGCCAGATGGGCCCCATCCTGCAGGGAGCTGCAGTCTGAGAAGCCTTTTGAGTCAGGAGCCTTGACTGTTTAGTGTGCACACACGTGCACGTGTGCACACCTTGAGCCCTCTCCATGCTGAAGCGTCACCAGCTTCTCAGCCTACCCACTCCAGAGCAAGCGCGAGAGGGGCAAGTATCAAGGGTCTCGGGCTACCTGTTTTCTCCAGGCTGGGCTTGTCCCATGTGAGGGCTGAACAAGAGTAGGGCAGGCAGGCTTCCTTACTCGGCCACTTCGGGACTTGCGGTCGCCCCTGCGTTTCCATCTCTGGATTACCACTTCAAGCTTCACTCCTCACTCTTGCTGTTCGAGTCTTCAGATCACCATCCTGCCTTTGCTCCCTATTTTCTTACTTCTCCTGCTTCTTTATTTCACCTCCCCCCAAGAACGCAGTCAGCCCCTGAGTCCCGTTGTTCTCTCCCTCCCTCAGCCTGTGCCGCAGGGTCCCCCTCCCATCACGTCCTGCTCCCTCCACTTCCAACTTCTCTCCCTGACGACGTCCTTGTGACATTCCCACAGCCCACATGTCCATACATCCAACACCGTGCTCCCCGTGCCCCCAGACTCCCGGCGCGCTCACTACTCTGCAGAGCGCCCCGGCCCTTCAGGGTCAGAGGCCCTTTCACTCCTCGAAGAAACAGCAGCATCCAGGAAGCAGGGCTGCGTGCAAAAGCGCCCCCTTCAGGTCAGATGCAGAGTGCAACGGGAGGGTGAGCATCCTCTGACACAGGTGCGCAAAGAGCACAGCAAGGAGGACACAGCGCGGGGCCGAGGCAGCTACGGCTCAGCCGGAAGGTCCACCACGTCCTGCCTCATCCAAAGACTCGGTTCTACACATTCTGCTTCTTACACCCAGACCCAACCTCAGCTGTTCAGGACCCCAAAACCAGTTTCTGTGAACGGTCTGCGAGCAGCTCATGCACCAGAACCAGCAGGTAGTGTTGTCCTAGGCTGGAGGCACTATCTTCCACTCTAGAAGTCCCTCTCCTCTCCTGTCCAACGAAATGACAACTTTATGGGCTTGAATGCACGGAGTCTGGGATTATTTATGACGAGAAGTAGATTTAGTGGCCCTGAAGCAGACTAAATGATGAGTGAGTTTATGCAAATGAACATTTTCAGGCTTTGTCGGAACGCGTAAATAACGTTAATCATGGGAGTAAACTGTGCTCCACACGTTGCTCTGCCTGCATCCTGGCGGCAGCGCTGACACGAGGCATCCATCCTGCCCTGGAGTAGGTTCTCTGTGATGTCTGCTTGTGAACCAGTGAGCCAGAGAGGATTCCTGTGGCACCTCCAGCCCCGGGCTGCACCTGCCCACCTCGGGCTGCAGCGCAGGAATTCACACCAACCGCATAAGCAGCTGGCATCTACTCCAGACACCCCAAGGGGGCATCTGCACTTAATAACAAAAACCTGAGACACCTACCAGGCAGCAGCTGGCCTAAGGCACGTGCCCACTTTACCAGCCTCATTCGGAGCCATTCGTCCCTCCCCATCCTTCATCTCTCCATTGCCCCCAAGCACACTAGCCTTTGCGCGAATTCTTGAGTATCCCATATACCTCCTGCCTCAGGACCTGCGAGCTTCTCTCCAAGGCTGGCCCATTGCCTCGGCTAATTCACATCACTTTCTCAGAACAGTGTACGTACCCTTCCTAACGCCACCTCTCTCCACCCCAGACCACGTCAGGTCCTTCCATCTTAAGCTCTCATAACAGTGTATCTTCCCTTCATAGCTCTAACACAGTGCCTAACTACATGCTGTATTTTTAGACTCATGTCATTAAGGTATGCCTCTCACACAGGGGTGTGAGCTGCCTGGTGGCAGGATTCATATATGCTTTTAAAAAAAATTACTATATCTAAGAGTGCTTGGTACATGGGAGATAGATAATAAATAGTTAAATATTTAAGAAGCTGATGAATGAATGGTAGTAAGAATGCACCTTATGGGGCTTCCCCGGTGGCACAGTGGTTGCGAGTCCGCCTGCCGATGCGGGGGATGCGGGTTCGTGCCCTGGTCCGGGAGGATCCCACATGCCGTGGAGCGGCTGGGCCCGTGGGCCACGGCCGCTGGGCCTGCGCGTCCGGAGCCTGCGCTCCGCAACGGGAGAGGCCACAGCAGTGAAAGGCCTGCGTACCGCAAAAAAAAAAAAAAAAAAAAAAAAAAAAAAAGAATGCACCTTAGGTGAGACAGAGAGCCCTATCATGCCTGTGTAAACAAGCAGTGGACTGCTGTACGGCATACTGGCTGAGAACAATGAAATCTATGGATAGCAATGGGTGAAAACCTTGTTCTTAAAGACTATTTTGTATAAAGCATAAGGAAAGACTAGGATTTTTTCTGTAATTAGTAATAAGGATCCTAAAACAAGCAGTAGACAACCCAGCACCACCCATGGGAGAATGAGAGACGCCCAGGGGCAGGTCCCCAGGACCTGGGAGAAGGGTTCAGTCTGGCTGATGAAAGAGACTCTTTCCTTGGACCCTGTGGCTAAACATTAGCACTACCTTCCCGATGGGGAAGAGACAGAAACTAAGAACAGGGCACATGTGTGGTTAGTTGTACATAATTGAATGAATTTTATGTAGTTCTCATTACACAGCATGGGACTTAGTGATTCTCGACAAATTCTTTGTTCATCACATAAAATCCTGTGTTGAAGAAGCCCTCTAGATATTATGATGTAGGGGTGCCAGGACTCACTAGGTCCAATTTGGCTTTTAAAGTCAAGTCTCTGGTGGACAAACCAAATAAACAGCCCCACTTAGAGAATTCGATCTTAAAGAAGTTTATTTTTGTCTGGGTGTGCTACATATTATACCAGAACCAATTACAAATGTTTAAAATAGCTAAACTTTAAAAAATGTGTTTGATGCTTTTATATGTAAAAGAATTTTCAAAAACAATAATAATGCCAATAAACAGAGTATCAGATTTGACAAGGTAGATCACTAAGTGGTTGAAAAACTTCTCCCAGAGGATGTTGATTAACATTTCCCTCCGTCCTGGAGGGCACTGGAAACAGGCCATCCTTGGCCTGGATTTATTCAACGTCTGTAGCCACGATCTGGATAAAGATATTTAAGACATGTTTATCAAACCTGCGGTTGCTAGAAAGTTCAGAGTAGGGATAATAGCTCTCTAATCTTGGCCATGTTACTTAATCCATTGGACTCTCCATTTCCTCATCTATAAAATGGGGATAATGATTCCTTTCTCAGAGAGTTATTGTGAAGCATTAACGAGCTAAAAGTATGTAAAGTGAGCCAGTAAAGTTAGTTATCTTCCTTCATATGCAGAGTGGTGGCATCAGGATTAAAAAAAAAGTCTCCAGTTGGAAAAGTAGGCTGAAACTAACAATTATTACACCCCAATAAAAGGGGAATCCTACATTTAGTTTTCCAAAAAAATGACTTTAGGGAAGGATCCACACAAAAACAATGGCACATGAAGAAAACAAGTGAGTGGCAGACAAACAAACCAAAACAGAAGATCAAAAAACAAACTTGGAATAATATCAAATCATGTTCTTCCAAAATATTACAGTGTCATTTAGTCTTGATCAAGGCTTTGCTATAGCAGTCAATCAGTCCCATCCGTTAAAGGAAGGTTGTGTGTTGTACAGTTCAGTCCAATGATTCTTGGAGAACTGATTTGAGGAATGTCTAAACATTGCTGTGAACATATTCCACTGTGTTTTATTTTATAATCGTTTGATTTTTTTACAATATTTGAGTTACTTTCAGAGTACCGCTGCATATAAGCAAAAACTTACTGAAAACTCACATAACGGGAGAGATCTGACCCAACAGTGTTCCTGGGATGGAGTTCTCCAAGTTTTCAGGGCCACCAGCACAGCAGGCTCCTACAAGGCCACCACAGGCCTCAGCTACATGAGTCCTAGGGTCAGAGTCAAATACTAACCTCCCCTTCTCCCCAGATCATGAGCTGACTCTTTTTTCTTCTTTACTATAAATTGTAAAAATAGCTACTTGATAGTAAGATCAAAACGAATTTTATTTATTTACTTAATTTCTTGCCAAATGATTAGTTGTTTTTAAGATGATTTTTTAAAGAAACTTCTTATGCCTCCCAAAGCAGAAGGATTGCTATATTAGAGATGGAATTTGATCACGCTTTGGATACCCCAGGTCAGTGGCTACAGACTGTCGTCTAGGGCCTGGCTCTGGGCTCTGCAGGTTTCTGGCTTCTAAGCTGGTTCCAGTTTCTAGTGTTCCCTCATGGGCCTGTCTGTGACCTAAAATCCCATAATTAAACAAAAAAATAACAAAAGTCAAGCTGTGAAGAGGGCGGGAAATGGACTTGACTCCCCACTCTGGAAGGCCAGCACTGCTCCCTGAAATGATAGAATAAGAGGAAAAAGACAGGACCGGGAAGCCAGAGCCATGGGCCTTGTCCTAGTCTGACCCTGGGCAAATTTCTTAACTCACTGAGATATCATGCTCTCATCTGTAAAGCGAGTGGCTGCAGCTAGACTGTCTTTAGAATCCTCTCCAGCTCTGAAATTCGATGATCTGTTAACGGCCTTAGCACATAGGTAGATTGGCCTTTGGGGGATTTATGGATTCCCCCCAAATCCCCACCAAGAGTGGCCGAAATGAGTTAAGGAGCATGAATGTTTAAGACTCACAGGGCTGGCAGTGAAGCTCTACAGTTTCTAAAAATGCCTCCTATCTTTCCTCATTATCTGATTCACAGAACCTAATTTAATGGTGAAATTCCGGAACGGCATGCCAGACCCTCCGACTGTGACATGAAAGATGGTCATCTTGGGCATGGGGCTCAGTTACGAATGACTTGCCATATGCTCAAGCACTCTGCCATTTGCCTCCAGCTGTTTATACATCACACCGAGGCCAGGAGAAGCGCCAGTAACAAACCATCGGCAACAACAAAAATAGCAATTTATGCAAGGTTTCTGAGACACAATCGCTGCTGCCGCTGTAAAACATGTACCACTCCAGACTGGTATTTTAGGTTGAACTGTGTGAACTTGCCAATTTCATAGATAAAAAATGATCAACTAGCAATAGTTTCATATGGTTAAATCTACACAAAGATCCTGATAGCTGGGGAAAGTAGAGTTCTCCAGGCCTCCCTCTGTGTGCAGTACAACAGGAGGAAGATAGATGACAGTCCAGACACAAAGCCAGGGCACGTGGAGGCTAAATGGTTCTTATACAACAAAAGGACAGTTATGGAGATGCCTTCTGGAAGTAGTGGAATTGGGTGAGGATTCCAGGAAAAGAACAAATTCACTATTTCTAGAGTTAACAAAAATTAATAGAAAAATGACAGAGTCACAAAGTTTCGAAAGTTTTTAAAAATTTGATGTACCTGATTATGAAGGCAACACAAGGGGAAACAGAGAGCTGGAGAGAAACAATGTTGTATCCTTTGAGCCCTGGATCCAGCTATGCCTGAAGCTAGATATCCCTGGACTTTTCAGTTACATGAGTCTTCCCATTACAAATCATACTCACACATACACACAAATAAGAATTACGATATACACAAAAGCTTACGATGCTAGACCAGACTGTCTTAAAATGTTGAAATGAATCACAGAGAGGCAGGACCCACTTCATATCAAAAATTCAAAAAAGCTTAGGCTTCTAGTCTGATTCACAAATCCACGGGGTCAAGCCCCAGGCAGCTGAAAACTACAGAGATGAATTGTTTATCTAAGATTCTGGGTAAAAGAAAAAAGAATATGTTTCCTGTCAAAACAGGAGAAATGAAAGAGAAGCTTCTCACATCCATAGATTCGGCCAGTGTGTTAGTGTCTAATGCAGAGCTGAGAAGGAAAGAGTCAGGCAATTTCACAGTTAGGTCTTCAGAATATAAGACAGAAGCAAGCTTGTTGACGCCCTCATTCATAGGCAAGAAGTTGGAGGTGAGGTGAAAATTACACAAGCCAAGAGCTAAGATTTGATTAAAGTTATCAAATTATTAGATTAAAACTATTAGACTACTCCCATATTATCCTAATAATAAAAATATTAGAATAGTACTCAATGTTCCAAGTCAATTTTGTCGCTTTTCTGAGCTGGTTAAACATTTGCAGATGTGCAATGCAGAAATTAACAGCCCGCTGCTCATTTGTGTCCTAAGTCTTCCTGGCTACATGCTGCTGTTATAATTTACTGTTTTAGGCAAATGAAGATTGATTTTAATTTACTGCCAAAATTTGTGGCATGGGCAAAGGATAAGCTGGAACCAAAAACATATTTTGCTTTTTACCCTCTATTAGTCACCATTTGAAAATCAGTACTCAGTGTTCACCCCATTCGTGACTCCAGACCACCGAACGAAAATTGTGTCCTCTTCCCAATTCCGACTGATGATGCGCTGTGCCATTATCCTGTGAGCTAATATGAGAGTCAGTAGCTGTCCCACCTGACAAATATGCCTTCAGAATCCAGGCTCGAGCACATTACTTGAAGAATCTGCAGCTAGGAGTTTAACATAACTTATACTCCCAAGTCCCTCACTACAGCTTCTGTATGCAGCATATGACTTGAGATAGAAGAGTAAAGAAACCAGAGAGTTTTTTTTTTTCTTTCTTATCCCATCATTGAATTGGTTTTGGACATTCCTTCCATCCCTGTGGCCATCTATTACATATTGAGGGCCCCCTATGTGCCTTGGAACAACTTAGCTGCTGGGAAGACGGTGATGAGTAAGACAGTCTTTCCAGTGGTTCAGCTTCTTTGTTATTCATAGGGATGATCAAAGGAAGAGACAGAGAAGAGGAAGAATTCTAGTCTGGGGAGGTGTGAGAAAGTATTCTAAAAGTACTCCAAAGTGGGGATGCAGAATTAAAATGTACCCAAAAAAGAATGCCAATGCACCACCCCATAGGTCGGTAATTAAAGCATTAGCAGCTAATATTTGTTGAGTGCTTATTTTGTACTGTGCATTTTGCTAACGTTTAACTCCTTTAATCCTTATTACAATAACCCTGTGAGGCAGGTACTGTCAATATACTCACTTTAGAGACGGGAAGAATGAGGCTCAGGGAAGCTAAGAAACGCACGTCTAAAATAAGGGACCTCAAGGCAATGGAGTTGCAGCACAGCCCTATTTGACTCCTATCTAAACTCTTAGCTGCTATGCTATACTGCACTAGTTTACTGGTAAACTTATATCCTGCCAATTTGGGACACGTAGTATTTCTCAAGATGAGTTTTCAAAATGGGTTAAAAAAAATAATAAGCCACGTCTTCTCAAAAGTTAGAAATGAATCTGATTGAGGACAGGGCCTGAAGGTGGGCCTCTGCTACAAATCACGAGTGGGCTGTGGTCCAGCCTCTGCGGCCCACATCGAATCCCCTCCCAGCCAACACCTGAGCACGTCCTGCTGCCGCAGCGGGGCTGCGGGCAGGTGGGAGCTCTGCTCCGGGTGCGCTCAGCTCGGCTTCTGGCCAGGGTCACTCTCCTCAGCACAGAGACCCGGGAGCTGACCAGGTCTCTGTGGGAATGCTGGCCTCAGATCAGAAGTCAAGAAATGACTTATGAGCACAGCCCTGCACTGCAAAGACATTTTTACCAACAAAGAGAAAAAAATTAGGAGAGTGATGAAGGGAAGCAGAGAGGGAAAAAACACTTGGCCAAGGCCAGACAGGGTCAACCAATTAACCCTCCCAACTTCTGGCCAAATGTTGATTCCTTGTTCACTGGTGACAAGTCAGGAATGGACTCTAAATTGTTCAAATCTATTTGAGGGAAGCGAGGCTGGCAGTGGCGATATCAGTATTGGCACATGTTAATGAGAGCAGTAAGCCAATTTGAAAATGGCCTTTCGTTCCCGGACTGGTAGTATTTTCTGGTCTCTAAGAAACCAAATAAAATTAAAACGCACCATTAATAACAAAACAATACTATCCCCCTTCCCGTTCAGATGCGACTGCATCTGATCAAAGCTGAATTATTAAATGTCTATAGATTAGTCCCATAACTCTCAAGGGCCTGGAGTTTGTAATTTCCCTGAAAAAACAGGCACAATCTATACCGTGAAAAATTTAATTGCACTTTAATTACCAGTTAGGCTGACTAGCATGAGATATGGGTGCCTTCAAGTTCTAACAGTCATTATGATTCCAAGAGGATTCTGAAGGGAAATAATTGAATCTCTGGGGAGTATTCTCCTCTTCTGCCACTGCCGAAATCAAAATGAGAGCAGGAAAAGATGTAAAGGGTGATTCAAATTCTTCCAGATCATAACCCAGGACGGCCCCCAGCAACAACAAGCTGGCCGTTCCCAGGCAGCTGCGCTACACGTTTGGTAATAGGCTAAGACAGAAGTCGGTCTCCTGCAGTGGAGTTCTGGTACGTTAAACAGATAAAGGCTCTGGGCTGGGGTGTTTCTTTTCGTTTTTAAAATCAGATCCAAGATAGCATACTCATTTCTTGGTTTCTCGGCGCTGGGCCCCTGTGTGGGCATGTGCCCTCCACCTCCACAGCACCCGCGCACACACAGGCTCCTCTCCCACCTGTTTCCATGACGTTTCAAAAACATGATTTCTAAAGGAACAAGGGAAGAGAGTAACACTATCACGGAAGTCTCTAGCAAAAATGGAAAAGGGAAGAATTCAAGAGGATACGAGTTTAGCCTTCTAACGCTTTCACTTTATCAGAGAACCGACTGCCTGGGGAGAGGGCAGCCTCCTGAGAGCTGGTGCAGGAGGTGAAGGGAGGTGAAGCCGGCCACTCCTCTCCTGTCCTCAAGCCCATGTTGGCCTCCTAGATGCCCCAAGGTTCTTGAGGTGTTTGCCGTGTGTGTGTGTGTGTGTGTGTGTGTGTGTGTGTGTGTGTGTGTTTCCACCTCGACTGCAGAATGCCTCGGCCCCTTCTGGGGGACACTGTCCCACGCCAGCACAGGACTTTTTATAATGGGAAGAAATGCGGCTGTGCTTTTTTAAAGTCAGGCTGGGGTCAAAATATGATTTTTCACAAGGTCTCCAAGCAGCTTGGAGCTCTGTACTGACTGCAGCTGCTCTGTGCTGCCGGGTTCATCGCCTCGGCGTTAGCGATCATTTGGTAGCTGGATTCCAATTTCGTCTGCCAGGTAAATGTTCAGATGCTCAGAATCATCTACCACTTTTCTCTTCTCCAAATGTGCATCTGTTTTCCTTCTCGGAGGCTCTGTATCGAACTGCACCGACATACAGTGCTGCACTGGGCTTGGGCGGGATTTGCATGTCCCTCTCTCAGGGACCCAATAGCTGGGTTGAACAGCTCCCATCCCAGCCAAGTGGGTCCCAATCTACAGAGGAAGCACAGGCCCTCTCTTACGGAGCCCCATGGTTCAAGAGGAGGAGGTAGCAGAGTGTAACTCTGCCATCAATACTTAGAGGTACCCCTTCTCGGAGCACCGGCCGTTGAGTTCCTTGGGGTGGCAGCTAGGCCCACAGACACAAGATACTCAGGTTAGGAACAAAGAGGGGGACAACGTCAGAACGCCATTCTACAGATCACCAAGTAAAGACTGTGAGCTTGTAGCATGAGGCAGCGAGACGCAGCAGACCTCCTAGCTCAGGCAAAGTGGACAGAAGGACAGCAGGGACGCCGAAGACACCTGGGCAGAAGGAGGCTTTCCTCCCTCCGTTCATGCTCTGTGGGTGGAAGCCAGGATAGCACAGCTCCTGAGTTCCAAGTCTCCCCCAAATGTTCCGCACTCCATTTCCAGAACTGTAAAGGTCCTCGTACAGACAGGACTGGAACTGACAAATGAGTATGAGTGGTCAGGAGGTCATTCTGCGGCATCGCCTCCCCATCACTCACCGAAAGTTGTACCTCCACTCGAGCCACTCCTTCCAGGCCCGGTGGGACGGCGTGAGAACTGATCGACGCTCTGAGCTGCACTCCCGCTGGTCCGCTCTCTTCGGAACCTTGAGGGGCTGCACGTCCGTGGACCTGATCGGCAGCATTAGGTTTGAAGAGGCTGGAAAGGGAAAGCCATCAGGGCTTCTGTGTCTAGCCCGTCTGAGCCCTGGGGGTCTGCATCAGAATGCTGCAATTTGAATGACGGAACTGAACTGGGAGCTGTGGAGAGAGGACCAGTTTCCAAAGAAGTCCTCAGTGGAAAACTGAAATACGATGGCAGCAGGATGCTACAAAGGGATCCAGCTGCTAGAGCCACGTGGCCTGGGAGACTGAGGAAATGCTGTTGCCACATGGAGGCAGACGGAAAAAAAAATTACCAGGGAAGATTTTTTAGTAGCTACTGAGATTATCAGATATTCTGGCCAAAGTCCCCGATGCTTGTTGTCCTTCCAATATTATTCTCTCGCCTCCCTTCAGGCTCACTGGTGCATCTTCCAATTCAACAGGGCCTCCTGTCTCTGAACGCAGAACTAGTCCCTCTCGGAACTTAAAAGTCTGAAGGCTGCATTGCAGCTGCCACATTCGGGCAGATCACTGATGCAGACTCCTCCGGCCTTCCCAATATCCTGGTGTGATGTGAATGAACACCGTGCAGCAGGTAAACAGAGCGCTAAAGTGCAAAGCACGACTCTTATTTATAGATCAAACACCTGCCATCAATTTAAACAGTAGTTTAAATCTAACTTGAAAGTTGAGCAAGAGACTGAACGCCCTCTTGAAGCAAGCAATTTTGAAGCAGCAGTTCATGTATACAGATGTGTTTAAAGCCTACTTCAGAATGCTGTAATTATCATCAAAAAGACAGATTCCATTAGATATCTGTTATGCTTTTAGCATCTGTACTCCCAGACAGATGTGAACAAATGGTGAAAGCCTTGGGTTTCTTAACACTATACTTTTAACATTATTTCTTTAAAGGGCCGGGGCTTAGGATTTTCAGAATTTGGAAAACCATCTGATCAGAGGTTTTTGGAACAGATGATGATACAGTTTGGCTGTTCCTGTCATTTTGCCTTTTCAACCACAGTTCTGCGTCCAGCCTCTCTCTCTACCAGGTACATAACAAACTTAATATTTAGGGCAAGCTATCTTCCTAAACACAGATCAGTGAAGAGTGAAGGCATCTCTAATCACAAGCAAATAGTGGGGGGGGTGGGGTAGTGGTGGTGGGATGAATTGGGGGATTGGGATGGACATATATACACTAATATGTATAAAATAGATAACTCATAAGAACCTGCTGTATAAAAAATAAAAATAAATCACAAGCAAATAATAACCATCATTTCTTGAATGTTAAAAATTAGGCGATATGCGGTCCAGGGGCACCATGGATATTATTCCATTAATACTTCTGATGAGCTCTTGAAGGTTGGTATTATTACCTTCACTTCACAAATAATAAAAACTGAGGTTCTGAGAGGTTAAGTACACTGCCTGAGATCACCTAGCTAGTAAGTGGAAGAATCTGGATTTGACCATGGGTTGGCCGGGCTCCAAAGCCCTTGTTCTTTCCTCTACGTCATACTAGCTTAGAAAAAGGCCCTTCTTTTTTGCACAGATTGTCTCAAAATTGATTTTCCATTTACAGGGATATGGAACGTCCTTCTGGAAGTAGGTGATGACTATGTTCAGTGGCTGGAAATCGGTTTGACCTCTGGGACATGAGTCAGTCCAAGAACGGGATTCGGCTGCAGGCCACATCAGTCAGGCAGGTCATTTCCCTCAGTGATATTTCTTCTCCCCCAGGAAATCATAAGAATGGATCGGAGACCTTTTACATTCCTTATAATTCTAAAGTTCTATGTGTTTCTGAGTCATGACTGCTTTACCCTCTGCACTGATGAGGACAGGCTTGTGCCCAGAAGGACCCGTACTATTTCAGTTCCTTCAATGTGCCAGCCCTCCTCAAGCAAGAGCTGTTCCCGTGGACTGTAACACCCTCCCCGCTCCACCAGGTACCTCGACAGCTGTGTGATGAATGGACAAGGCAAGGCGTGAATGCAGACAGGTCTTCGCTGTGCTCTGTGGACGGTGTGCCTCCCGGTTTCCTCCTTTATGACCAACATAACACCTACAGCCTGAGTCAACCCTGAGTGAGGGAGGTACGTCGTCTGGGAAAACATGCTTGGGGGTAGGTCTAGGGAACCATCCCCTCATCAGGGTAACCTACAGAGAACATTCCCAGTCACCTGCCATGCATGAGAAACTCACCCAGTAGCAGGAATAAAAAAAGAGAGAGGCAGCCACTCAAAGGGCCGGGGTGATAGAGAAGCACTACCTTGTTTATCAGGATATAATAATTAGCACCTCTTTTTTTCTTTTTTGG
The DNA here is from genome assembly GCF_951394435.1 of Stenella coeruleoalba. Taxonomy (NCBI): domain Eukaryota; kingdom Metazoa; phylum Chordata; class Mammalia; order Artiodactyla; family Delphinidae; genus Stenella; species Stenella coeruleoalba. Next base: position 149,036,647 of record NC_137169.1, on the reverse strand, counting down.
TACAAGCTACTGTGAGTGAGTGAGTGAATCTGAGAAATGGGCAAGCCAGAGAGTTTGGCTTCAGCAAGGATGGAGAGGCAGCTGGGTATGGAGGCAGATGAAGATACAGAATGGCAGTAATGGTGATGAGACTGCTTCTTTCATTTGCAAAGGTCCCTGAGATAAAATTTACAAGGGTCAACACACAGCCTGAGAGGCAAACCTCCCTCCCCCAGGTGCAGGCTCAGCAGCTGGCCTCAGAATAAGATTAAATGAATCCCACCCTTGAAGGAGGGAGGCTGCCCAGGCAGAAGAATCACACCTTAGAGATGGCAAGAAAGGAAGCTATTCCCTAGCCTAAGGGCATTTGGGAGAAGTATGTGAATAGTAATTATTTGAAAAGAGATAACCAAAAAAGATTTCCAAGGCCAAGGCCTAGTCAAACTAATCTACTCAACCTCTACAGCAAGGCTAAAGACTAGGTGGGTAATGGCCTACCCATCAAAGAGCTTATTATGATTTCTAGATGCTCCACAGAAGGGCTGCAAATAAGACCAGAGCTGGAGAAGGCTCTGGAAACCACAAAGTAGAAGTGGAACTAGGAGTAGCTGTCCTCAGGAGAAAGGCAACATTTAGAGTTTAGATGTCATCAGAATATTAGCACCGAAACTGTTCTTTCATTTGGGTTACCTCGTGGGGCCTCATCTATGCGCAGATGAATCACTGGTATGAAATGAGCTAAAATATTAATTGTAGTTGCTTTTAGGTGATGGGGTTGTTTGGAGGAGTCCATTGTTGTACCTTTTTAAGAAAACAATGATAGTATAACTTTTATAATCAGAAGGGAAAAAAGGGGAAATAAACAGCTGTCCTTAAATCCTGTGAAAGCTGCAGAAAGGAAGCTAAGTCCAGGTCAGCACACTTACTGTCTAGCAAAGGAGTAAACCATGACTATTACATGAGCTATTAAATACGGTTTGAACTGCAGTTCCAAGGGAAAGCACTCGAATTTCTGGGATCCTCTTGCTTTGAACAGAAACAATTTAACAATGTCATTTATAGCCATGTCCGGTTGTCCAAACCATTGTCTTCACAGAAATATTAGAAAATTAAGGTGGAAAAATTTGTGAGGCAGCAGCAAGTGTAAGGACAGATACAGCTCAGCTTTTTAAAAGAAGATTCCTTCTTTCTCGATCTTCTCATTTAATTGGGGGCAAATAGAGAACTTCATTGTTACCCCACACACTTGTTTCAAAGCCTTGTCCTTCTAGTGCTGAACACGGGCAGCCCCGGGGACCTGTGAAACGGATGCTGCTGCAGGATTTTATTTAAATGACATGTTTGATCTCCTGTGCCGTGTAAGTGGCATTGCTGAGGAGCTGCTCTTTCCAAAGGATTTGAGGTCACTTAGCTTGTACCGGCTCTGCCAGGAGCTCCAATGAGGAAGACTTCGGGACATTCCACCTGACAGAACTTTAGAATTTGCAGCAGGTATATTTTCCTCAGCTTCCGGATCCTTGGGAATGACCTTATACTATGGATTCCGTCACACATACACTCTCTTCACTGAAGGCTCCCAGGATATCTTCATCACAAAAGGGCCTCGGTTAGTGCTTGAGATGGAGTGCAAACCAAGCTCACAGAGGACCAGGTTGGACAAGGCCAGAGCAGGACAACGGTCTTGACCCTTTCTCCACATCTCCAGGTACAGCCTCCAAGGAAAACAACTTTAAGGCAAGCCAGGCAACTGTTGCTACCAAATAGTGGGATATTCAGTGTGAGAAACAGAAGATAGTCTTGTATCCGTGACGCCCCCACTATGCCCCAAGGCTCCTTCCCAGACGTGCAGGAATGACGACTCCATTTGTGGCTAAGCATTCCCACTGACTTGCCAGGGGTTGGGGCTCTAGTCTGGGATATGCTCCAGTCTTCCTTCTAAAGTTATAAACAGATTCAAAACTTAACGGAAATCTAGGACCCAGGAACAGAGAGGAGGCTCTTGTTGACAAATGGAACATCATGGTGGCAGAACCAGAAGAGCTGCTGGTTAGCTCAGCATGAAGTGTCCCTTCCTCCCACCCAAGGGTGCACGTGGACATCACACCTGTGTTCCCCTTCTTCCCTCGGTCACCCAGTCCCAGCAGCGCGCTCTAATTTTTCTTGAAGTGTAGCTTATGGATAACCTGCATCAGAATAGTTGGGGCCAAGCAAGGAGATATTAGAGAGTTGGGGCCTAGGGAATCCGTATGCTTAACCCCCAAGCCATCCTGATGCATATTAACATTTGCACATCACACCCAAGGAAGTACTCAGATCCTGTTGCCAACAGCAACCTGGTGGGTGGTGGCAGAAGCCACTGGGTCCCGGTAGCGCCTCCTCTGTGTGGTTGCTGTCCTGCTCGATGGCATTAGAATACCCTTCACGGATAAGGATGGTGACAAAAGGTAACATCTTTAGCACCTTGTAGCCTACAAAGTTTCTCCATAGCCTCTGCCTCGTCACATCAACCCCTCTGAGGTATGAATTAGAATCTCTATTTTCACAAACTCAGAAATTATGTGCCCTAAAAATACTGCACAGCCTGCTGGTAAGTAGCTGAGCTGAGGCTGTGGAGCTGGGTTTGGTGATTCTAAAGCCTATGATCCAGCCATTCATTAGCGCTGCCCTTCAGGTGTCCACAGTGGCTGCCCTGCACCGTTTACCTTCTCTGGGTGAGTGGGTAAGGTGCGGCTCACAGTTCTTTTAAAAGAGCAGTGCACCTCTGTGGAAGAAGATGGGCCAGGGTACCCCAAAGATATTTGGGGCAAAGCCTTGGGATGTGCGGAGGGGTCAGCATGTCCAGTGAAGCTTAAAGGGGACAAAACAACAGATCCAGGAGATCCTTCCTACAGTCAGCCACTACCAGGTATCTATGCCAAGAAACCAAGATTTTTCTCCAAATGGATTACAATTGAGTAGAAGAGAAAATCAAGTCTGTTTCTTTGCAGACCTCAGTGGCAAACGCCCCACAGACAGCGTTCCTTGGGGGCACAGCACCCTCACTCTATCCAGACAGGCCAGGGGGAGTGGGGCTCACTCTGGCGTTGGCTGTAATCACCCTCAGCTAAGCAGGATCCTCAGACACTCTTCGGAATGGGAGACTGAAACAATGCGATATTCAGCTGAGCCAGTGCAAGGCCAGATATCACGTAATCCAAGGCGACCTCCACTGTTGCGGCCTCTCCCGTTGCGGAGCACAGGCTCCGGATGTACAGGCTCAGCGGCCATGGCTCACGGGCCCAGCCGCTCCGTGGCACGTGGGATCCTCCCGGACCGGGGCACGAACCCGCATCCCCTGCATCGGCAGGCGGACTCTCAACTGCTGCGCCACCAGGGAAGCCCCCTCCTCTACTTCTTCAATCAAAAGACATTTGTACACATGTGGCATAAGGCCCATTTAAAAAAATTCCAGTGAGACTGTCCTCAAATCTACCAGAACAGGGCTGAGCCAAAGTGAGTGTTTAATAAACAGAACTGGAGGGTGAGCAAGACATGCCTTGCTCCGTCGGCCCAGGGCGGGTGCCTTGAAGCACCCAGATGCTGTGAGAGCAAAGGGGTTTTCATTCTCTGTCTCCCTAATTATTACAGTCTCTGTCTGCCACCCTCAGGCACTAGGGCCCTGCAGAGGGAGAGTTCAGCCCTTTGGTGTGAAATACAGAGTGACAGAGGCCTTCGGCTTCAGAAGAAAGGGGCTGGATAAGCAAGTACAAAAGGGAACACAGGAGCTTCCCAGGTGGCTCAGTGGCTAAGAAACCGCCTGCCAATGCAGAGGACACAGGTTCGAGCCCTGGTCCGGGAAGATCCCACATGCCACAAAGCAACTAAACCCGTGCGCCACAACTACTGAGACTGCGCTCTAGAGCCCAGGTGCTGCAACTACTGAAGCCCAGGCTCCTAGAGCCCGTGCGCCGCAATAAGAGAAGCCACTTCAATGAGAAGCCCGCACACCGCAAGGAAGAGTAGCCCCCGCTCACCACAACTAGAGAAAGCCCACATGCAGCAACAAAGACCCAACACGGCCAAAAAAAAAAAAACTTCAAAAAAAAAAAAAAAAGGGAACACAGGAATGGCATTTAGAGGACCTGATTCATATCGTCTTTTTCCATCTTCTTTAGGACAATTTTTAAATCCATTTTCTTTCTCTCTTCCTCCCTCTCTGCCCCTTCCCTAAGCTTTTCTGTGCTTGAGCTCTCCCTCCCCGTCCCCCCGCCTCCCCCAACACACAGAATTGTGAGTGCGCTCCTGTTTCCGAGGCTGTAGCACCTGTGCTCAGAGAAGCATACATTAGAAAGGCAGGGAAGGAAGAGGGGAAATAAAAGCAAGTATCCTTTTAACCTCAACCATCTAAATCCTACCACCAGTCTCGGTAGGATTTGTCAACTTCAGCCACATGGCCAATCTTCATAGATGCTCATTCAAGAAGCTCTCACCGTGCCCACGTGTGCTTTATTGACTCTCTCGTCTGCCCACCCCCCCAGTCGTTCGCTTAGGTGGTCGGGCGACCTTTCAGAAAAGCCTGGACGCGGGATTTCTGCTCTCCTTTTCCGCTGAAGAGAGGACGGGCACAGTGGCAAGAATGCCAAACGAGAAAAGAAACTTGGAATGACTTCCCTGATTCAGTCCCAGTCTTGACCCGGGAGGAAACCGCACTGGCGCGGAAGCTCTGGCGGAGCCCCAGGCGCCGCGGGCCAGGCGAGGCTCCGTTCCGCTGACTGCGCTGCCGGGGACGGGAGAGCGCGCGCCCGAATCACGGCGAGATGCCAGCCCTTCGCACGGAGGGACCCAGAGGCCCGGGGCCACGCTTTTCATGACGCGGCGGCCTCCACTCCCACTCATGTCTACAAGGGAGGCTTCTACCCCCCTTGCTTTCGGCGCAGCCAGCTGACAAGCAGCGTCTGAAAGCGCCCGGGGCCCAGGCCACTCAGCACTGCTCCCCGACGTGGGCGAAGACCGGGGGCAGGGGAGCCTGCACAGCCTTGGCCCTGGGGCGCTGCGCACAGCTGACCACTGACCAAAATATCTGTCACCATTTAGGCAAATGGCCTGAAAGAAGAGATGCTTCATAGCGGGGTATCGCCTCCATACTGGGCTCCACTAAAGGTTTCCTGTATAAATGAACGGGGAGATGAAGGGGTGACAGGGCCAACAAAACGAAGTCATGGTTCCCTCAAACCGCAGGCGGAGCTTCCACTGAGGAACCTCTGACGGTGAAGACCCACCAAGTGCTCAGCAGGGACCTGGATATGTCACCCTAGGGAGGACCCCGGGAAGCGACCCCAGACACACGAGGACACAGCTTTGCCGTAAGGCCGACATTAAAGGAAGAAGTGCTACCACGGCTCCTGGCAATTTCCTAGCCATCACCCTTGGGAAGCCTTTTCTATTTCCCCACCTTTTCCTAGACTCGGAGCTCTCAGGGCAGCTCTCAGTGACCTCCTCTAGAAGGCTTTCCACCTGCCTGTCATCTAAGTCCTTCTCCAGTTGTTCCTGCCTGTCCCAGGCCCAGATCTAGAAGGAGATTCTACCACTGGTAGTCACTGGGATGAGATTTCTAAGTGGCTGTGTTAGTCTGCTGCGACCGCTACACCAAAATACTATAAACTGGGTGGCTTAAATGACAGACAGTTATTTCTCACAGTTCTAGAAGCTGGGAATTACAAATTCAAGGTGCCAGCTGATTCAGTTCCTGGTGAGAATCCTCTTCCTGGCTTGCAGACAACCCTCTTCTTACTGTGTCCTCACAGCAGAGAGAAAGAGAGAGCTAGCTTTCTGGTCTGTTCTTATAATCTCATCACAAGGACCCCACTCTCATGACCTCATCTAAATCTAATACCTCCAAAGGCCCACCTTCCAACACCATCACACTGGGGGTTAGGGCTTCAACATATACAATCTGGGCAGACACAGACATTCAGTCTGTAACAGCTGCCCCTTCATCTAGTCTGCTTCCTGATCTCCAGGCCAGGAAGTGTTAAGAACGTGGGATGAGGCCACCCTTGGTCTTCCCTGAACACCACACCCCTCCATCCACTTTTCTTACTGCCTTTGTGGCTTCTGTTGTGTGCTCACCTCTCCCATGAGAGTCGAAGCCCCTTGGAGAGAGGAAGTGATGATAAAAGCACTTATTGAGTATGTGCCCACTGTTCTAAATACACTGTCACTTAATTCTTATGGCAATCTGTGAGAGAGACATGAATTGTTCCTATTTCACATCCAGAAAAAGCTCAAGTTTGGAAGAAGTAAGTAACTTGCCCAAGGTCATGCCCCAGCAAAGGCTTATCTCAGGCTAGAATTGAAGTCTCTCTACAAAACTCTCGGTTACTTTCTCCCCTGAAAGCAGGAACCTCCTTTTAGTTATCTTTGTATCCCTGCTCCTACTCGTAGCACCTAGCACAGTGCTGTATATGTTGTATTCACTTATATACTCATTAAATAAAAATTAAAGAATGTGGGCTTCCCTGGTGGCACAGTGGTTGGGAGTCCACCTGCTGATGCGGGGGACACGGGTTCGTGCCCCAGTCCGGGAAGATCCCACATGCCGCGGAGAGGCTGGGCCCGTGAGCCATGGCCGCTGAGCCTGCACGTCTGGAGCCTGTGCTCCGCAATGGGAGAGGCCACAACAGTGAGAGGCCCACGTACTGCAAAAAAAAAAAAAAATTAAAGAATGTGCATCCTACATTCACTCCATCAGATTTTTAAAAGTGTACAGTTGAGCAATATTAAGTATATTCACATTGTTGTGGATGAGACCTCCGGAACTTTTTTTCATCTTGCAATACTGAAACTCTGTACCCATTGAACAGCTCCCCATTTCCCCTTCCCCCAACCCCTGGCAGCCACTATTCTACTTTCTGTTTCTATGAGTTTGATTACTTTAGATGCCTCATCTGAGTGGAATCATGCAGTATTTGTCTTTTTGTGACTCTCTTATTTCACTTAGCGTAATGTCCTCAAGGTTCATCCATGTGGTCACAAAAGCAAGATTTCCTTCTTTTTTATGGCTGAATATTATTCTGATATATATGCCACTAGGTTTTATAAATGCCCTATCTCATCAAGTTGCTTTCTTAACACCCCTTCTTAATTTCACTTCACTCACAGAAGAGCTTTAATAATATGACCACTACCCCCACCAGCTGTTGAGCTCTGGCACTGTGCTAACTGAGCCTCTCACTCTGTGCTCACGGTAACCCTTGAAGGTCATTGTTGGGATCTGCAGATGAGGAAACGGAGGCCAGGGAGATGAAATAACATATTCAAGGTCACAGGACTTCAAAGTGCAGCAATCTGGATCTCTGATGCTCTTCCGGGCTCCTCTGACTCTACAGCGTGCTGTCCTCCATTCATCTGTACTTCCTCTCAGTGAGTGACATAACAGAAAGAGACACTGAGGACCAGACACATGAGGTGACACCAAGCGTGCTCTGCCCATCAGCTGCAGAGGTGGGGTGGACCCCTGAATTCATGACTCCTGGCCCAGGGCTCTCTTCCCTACTCACCTGCCACCTACCTCACCAGGCCATTCCCAATCTAGGTGACCTGTGGGTGTGACTGCTTACTCAATCCAAATCCCATACCTTCCTGAAGGCCCAGATCAAGACTCACTTCTTCCTGACCAAATGTTCCCACTGACATTCCTCGTACTTTGCTGCCCCTTTGCTTTGCATGGACAAATCCAGTACATTCTCGCAGGTAGTGTTATATACTGCTTTAGGATCCTCCAAGGAGGGCTGCATGCTTTCCTTCCCACCACACCACCTAACAGCATCCTGGGGATGTGGCTGGCCCTTGACAAATGCTTTCTGACCGGATGCACCACAGAACTATGCAATTTAAGAGCCTCCTTAGGGAACATCTGGCTTAACACTCTCATTTTCCAGTTGAGAAACTGGGTCCCAGAGACGTGTAGCGACTTGTCTGGTTACAGAGCTAATTAGTGAAGACTCGGGCCCAGAACCCGGTCTTCTGTCTCCTGATTGGTGCTCTCCTGCTACTCTGGGTGCCGGGCCCCATCTAACCAGGAGACTTTCGCATTTCTCTGCATCAGAATTGTGTCCTAAGGCCCTAAGTGGGCAAACACAAGGAAAGAGAGGTTAAATCCTACATTCAGTCATTTTAAGGGGATATGAAAGTATTACTTTTTAATTTCTAGAGGGGAAGAAAAAATGAAGAGGAATACTGAACAGAGAAAAATAAAGACTAGTGAAAAATTCCCAGTTCTTATACAGATATTAAATAGCTGAAAGACAAGAGAGTCTCTCACGGTCCTTCTTCCTCTGCCCCCTCCCACCCCAATATTGCTTGCTTTTAAGGAAGGCCAAGGAGAATGCAATTCTCTCCAGGGTAAAGTGTGAAAATCTAGAAGGGACATTAACATTTTATGACCTCAAAATTTTTAATAAATTAACTTTATTAAAGGATCGCTGGTTTTTTAGTACCTTGAAACTGAAAGGTACCACACCTTCTAGAAAATATATATTCACCTCATTTGCAGGTTTGCTGAATTGTTACATCTACCCACATCTCTCTTTCCACTACAAGGAAAGGAAATCATACATTTCTATAGCATTTTATAGTTTATAAAATATCTGAATGCATGATTTTTTAAAATGCTTATTCTTAGACTTGGGGGATTATATAATGGAGGTATTATTTATTTAATCCACAAATGATTTTTGAGAGCCTACTGTGTGCTGGGCACTATTCTAGGCCCTAGGGATACAGGATTACACAAAGCAGAGGAAGTTCCTGCTCTCCTGGAGATTATATTCCAATTAGCTCCCCTTTCATGGATGAGACAACTGAGCTTTAGCGGTTAAGTGATTTAGCCATGGCTGCCTGGTTAACAAGCAAGAGGCCTGGGGCTGGGATCAAGGCTGAAGAGGTCAGCTCTAGCTCTCGCGGTTCCAGAACACTCCTGCTTTATATGAGCAGGGGGGTGTTTTCTCTGAAGTCAAGAGTCTCTATGTTCTTTCCCTCAACTGTGGGATACAGCTGTGCACAGCAGTTGGTCCTTAACACAACCAGAGTGACTGCCCAGAAAAGGCTTCTGTTTTTCTCTCTTAAAAGATGATATATAACAACTGGATATCTACATGAGGTAGGTTGGGCCCCTACACCTCATTCCATATAGAAAAATTAACTCAAAATGGATCAAAGACCTAAATATAATAGCTAAAACTATAAACCTACTAGAAGAAAACACAGGCATAAATCTTCATGGCTTTGTACCAGGCAGTGGTTTCTTAGATATGACACCAAAAGCACAAGCAACAAAAGAATACCTGAATAAATTGAACATCATTAAAATTAAAACTTCTGTGCCTCAAAAAAAGAAAAGAAAAGATAACCCATAGAATGGGAGAAAATACATGCAAATCATATATGTGGTAAGGAACTTATCTCTAGAATATATAAAGAACTATTGTAATAATAATGTAATGACAGTAATGTAAAGACAAACAGCCCAGTTAAAATACGGGCAAAGGATATGTGAATAGACATTTCTCTATAGAAGAAATAATAATAGGCAAATTGAAACCACAGTGAGATACCAATGCACGCCCACTAGGTTGGCTAGAATCAAAAGACAGATAATAGCAAGTGGTGGCGAGCATACAGAGAAAGTGGAACCCTCATATATTACTGGTGAGAATGTAAAGTTATGTACCCACTCTGGAAAACAGTTTGACAGTTCCTCAAAATGTTAAACACAGAGTTACCACATGATCTAGCAGTACCACTCTTAGGTATATACCTGAGAGAAATTTAAAAACATCCATATAAAAGTCTGTGCAAATATGTTCATAGCAGTATTACTCTTAATAGCCAAAAAGTAGAAAGAGCCCAAATGTCCATCAACCAATGAATGGATAAATAAAATTTGGTATATTCATAAAATGGAATATTTCTCAATAAAAAGAAATAGAGTACTAATACATGCTACAATATGGGTGAACTTGAAAATATGCTAAGCGAAAGAAGCCAGTCACAAAAGGCCACCTACTGTATGATTCCATTTACATAACATGTCCAGAATAGGCAAATAGAGAGAGACAGAAAGCAGACTGCTAGCTGCCTAGGACCTGGGGACTGAGGGGATTGTGGTGTGACTGCTAATGAAAATGTCCTATAAGTGCATAAAAAAGATAGTTGCATTTTATAATCTGTAAACATACTGAAAGCCATTGAGTTGTACACTTTAAATGGGTGAATTGTATGCTATGTGAATTACTCTCAATAAAACTATTTACAAAAGAAAAGATGATGCATAACCTAGTATGAAGAAATACTGAGAGCTGGTGAAAGATGACCCCAATAGCTAGGTGTATAAATGAGCAGGCAGCTAGCCTGGGCACCACCTTACCTTTTATCTTCTGTAAACCTACAGAGAATGATCCTCTGGGGAGCTTTCTGAACCAAATAATTTGTGACAGAGTGTAGTCGGCAAATATTGCCCAGACTACCACAGAAGGTAGAAAGCTTAGAGATGACTGATTTTCCTGTCAAAACCCAGCCACTGATAAGGTTTACAACTCACTATGGTGGCACAAGCTGTATGCAGATTCACAAATCTTTCATTTGACATTGCCAACACCTGTCCTTAAACTAGAAGAGAAAGATATTTCTTTCTTCTTCCTCTCCAAATGTCACCCCCCAGCCTCACAATGCCTGGTCTGAGTTTCAGAATTGTCCTTTAGAGCAAGATGTAGATTCTTGGTGGGTGGCCTCTTAGCCCACTTCCCTACCCTTCTTTCCCTCTTTACATCACAAGAGTTGGTCTGGTTTCTCTCATCACAAACAGCGGTATCGACAACCCCGTCCAAATTCCACAGCTTCTTAACCAAACTTGCGCCAATCCCAAGTAAACAGTACTTGAACTTCAGAAGTCTGGGTCCATAGGTTTGTGTGAATGACACACTTCTCAGTATTTTAGCTAGGGTCCACCCTCAATTACTGTTTTTCTGTAATGACAGTACTCTACCTTATTGAGGGTAATAAATGCTTGTCCTCAACAGAGCTACACACTGGACCTCAAATGATGAATTGGCTAAAATATATTTTTATAATATAAAATAAATATATTTATATAAAATATATTTATTTTTTATTTATATTATATAAATATTATTTTTTATTTATATTATATAAATATATATAATATAAATTTATATAAAATATAAATGCTCTGAAAAAGGAAATATATATAGCTGCTCTGTATAGAGTGATGGAACTCTACCCATGACATATACAAAGAAACTAAGTGTCTTTCCTCATCTTCACCAGTGGGAAGGAGCTAGCATTTAGCTAAGACATCTATCTGGTAAGTACCCTCCATCCATGGCTATTTTGGGGCAAAGCATGTGCCTCAGTAACTTTCTCTCTCATTTGTTATTCTGCCACAGCAGGGGCCAACGCTGCCCTTACCACCTTGCCCCAGAAAAGCCATTAATTACTTGAGGCTTCCATCAGCTAGAAACATACCTGTCATGCAGCCGCTTTACTGCATCACTCATGCAAAGGTTGCCAAGGTCTGGACCGAGTCCAACAGAGTATTTTTCATTTGGTTGAAGTTGTTTTCAATGTTTTCTTGTTTTCCAGTGATTGAAGGTCAAGTCTGGAGCAGGGGACTGGATTAATAAAGCCCTGTGAGGGGAACTGCGGCAGTGACATGTTAACCCTTCATTCACCAGAGAAGAGAAAACCGCCAAGCAAGGCCCTGAGGACAAAAACCTTCAAAGGGGCCCTCAGTAACCTGGTGCTGACTCCGGAGAAGGCCAAGGTTTATGAATGTGTATGTGTCTGTGATGGAAGCTCACAAGTAGGGTGTCTTGAATTGAAAACCTTGCCAGACATCACCCGAGCCAGTGTTTCGGGAGCAGAGTTTGCTTCTTCCCTCAGTGATGGATGTGAGTTTCCTAGAGCTCACTGCTTTCCTTGAGGGAGGGAGGAAAGGCCTTGTCAACTCTGTGTACCTCCATGTTTTTTAGCCGTATTGTATAATGAATGGGCAGGTCTGGGGCACCCTTACCACATTCAAAGAAGCTGAAAAGGATCTTTATGTCTCATCTGACTTAATGCCTGGCTCAAAAATCAGCCACGAGGTTGGGTCTCACTTTTTAGGGGTCATTTACGTGCAGAGCCCCTCTGGGTTCAGAAACTCTCAATAAATCAGTGTGTGTAGCACACTCATTCCCAAACTTAACAGCTATAGTTTTGGTAGCCTTTAGGCTGAGAAGTCATCCTGTGTCAAATGGACAGGCAGTAAATAGGGTAGAGCACTTTCACCCAAGTATTCTCCATGGAACCCCAGGGTTCCAGGGGCAGTTAAGTTTGAAAAAATGTACTCCACCTCTGCTTTATTCTGGGATCCTAAGGCATCGTCAATTGTAAGCTCCCCATTGATTTAACAGCAGTTTTTTGAAGGTATGGGGAGAAACACCTGATTACAAGAACGCAGTTTTGCTTTTAAATTATAAGAGCTTACATTTAGCTATACAGGTACTTATAGACTCCCTTCTTCAATATCTCAATAACAGTTTGTATCTAATCATTTTTGCCTTCAGATTCTAAAGGTTTTCTGAGTCACTTTTGACCTTTGGAAGTTATCTTAAATATGATGGTGATGAATTGCTTTTTATAAACTTTTCATGATCTTGATTTCTTTTGTACCTTTAGGATAAACAACATATATTAGATTCACGTGGCTTTTCTTTTTGATAAGGTTATAGTTTCCTCTTTTCCTTAACTGAATAACATGTCACTAGAAGGTATCAACTTCCTTAAGTGTCAGCTGGAAGCTTTTGATAGATGCTTGGAGATGGAATTAAGGTTCTTCATAATGAAGGAATAATTGTTTCAAGAATTGTCACACTCTCTTCTCATTTTGAAACTTCTATGATCCATTTCTTGAAATCTGGCAATTTCTATCACCTTTAACTACACTACCTGGGGTGTGGCAGAAAATTTGCCTTTACAATGCTACTTTATAACAGTCTTTTCTTTCTTTTTTTTTTTTTTAAATTTATTATTTTTGGCTGCGTTGGGTCTTCGTTGCTGCACGTGGGCTTTCTCCAGCTGCGGTGAGCGGGGGCAGCTCTTCGTTGCGGTGCGTGGGCTTCTCACTGCGGTGGCTTCTCCCGCTGAGAAGCACGGGCTCTAGGCGCGTGGGCTTCAGTAGTTGTGGCGCATGGGCTTCAGTAGTCATGGCTCGCGGGCTCCAGAGCACCGGCTCAGCAGCTGCGGTGCATGGGCTTCGTTGCTCCGCGGCATGTGGGATCTTCCCGGACCAGGGCTCGAACCTGTGTCCCCTGCATTGGCAGGTGGATTCCTAACCATTGCGCCACCAGGGAAGCCCAGTCTTTTCTTTTTAAAAACACATTTTGTTTGGGGATAATTTTAGATTTATAGAAAAGTTCCAACGATAGTACAGAGTTCCCATAAACCCTTCTCCAGTTTTGCCTGTTGTTAAGATCTTACATTACCAAGGAACATTTGCCATAACTAAGAAAGCTATGTTAGCATACTACTGTTAATTAAGTTCCAGACTTTATTTGGATTTTTCTAGTGCTTCTGCCAACGTCCCCTCTCTGTTCTGGAATCCAATTCAGGGACAACACTGCAGTCAGTTGTCTTGTCTCCCCAGTCTCTTGTGCTCTGTAGCAGTTTCTCAATCTTTCCTAGACAGTCTTAAAGAGCATTGGCCAAGTATTCTGTACAATGTACCCGGATCTGGGTTTTTCTCATGACTACGTGGGGCTTATGGGTTTTTGTAAACAGTATCAGAGGGGGCATGATAGGCACATGGCATCACTGATGATGCTAATATACTTGGTTAAGGTGTTGTTTGCTTGGCTTTTTCCACTGCAAGTAACAGCCTTTCTTTCGTTCTTTCTTTTTTATATAACAGTCTTTTAAAAGGCATTTTAAAAGTCAGTGAAAGGATCTAAGTTAAAATTTAACCTTGGTGGGCTATTTTAAGAACTCACTCGAGGGGCCATGAGATGAACAGGTCTCTGGGAAGAGTTAAGTCTCGACATTTTGTGCAGGTGGGGCAGCCTCAGCACATCCGCACCCCTTGCTGGGTGCCAGGCAGGTTGTTCTGACCTGGGCCGGGAGGAGGCTGAGGCGAGGAAGGCTCTGGGCACACTCACTCTTGGGTCTTACCTGCAGGACCCTGAGAATGAGTGCCTCCTTAAACCTTGCACCCTACACAGTTCACCTGCCTCACCCTGCTTCTGACACTAAGATTTACTCCAAGTTTAGACACTAGAATGTAAAAAGATGTGCTCTTTATTTCAGTTATTTTATTATTATTATTTTTTTTTGCGGTACGGGGGCCTCTCACTGTTGTGGCCTCTCCCGTTGCGAAGCACAGGCTCCGGACGCGCAGGCTCAGCGGCCATGGCTCATGGGCCCAGCCGCTCCGCGGCATGCGGGATCCTCCCGGACCGGGGCACGAACCCGTGTCCCCTACAGCAGCAGGTGGACTCTCAACCACTGCGCCACCAGGGAAGCCTGTGCTCTTTATTTTAGGATGAAGTGTACTGTACAGGCTCTGGGATGTCCTGCAGTAACTTGTTTAACCCACTGTTTCTCGAAATAATTTGATCATTGAGTCCTTTTTTCACTTAAGAGGTGTTTCTTCACCTAAACCCTGGGGACATGAGAATAGAGGGGAAGGCAGTGGACTGGGTCCAGACACTTGGGTTCTGGACCGGAATCTGCCTCTAGTCCCACCTGCCTGATGTGACCAAGTTTCCTCATAAAGAAATGCTGTTCAGAGCCCCTGCCATCCTCAGCCACGTTTCTGATGGGTTTAAATGGATTTCTTTGACCTCTCACTCACCCCGGGAAGGCTGTGCTTGCACTTCTGTGAGCTGTGGATGGTCACGAAGACAGTCCTCTGGGAGTGGCTGACCCCTGTCACCATGTTGGGGAGTAAAAACCATCGAGATGGACAGCCGAGCACTCAAAGGCTGACCCCTGCGAGACCCGTTATCAGAACCACTCACCGTTCCACCGTGAAGGCCGGCGGGCTGCAGCTAAGCCCCGCCCTGCAGCCCAGCCCTCCATGAACCTTTCTGTCCTTTAACTGCCGGGACTCATACACAAGTTTAATAGAATGCACTCCTGTTCTCTGATACAGGATCTTTAACATTTTCTGAAGAACACTGTACTGGCAGGCTACTAGGCTGAAAATTTAGGAAGCAAATTACGATAGCCAACCTCATTTCGCAGTTTTGAGTGGCCCCGACGGAGCAATCTTCCCTTTCAGAAGATCACAGCAACGTCCTGAGTAATGATCGTTCAGCCCACAAGCGGGAGACCAAAGAAGGAGATCTAATATCAGGCTCTGTCTCGGCTACCGACAAGGACTTTTAGGACACGGGGTTATATTTTTCCTACTAAATGACAGTAGTATTTAGCAGCATGTGTACATGCAGAAACAGGTGTAGAGGGCCATCCATCAAATGAATAGCTCACACAGGGAGCCTCTGGGGGAAAATCCCACATTATGGGAATGGGAACATTTTCAGCTATATGACAAGGTGAGCTTAGAGATCAACAAGGGCAGCTATTCACTTTATTTTTAAAAATCTGTCATCTTTTGTAAAAAGAAGAACGGTATGGTAGGAAAGGTACGAGACTTGGAGTTGGAGGGTCCATGATTTAAATCCTGTCTCCTGAGGCAAGTTTCTTAACTTCTCTGAGTTTCAGTTTTCTCATCAGTAAAATGGGGATAAGGACATCCTATTGCCAATGATACTGTAAGGACCGAATGAGGTAACTTGTCTAAACAATTTTAGCAAGTGCCTGGCACAGAGAAGGTGAGTAGTAAGCATGGAATTTCCTTGCACTGCAAGCTTCCTTTTCACTGGGGATTAGCTCATGGGTGACATATACGGTATGGCCTCAATTCTGCACAAGTTTGATACTCCAGTGCCCCAGCTTTGAGAAGGTCTCAGAGACAACCCAGAGAGGCAGGACGCCATTTAAAGCAGTCTCTGGACTGTGCAGCATGATAAGGACAGACACCAGTGCCCTGAAGCAAGTCCATCGGAACAACCCGATATCACCCAGAGCTAAGGTGTCTCGCTCTCTCTCGACATGATCGAAGGCTCTCTCTCCCTCCTTCTCCTGTTCTCTCTCTGCCCACATTTTGTTAGCATTTATACTGCTCACAGGCAGGAATCAAAAGGGCAGCTAAGACTTGTATTTCCATTGTAGTCATAGCCAGTCTGCTCTGAGCGAGGCGGGTTTTAAGCACACGTGGGTAGATTAACGTGCATAGATTTCAAGGTCCAAGATGGTCCAGGGATCATTGCTCTGCATGGCGCCTGGTGACTAGACTGTGATCAACAATTAGCTTAAGGCTTTGATTTCTGCTAAATACAGGTGTCCTCGGGAAAGCCAGCTCACAGCTTGCCGGTCAACAGATGCCAGTGGGGCTGGGGCAGAAAGATCTGAGAGTGGGTTTAGAAGGAAAGGGCTATAGGGAGACAGCAGCGAGGCCTTGGCCCCTTAGGGGCTAGAGGAGCCCCCAGTGCGGGGAGAGGGGAAGGGGTACAAGAGGAATGGCATCACATGCGAAGGCGGGGATGCCACAGACTAAGTTTGCTGCACAGACGCGCCCAGCACCAGGATCAATGAAACCAATTCCTGCATTAACCTTCGGGGGAAGTGACAGACCTCGGTTCTTCATCCTTTCTGTTCTCTCTCCAGGACTGCGAATGTAGGTGGCTTCTTGTTAGGCAGGGATGTCTCCCTATTTTCACACGGCATCTAGGAGGTGCCTTTGTAGCACAACACGTGAGCCCATGCGGTCAGGCTGCTTCGGCCAGACCAGAAGCCCCCGGCTCCTGCCAAACACTGGCCACCCTGCAGGGTGTGACCCTCACAAGAGTCTCTAAAGCTACTGGGAAAATACCTTTTGTCAAAACGCAATTCTGGCCCATTTGGTTAGCTTCAATACTGCTGTGGCCAGGGGACAAGGGTGACACCATTTGGGTAACATATAAACAGACGCCGGAGACCTAAGAGGTGAGACGGGATAAAGCCAAAGCCATGACAGTCCAGGATGGCCTGGCTTGCGTGGAGCTGAGGGGTGAGGCTGGATCTGAATCCCTGCTGCTCCCTTACCTCGGCCCCTGGACCTTCCCCCTGCTGCCCGGCCTTGGATGCCACATCCTGCAGCGTTCAGGGGCCGGCCCCAAGGAGTGATCTTTTCTCGCAGGACATCTTGAGAGAGATGTTTGCGTGTTTATGAAGGTTAATTCCAGGCTCATCCAAAGGCCACGCTAAAGGTGCTAATGCTCTGAGTCGGTGGGCTTTACACGTACCGTCTGCTGCTGAGCACCTCGCCGTGGTGCACACTTCCAGTCAGTGGACTGGCCTAAATATTTTCAGCTGCTGACAGATGAAAGCTGGCCTTGCTGACGGCGTACATTCTTCGGTTCGCACACATGCTCTTATAAGGAAGTGGAGCTCAGCGCACACTCACTCATTCACAGCTGGGGGACCGCTACGGTGCTCGCCAGGATGCTCCAGCTTGGACCCACGCGTGACTCCAGTGCCTCATTTTGTGTTTTTACTGTCACCAGTGTTAATGAAACCTTGACAGAGCAAAGCCAAAAGAAAGGTGTGCCTTGAGGGAAGCCCTGAGAATCAACCTTTAAAGGGGCAACTTTGCTACTGATTTGCAAAGGAACTGGGGCGTCCAACAGGAGCCTATTACCCAATTTGACCCCCATCCCAAGTGATCTTTGTCAGGAGCTGGGGTGATTTTTCAAAATATTTAATAACCTGCAATATGGCGCAGTCCCTAACCAATCGGAGCGATGCCAGCCTTAGCGACGGAGCAGGTCCCAGAAGGAGTGAGGTGCACCCCCCTTTTGGGTTTCTGGATGATGGGAAAGTTTCAGCACAGGAGCCTGTGTAGCTGCACAGAGGGTCTGGGGCAGTGACTGCTTGCCAACTGGGAAGAAATTATTTTAATGCTATTACGAGCAGTAGTCAGCACCAAGTCGAGGTGATTCTCGCGCCTATTAAGGGTTGGGGGTGAGGATGTGGACACAAGGGAAGAAGCACCGAAGGAAGAAAGTCTCTATAACCTTCGCCTTTCTGATCACACCATGGTATTACCCACGGGAGCTTGGTCCCCGTAACTTGCTACTGGATCAATAACTTAAGAATAAGGAAGTTCTAGGGCTTCCCTGGTGGCGCAGTGGTAGAGAGTCCACCTGCCGATGCAGGGGACGCGGGTTCATGCCCTGGTCGGGGAAGCTCCCACGTGCCGCGGAGCGGCTGGGCCCGTGAGCCATGGCCGCTGAGCCTGCGCGTCCGGAGCCTGTGCTCCGCAACGGGAGAGGCCACAACAGTGAGAGGCCCGCGTACCGCAAAAAAAAAAAAAAAAAAAAAAAGAATAAGGAAGTTCTAGAGAGAATGAAACACCCCCCCCAGAGCCAAGTCTCACATTATTAGCCTGGGGGCTGGCAGGCTATCGGAGACTCAGACCTGAGACACTGGGAGATTCCTTCTCTCTCTCCGGGGAATTCAGTTCAATCTTCCAACAGGCAACAGAGGCATCGCCAGCTTAGATTTCTACTCAGAACACATACACTTGTGTCTGGGGAAAGGCAAGCATGAAGTATATACTTCAGTGAAAAGTTGAAAAGCGTGGAGGGTAAGTCAATTTTCAAAGAAGAACGTCAGCGGCACAACACGATGGAATGCCTGATTCACCTCTGCGGAGCAGACGTTGACTTCCACCCGGGAGAATCACCAAATGAGTTGGCAGTTGAAAATATGATTTCCGACTTTTCATCAGATCTTACATTTTATTTTAAGACTGTGAAACAACACGGGATTAAAAGTCTTATTCAGAAACAGAAGTGAAAAGGAGAATTCGGCGTTTCTCTTTGTTCAGAGAAAATACTTTCAAAGGTACTTCATAACTAAAACTTCAACATGTAGGTGGAAGGTGGGGGGAATGCATGGCTTTCCTTGCTTGGTTCCTGTTGGATAGAGAGACAGCCTGTGAGCTTGGGGGCAACAGACACCTCCCATTTACAGTGCTCACCAGTTGCCCAGGGCCCAACCCTTGCTGACAGATATTTGCAGAACGCTCAGGTCTGTACGGCTCCCTCTGACTGCTGTCCTGGGAACAGGCACCAATCAGAAGCCGTACCTCTTGGCGGGGTGGGATGGGGGGGGCGAGAAGTAGTGGGAGACATCATTCAAGTATGAAATATTCTGCCGCTTACCGGATGTGGGACCTTGGGTGAGGTACCCAGCTCTCTGGGTATAGCTTTATAGCTATAAACTGGGGCTAATCACTTCTGCTGTTACCTAGAGAGGCAGATCTAGGTTCAGGTTTTCTCATGCCTGCCACTACAAAATATAATTCTGTAGGCCTACTTTAAGGAAAAGAATGCAAAGTTAACAAATACAGAATTGAGAACAGGGTTTTAGAAGGGGCTCATGCAAGTGGAGGATCCTACAGTTTCAGCCTCATTAGCTCCACGGTAAATCCACGTTTGCATACCTGCCTATCTTAATTGAGATAAGAGGTGAGGATACAAAAGTGCCTTGCAAATTGTAAGGCATTATATAAACAAATGACACTGAATTCTTCTACAAATAAATAATGCGTATCGTGTGCTAAACAGTATGCCAAGTGTAGGAGACAAAGCTACGAATAAGACAGGCATGTTCCCCCCCTCCCCTTATGGAACCCAGAGTCCAGAGGCACTGCATCATCATCTGTGGCAGGATGTCCTCTGAATCCTGAATACAGAAGTGAAGCTCACGAATACAGAAGGTCTGACTGCTTCCCTGCAACACTGGCCCCTCTCAGGGCTCTCCAAGGGCCTGATTCCTACACCCAGCTTTCTGGGACTTGGGTTCTACTCAATCTCAACCTCTGTCTTCTCCTCCTTCCCAACCATTGTCTTCTTACCGACTGCCATTTTGAAACCCCCAGAGCAACAAGCCAACCTTTCTAACCCCATATTTTCAAACGTGAATGGACAGTGGTTGCTAAGGGCAGGGGGGCAGTGGGGGTGAGTGAGATTACAGGATAGAGGACAACTAAGGAGCGTAGGGTTTCCTTAGAGGGAGACAGTGAAAATGTTCTAAAATTGATGGTAGTATTAGATGTACAACTCTGTGAATATACTAAAAGCCACTGAATTGTAAACTTTAAATGGGTAAGTTACATGGTACGTGAATTATATCTCAATAAAGTTGTAAAAAACTATGAATGGAGAACCATTCAAGAAAAGTTCAGAACACAGAAAAAGACCAGAAAAAATAAACTGAAGAAAAAAAACTTGAAGAAACTGAGATTATTCAGAAAATGGGAGAGCATTTTTTAAAAGACCAATTACTCTTAGATTCGAGAAGATGTTGAGTTCAAAAAAATAAGAATCGGGAGCTATGAAAAAGGAAATTTTCAAGAACCAGTTCTTATAAATTTATAAACAAAAGTTTTGCTGAGATATAAAAATTCCAATAAAGGTCTGGAAGGTTAAGTCAAGGATAACTCTCAGAACATAAAGCAAAAGGCCCAGGACACTGGAAACAGAAGGTTAACATCTGTCTACCAGGACTTTCAGGACAAAAGAACAGAGAGGAGAGAGGAAATGGAATTAAAAAGGAAAAAATAAAGAAAAAATTTCCCAGAGATAAAGGCAGACAGGAGTCTTTAAAATGAAAGGATCTAGCATAAATGAAAAAATACCCATGCCTAGATATATCAACGTGAACTTTCAGAACATCAAGGAGAAGAGCAGAGCCTAAAAACTTACAGGAAGATAAAATGGTGATCAACAAAGAAACCCAAATCCAAGTAGAATCAGAAATGATAGATCTCAGAAGACAGGGTAGCGGGCTTTTAAAATAGCCATTGAAAGTGATTTTGAACTGAGAATTTTATATTCTAATTCTCCATCAAGAACAAGAGTACTAAACCTCCATCTAACATGGTGGGAAATCAAGGGACATTGCCTAAAGTTGACAGAATGAGAAATAGAGATTTCAGTATGTTGTTTGAAGTTTCACAGTTAGCCATTAAATGAATTAAATAACCTTTATAATTTTTTAATGGAAAGGAAGAGGAAGGAGAGAGAAAAGAGGATAGTATACGCTAGAGCTTTATTTTTTCATAGTTAGGAGTAGATTATTTAGTTGAAACACAAGAAACATAAATCAAAAAACTATTATTCAGGGGTATAAAAATAACTATCAGAAGTGCTGAAAACAGAAATGTTTTTAAAGAGTTGCTCTTAAGAAGCAGCCTTGAAAGTGGGGAGGGGTGAGGCAGAAGCCTGTTTTTTTTTAATTTTAAAAATGAAATAGAAGGGGTCAAACCCATGCCCCCTGCAGTGGAAGCTCAGAGTCCTAACCACTGGACCGCTGTGGAATTCCCTAAACTGCTCTTCCTAATAGCCT
Source organism: Stenella coeruleoalba (assembly GCF_951394435.1). NCBI lineage: Eukaryota > Metazoa > Chordata > Mammalia > Artiodactyla > Delphinidae > Stenella > Stenella coeruleoalba. Next base: position 149,015,176 of record NC_137169.1, on the reverse strand, counting down.
GGCATGAAATGTGTCTTCCTCTAATTCCAAGTCATATGTCCTAGTTCCTCCCCCTCTGGTCATGAGGAAGAGTCTACCCCCCTCCTATCCTACAGCCCTTTAAAGATTTGTAAACTTATAACAGGTCTCCTTTTCCTTCTCAAAGTCTTTGCATCTTGTGGTGAAACATCTCCATTTCTCATCGGCCATTTCTCATATGATGTTGCTACAAGATTCTTCTCATTCTTGTCACTCTTAGCTAGGAACTCTCTAGACACAGTGCAATGGATGCGTGTGTCCAGTCTCTTACAATTACCTACAATCATGCAGCATAAGGCTGCATTATCTTTCTTGGTGACTGCACTGCACTAGTCTCCTGCAAGCCCCCATATATGTCAGTTAGGAGTCTTTATGTTGTATGAACCAAGAAATCCAATTCACACAGGTTGATAAAAAATGAAATTTATCAGCCTAAGTGTTGTGTAACTCAATACTACAGGGCTGAATTTGGTTTCAGGCAATTCTTCAACAATGGGACCAGGATCTGTCTCCATTCCTTACCTCTGCTTCCTGAGTTTCATCTCCATTCTCACTCTTTGTGGTCCCAAGAGACCTAACAGCCTGCATCTCCTGTGCCCATATGCTTCCTCTATCATGAGCCATAGCAATGGGCAGTTTACTTTCCTAATATTGTGAATAGACGTCTAAGAATAGACCATCGGTTCTAACTGGTCTGGCTTGAGTCAGGTGACCAGGGAAATATGGTTCTCTAGCTTAAGCTAATCAGGCACTGCCCCTGTGGTCAATCGATCACATACAAACTACACAGCTAGGACACTTGAGGTTCTATTAAGAAAGAGAGCGGAGGAATTCATGCTAGTGGGACATCCAAACATAATCCACTACTACAAAACACTAGAAAAATTCTCCAGCCTGTTACTGGATTTTTAATCACAAATGCAGACTTGTCCATGTATCCCTGCTTAAGTTCATCTTGTTGATATTGGCCAAATGTTTCTAATTAAGGAGATAATTTTGAAGTTTGGTTTATTCCCCCAAAGTAGTAGTTATTCTTCTCAGCTTTGCATCCCTTGCCAATTTGATATACATAATGGCTATGTATTCATCTCATTAAGTCTTTAATAAAAATGTTGACTCAGAACCAAAAAAGTGGAGCTTTGAGGCACATACCATTACATATTTCCCAAAAGGAGTCTATCAATCTGTTAATGGCTACAGTTCAGAAACAGCTGTTTAAAAGGCATAAACAAACCTTACTAGCCCAATTTTTCCATCTATAGGAAATGTACCAGAAGACATTATCAAATACCTTGCTGAAATCAAGGTGCACTCTACCTGTAGCATTTCCAAAACAAATGCAGTCTTCTGGCTATGTTCCTTAGTGCCTACAGCCTGAAACAGGTAACGTACACTGGGACTGAAAAACCTTCACAAGATGTATCACACGCTGCCATCAGGCACACCTTCTTACACAACTTCTCTGCCTCAGGTAGGGCCTCACCGGCCTCCCCATCCATCCTTTCCTCTTACAGCGAACAGACTTCTTCTCAAGAAGCTTAGCTTGTGTCATAGTCCAAGTGAATACTGCTGCTCCCTTTAAAATTCTAGGAATCTGCTCTTGCAGAAATTCATTCCTCACGCATAACTCTAATGGTACAATGCTGCTTTTTCTTTCTCTCCCACGTCATAGCTTTTTACTTATCAGCCTTTGGACTCTCTTTACCACCTGTGAATTTTTTTCTTTCCAGAATTTTTACTAGACTACCTGAGTAGACTAGTGCAGTGGACAGCATTCTTCTGCTTTGTCTGTCATCCACCTACCCTCCATCTTTGGAATACCTTCCGTCCATTCCACACCTTGTTACTGGTAGGGCTGCCAGCATGTTATCTCCCTTGGTCCAGGCAGCGGTGGGCATGAGACCCAAAGAAGTCCATCCAAAACACATATTTTAAAATGTGGAGCTAGAGGAACTTCCCTGGTCGTCCAGTGGTTGAGACTCCACACTTGCACTGCAGGGGCACTCAGGTTTCATCCCTGGTCGGGGAGCTAAGATCCCACATTCTGCATGGTGTGGCCAAAAAATTAAAAATTAAAACAAAAATTTGGAGCTAGAGGAAACAGAACCTTTTGTTTTGTCACAGAACTAGGAGAATGTGAACCGGAGGCTGCTGGAAGCCACCTTCTCTACCACATTGTGGGGAGACCACCTGTGTGGTAAAGAATGAAAACAACATAGAGGAATGAGCAGAGCAGAGAGAAACAGATCCAGGGAGAGGAGTAGGGAAGGGCTGAGAGGAAGAGAGACTGTATCCCTGAATTCTGTCACACCAGTCCCTGGCTGTGCAGTTTCGTGGGCAGCGAACCCCCTTTCATGCTCAGGCAGTCTGAGGTGGGTTTCTGTCACCTGTAACAAAAAGAATCTTGATACATTCATGTAGTAGGAAGGCGGGGGGTAGCTGGAAAGACCACTCAGCCCGCTATAGTACAGTAACAATCCAGACTGTTATAACTGAGCAAACCTGGCTTCAAGCTGACTCAACTCCTCTTTTGGTAAATTATAACCAAAATAAAATAAATAAGCCTAGGGCTTCCCTGGTGGCTCAGTGGTTGAGAGTCCGCCTGCCGATGCAGGGGACGCGGGTTCGTGCCCCGGTCTGGGAGGATCCCACATGCCGCGGAGCGGCTGGGCCCGTGAGCCATGGCTGCTGAGCCTGCGCGTCCGGAGCCTGTGCTCCGCAACGGGAGAGGCCACAGCAGTGAGAGGCCCGCGTACCGCAAAAAAAAAAAATAAATAAAAATAAATAAATAAATAAGCCTAAGGTTTGAACCCCAGCTCTGCCACATACTTCTCATCCTCAGTCCCCTCACATGGAGGACAGGACAGGCTAAACTTCCTCCTCACTGTGCTGGGAGGGTTAGAAGGCCAAGCGAGCTGCCTGGTCCACAGGAGGCTCTTAATAAGTAATAGCAATTACTTTTCAGTTGAGGAAAGCTGAAAGGTAGAGGAGAGCTCTTACAGTCCTTTCGCCCATTCCTCTCAAAAGATAATGCTAACAAATAGCTGACAGATGCTTCTGCAGTGGCTGAACCCGATTTATCTTACTTTGGGAGGATATTACGGTGATGGTTCCCATTACAAGTGAGAGCAGATTTGCTCCTCTTTAATTCTGAAGGGCAGCGTGATAGCGTGACTGGTGTTCTTTGTGCGGGAAGAGCCATTTCCAGCAGCCTTGCGTTCTTTGCAGAGTGAGCGCTGTCTCCACTCCCCTCGCTGCTCCCAGGGCCCCGCCCACTGCCCTGTTGCACTCCAGTTTCCTAGTCCCTGATGGGGCCGCTTCCCTTGGACATATTACACATCGTTTCCAGCCTGTGTGCTCTCATGAGCTAAGAGCTTTGTGCTATCTGGGCCGAAGGACATTTTTCGAGCTCAGAATAACTTGGCTCTCTCAAAAACTGGGACCTATCATTTTCGGGGCCATTTATTCCCCACCTTTCATTTCTTTGAAGGACCTCTTACTGTTCCTTACAAGTGCTATCACCACTCTCTATAAGTGATCAAAAGTGTGAGGCTTGATAAATCAGCTTTACTTGTGCAATTTAATTGAAGGTCCATTCATCTACCCTTGGAGAAGTTCTGAAAACTCAGTATGGACTTCACTCAAAATACACAAATAGCATGTGACCAAAAAAAATTTTTTTAATTACAAAAACATGTATTTACATGAAATTGAAGTTGGTTTTAATCAGTTCTTTTTGAGCCCTTCAAAGTTATATCCATCATTTCCCACTTCTCAGGCCTGCCTGATTTTCTATTGGCTCCCTGCAGGGGAAAATGGGATATTTTTTTCTCTACTTTCTCTTCCAAGAGCTGAGAAAAAGGACAAGAGATAGCAGCTATGTAGCTTCAGGGGCAGCCAAGCAAGAGATTGATTCAACAGGAGAAATTTAATGCATCCCAAAAGATTCCCTAGGATTTGATATCCTGCCGCTTAGGGTACAATCTGTTGTAATAAGAAACTGAAGATGTTCTGTCAGGAAAGTCGAAGTACTCAGAGATGGCTTGTGATAATTTAAAAAAAAAAAAAGTGAAATGTAACAGGAAATGTTTTTATTCTGGAAATGCTTTCTTAAATAGGAGGACAGGGGGCTTCCCTGGTGGCGCAGTGGTTGAGAGTCCGCCTGCCGATGCAGGGGACACGGGTTCGTGCCCCGGTCCGGGAAGATCCCACATGCCGCGGAGCGGCTGGGCCCGTGAGCCATGGCCGCTGAGCCTGCGTGTCCGGAGTCTGTGCTCTGCAACAGGAGAGGCCACGGCAGTGAGAGGCCCGCGTACCACAAAAAAAAAAGAAAAAAAGAAAAGGAGGACGGAAGACCATTTCTCAGAGAATATACATGGGTGAACACAGAAGATGAAATGCTTTCCTGTGCAGGTACCTAATCCCAGGGTGGAGGGCGGCTTTCATCTTGCTCCCCAGGGAGGTTGTTTACCGGGAATCAGGCAAATGCAACGGACAAGAAGTATGTCCTGTGCCCCGACCTAGCCTGGGGTGTCTAGAGTCAAGGCAGATGGATGACGCAGGATGACGCTGGCCCATGGCTGTGGGATTTTCTTGTCTGAGAGGAGGAATGTGGCTCTGGGCAATGTGCTGATCTCACAATCCTAGCACAGGGGGAGTGGGCGGAATAAAGTTCAGCAGAGGGTTTCAACACTAGATCCAGGGTCTCTGAACGATGGTCAGGTGGTGGCCCTCCGGTAGCCAGGAAAGACAAACATACAGAGCTGTGTGGCCAGGAGACAGCAGGAAGCACGGGTTTCACGTGTGTCCTGCTGTGCACAGCATGTTGGGGGCAATGTGTGCGTCACCTTCCCCTCCCCAGCAGGGGCTGTACATATACCAGCAGCGCCCAGTCATCTGTGCCACCCTTAGGTCAGGTGGGAATACCCAGGCTGGATTAAGGCTTGGTCTGTGAAGCTGTCACCTAGGCCCGTCTGCTGTCACCAGGATCTCTGTCACCATCTGCAGCTCTTGTTCAAGGGCCAGAGGCCTGGGGTGGTGGCAACGGGCAGGGGAGCTGCGGCACCCAGGAGAATGGGTGGGCTCGTGGCCGCCCCTCCCCTCTTCCAGAGGGGCTGGAGGGTCAGAGCCTCATGCCAGTTCCATGCACAGACTACCCTTTATTTCTCTTTCGGAACAAAGCCCACACAGCTGGGTCATTCTCATGCAACTAGTGGGGTCAGGGCTGGAACCACCCAGAACACTGGTCAGTAAATGTCTTTACCCAAACACACAGGTGGCATCCCCAGCAAGGTGGTTAGAGCGAAAGGGAAGTTAGGGTGTCTTTAGAGGAGTGGACCACTGAAGGCAAGGTGGTTTCATTCCTCCGCTGGCCCAAGGAAAGTGCAGTCAGAGAAATTAGTCATCTTGCTCTTCTTTATCCTCCTACCAAGAGCCTCACACTAGCTCCAGGTTATCTGGACCTGGAAACACGAGTAACTAGGGATGAGCTCAAGTCGGTAGTTTAAGTAAACACACGTGCACCTGAACTGCGGCATCTCATCATCTGCACTGTTCTCGCCCCCTTCCTCTTCCTCTTTTCTCTCCTTTGCCTTCTTTTTCCTTTTGTTGTATTTCTAGATTCTGAATTAAAAGAGCCCTTTGGAATTAAACTAAGGGGCTGATATTAAGGAGGTTAAATTAAGAGTGCTGGGGCCTCGACAGGCCCCTACCCCAACTGCCAGGCCGGTGGTCATTGCCCCAGTGTTAAGACAAGGGGCCGTGACTAAGAAATCAATCTCACAGAACTGGCAGCAAAGAAAGACAGGCCCCGATTAGAGGTATCAGGCAACTCAGTATTTTACACAAACATGCACACAGAGCTCAAACTCTCATATAGGGGTTTGGCCACCAAAGATACTTTAATTGAAAATTACAGTGTGGAAAAAAAATGATTAAGTGGCTAAGGGATTATTGTCCACATCAGTAAGCAGAGAGTAAAACATTTGTTCATTCATTGGGTGAAATAATTCTGTAAACCTCACCATGGAAGACAGATTGCAAACAAGGTGCGTGAACAGTACGCTGGGTGAAGCTCCGATTCTCACGTCCCCTCCTGGCTGGAGACCCAGCTCTGCTTTACCTCTGGGTCCTCCTCTGTGAGTCTGGAGAAGTCCTACAGCTGATACCCCCAGCCAAGACCTTGCCCTCTAGGAATGAGCTTCACGGACAGGTATATGGACACAAGCATCCTCCTGGAGCAGCCTAACAAGGTCTGTGACACGGAGAGACGAGGCAACAGCAGAGCAGGCCCAAGTAAGTGCCGAGTGAGTGAGTGACTACGCCCCGGGGAACGTGCACCCACATATGCTCTGCTGGCTCTTGGACGAGACAAAAACCCACAGAAGACCAATTGTAAACGTCTTCAGAAGAAAAGCCAGCTTGAAAACAGTCGTAGAAGGTACTGCTGTGATGAAACCTTACATTTCATCAACTTATCTGCTAAAGCTTCTGAGGGAAGAGTCAAAAAATTACTGGCAAAATCAAAACGGAAATGGCTGCTATGTAAGTACTGGCAATCTCTGAGTTACAAACACTTACTCGTAACTACGTCATGTACGCAAACCACCAGCCATTCTTCCCACTATTTTTTTTTCTGACAACAAAGCACAGAAAACGATGAGAAAAAATCTTACTCTTTCACGATTTCTTCCCCTTGAGGAGGATTTCATAACTGTCATGCACTCACGTGTAAGACCCTTCGTCATTCCTGTTCTTCTGCCTCTTTTCAGGTAACTTACAAAACGTCATTCCCAGCACTATTTTTGGATAAGTAAATCAATACAAGCAAACCTCACTCTATAAGAACAGACTTTGATCAGGAAAAGGCCCTTATATATTATGAAATGAATTTAAATCAGATATAATCAATATCATGCTATCCATTCTTAATTCTTTTGGGAAAAGAGGAACACTTTGGTGGACGGGGGACACAATTTGATAATGGTTATCTACATGGAAAATGTACATAACTTTTGATGCAGCAAGTTAGCATTTAAGAATTTATCATATGGATTCACCCTATGGCTTCAGTCACATCAGAACACAAGGATGCAAGTATGTGGCTGTTAATCATAGTATTGTTTGACATGGTAAACATACACGGAGACCAGAGGGACGGATGGACAAATTACGGTACATTCCTGAGATGATATACTAGGTATCTGTTAAAAGGAATAAGGTAGGGCTTCCCTGGTGGCGCAGTGGTTGAGAGTCCGCCTGCAGATGCAGGGGACATGGGTTCGTGCCCCGGTCCGGGAAGATCCCACATGCCGCGGAGCGGCTGGGCCCGTGAGCTATGGCCGCTGAGCCTGCGCGTCCAGAGCCTGTGCTCCGTGGCGGGAGGGGCCACAACAGTGAGCGGCCCGCATACCTCAAAAAAAAAAAAAAAGAATGAGGTAGACATGCAGGAGTCGATCTGCACAGATGTCCACACTTTGTCATAAAGTGAAAAAAGCAAGTTATGGAACATGAGACAGAGAGCGACCCTATTTTTTCCTTCTCTCTCCCACTAAGGAGAATTCTTGGCTTCTCCATCCCTTTTCTCCTTGTCATCTTTCCTTCCCCACCCACCACACGCCAGTGGGCATATTTAATGGATCAGGATTGGGACCAAGTCTCTCCCCAAGAAAGACAAGAAGAAAACAGAAAGTGAGGGAAGGAGGGAAAAGTGGGGCTTTGGAATATATTCAGACGAGTCCCTCACACATGGAAAAGTTCAGAAAGAAACTTACCATGGCCATCTTTAGGGAGTGGGACAGGATGTGAAAGATGAGGATGATTTTTACCTTTCCGTCGTTTTGAAAATGTCCTTTCCTAGGAGTATGTATTATTCTTACAACAAAAATTACCAGAACGTGTGAATATATTGAAATGGACTTGAGGTCACGGGGAGGGGGAAGGGCAAGCTGGGATGAAGTGAGAGAGTGGCATGGACATATATACACTACCAAACGTAAGGTAGATAGCTAGTGGGAAGCAGCCGCATAGCAGCTCAGTGCTTTGTGACCACCTAGAGGGGTGGGATAGGGAGGGTGGGAGGGAGACGCAAGAGGGAGGGGATATGAGGATATATGTATACGTATAGCTGATTCACCTTGTTATACAGCAGAAACTAACACACCATTGTAAAGCAATTATACTCCAATAAGGATATTAAAAAAAATTAACAGAACGTGTGAATATATTGAAAGTCCTCCTCAAAGCCTTAAGAAGCCTCTGTACCTCCGTATCAGCCTCTGGTTCCTAAAGAAAATCAACTTTAATTTGTATTCAACATAATTTGAATCTTAGTTTTTAAAACTATGTTCAGTTTTGTTTTTGTTTTTCTTTCTCCTTTTTTTAAAAACATGTATGGCCTACATTGACGATGCCTAGTAGACTTTCACGGGCTAGTCCAGGGACCTCAGCATGATCTGTAATACCTTCTTCAATAAGAAAATGCTTCCCAAGTTCTAAACTACCAACTGGGAAACTAACTTTTGAAACCCAATTCGTCTTACAGCTGAGATTTGACTGAATTGTATTTTTAAGTAAAATTTGGGAAATACCTTTAAATTACTTAATGTTGGTAGTGCTAACAGACAGATGACTGCATATATAATCACAGATACACACATAGATACTCTCAGGAGAAGTACTGTGAGTTAATACTAAAGACTGCACATTTTGTTGTATGTGAATTAATTCCAAATTGCTTTATGAAACATAAAGAACTTAATATTTTATGTTGCACCATAAAAGGAACTTCTATTGAGTAAAAATAAATGAATGGAGTGACAAGAAGGGAGCCGAGGGCAACGCGGTGATTTGGATAAAAATGGAATAATGGACGCCTTCTCCTCTAAGGTCAGCAGTTAAGATTTAACCAAGGTCAGCAGTGACAAAATCATCACTAGAGTCTTGACCTCAATCTAGTTGCTGAAAACAGTATATTAACATTGTAAAACTGTTACGGCAGATGGCAATCCAGTCACCTCTCAGTAACAAATGCCTAACTACCCGTGTCCTTGGCTACAGGTGGACAAAAAGCCCACCCGAAGCATTTGCCGGGAGACCGTGTAGACGGGGGAGGCCCACAGCGTGAGTTCCCTCGTGCACACCTGCGGGGTGAAAACCACTGCCCACCTCGGGATTCCTACCTCACACTCTAAGATTGTTAAAGGGCTTGCAGGGCATCTGGCCCGTTAGTTCTTTATTTTCACTTTTGCCTGAGCTAAAGGGAAAAAGGGCCAAGTCTGTCGGCATCCATCCCTCTCATTTCTCTTAACTCTGTTGGTCTGGATTACTGATAGCCCTTTTCTCTGCTACAACTTTGAAAGCAAATAGTTCAGATCTCACTCGTTTGAAGTGGATCATTGCAGATTCGATTTCTTGAAATACAGAACACCACAGAGCAACTCCTTAATAAGCTCCAGGGAGGAGAAACAGAGGGAAGCTTGGAAATGTGTCACCCAGCGTAAGAACAGAGGGTACATTTACAGAGAGATCGTGACCTGCCCAACACCAGGGAAACATAACCAAAAGTATTCCAAACAACATGGAGTACATTCCGTGGACTTGGCCTCGCTTACAAGAAAGGCCTCTTTGTTTGATTCAAGTTTAAGTCAGTGAAACTGCCAGTTAATAAAGGGGGTAAGAAAGTCCTTCAGGGAAGCCTTGGGGGCTATGGAGAAAAGCGGATTCAAAAGTACACGGAGAACGAGCTCCCTCAAAGGCATGCGGCTTTCCTAATGAAGCCAGGGGACCAACATATATTCCTGCGCCTGGGCGGCGGGCTCAGTGCACTTCCAGCCCCAGACGGCAGCGGGGCGAGCCGCCGCCGAGGGGGTCTGGAGGAAAGAGGATTTTCCGTCTTTGTCTCTTGGCCGGATTCCATCCGCTCACCGGGCAGCCTGTGGTTTGGCGCCGTGAGCTCGAGCCCTGAGTTCAGAGGGGTAACGCCAACCGTCCCCAACCTGCCTCTCACTGCAACACAGAGAACGAATGAAGCCTTATCTCTCTGTATTCAATTCATATTTTCTGAGAACCCACAAGATTCATCATACCTAACAGACATTTCACGCTCATGGGAAAGTCTACAGTCCCAGCCCTCAAGGCAATCTCTTATAAATTTGATTAAAGCTGACTCACAGTCTGGATTCCGAAGCTCTTCAACCACAAGGCACCGGGAGAAACCACCTAGAGAAGCTCTGAAAAACACCCTCAGGGTCACCCTGGTGCCGTGGCTGGCCTATGGACTTCTGCCATGCACCTGGCTGGTGGGTCTATGCCATCTTTAGGTCCTTCTCTGTCTGCACCGTGCTCCTGGCTTCCTGACCAAATGTGTCATTTCCGGCTTCCTCCCTTTGCCCGGACTGATATCCCAGACCCTGGACTTGCTTCTGTGCTTATCGTGTTGATCTTGGTAGCTTCCCAGCTCCGGTGTCTTCTGAGGCTCTTCCTCACGTGGGGACAGGCGGCGCCCTGGGGTCTGCCTCCCTCCCCTCCTTCCCTGAGGACCACTCCCCTGCCTGTTGCCCATGTTGCATAGGTCTAGACCTGGATCACTCTGCTCAGCCCCTTAGGGCTGACATCATGTCTGCACGGTCTTCAGAGCTGGGAAACTCAGTATCTGCCTGGAATGGTGCCCCTCCTCCGCAGGGGCCTCCCCCAGCCTCCCCAGGTCCCAGATGCTTTCAGACCACCTTCCCCACAGTGAGTGATCTTGTTCTGTGCTGGAGGCGGCTATTCCAACCTCAGATGATGGTATATGCGTCTCTGTGCCCTTTCTTCTGGACTGATCTATCTCATCTTCCAAACTTATGTCCTTAGCCCACTGCAAACTAGGCTCCCACACCCACCAGCACCAAATTCTCAGCACTAGACTTCAACACTGCCCTCCCTCCGGAAGCTCCCCTGAGTAACCAGAACCTCTAGGGGCAAAACACGCACGGGTCTGGAGGAGCTGAGGCCGGTCAAGAAACAATTCATTACCAGTAGTTCCCTCCTCTGACTCAATGACATATTTGAGCAGGGCTGTCCCCCTGCTCTCCTGCTTGGGTCATAAGGTGATTATGAGGTCAGAGGGCTCAAGTGAAGGCACCCTGGGAACCATAAAGCCCTGAGAAATGGAAGAAACCAGCACTGCTGTCAGCCAGGTGGAGGGTCCCACACCGGCGTCCTCACCTAGATCAGCAGGGCTGAGGTCACAGGCCGCAGCCCCCAGGCTATGTCTGTGCCGAGCCCCTCTCTGCTCCCCCCAACTCTGTCCTTGCCTCTGCCATCGCGAGCATTGCACCTTATTCCAAGCACTAGCTCCACGTGCAGACAGCATCTCATCAGTCCCTGCACACCCACAGTGCCTGACACACGGAAGGGACTTTACAAATGAAGAACGAACGCACACATGAACGAAGGTGTGGTTTACACGCTGTGAGCAGCAGACGGAACGCTTTTACAAAGCAGCAATGGTCAGGATGATGTCAGGCTCTCTCGAGCCTCTGCCCCAAGCCAAGACACGGTAGCCCTTACTTCAGCCCCTCCCCGGGACTCACCTGTACGGCTCCATGGTCCGAATGCCGTAGAACAACGCCTCCTCCAGCAGCCCGAGGTTGATGCAGGCGTCCATGGCACAGTCGAGCACCTTCAGCTGGTAGATGTTGATGTCAGGAAGCCGCTCTGCGTTGCTGCTCAGGGTCGTCTGGCACATGGCCAGAACCTGTTCCCACTCTGTTATTAACCTCAGTTAAGGATTCACTGTCTTCATCAAGGAAAAACAAAAGCAAAATGAGATTCTGAAAAGGCTGAAGAGCTCCCAGGCACAGGAGGGAAGGAAGCGCCCATTATTTTGCACAGATGAGCTGCCTGAAAACACACTTGAGAAACAAAAACATGTGAGTGGCGTCTCAGAGAAGGAAATTCTGTTTACATCAACAAACCATCTTCCAACCCAGCCTGTGCTTTGAGGGATTAGATTTCCAGAGAACCATTCTTCCTTCCTATTCCTACACGGATTCTCTTTAAACCTAGCCATGAAATAAATGCAGCTGTTTATTAAATGAGCTAAAGACTAAGTTAGTTCAGTTTAAAATTGTTTACTCTGTTAGTTTCTGTTTCAAAAATGATCTGAAATGAAAGAAGCTTTAGAGAGACTCCTTTTAAAAAAGGAGGAGCTCATTTTTGCTTCTGTGTCATTTGAACCTTGGGCGTATAAGAAACCAAAAACACAACCCCAGGCACACACTAGGGGAAACAACTTAAAGAAATCCATTGCCAGTGGATCTCAAATTTAAGGTTTTTGATTATAAAACAAAAGTGATTCCAGTCTATGCTTAACCAAATAAAGGTATTCTTATTTAAAACCCCCAAAGTAAAAGATAAACATTAAGAACATGTGGCTTATGTACATAAATTGCAGGCAGGGGGAAAGGATGCTTTGAAAAGGGGGGGAGAAGACCCAATATTCACTCCGGAGCCACAATGGCGTTCTGATTAACCGGAAGTCCATAACTTACTCTCATGGAGCCCAGTGGCGACCTTACTTTTTAAAACTGACAAGGCAGTCAGAGCACTGAGGACGTGGTGCACGCAGCACGCCTCGAGTCCTTCAGGTGAACTCCCTCAGAAGCACAGCTGCAGGTGGAGAGAAGGCAGGCCCCAGGGGCCTGACACAGTTTCTTCCCTTTGATGCTGTGTTAGGCAAGGCTGAGGCCTAGGAGGATGCTGGGCTGGGGCTGCCCGGCCCCGGCTCCTCTCTCACCTTCAACCTGTGTAGCTCCGAATTCATCTGCTTCCATAGGCTGGAATTCCACAGCGCGCAAGGTTTGCCGATTTACAGAAATGGCATAGCGTTGGACCGCAGATAAAGCTGGATTTAAATCTAAGCTAGTTCTGTCACTGGTCAGATTTGAGGTTCTGAGGACGTCACCTGTGCTTTGAAGTAGGCCAGAAATAAAAATGCCTAATGTCGCTGTAAGAATTAAATAAGATACCGTAGGTAAAGTTTTTAAAAACGCTTCACGTCTTCTCTCCTGAGCCAGGCAGAATTGTGTACCTGGGACACAGTGGGAGAACATTTCGTGTCTTGCACAAGATCATACTGCACAAATATCAGTGCCTTCCACCTCCTTTTACTGTGTCATGACCTCCGAGCGTGACCAGCTTAAGGAAGACGGTTCAGTGGAGTAAGGCTGATGGCATTTCCCCGCCATATACCCACACCCTGCCCGACTCTCACACAGCCCAGGGCTCTCCGCCCCGCCTCCAACTCAAAGCCTCTTCCTCAGGTCCTAACACAGCATCCCCCGTCCTGGACAGATGGCCCACCTGTCCTTTGCCCTCCCTCCGGCAAAATCTACCTTTTCCACAGTTCAGACTCGCAGGGCACTGCTTTCCAACACATCAGTGAACACTTTTGATAAACCAATCAAGCCACTTGCGTGAGTGGGAGCTCCTATTTTAAGTAACCCTCGCAGGAAATATATTTTTCTTTCAGCGGGGGCCTCTGGTGGCATGATACCTTACCCCACAGGCCCGACTTCCTGGTTAGAACTACAGGCCCCCTAACACATGGCTGAGGGCCTTTCTGTACATAACACTCTGTAATTTTAGGATGAGTCCTGTCTCTGAGGAGTTGCCTCTGGTCTCGGAAGAGGCACATTTATTGAAGAAAAGTGACTTGATGACTTTCTGTGGTATCCACCTGACGTGCATGTTTGAAGTTTGCGGCATGTGGCCCCCAGAGGCTGGGGGAAGCAGAATCTTAGGCAACGCACTGGTTTCGTAACAGACTGTCAGGCTAGTCTCTGTGGCTTTTCATCCTAGGATTAGATATTTGACGGATCGTCAGGAGGAATGCCTGTCTCTTACACAATGCCAGACATTTCTGTGGCAAGACTTTGACTCTATTTTAACATCATGTTGCATGACCTCCATAATTATTTGCCTGTTCATTTACATATGCTCCAACTCATTTTAAAGAGGTTTGAGGTGACAAGCCTTAGAAGTAAAAACCAGATGCAGCCGCTGACAGGAATACATCTACTTTCTCCCCCAGCAAGCTGGGAGGGACCACATGACAACTTCCCTTCGAAACACTGGCAGCAGTCACCTGGCAAACAAGGCAAACCTTTCCTGTAAAACACATCAGTGAGCAAAAAAATGGAATAATTTTAACTAAGAGGCTTTTCTCCCAAGCTAATGCTGACCTGTATTTGCATTTTCTGGGTGTTTACCACAAGTCCCTCTGCTCCAGTGAGGGGAGCAGGGAAGACAGCCCACCCAAAGAGAACAGACTATGGATGACAGAACAGGCACCTTTCTGCAGACTTTTCCATGACCATAAGACGATTGGGGGAAAAGAGAAAGGGGAACACAGTGAATCCACTTGGGAGTTAATCAACTCCTTGAGACTCAAAGGCTGAAAGACCACGGGCTCTTACAATCCTCCAGGGCTTATGGTCCTCCTGAGGTCCCCTCACTATTTACGCCAAGAAAATGTATTGTGAAGCAACTCCCATTGCCATTGCAGTCATGGTTGACTACAGTCATTAAATTATAAGGATTCCAAGTTATACTTTTTAGAGATGTAGGTTACGGGAGGAAGGGAATCCAGAAATTTGCTACCTTGTACATATAAAGAGAGTACTACTTACTGTCCCACTAATCCTGCCTATAAATTTGGATTATCATCTAATGGTGGAGAGGAATTCATGCTGACCTTACCATATCTTCCTTAGCCATTACTGAAATTGTTGGCTGGGGTCAGGGATGCAACCTGTGACCACGGAACACAGAAGCTCTCTGGCTCGTGGAGAGGTCAAACCCCGGACATGGATTCATTAATACTAGGCTCCAACCAGTAAGGAAGCAATCCTACAAAACAACTCAATGCGCAGGTAAAAGGATACTCCAATGTGCCTTCAGTTCTTCGATTTTTTTCAGGGATTCTTGAACTTCCTTCCACACTTGTTCATCACCAGTTAGCATATCAGCATCCTGCTCAGGCCAAATGAAAAGAACAGAGGAAGACAAATTCCTCAATTAAAAAATGGGCAAAGGATCTGAATAGATATTTCTCCAGAGAAGATATACAGATGGCCAATAAACACATGAAAAGATGCTCAATATTACTGGCCATCGGGGAAATGCAAATCAAAACCACAAGGAGATATCATTTCATAACTAGGATGGTTATAATCAAAAAGATAATAACAAATGTTGGGAAGGTTGTGGAAAAACTGGAACCCTCATGCATTACTGGTAGGAATGTAAAATGGTGCAGCCACTTTGGAAAACAGTTTGGCAGTTATTCTAAAAGTTAAACAGAGTTACTATACGATAATTCCACTCCATAGATGTATATGCAATAAAAATGCGGATATATGTTCACATGAAAACTTGTGCATAAATGTTCACAGCAGCATTTTCATAATAGCAAATAAAGTAGAAACAACCCAAACGTCCATCAACCAATGAATGGATAAACAAAATGTGGTATAGCCATACAATGGAATATTAGTTGACAATAAAAAGAAATGAAGTACTGGGCTTCCCTGGTGGCGCAGTGTTTAAGAATCTGCCTGCCAATGCAGGGGACAAGGGTTCAAGCCCTGGTCTGGGAACTTCCCACATGCCACGGAGCAACGAAGCCCGTGCGCCACAACTACTGAGCCTGCACTCTAGAGCCCGTGAGCCACAACTAGGGAAGCCCACATGCCTAGAGCCCGTGCTACGCAACAAGAGAAGCCAACGCAATGAGAAGCCCACGCACCTCAATGAAGAGTAGCCCCCGCTCGCCGCAACTAGAGAAAGCACGCACACGGCAAGGAAGACCCAATGCAGCCAAAAATAAATAAATTAAATAAATTTAAAAAAAAAAGAAATGAAGTACTAATACATGCTACAACATGGATGAACCTTAAAAAACATCACGCTTAGTGAAAGAAGCCGGTCATAAAGGACCATATATTGTATGACTCCACCCATATGAAATGCTCAGAATAGATAAATCCATAGAGACAGGAAAGTAGATTAGTAAATGGCTAGGGCAGGGGGTGGTGGGTAGGGAGAACGGGGGAGTGACTACTAATGAGTTTTATGGGGGTGATAAAAATATTCTAAAATCAATCATGTTGATGATTCCATAACTCTTTGAATACATGAAAAGCTATTGAATTGTACACTTTAACTGATTGAATTGTACCATATGTGAATTATATCTCAATAAAGCTTACATATATACATATATGTATGTATGTATTTATCAGGAAGGGGAACAGAGGCAAGAGAAAGAATCATTTGTCAGGAGACCCATGGATAACACTTTAAAAAAAATAATAAATTTATTTATTTATTTATTTTTGGCTGCATCAGGTCTTCGTTGCTGCATGTGGGCTTTCTCTAGTTGCGGCCAGTGGGGGCTACTCTTCGTTGAGGGGCGTGGGCTTCTCATTGCGGTGGCTTCTCCTGTTGCGGAGCACAGGCTCTAGGTGCACAAG
The DNA here is from genome assembly GCF_951394435.1 of Stenella coeruleoalba. Taxonomy (NCBI): domain Eukaryota; kingdom Metazoa; phylum Chordata; class Mammalia; order Artiodactyla; family Delphinidae; genus Stenella; species Stenella coeruleoalba. The sequence continues at coordinate 148,998,641 of NC_137169.1, read as the reverse complement.
CTTCAGTAGTTGTGGCACGCGGGCTCAGTAGTTGTGGCTCACGGGCTTAGTGACCCCGTGGCATGTGGGATCTTCCTGGACCAGGGCTCGAACCCATGTCCCCTGCATTGGCAGGCGGATTCTTAACCACTGCGCCCCCAGGGAAGTCCTACACTTCAATCAAATATTGAGTTATCAATCAAAATGAAGTTAGGTAAAAGATGAGCGTAACTACACCCACGTGAACCAATGTTGACTTCTGCAAAAACTAAAGCAAAACAACTTAAAAAGCAATTCAAAATGAAGGTAGGAGTTACCATTTATTCATTGTCTGTCTTCCTACTGAGTCCTCTATTTTTCCTGTATGTCCACATTTCAAGAGCTCAGTAGCCACATGTGGCTGTGGCTACCATATTGGGCAGCGCAGACAGAGAACAGTTCTATCATCACAGGAAGTTCTACTGGATGGCACTGCGTTAAAGAGGCTAACCAAAGGGTAAGAAATTCTCATCAGACGCTACTCAAAACCAGGTGTTCCATATCCCCTAGATTCTCAGGAGATGTCAGGGAGAAGAACCATTCTAGAAAGTGATATCAAATCACAGCCACTGTGGGGTGATGGTAAAGGTGAGGGAGGGAAAACTTTTTCAAACTATATGTATCTCTCTGGAGATTCTTACATGCCTACTAGGGGAGGTTTATAGAATGACCCCTGTGAGAACCACTGCCAGAGTAAGCCCTATGTTACTGGTGGGAAGATACATGTCATTCAAGTGTGCCAGGGCAGAAAAGAAGGAGGGCCATCAAGTACCACAGAAAAGAGATCCAAGAACGGGAGAGGCAGTGGGTGTGTGTAGGAGGAAATGTGTGCATTTGTGTGAGTGTGTCTGTGTGACAGGGCTTTATGAGTCTCTGTGTACATGTGTTGTACATATGTGTAATATAATAGGGTGGTTTTTAAAAAGACACCATAAGTGGACCCTACTTCTTCTAGGAAATTCCAAGTAAGAGCCTAGTATTTTGTGTGTATAAGAAGGAAATAAAAATCACTTGCGTTTAAAAGGTTAAACATCAATCTCCCTCCAAATATCTGCTCTAAGTCCATCTCCGTCTCCTGAAGCCACAGTCCCACCATATCACAAAAGCCTTTAGTAACTTCCTAGTGCCTCCCAGTTGAAGCCCCCATATTAAAACTTGACAACCATTTGACAGAGAAATTAAAACCTTTAAAGACAAGCAAAAGTTAAGAGAATTCAGCACCACCAAATCAGCTTTACAACAAATGCTAAAGGAACTTCTCCAGGCAGGAAACACAAGAGAAGGAAAAGTCCTACATAAACAAACGCAAAACAATTAAGAAAACGGTAACAGGAACATACATATTGATAATTACCTTCCATGTAAATGGATTAAATGCTCCAACCAAAAGAGACAGACTGGCTGAATGGATACAAAAACAAGACCCATATATATGCTGTCTACAAGAGACCCACTTCAGACTTAGGAACACATACAGACTGAAAGTGAGGAGATGGAAAAAGATATTCCATGCAAATGGAAGCCAAAAGAAAACTGGAGCAGCAATTCTCATATCAAACAAAACAGACTTTAAAATAAAGACTATTACAAGAGACAAAGAAGGACACTACATAATGATCAAGGGATCAATCCAAGAAGAAGATATAACAATTGTAAACAGTTATGCACCCAACACAGGAGCACCTCAATACATAAGCCAAATGCTAAAAGCCATAAAAGGGGAAATCGACAGTAACACAATAACAGTAGGGAACGTTAACACCTCACGTTCACCAATGGAGAGATCATCCAAAATGAAAATAAAAAAGGAAACACAAGCTTTAAATGACACATTAGACAAGATGGACTTAATTGATATTTATAGGACATTCCATCCAAAAAACAACAGAATACACTTTCTTCTCAAGTGCTCATGGAACAAGCTGCAGGACAGATCATATCTTGGGGCACAAACCAAGCCTCGGTAAATTTAAGAAAACTGAAATCATATCAAGTATCTTTTCCAACCACAATGCTATGAGACTAGATGTCAATTACAGGAAAAAAACGGAAAAAAACACAAACACATGGAGGCTAAACAATACATTACTACATAACCAAAAGATCACAGAAGAAATTAAAGAGGAAATCAAAAAATACCTAGAAACAAAAGACAATGAAAACATGATGACCCAAAACCTATGGGATGCAGCAAAAACAGTTCTAAGAGGGAAGTTTATAGCAATACAATCCTACCTCAAGAAACAAGAAAAATCTCAAATAAACAACCTAAACTTACACCTAAAGTAACTAGAGAAAGAAGAACAAATAACCCCAAAGTTAGCAGAAGGAAAGAAATCATAAAGATCAGATCAGAAATAAATGAAAAAGAAATGAAGGAAACAATAGCAAACATCAATAAAACTAAAAGCTGGTTCTTTGAGAAGATAAACAAAATTGATAAACCATTAGCCAGACTCATCACAAAAAAAAGGGAGAAAACTCAAATCAACAGAATTAGAAATGAAAAAGGAGAAGTAACCACTGACATGGCAGAAATACAAAGGATCATGAGAGATTACTACAAGCAACTCTATGCCAATAAAATGGACAACCTGGAAGAAATGGACAAATTCTTAGAAATGCACAACCTTCCAAGACTGAACCAGGAAGAAATAGAAAATATAGACAGATCAATCACAAACAATGGAATTGAAACTGTGATTAAAAATCTTCCAACAAACAAAAGTCCAGGACCAGATGGCTTCACAGGCAAATTCAATCAAACATTTAGAGAAGAGCTAACACCTATCCTTCTCAAACTCTTCCAAAATATAGCAGAGGGAGGAACACTCCCAAACTCACTCTACAAGGCCACCATCACCCTGATACCAAAACCAGACACAGATGTCACAAAAAGAGAAAACTACAGGCCAATAACACTGATGAACACAGATGCAAAAATCCTCAACAAAATACTAGCAAACAGAATCCAACGGCACATTAAAAAGATCATGCACCATGATCAAGTGGGGTTTATCCCAGGAATGCAAGGATTCTTCAATATATGCAAATCAATCAATGTGATTAACAAATTAACAAATTGAAGGAGAAAAACCATATGATCATCTCAATAGATGCAGAAAAAGCTTTTGACAAAATTCAACACCCATTTATGATAAAAACTCTCCAGAAGGTAGGCATAGAGGGAACATACCTCAACATAATAAAGGCCATATATGACAAACCCACAGCAAACATCATTCTCAATGGTGAAAAACTGAAACCATTTCCTCTAAGATCAGGAAGAAGACAAAGTTCCCCACTCTCGCCACTATTATTCAACATAGTTTTGGAAGTCCTAAGCATGGCAATAAGAGAAGAAAAAGAAATAAAATGAATCCAAATCGGAAAAGAAGTAAAACTGTCACTGCTTGCAGATGACATGATACTACACATAGAGAATCCTAAAGATGCTACCAGAAAACAACTAGAGCTAGTCAATGAATTTGGTAAAGTAGCAGGATACAAAATTAATGCACAGAAATCTCTTGCATTCCTATACACTAACAATGAAAAATCTGAAAGAGAAATTAAGGAAACACTCCCATTTACCACTGCAACTAAAAGAATAAAATACCTAGGAATAAACCTACCTAAGGAGACAAAAGACCTGTGCACAGAAAACTATAAGACACTGAATAAAGAAATTAAAGATGATACAAACAGATGGAAAGATACACCATGTTCTTGGATTTCACAATCAACATTGTGTAAATTACTATACTACCCAAAGCAATCAACAGATTCAATGCAATCCCTGTCAAACTACCAATGGCATTTTTCACAGAACTAGAACAAAAACTTCCACAATTTGTATGGAAACACAAAAGACCCCGAATAGCCAAAGCAATCTTGAGAAAGAAAAACGGAGCTCGAGGAATTAGGCTCGCTGACTTCAGACTAAACTACAAAGCTCCAGTAATGAAGACAGTACGGTACTGGCACAAAAACAGAAATATAGATCAAGGGAACAAGACAGAAAGCCCAGAGATAAACTCATGCACATATGGGCACCTTATCTTTGATAAAGGAGGCAAGAATATACAGTGGATAAAAGACAGCCTCTTCAATAAGTGGTGCTGGGAAAACTGGACAGCTACATGTAAAAGAATGAAATTAGAACACTTCCTAACCACGTGCACAAAAATAAACTCCAAATGGATTAAAGACCTAAATGTAAGGCCAGACACTGTAAAACTCTTAGAGGAAGACATAGGGAGAACATTCTATGACATCAGTCACAGCAAGATCCTTTTTGACCCACCTCCTAGAGTAATGAAAATAAAAACAAAAGTAAACAAATGGGACCTAATTAAACTTAAAAGCTTTTGCACAGCAAAGGAAACTATAAAGAAGAAGAAAAGACAATGGGAGAAAATATTTGCAAACGAAGCAACTGACAAAGGATTAATCTCCAAAATATACAAGCAGCTAATGCAGCTCAATATCAAAAAAACAAACGACCCAATCCAAAAATGGGCAGAAGCCCTAAACAGATATTTCTTCAAAGAAGATATACACAGATTGCTAAGAAACACATAAAAGGATGCTCAACATCACTCATCATCAGAGAAATGAAAATCAAAATTACAATGAGGTATCACCTCACACCAGTCAGAATGGCCATCATCAAAAAATCTACAAACAATAAATGCTGGAGAGACTGTGGAGAAAAGGGAACCCTCTTGCACTGTTGGTGGGAATGTAAATTGATACAGCCACCATGGAGAACAGTAGGCAGGTTCCTTAAGAAACTAAAAATAGAACTACCATATGACCCAGCAATCCCACTACGGGGCATATACCCTGAGAAAACCATAATTCAAAGAGAGTCATGTACCAAAATGTTCATTGCAGCACTATTTACAGTAGCTGGGACATGGAAGCAACCTAAGTGTCCATCGACAGATGAATGGATAAAGAAGATGTGGCACATATATACAATGGAATATTACTCAGCCATAAAAAGAAATGAAACTGAGTTATTTGTAGTGAGGTGGATGGACCTAGAGTCTGTCATACAGAGTGAAGTCAGAAAAAGAAAAACAAATACCGTATGCTAACACACATATATGGAATCTAAAAAAAAAAAAAAATGGTTCTGATGAACCTAGGGGCTGGACAGGAATAAAGATGCAGATGTAGAAAATGGATTTGAGGTCATGGGGAGGGGGAAGGGTAAGCTGGGATGAAGTGAGAGAGTGGCACTGACATATATACACTACCAAACGTAAAATAGATAGCTAGTGGGAAGCAGCCGCATAGCACAGGGAGATCAGCTCGGTGCTTTGTGACCACCTAGAGGGGTGGGATAGGGAGGGTGGGAGGGAGACGCAAGAGGGAGGGGATATGGGGATGTACGTATACATATAGCTGATTCACCTTGTTATACAGCAGAAACTAACACACCATTGTAAAGCAATGATACTCCAGAAAAGATCTAAAAAAAAAAATCTTGACAACCATGGCCATTCTTGATTAAATTTTTGTTTTATATTTCACTACTGGCAGCTCAAACCTTTGGCTCTAGGCAAAATATCTCACTTGTTAGACTCTAGGGTAGGCAGACACATGCAGCCCCAGAGATGTCCATGTCCTGATCCCCAGAACCTGTGAATATGTTAGCATACATGGCAAAGGCGAATTAAGTTGACAGTGGCATTCAGACTGTTGGTCAGCTGACCTTAAAATTAAGAGACTGCGGCTTCCCTGGTGGCTCAGCGGTTGAGAGTCCGCCTGCCGATGCAGGGGACGCGGGTTCGTGCCCCGGTCCGGGAGGATCCCGCATGCCGCGGAGAGGCTGGGCCCGTGAGCCATGGCCGCTGAGCCTGCGCGTCAGGAGGCTGTGCTCCACAACGGGAGAGGCCACAACAGTGAGAGGCCCGCGTACCGCAAAAAAAAAAAAAAAAAATTAAGAGACTGTCCTGGACTATGTACGTGGGCCCAGTGGAATCACAAGGTACCTTAAAAGTGGAAGGAGGCAGAAGAGAAGGTCAGAGCAATGTGATGTGAGGAGGACTTAACCTGCCTTTGCTGGCCTTGAAGACAGAGGAAGGGACACACAGAGGAAAGAGTACAGGCAGCCTGCCGAAGCTGGAGAAGGCAGGGAAACGGATTCTCTCCTGGAGCCTCCAGAAAGAACGTAGCCCTGGCAAGACTTTGATTTTAGCCCAGCGAGGCCTGTGTGAGGCTTCTGACCTCCAGCACTGCAGATAATAAGTGTGTGTTAAGTCACTAATTTTATGATCACTGTTACGGCTGCCATAGGAAACTAATACAGTCCCTAACATGCTTCTGCTCTTCTGGCCACTGGGACTTGGTACATGACCCTCCTGGTACCTGAAGTTAATTAATTCCATCACTCATCTATTCAATTAAAATTTACTGGGTGCCAACTGGGCATTGTTCTAGGCACTGAGGATAGAGCAGTGAAGACATCAGACAGTCACAGCGTTTACGCTGAAGAGGGAGAAGGAGAATGGGTTGACAGAAAACACACACACAGACACAGACACAGACACACACACACAAATTATATTTGTCAGAGGCAAAAACAAATAAACAGGGAAGAGCGATGGGGAGTACTAGTCCCAGGGAGTTTAGCGCGATCGGGGAAGCCATCGCTGAGAAGATGACTTAGAGGTGAAGGGGTGAAGGAGCAGAGGTAAGAGTTCTAGGAAGAGGGAACAGCAAGTCTTGAGGTGCAGAGGCAGGAACAGGCCTGCGTGTTCCAGGAACAGCAAGGAGGCTGGTGTGGATAGAGGTCCTGGGCTGTCGTCTGAGTGCCACGTCATATTGTCCCCATTTCAACAGTAATATAGGTGTCATTCTTCTTTGATCCTGCCTCTCCCAAATACCTACCACAGAACCATGTATGTAACAAAAGCTCAGTTAAGTGCCTGTAGAATGGATTTGGAAGAAGCAACTAACATTTATTTGATCATGATGTGGATGACCCTTGTATGTATCTCAATTATTCCTCACAACATCCTTGTAGGGCATCAATGCCCACCATTAACAAACGAGGCACAAGACAGTCTTAAAGCTTAAGTAACGGTTACAAATGTCCTTCTGCCCCTAACTGCCAGGGGTAAGATTCAAATTCAAGTCTGTCTGGCTCTGGAGCCCGTGCTCTTTCTACTGTCTTCGTGTTGAATTTGAATTTGTCTTTCTCCTAGGCTTGCTTGAAAGGTGAAACTCATGTTCGTGAGACAGTTAAGTTCAACACATACTCAACTCATGGCCCCTATGATTTTCCTAGTCTTAGCACTTGGAAAACGGCAATAAAATCCTCCAACGTGGAACCCACAGTGGAACCTGCATTCTTCCACCAAGCGGAGTGAGACCATGGCCCAAGGCAGAGCAATTTCATATGGGAATTATATTCACAAGGAAATCCCCACCATTATCTAATTAGCTGTTTTTGGGGTTGAGCCTAAGGCTTTATTTACTTAACAGAAGAGCAGGCAAGCTTTGAAATTGTTTCCAAACATTCAGAAACAATAGCTCTTGGGAGCACTTTATACTGGAGCTAGACAAAGCTACATTCACTCACAGCTAGCCATCCACGCCAGGAGTGTTTCACCAAGGTGACAGTCTCCACTCGCAGGTTCCCAGCGCACCTTACCTCGCTGCCATGTCCTGACCCTCCCGTTCCATTCTGTCACTTCTTCTGTAACGGTCCCTATAATGGGGTCTACCTCCCCTCTTCCCACACCAACCAGGTAAGAGGAGACCATTCACAGGGGTATGTGTGTGTGTGTGTGTGTGTGTGTGTGTATGTGTGTGCGTAATATATATACACAAACAGAGAAGCTACTTAGGGAAGCATAAATTAAATCTTCTAATTTTTCAATTTGCAAATATAAGAGTAAATGAGTGTGCTCTTTTTCACAGTCCCTGACGTATGAAATTAGTAAATTTATTTCATTATTTCTTATCCAAACGTACCCAAGATGCTTGCTATCATTTAGGGAAAGAATTCCTTTTTGAACTTCAGCTTTACTATGTAAAAGGAGCTTGAATAGGTGAGTCCTGAAATTTGTTTTCAGTAGGGAGAGAACATTATATATATAAAATAAAATGTACTATTGCTGAGTTTTCTACAAACGATCAACATAATTTGGACTCTAAGCAGAAGGGTTCCTGAGAAGGTTCACTCTGCTGGGAAATGATGAAGAGAATGAGGAGCCAACAACAGCACCTCTGTCCTGAGCCCTGTGTGTCCTTGGCAAGGCCTCCTTTGTCTGTCCTCAGCTTCCCCACTGGTAAAATGAGAAGGTGGTCTCATGGCCACTTGAGCCTGGAGCAGTGCACAGCTAGTTCGGCTCTACTTCTGGTGACCACTCCCTCGCACAGCTCCAGTAGAGTCCTTAAAAAGTGTGTCTTCATTTTAAACAACAAACACATGGAAGTAGCTCATCTAAGGCAGGACTGTGCAAGCTGTTCTCAGAATCTTGGCAGGAAGGAGTCTTCCTTCTCCCTTCGACCACTCAAGCTCCTTTACCTGTCCCACCCCCCCGTGACCAGGTGCAAACTCCCCACAACTGCAGTCATTGCTCTTGACACTTGATTCCTTCTCATTCGCCCCCTTTCTTTCCTCTCGCAGCCCCCCACCCTGCCCGAGTCTGACCCATCCCCGGCTCCACCTTACTGCCAATACACCTATTCTTCCAAGTGCAATCCTTTCCCTCTGGATTCTGTCAGGACTAGGATTGCAGTTTCCTGCTCTTTTCTTGGATCTCTATTTCCAATCATTTCTCCCGCTTCCTTCCCATTTGTCCCTTTTGGACACAGTGTCGAATGTTCTCGATCAGGAAATGTTGTCTATCCGCCCTCCTGAGCCACCAGAGCCACTCTGCAAACCTCTCTGTTAGCACCAAGCTGTCTTTAATGATCTACTGTTTCCTCAACTAGCTCAGAACTCCTTGAGGGACCACCTAATCGTAACTATTCCCAGTGCCATCATGGTAAGTTATTCAGTAAATGTTTGGGGACAAAGTAGATGAACGTAGGGAGAGGAGTGATCTTCTACAATCCATAGGTAACAGTACTGTGAGAATAAAATACCTTAATTCCACAACAACAATCTCAGAAGAAACAGAAGATTGTTTTCTTCACTCCATACTCCTATCTTGACTTGTTTCTAATATTACTATATCATGATTATGTTGGAAAATGATGTGTTCTCAATGTAACTGTTGGTATTTACCAAATGCCCAGATACTGGTCTAGAACCTAAAGGTGACTGCTACCCACAGCATAAGAAATCCCACGCAAGCTCAGGACCCGTGCTGTGGGACAGCAGCATCAAGGCTGCCTGGGAGGGAGCTCTGTTCACTCCCCTGGCTTCTATCTCCAACATCATCCTGAGCTTCCTGCCACTCACCTGGCAGAGGTCCCTGCCCCCAACTACCCGTGGATGGATCAGTGAGGCCATCTAAGTTCCCCCATACATGGCTGCTAAATAAATACCCTAACTTTATTCCCTTAAGAGTAAAAAATAGGTACCAGATGATATGAGATACTCCACTACGTCAAAGGGTGTCCGTCCACACAATTACATTCAATTGGTCAAATGCTTCCTCTAGGTTTCAAAGTAGAAGCATCCCTGCCAGGTGCCAGTGGTTATTGTTAGAATTAGAAATCTGAGTTTCTTCAATAGGGCAAGGTTGGAATCCAGCAAGACTGGTTGACCACATCCTTGGGAAAGTGACCAGTGGCTCTATCAGGCTCAAACATCAGATGCAGCCATCCAGATCTACTTTGCATCTGGAACACTTAAACAGATGTGTTCACTTGGCTCACAAGTGTTTGATGTTGAAACTCTTGCACTGGGTTAATTTCAGATGGTTCACATTAAGAGGAAAAGGAGAAAGGCAATCTGCTTTCCAGTACTTCCTGTTACCCAATCCTCATGCAAACTCTAATTAGATTGGATTGGAGAGAGATGAGTACAGGCTAGGAAATAAAATTACTGAACACATAAACTTTTCCAGTAATTCAATAATTCTAGTGTCTTAAAAGGAGGTTTTTTTGTGTTTTGTTTCGTTCTGTTTCTAAAGCAAAATGAGGTTCAAATATAGTGTCTGCACTTCAGAGAGAGATTGGGAAGTCCTGAAATTCAAAATTATGAGGCAAACAAAGTACAATTTGCAGTGCTTTTGACCGAGGTACTCTAGTTCATGGATAATATACTGGGAACTAATAGATTAATACACAACATCATTGAAAAACCTTATGATTCACAGGAAACATCTCTGCTGGAACCAATTTCCACCTCCTCTGGAAAAAACCGAAAACATTTCAGATTGAACTTGAGGGGGAAAGTGGCTCTTTCATAAAGTGGAAAAAACAGTGGTTAAAAATAGAGCATTCACTATTATATCAACCACAAACCAATCAAGGGGCATTATGGACAGGGAAGAAGAATGTTCTCTCAAGGAAGCAGGTACAACTTGCAGAATGTTCTACTTGGCAATTAAGCAACGGTACACAATAATTAGAACTTAGTAAAAGGAACACTGGATTTGGTCCTAAAGTCAATCTCTGCTCCATAGCTGTGTGATCTTGGCCAGATACTTAACCTCCCTGAAGCTAAGATTTTCAGCAGTAATAATTCTGCATAGATGCACTTTCTAACCCATTACCTTTGCACCCTCTAGAAGCACTAATGTCATGAACGGCATAGTGGCCCGAGTTTTCAATAACCATCCTAGAGGGCAGGGGTCTGACTGGAGTCTGCTTTGTTTGGTGGGAGGGAGAAAAACAGGCTCATCCTAATATTAGGAAGAGGAGCAAATTACAACGTAATCAAGAACCACTCGGCCATGCCCTGCATCTCTGCATATTTCATTCCCCCTGCCTGGAAGGCTCTTCCTCAACCGAGTCATCCAGACAAACTTCTCTCGCGCACCAAAACCCTCCAGTCTTCACAGGCACGATCTGTCGCGTACCTTCCACTGGGCTCCGTGATAACTGTAGCAATGGGTCACACTGATGCAGATGGATGCCATCCAGATGCAGACGGAGGGCAATCACCTTGCAAAGGTTCTTCCTTTCACCTACTTCATAAAATGGTGAAATCTCAATGCCTGCGAGTGACGTGCACAAACAGTCTATAGCAGGGCTCAAAACTCTGGTCTCCAAGAGCTCGATCGAAGCTCCAGCCTCCTGCCCCCTCGCAGCCCCCGAGCTGGCTGACCCCAGACTAGATGTCTTCTCAGGCTGGCAAGCCTTCTCCAGACAGCCATCCTGTCACTGCCTTGGATCCAGGGAGGAGCATTTGGGCAACTCGCAGCACTAAAGCCCAGTCCAAACAAGTGCTGATGCTGTGGGGGGGGGGGGGGGGCGGTTCACGAAACCACCTGGGACCCCAGCGGTGCTGTTTCTCTTCACCACCATTGAACTTTCTGTTCCCGCTGCAGCTGTCAGCATTTGTCAATGCCCATCGAACTTGACTCCTCAGGACTCTACTGCAACTACAGATTGCCACAAGGCCATACACTGGAACCAACTGCGGGGTCAAGGTTAAATGTCCAGGAACACAGAATTGCCAGCAGGAAGGGGAATGCCCCTTCAGGGATTCTAGGAAAGTGACCAAAGCCTTGAGTGTGACTGAGAACCATCAAAGGCCTTTCCCAGCTACGACCTCAACACCTCCCCTTCCTCTGTGCTGGGTATTCCCAAAGCAGTGACTAAAACTCCTTCTCCAAGAATGAAGCTCATTTGCTTATATGAAATCAGGTCCATGTAGAGGAAATAAAAAGCAGTTGGCATCCACACACTCGGCGGAGTTTGAAAGACTATCCGTGTCCGTGGTGTTTGCTGGAAATCTGCCTTTAGTGCAACAGTGTGTGGGTCAGCGTGACCGGCTGATATGCAAAGGCAGGTGAAGATTAAACGAAGACGCTGAGGCAGCAGACACTTCCCACCACCCTCCTCCACGAGAAAGACATGTTCCTGAGAATACAGAATGGGCTTATATGCAGCAGAAGGCTACTGGCTCTGTTTGCAAAAGCACATTTAAGGAGAATTTGTCGCAACTCCCAGCAGTCCTGCGGATCTTGTTGTGTAAACACCACAAGGTGGAAGGTTTGAGACTAGGAAAAATGCAAATATTTGACAGGAAAAATTGTTCTAATGGCAACCCTCATTAAGGCAAAGTATACCCCCAAATTTCAGGGCAGGTTTTGTTTTAATGGAGATGCAAACCACAGCCCTCATCTCCTCCTGCCTCTCACGCCTCCACTTCATCGTTCCTTCTTTGAGAACAGCTGCTTTCACTTTCCTCTGCAAACACAGAGGAAAGTGCTTGGAACCGCAGCAGAACAGTTTCAAGTTAGGTATAAGGGGCAGTGTTCTGAGTGCGACGGTTAGCATGACCTGGACGTCGTTCCTGCAGAGACATTTATAAATAGGATGAACAACAGCAGGATGTGGGTTCTCTGCTTGTGGCATATGGGAGTGTGTGACAGGCAGCACCGTGAAATGGAAATAAGGAGGCTGGAGCCCCAAGCCCAGCTCTGCTGCTGGCCTGCTGTGCGCCCTGTAGGCTAACAATGCCTCCTGGCTCAGCTACCCCAGGTGAGAACCTGATTAAGGTTACCATGGAGATGGAAACGAATCCTTCCACTCCATTAGTCACCTGTGTATATAGTGTCTGCTGTGCGCGAAGAGAGACCTGAAATTCTGATGGGAGAGACTCTGGAATCTGTGGTTGTGCAACAGACTGCAAACACCTTCATTCTATTTTAAGCTGATTTTTCTCATGTATAAAATACACCAGTCAGAGCAGAGAGAGTATGCAGAGGACTGAACAAAGACTAGACCCAGCCCAGTACTGCGCTCTGCCAACCAAAGAACTTGACAATGATTATTTAACCCACACATCTCCTCGAATGCTTGCATGTATAATGACTAGAGTGGGCAACTTTCCAAACTCACACGAGAATATGGTATTTGCTTATCTGCTAAAGCAAGCACATCAGATTATTTAATCTGTGGTCTCAAACTGAGGGACTACTAGTTTAGTTGGGGTCCACGCTAACGATTTCAGATAATGAGTCCTGGACAGAAGTCTAGACGTGCTTTTTTAGGAGGTAATCGTAAGCGTAACCAAAGGAAATTATTTAATGTGACATCAGAATCTGTCCCTTAACACCAGCGAAGGCCATTTCTGTAGCTTCCCCTACCTTTTCATAGCTGGCTTGCCCCAGCCCTTCACCAGTTCTTACCAATACCCTGTAAGGAAGCACTGAAATCCACAGACCATGTACCAGATGGGCAAAAAGTTCAAAAGAAATATGTCCCGGTTTGAGGGAAGAATTATCTCTAATATCTCAGTCATATTTTCAAAAAGAAAGCGCTCAGGATTGCATTGGTCTCTCAGAGGAGAAACACTGGTGCTACTCCAGTTATTCTAAAACAATTCTGTCATCTGTGAATTAATCCACACAGAGCTCTGTTCCTGGAAGCTGGCGGGAGCAGGGGGGAAGGGTCATTCCAGAGGGCATCACTCATAAGCTGAGGGTCTGGCAAGGAGACCACTCCTTCTAAGGTCTGGGAGAGGAGGTGACCAAATTCCACGGTTCAGCTCTTTTTTGGCCCCACCTCGTACCCAGGAGAGATCCTGCACAAAGTCACCAGGACTCAGATGCTCTTCCTGGCAGCTGTGCAGGCCGTGGAAGTGAAGTCCTGGCCGAGGGCTCGGTGAGCGTTCCCTGGCGCCCCACCAACAGAAAGCACACGTCTGCATTTTATATTCCAGGAAACTCCAGTCTGGCCCTCAGCCAGGGGACCTTTTTATAATGTCAAAGATAAAAGCACTGGCTATGTTTGGTGCCCTGCCTCCACCTCCATTCTCTTGTAACCATGTCAGAAACCAAGCAGGCATTACTGTTAACAGAGCCTTCCAGACAAAAGTCTGATGGAGCTTCATAAACATTACCAGATGATGATCAGAGATGTCCCCACTTCACAGGAAGAGAAAGAGGTACAGGAAGGGGCAAGTGATTTCACGGAGGGCCTGCTGGAAATCCTGGGGAGAACTGGAAACACACACTCAAGTATGTACTCAGAATCTTCCTGCTCCTAAAGAATAGTCGCTGAGTCATGGGCATCTTTCATGGGGGCCTGGCATGTTGTCAACGTCCAATCGCAAATCTGCCTCCAAATAGTACAGGTATAATCTGTACACTGATGTCTCACAAGGTCCTCACCAAATTTTGTGTGTCCAAAATGTCATTTTGGGTGTACAAGATGGCCTAATTCTCTCTTTTCATACCCCTTGCCCCAGGGAATGCAATGATGCCAGCCACAGAGGATTTATAAAATCATTACCTCTTAATCAGTTTTTATTTCCTTTGTGAGTCATACTCTGTGGGTCAAAGTATACAGCTCCAGCTGTTTTCCTTTAACATTTCTGTTTTATTATTTGTTTAACTTCCCAGATTACTTGAAAGTAAGATTCTAATATTAGTCAATGCTCATCATCAATTAGAATATGCATGGAATTCTTTTCTGGAAGTAGACAAATATGAAAATCCTGCTTGCTCTGCACAAGTGTAGACAGAACTTCACTCAGAGAGCTTCACACATGAGAGAACCTGATTTTCATCACCAACGGGAGCTGAACTCTTTGGGATATGCCTATTTTACATCTATCAGAGGCTTTAGCTCACTCTGGGAGGCTACAGAGCGCTGACTTCCTGACACATCCTACCAATAACGCACAAACAGCAGATGCACCAGGAATGTGCTTTAAGGGATACCAAGGTCTCTGACTTTGTTCCAAACTCACACCTATTGTTCCTCCAGCTTTGGTTCTCTTCCCTGCTGTCAGGGTCTGATGCAGTGGGTATATTTTTAGAATCACTTGAAGAACTTTTTAAAATACAGAGGTCCAGGTCTCCTCTGGGCAAATGATAGCAGAATCCCTCAGGGGCGGGCAGGTGTCTGCATTTTTTATAAGTTCCCCAGGTTATTCCACCACACAGTCAGGACCAAGGACCACACCTGGTCTTTGCTGCCTCAGTCATTGGCTCTAATCTCTTCGATCCTACTTGTCACTTTTCTTGCAAGACTTGCTGCAAGCGCTTAATGGTTTAGGCTTATTTTCCTGGTCTACTCAATCAACAGTTACATCTCCCATGCTCTCTGCTTCTGCACAGATGAGTTTGTTTAGAATAGACACAAAAAGTGACCAAGTCCAGGGCACTATGATTGTCTTTTTTAAAAATAAATGTATTTATTTATTTCTTTATTTTTGGCTGCATTGGGTCTTCGTTGCTGCCCGCGGGCTTTCTCTAGTTGTGGCGAGCGAGGGCTATGCTTTGTTGCAGTCCGCGGGCTTCTCATCGCGGTGGCTTCTCTTATTGCAGAGCACGAGCTCTAGGCACACAGGCTTCAGTACTTGTGGCAGGCGGGCTTCAGTGGTTGTGGCACATGGGCTCAGTAGTTGTTGCTTGCGGGCTGTAGAGCGCAGGCTCAGTAGTTGTGGCACACGGGCTTAGTTGCTCCGCGGCATGTGGGATCTTCCCGGACCGGGGCACGAACCTGTGTCCCCTGCATCGGCAGGCGGACTCTCAACCACTACGCCACCAGGGAAGCCCCACTCCCATTTTTAATGCATTTTTGTTTTGTTTTGTTTTGTAACAAAGCAGCCGTAGTCTTGATGAGTCGTCATTAAACTATTGGGAAACTACGAGCTTGTAAAATTCTTGACGGTCATTTAAGTTCGCGTTTGCTTTATCCAGCTCTACTCACACAATGGCGCCAGTTCACCTTCCAGAACAAAATCTGAGAGCATGATGCTAAAATAGGCGTTAAGCATTTCCCAACAGGAAACAGGACTAGAGGACCAACCTCACAGAGTCGGTATCAGGACTAAATGAAATATAACGTGTGTGAAGTGCTCAGCACAGTAACCGCTACACACACACACACACACACACACACACACACACACAAGCTGTATCATGACAGAAGGTCAGACAAGAGCACACAACCCCCAGACAGTTCGAGAGAGGAGCAGTCACCCATGAGAAGACAGTGAGGAAGGTAATGCTGAATGACGGCGGCTTTGAGAAAAGGTTCCAGGCTCTGTGAACAGGAAGCAAGCACGAAGGCGATTCGCTGCTTGGGGTACAAAGTGGTACAAAGTTAACAGACGACAGAAAAACCAAAAGAAATTATTCTCAAACAGGACAGAGTAGAACAAGGTATTTCAGGAAAGTTCACATGTTTAATTCTAGACGAACTATATCCCAGGGTAATCAAAGAACTTTGCAGAGATAGTCATCAAAGTATTATTATTCCTCTGAGGAATGAGAGAAAGGGAGTGGTAGCGGAAGCCCAAAGTGGTGGCAAATACGGTCCCAAGAAAACATAAAAGTTTGCATAATGAAGCCTCCTCCAATCAGATAACCCAGTGTCTTTCTCTGGCTAAGGCTTACTGCGACTTAAAAAGATAAAGTGCTGTCCACTAGAGGATACCAGCAGGGGAGCAGCGAGAACAAGTCCAGCAGTCTACACGCATCTTCTCATAGTGACTGTGCAAATACACAGGGTGACTATTACTAACACCGTATATTTCTATCTCAACAAGTATTTAACAAAGTCTTTCATGATATTCTGTGGGCAAGATAATAAAAATCGGAGACCTACTCTACAGCATACTGCCCATCACTGACAATACTGTATTGTAGACTTAAAAATTTGCTAAGAGGGTAGATCTTATGTTAAGTGTTCTTATCACAAAAAATTAATATTAATAAAGACAGTAGAAGGAAACTTTTGGAGGTGATGGACATGTTTCTAGCATAGATTGTGGTGACAGTTTCATGGGTGCGTACTTATCTCCAAATTCATCAAGTTGTATACGTTAACTATGTACAGCTTTTTGGATGTCAGTCGTATTTCAATAAAGTGGTTTTTAAAAAAAGGTAATGAAACCTGGTTAGGATGAGAATGCATGTATATCTGCATGCAACCAGATTGCTGTCTCGGTGACCAACCAACCATGTCTTAGGATTAACTGATGTTAACCTTGAACCACTCCTTGGTAGGAATTCTTTTCCCTATTTTACAGATGAGGCTGAATTTCAGAGAGCTGGCTAGCTACGGTTCAAAAAATAATAACATTTATTGAGGTTTATTGAACTAGTTACTTGAAGTGCTTTATCTCATTAAATCATTTTGACAAGGTATAAGGTAAAAACCACTCCATCCCTAATTTATAGGTAAGACTGCAGCTGAGAAAGATGAAGTAACATCCTTAAGTTCAAGGAGCTAGACAGTGGTGGACACGGAGTTGAGCTCCTGGTTGTATAACTGACGGCCGGAATGCTCTCTGCTAAGCTACGCCGCCTCCAATACTCAGGCGGGTGATGTAAGGAAGCTATTTACTCTCCGCTGCTCCACGAGGCAGAACTAGGACACTGATGTAAGTTTAAAATGGCAGGCTTGAGTTCATGAGGTTAACAATCACAGGTGCCAGAGAGAGGAAGGATCTACCCAAAGACACTGAATGTGCTGAGATCGCCACCAGAACTGCTCACATCGAGCCGGACACCCACCTGCAGGAATATCGCAGAGGAGGTGCCTGCCCTGGTTGGGTGGGACCTCTAAGGTCCCGTCCAATCCTGGGCTTATGGGTCCCTATGAAATAACGCTCTTATACTTTATTAATTGTCAAAACACCGATATCCAACAGGATAATGTGAATAATATTTATGCTCCTGATCAGACTAGAAAGATCACATATCTAGGTACACACCA
The DNA here is from genome assembly GCF_951394435.1 of Stenella coeruleoalba. Classification (NCBI taxonomy): domain Eukaryota; kingdom Metazoa; phylum Chordata; class Mammalia; order Artiodactyla; family Delphinidae; genus Stenella; species Stenella coeruleoalba. Next base: position 148,980,803 of record NC_137169.1, on the reverse strand, counting down.
CCCCGGGTTACTTTCAAAGTCTGGTTTCACGCACGCTGGAAATGTGTGCTTTCTTGTAGGAAAGCATGCCAGGGGCACGAACTGCACGTGAGAGGGGGTCTTCCAAGAAGGTCACCGGAGCTATGCACCCCGTCTTTCTGGGTGGTTTACGTGCAGGTTTGTAAGCCTTGGTGTCGGGAACTGGGATAGGTCATGTTCAAAGCTAGAAACTGTTGGAGGAAGAAGGGCAAGCACATTCCCTCCTGACAGCCCATCATTTAAACTATTACGAATGAGCAAGTTTTATGTTTATGTTGTTTTCCGAGCAAAAGTCATTTCAAAGCTTCCAGTAACGTAGTTACTTGGCATATCCTGTAGCGCTTAACTCAACAGTAGGCAAATAGCTGTACTTATTGACTTATTCATTCATGCAACGCCAATTTGTTAAGAGCTATAATAATTACGGAAGCAGCGTGTTGGGCATTGAGGACACCACAGAAAACAAGACCGATACGGTCCTTCTTACTTTCTTAACAAGTGAGCAAACAAGCAAATACAAATAATAATAATAATACGTAATGACTGTTTGCACTACAATGGAGATGAAGAGGGATCAGGAAATAACAAGGAAAGAGGCACCTGCTTTTCACAGGGCAGTCGAGGATGACTTCCTGAGGAGGGGAGGCTGAGCTGAGAGCTGAAGAGGGATAAAGAGCCAGCCAGGAAGCCACGTGCGAGGACCCCAGGGCAGAAAAGAGCTTGGCAAGTTCCAGCCAGGAGACGGGGCTGGGATGGGAAAGGTGAGCAGCGGCAGGCCACACAGGGGTCTTGCCAGTGTCGCCCCGTCTCCCCTTTCAGCGCGTGGGGAGTGGCTGAGGTCCCTCCTGAAAACGTCCTTCTGGCTTCCGTGTGAAAGCTAAGTTCTGGAGCAGCGGGGTAGAAAGAGGCAGCCCACTCAGCGCACCCCTGCAGTGAAGCAGTCCAGGTAGGAGAGGATGGTGCTGAAGAAATCCCTGGAGAGTCAGAGCTGTGAAGGAAAGAAGTGACAACGGTCTGGTGTGGTCACGAGGTCTGGACTTGCCTCACTCTGGCGTGCTGGCCAGCAAACACAGCTGCTGCTAAACCTTCCGCAGGTTTGCAACCAAAGTCCCTGTTGGCTTCTGTATTCCCAACTCTCTTAGTCATCAAACCCTTATCTCATCTGAAAGAGAGCCAACGGGCTCTCTACAGCTTGGAGTTATTACTATAAGCCAAAAGTGAATTGATAATCTCAGATGACTGCTCTAAACCTACTTTTAACCATCGGTGGAGGAGGGGGGAGGTAGCGATGCAAAAGAGAACAAAGTTTGGGAAATCTGCAACAAGGCCTCTCAGTCAACAGTTTAATGACTTAAAGTAAATAAATAAATAAACGTACTAGAGCACCCTGGGGCCCCAGTTCTTATTCAGATACACATCTGTTCGGCAATAGAATGAGGAAGTTAATTACTTTTCTATGACATGTATGTATTTTGTGAGACATCGCACTGTACCAGCTAATAATGATCTACCTTCTGTTGACACAAAATGTTTAAATTAATAAAAATCTAAACGCTACATCTCATAGCAAAGCATACTTAATTGAAAGGCTGGATGGCAAGAGTAGTAATTTTCTTGGGTAAAAATTATTGGGATGAGCTTATGGTAGCATGAAAAGCTCAATGAATAGAGGGACTTATGTAGGCAAAGTGTTTTCAAGCAGCTATACTTTATAGAAAGGGTAGACTGGCCTTCGCTAATCGCCAACACAGTGGCACTGGGATTGTTACAGTAAGAAACTGAGGCTGATAGTCAGACGTTGCCCACAATGGACAATACTAGTGATTTTACACTTAAACCTGTTTGTTCAATCTTCAAGGTATGAAATGACAAATGCAGAAAGGGCATAAGCAATCCCTTAAAGCTCTGCTATGAATATTGAAAAGCCTTCTTCTCTTCACTGAGTACACCCTTGATACTTAGATACTAAACCAACAGCATTACGAAAACAGTTTATTTTTTCCAGACTATAGAATGGTATTAGATTAGCTCAGAAAAATCCAGAAAACATCTAAAGCAGGCTCCCAGCACTAAGACTGAGGGGCATACTCCAAATAAACTTGACAGGGATGTCTTGTTCAAACCCTGAAACCACCCAAAGAAAAGTCTGAAACCCAAGACACTGTAATAATCCTGTTATTTTCCACTTATTTGGGGGTAAAGAACAAAATGGTCTACCACCTTTCTTTCGTGTTTAAACTCCCCTTCTCACTTCTCTCGTTGCCACTCTATCGTGCTTAAAGAAACAGAAAAAACAACAAACAAGCAAAAATATTGGGACTGAAGTCCAGAAGTAAACTTTATTTCCTGTGTGCCAATTTGTTTCCTTTTGAGTGTGATGCTGAAGGACCAGGAGGAGAATAGCTTCCTTCTGACCACCCAGAATCTCTATCCCCGGAAACCAACAGGATATCACGACACACAGATGGGCCCGACATGGTAAGAATATAGGCAAAAACCTACCAGGCTTCCCCCTCTTCTCATTCTTGCCTGTTTCTGGCCTGCTTCCCGGGAGCCTCAGTGAACAGGGTCTTCTCTTAGCCCTTCGAGTACATGGTGGTTACTCAGCAAATGCTTGCTGAGTGTCATGTGAATCAGCAGATAAAGGTGAAATGGCCCAAACCCAGAGTGGGTGATTTTTAAAAAGTCTAATGTTAGGGTGCAATTCCTTTTTTAGTGGTAGTATGTGTGATTTTTAAAATCCTCCCCCCGCCTCTCCCCATCTAACGTATCCAGGAACCTATTGGAATCAAAGGATTCCGGAACTTGAGGACTGGGAAGCTTCTTGGGAATTCAAGCGACAGACAGATGGGAAAGACTTTGTTCTTAGAAGATGCCCCACAGAGGAAATGCCACCATGTTTAAAAAAGAAAAAGAAGTTCAGAAGGTCAGTACATCTATTCCAAATACTTGCAGTTTAAGTCTATTTCCCCAGGCTTAGTGACAACTAAACACTGCAGGTCACCCTGCCTGGATGCAGTCCCCACCCCTTCCCCTGCAGGCCGGAGAGTCCTAGTTCCCTCATCTTTCCTTAGAGTCTTATTTTTCTACAGTGCTTCTCTGAGCACATGGGAGGTTCTCCTTGTCCTTTTTTTTTTTTTTTTTTTTTTTTTTTTTTTTGCGGTACGCGGGCCTCTCACTGCTGTGGCCTCTCCCGTTGCGGAACACAGGCTCCGGACGCGCAGGCTCAGCGGCCATGGCTCACGGGCCCAGCCGCTCCGCGGCACGTGGGAGCTTCCTGGACCAGGGCATGAACCCGCGTCCCCTGCATCGGCAGGCGGACTCTCTACCACTGCGCCACCAGGGAAGCCCCTCCTTGTCCCTTTTTAAGTTACGGGGCTGCTGGACCTGGTGAACTGCAGCTTCAGAAAAAAGCTGCTCTGGGCCTTTTGTTGAGCTGAAAAGCAGTGCTATGGAGTCACAGGTTAGTCTGCGCAATTCTTACAATGACTCTAATTGACCTTATTTGTAGCAAGAAGCAGTTGTAAAAAGTAGATATTCACTGATATGATGTCAAACGCAGGGAATTTTTCTCATCTTCTGAGTCTGTGTGCTATTCCCACTGAGAAACTCTCCATGTTGAATGCGGCCTAATTGTTTAGAAATAATTAACATGCTTTTATTTCATTTGTAGAACACATAATTTATTAACTAGCTGCTACTTTAAGTGTTTCAATTTAAGAGGCACAATAAATAAAGAAATTAGCATAAGAAGGCACTGAAAAAAATGCCAAGATTGACTAAATTCTGAAAAAAGCAAGATGATTCTAAATTAAGGATACGCAAATTTATCGCATAAAGGGATTTAATGACAAATGTGGAGATGACTGTTTTTATGGGCCCTTAGCTGCAGCTTTCAAATTTTAATTTCACAGACAGGAAAGCATTATCAATGCTTTAATAACTCCAGGGTTCCAATTTACATATCAAAATGAGAGCCGGAGAAAGCCCACATCTTTCTTTAGTTTTTAGAGTGCTCAGGGTCTGAAAATGACTTGGCAACAAAGGTTGAAAGAAAACAGCAGACATGCCGCATCTGAAACAATACAATATCCGAATTACCAAGAAGTACAATTAGTTCAGAGAACCATCACACCTCTCCTTAGCAATTAATACTCAGCACAATTGGTAAATATTCTAGTCTTTAATTGAAGCACCCAGACACAGCCTGTAAGCAGATGAGCCTTTGAAACAGACCAGTTGCTATATCCCCTGGTATTAACTGGACCCAGTAACATCTCGTTCATTGGGGTGGCGAAGAGGGGGACGGCTGCCATTACAAATATGCAAAAGCAGCTCTCAAAAAGCCCTTCTGGATGGAATAGTGTGAGAACCTCACTAATTTCCTCGCCTGTGTTTAGAGTGTATGATTCTCCTTCCTTGTGCAATAGTTTCTCACTCTGTTTCTACACACACTGTTATATTTTTTTTCTGGTTGCTGCTGGTCAAAAGCCAACCCTCACTTTCTTCAATGGCTTCACACCCCTCCATGATGAAAATCCAAACTCTGCTTGGCATACGTCTCCCCTCGCTCCCAGTCACTACCCTTACCAGCCTTTATCCTCCAGGAACACTGAATCATATGCAGCTCCCTGCTACACGATACTCTCCAAACCTCCGAGACATTTCCCGGGGTGTGTCCCCAGTCTGAACTGCCCCCTCTGAACCTACCTCACTGAAAACTCCTATATAATTTCTACATCTCAGGTCAGTGTCTCCTCCTCTGTGAAGTCTTCCCTGACTGTGCAGAGAGACTTTTTTTTTTTCTCCTCTGTTCCCTGCACTTAAAACAGGCTTCCATTAAGATAACTGCTGCACTGAACTGAACTGTGTCTGGTGTCTGTCTCCACACTAGAATGTAGGCCACTTGTGGGAAGCGGAGATCTTTTCATCTTAGGACTCCCATAGTTGGTATATTACAAGCCTTACTTCATCAAATACTTGAGGAAGGAAGAAAGAAAGGGGAAAAAAAAAAAAGGAAGGAGGGAAGGAAGCATTCAAGCAGGTTTGCTGAAAGACTGGAGGTAAATGGTGACTGTGGACGAGTGATAGGCAAAAAAGGAGACTTAGGTCCACTCTTAAGTCCTAAGCAATAGCAGAAGCCTGATTTCCTGAGGGTTAACGCTCAGGCTGGGAATAGAAAAGACCTGCTTGGGAATCACAGTCCTATCTGGGGGTGTGAGTCCAGGCTCCTTGGATGCCCCACAGTAGCTAGTGGTTTAATCTCTTCTTATAGGCTAGACCTAGTCTCATCCTCCTGGTTGGGCAGTGAAAGCATTAGTGAATGTTAGTCCACGATCTTGGACAGACATTCTAATTAAAATATGCTAAATTATCCAGACATTTATAATGAAAATATGCTACTATACACATTTTCTGTTTTTATTTCTATAGTTTTATTATCCAAAGGACTTGAGAAATTGGATAAAGACACTATTTCAAGAACTTTAAAATGAGGCATGAACAAACAGAAATGATCTTTCAAGAAAAACAGTCAAAGGGGAATTTCTAGCCAATTTACTCTTTAACCTTTGCCCCCATGCCCAGGTGCAGTAACCACAGTGCCTCATCAAAAGAGCACTGCCTCAGAATTAGGATACCTGGAATTTCTGGTCCCGACTCTCCAATGTCATTCATTGTACAACTCATTTTTCCTCTCTATACAAGGAAGGTATTGAACCAGATGCCTAATGTTTCTTCCAGCTATTCAAACTGAATTGACTCCTTCTGACATACCACTTAGCCTCTGTGATATTTATGGATCTAAGTAAAAAGTATGCACTCTTGTGTCCACCTTTTAGGCTCTGAAGGTATGCACTCAACAACACGTAGGGAGAGCCCAATGTGACCATCATTTCAGCAGGTTTTGGGGAGAGAGTGTGGAGAAATGCAGGTGCTCGATATAATGTATTTACCTGGAGCTCTGTAGCTACTTTTCAGAGCAAGGGGCTAAGAAAGTGGAACCACAGTTGGTAGCCCCCCATCCCCAATTCACAGACCTGAACTATGTATTCTACTGGAGCCCACCAATAGCACCAATTCCCCAGCTTCATCCCTTCGAGGAGGCAGTGTCACTGCAGGGGCCTGTCTATGACTACGCAAATAGTGAGCCCCAAATAGTTACCCTGAAATTCACTATTTAGCTTACTTCTTCCCACATTACAACAGTGAGATGTTAGTGGAAGTTTGTGTGACCGAGACCTGCAGGATTCCAAAATTTTGTGAAGTCGAGCATGTCATATTTTAAGGGCTTTGAGCAGGTACCATGGACCAAAAGTCTCAGCCTTCAAGTTTGCTGTTGAGACCAGCAAATGTACTTTGCAAGTAGAACAAATAAAAGTTATTTTTGAATGGCATCATCTCCTCTTAATTTCTACACAGATTAAGATAATTGAAGGGATTAGAATACCCCGTCTTCCCACTCCTGATTTCTGGGACATCCTTCCCGTTGTCACTGCTAGGTCAGCTACAGGTTTTAGGTACAGCCCTTGGCTGTCCACTCCCACTGCAGAATGAGCTGGTCTCCACCCACCTCAGAGCCCTGAAGCTGTTACAACCACTAAAGACGACTGTTCTCAGGCTCAGGGCTGAGGAAGGGTGAGTCACACTCCCCTGCACTGTAGTCACAAATAAATGGCAAGGGAAGCCTTGTCTGATCTCTGCTCCCATGGAGTTTCATTATTTCTGTTTCATTGTGGGCATAAGACTCTAGGGTCACACTCAGAAAGGGAGAACAATTCCCATGTGGTAAACCTAAAAGAAGCATAATCTCCTTTGGGAGGGAACTTGATGGAAGAGAGTCCAGGATGACATGTACTCTGTCCAGGGATCTGGGGGGAAGGGGAGAAATGGCCTGCACATCACTCTGTGCAGTGCCGCTCATGCGCTGTCTTCTTACTCACTCTGAAAGCCCCCGCCCTAGTACACCTCCCACACACACACACACATACCTGGACACCCCTACGTACAGCCTGCCTACACACCCCTCAGTATGAGCCATGTCAGGAACTGTAGGCTTGAACAGGGCAGCATGTGATGGAGGGCAGTGAGATACCCCAGTCCGGACACAGGTCAGCTCCCGTCTCAGGACGGAGAGCCCAGGCTGGGGAGGGGTCTATGCCAGGGAGAATACAGGAGTGAAAAGAACCAACCACTGCAACACAGTCATCACTGGAGCCGCAAAGAAGGGACAGAAAAGGGGAAGGAATCAGAGATTACGAAAGGTTGGAGCGGGAAGACTTTGAAAGTTATCAAGAAGATTACGTGAGCAATTCGGAGAACCTGATCAGCAAATGATGGGAACTGAGGATGCTATAATTCCTGGAACTTTCCATATAGACGATTTCCTCAGATCATTCAATAACAATAATGGCTACCATTATTGAGGAACTTCCATCTCCCAAGCTAGACTTAACGTTATCTAATTGAACCCTCCAAGCAGCTTTGCCAGATACGGATTATTCTCATCTTACAAAAGAAAAAACTAAGGCTAATATAGGGAAACCTGCCAATATCAAATAGTTAGGAGGCAGCAGACTCTACATGTCTCTAAAGCATGTAGAGTTAACTGCCCTGTTACCTACCATTCAGACTCGATCTCTCTGGCTAACGTCACCAGTGTTATTGCTCCAACACTAGAACCCAACTACTCCTATTATCTAATTCTGCACTTTTTCTATAGTATCCAACTGTCTTACATAAGATATTGGTTCAACAAATGGTACTGGAATAATGGGACATCCGTGTGCATAAATAAATAAATAAATAAACCTTGTACCATATATAAAAATTAACTCAAAGATGGATCAAACCTAAAACTATAGAATTTCTAATAGAAGACATAGGAGAAAAATCTTTATCCTCTTGGAGTAGGCAAAGATTTCTTAGATATGCCATCCAAAGACTGATCTGTTAAAAAACAGATAATGAAAACTGGACTACAGCAAAATTCAAAACTTCCGTTCTTCAAAATACTCTTTCAAGAGAATGAAAAGCCAAGCCACAGACAGGAAGAAAAGATTTCTGAAACATGATAAAAGACTTGTATGCAGAATAAAGAACTCTCAAAACTCAAGAAGAAGAAGACACCTTTTTTAAAATAGGTAAAAGATTTGAACAAATGTATCACCAAATAAGATAGGCAGATGGTACATAAGCACATGAAAAAAAATACATGATTAGTCATGAAGGAAATGCAAATTAAAAGCAGAATGTGATATCACTATAAATCTATTAGGATGATTAAACACAAAAACAAAAGCAAAACTGACAAAATCAAGCGATGGAAAGGATGTGAAGTAACTGGCAGTTCCGTTCATTGCTGGTGGGAATTCAAAATGGTGCAACTACTTTGGAAAACAGTTTAGCAATTTCTTACAGAGTTTAACATATATTTACCACACAACCCAGGAATCCTACTCCTAGGCATTTACCCAAGTGAAATAAAAATTTATATTCATACAAAAACCTGTATGTGAATGTTTAAAGTGGCTTCATTGATAACCACCAAAAACTGAAAAAGAACCCAAATGTCCTTCAGTTGGTGAACAGATAAACAAACGGTGGGATAGCCACATAATAGAATACAACTGGGCAATAAAAGGGAACCAAATACTGAGATTACATATTTACACGCGTTGTAAAAATAACATGGCTGAATATCAAATGCATTGTGCTAAATGAAGGAAGACAGAATCAAACGGTTGTTTGGATCAATTTATATGACATTCTGAAAAAGGTAAAGCTACAGTGACAAAAAGCAGATCGGGGTCAGCAGGGGCTGGAAGCGGGAGTGGAGGCTGAATGTAAAGCGGTATAAAAGAATCTGGGGACGGGTGATGGGGCTGGTCTGTATCTTGTTAGTGGTGGTGATGCAGACTGTACGCATTTGTCAGAACTCACAGAACTGTGCGCTAAAAAGAATGAATTTTGGGCTTCCCTGGTGGCGCAGTGGTTGAGAGTCCGCCTGCCGATGCAGGGGACACGGGTTCGTGCCCCGGTCTGGGAAGATCCCACATGCTGCGGAGCGGCTGGGCCCGCGAGCCATGGCCGCTGAGCCTGCGCGTCCGGAGCCTGTGCTCCGCAACGGGAGAGGCCACAACAGTGAGAGGCCCACGTACCGCCAAAAAAAAAAAAAAAAAAAAAAGGAGTGAATTTTACTGAATGCAAATTATACTCCGATATTTAAAAACTAAGATAGGGAAAGTGTGTAAGTTATTCATAAACTTATAGAGACAGTATAGTGGAGTGGTTAAGAATATAGCTCCTGAAGATACCTCGTTTGCAAAGTGGGAAGAAGAGCAAGCACTCCCCTGATAAAATGACGGAGATTAAATGAGACGAGGTACATAATCCCCCCGTTCGCATGCCCAGCACACAGTAAGTGCCCCCGAAGCTCTGGCAGGCATCACGATGATAATATTCTGAGGACGCGCACCTCATTCCACAGCACTCCTTGAACACCGTGTGCCATGTGCTGAGCGAGGTAATGAGCCTGTTACACATGAACACATACTTCCATGTCACAGTAGCTGCCATCACTGAATCTGCTCCCCGAGCCAGAGCTTCCTCCACACCAAAAGCCAGGAGAAAAGAATTTTTATGCAACAACTAGAAAGGTTGTGAGTGGAATTCATGTCACCACAAATTACGGACAGACCCTCTTCTTACCCCTGGCGTGGGCTTTTGGACAAACCAGAGTCACATGAAGCAGCCTGGGGGGCAAAGCTGTCTGCTCTCTGGGGAGAAGAGCGTGTTGAAGCATTGCGCCCTGTGATGTGGGGAACAGCATATCCCAGGGCTAACACGGTAGCTACAGTGTTTATCTCCCAGCTGACTTTACAGCCCACTGTGTCCACTGTGTCACGCCCAGAAGCCTCGCCCAGTCATTCACAGTGACACTGCAGCTGGGATTATGTGGCTATGAAATCAATAAACCCCTTTCCTCACTTTAACGTTAACGACAGCCAGCAGTGCACCCACTCCTGGGAAACCCGTTCTTCTGGTTGTTTGGAGAAGCATGATAGGTAACACACAGTAATGTTAGGTTTGACTACTTAAAAACTCACCACACACACACACACACACACACACACACACACGCGCGCGCACGCTCTCTCTCTCTCCTTCAATTCCCTGCCAAATCTTCCTAATTTTCCTGAAGATAATGTAATTCAGTTATGATGAAAACTTTAGAAACAGGAAGCACATTCTGCTTAGATTGTTAAAACTTGAAATATAAAACAATTCAGAGCTGGCTGGACTCATCATCGCACCACGAGGCATTCCTGCTTACCATTAATTTAGCAAAATAGGGGAAGGCAGCAGAAAAAAATCTTGGTTTTCTAATGACCTTTAAGTAATTGCTCATATTTCAAATAGACTCAAGTTACCATAAAAACTTTTTCTTGGGCAGTAAACTCTCATTTCCTTTGAATACAGCTTTAACCCTACATTCCTTTACTCCCTCTTCATACAATCATTGCTCCTTCCTTTGGTTCAACGCTGCCTCCTTTCCCCAGTCTTCCCGGTTTAACAGTGACAGCCTGGGGAAGGTGCAGCACATACAGGAACCGAGGCCACTCTCGCCAGTACTAGTCGTGTCTCTGAGGGATGCTGGGCTACTCTGGGCTCCGTCACCCACAGATGTACTGAAGGGCCTCATAGGGACCCAAGAAAGTGACTCCATGTTACAAAAGAGAGTCTCTGAAAAGAAACTGCAATATTTACCAAAGACAATCATTAACATTGCTTTATTTCTACAAAAGAAAATGAGAGTGGGTGGACTTAGAACTGTAGCATCAAGGAATGAGAAGCTTCTTAGGGCGTTTCCTCCTATTAAACTGTTTTTGAAATGGATACATTTTCAGAATGATTCTACTCAACTCTCCCTCCAAAGAAGGCCCAGGGATACAAGACACAGATCTCTGCTCCACAGACAGGCAGGTACTGGGTAAAAGTGCACACATGCTTGGAAGCCCTCAGGAGAATTAGATCATTGTTTATCCTCGTATTTTCCTCTGCCGCCAAAGACTTGAATTCTTAGCTACGAAAAGCGAACAGCAGGCTTCCAACAAGATGTTGTAAGTTCAGACTTGGAGGTGCTCTCTTCTACTCCAAACCCATAGTAACGATGAGTAAAATATAAAAAGAAAAACCAAAAGTGGCTTCACTAATTCAAAAACAAGATAAACTTCTCCCTGGACCAGTAACAGAACAGAAACGCAGAGCCCTCAGCAAAGCCGAAGCCAGGGCCTCCGGTCTAGAAGCTGGCAGTCACGGGCACGAGTTCAGTTCCAATGCTTAAAAGAGATAAAAATGGTTCACAGAAGAAAGGTGAGTAGAGTCTGCTTTAAAGCTTAAAGGCAGGGGATGAGGTGAGGCTCCCCTGGTTACAAAAAGAGGCTGACAATATAGGTTGATGACACGTTTCCTTGGGATAAACATTTATAGAAACTATTGGACCTGGAAAGGCTAGAAGGCACAGATAGAGTCTCTCCAGGTAAGGAGTCAGATGCCTGTTGCCTAAGTAAACAGTTCTGCAATAGCCTCAACATTGCTGTGGTGCAACACCTACAAATGCCATGAAGTCTGGATTCTGAACTGGGGCCTGAGGAGCCTGAGGGAGGCAAGGGCAAAGCTACCAGACAGAGCAGATGCACAGAGAGGAGAAAAAGGAACAAAATAAAAAAGAACTTTCCACTAAAAATGGGCCTGCCATACAAAATTCCAGGACACATAGTGAAATGCAAGGCTAAGGGAGATAACCGACAAAAATCAACAATCAGAACACAATTTCCCTCCAGTAAAATAAACTATAGCACTGACTGACCAAGACTTGAAGTATGATTAGGATGCTCAAATAGATAAATAACAGAGGAGTATGCATTGGAAGTGAATAAGAAATTATGAAACAGAAACAGGTAGAAATAAAACCTAAACTGGAAGATATGGGGGGAAAAAAGCAAATTTGAAATCCTGGAAATAAAAAATAGTCATTAAACCAACCCAATAGCAAAAAAAAATCCCTAGGATGTGCCTTAAGGGAACTTTAGTTTTAGAAACATGGAATAAATACCAGAAGCTGAAAGGGGGCACCCTCTAGGGGGCAGGACTCAGGCAGCAGCAGGAGAGAATGTACCAAAGTTTTCAACTTGGGTCTAGTACTTTGACTTCTCAAAGTGTATACATGTATAGCTTTAATACATTTTTTTTTTTTTTTTTTGATACGTGGGTCTCTCACCGCTGTGGCCTCTCCCGCTGCGGAGCACAGGCTCCAGACGCGCAGGCTCAGCGGCCATGGCTCACGGGCCCAGACGCTCCGCGGCACGTGGGATCCTCCCAGACTGGGGCACGAACCCACGTCCCCTGCATCGGCAGGCGGACGCCCAACAACTGCGCCACCAAGGAAGCTCCTAATAAAATTTTTTTTAAAAAATTAAAAGACTACAAGAAATAAGGAAGGATTACCTAAAGGACATGCAGTTCTTGCTTTCTTCTATATAGTCTCAGTTTTATTCTTGGAATGAAGTAAACCATCAGAGAGATGAGAACATAGATTACATAAATTTTCACCTTCCTTACTTCTTTTATTAAGTTATAATGTGAAACTATGTCAATCAACCACACAGAAGAATATTATAAAAATCAGCTCTTCAAGTCATTGCGGATTCTGATAAGGATATTGCTCATTCAGTCTCAGTGGGACCCTTGGTGAGTGCCTCAGGCCTCAGTTCCAGGAGAAACTGCTTCAGCTGAGGAGCACGTATGTGTCCTGTCTTCCAGCTACTGTGCCTTTCGAAATTAGTCTTTAGCTTTGGCTGCTGAGAAATTTAAAGCAAATTTGTGATTTATTTCTTGTCACCGTATAGGATCATATGGCGTGCATTCTGGGTTCTAACCTGCTTTTATCTTATTTTTTGCCACTCTTATTTCACAAGTCAATATAAAATTTATTGTTGTTGTATTGCATATACAGGTATACATTGATACATATATGTGTATATGTGTGCATGGGTGCCTGTAAGCCACTTCAGAATCTTTTGGGTGGGGAAATTGTATAATTAGATAAAACAATTTAGGTGAAACGAGTTGCAAAAGAGAGGAAAAAGGAAAAGAGAAAAAAAGAAACAAATACAGGCTGGATCTTGGGGTCATGACTTGCAGGACACTGAACACCAAGGTAAGAGTCTGAAGTTTATCCTGAAGACTAGGGATAATGCTGAATATTTTAAAAATTCTGAGCAAACAACGGCATGGAAATAGTGCTCTTTCAGAAAACTTACTCAAAAACAGTGTGCAAAAGAGATGAAAGGAAAGAAATTGAGTGCCAGGTGACCAATTAGGGGCTATTTCAATAAACTAGGAATGAGGCAAGAGGGTTGTGAGTAAATTGACTGACATCGCGTTTTAAAAGAAGGATCATATGTGACAGGCTTAGGAAAGAAAGTAAATACAACCTTCTTTTTGCAATAAAGCATGTGACATTCAAGGAAGCACACTATGTACCATCCACAAACTTATGGAAACAATCAATTCTATTTGGTCTGTTCTGCTTCTATTGCCTTGGATTCTGACCCGCACAAGCCAAATCATCCCAAAACCTCCTCTAGAAGGTAAGTTTTATTTCTTCCAGAAATTAAGTTGTTGCTGATTACAAATGACAACTAACTCCATAAATGCAAATTACACCTGTTATTAAAAGGCCTCTTGCCTTCCTGAAACATGATACCACGCAAGTCCCCTAACATACAGATGTGGCACGTAATAAATATTGCTTGATGCAGAAACCTGTTGAGAGGAATTTTCTAGGTTCCAAGAAAAACGGAAAAATAAGCTTGAAAACTTTAAATCTAGGAACTGAAGTAAATTTAATTTTTGAACTAATTTTTAATTTATGCTCTTTGGGGGATGGGCTAAGTTGAATTTAACCTCTGTAGTATTTTTGCAAATCAAAGCAACAGTATAGAGATTTCAGAAGGGATGTTTATATCACTGAATAGAACAAAATTCTCAGATAAATAGAAACTCAAAAATATAACTGATGAACTAACTGAAATCAAGTTTATATTTTCATCTGAATAGATATCCTACTCATTTCCACCAGGAAACATTTCACAGAAATATGGGATAATAGAGCTGGAAGGGGCCTTAAGACCATCTTGTCTAATTCCCTTGTTTTACAGATGATGGAGCAAATCAGAGAGGCTGAATGACCTGCCCAAGATCACTCAGTCTGTTAGATACAGAATGGACTGGAATCCAGCAGAGTAACTGAGCACTTTTTTTTTTCATAATTGAGATTTTATTGGTGGTTTTGAGGATCGGTACACAGACATTTCAATTTGTACATAATTCTTAAAATCTGAAAAATCACGTAGTTGTGATACTTTTCTAAACAGTTATTCCAGTGACTTTCCAGTTTAAAATTTGAAGGCAAATTTCCCTTAATAGGATATCAAGTACCAATATCTTCCAATACTGTTAAGCTGTTACATCATAAATACCACTAATTCACAATTTAATATCGTATACATTACATACTCACATTTTCAATCTTTTGCAATACATTACCAAAGTTATCAGGAAAACTGCACTACCAAGACCAAAGATGTTATGGAACGCACACAGTTCTGAAAGGGACAGCCAAGGTCAAGGGGTAGTTTTCTTTAGGAAACAATTCTACCAAAAACAACATGGGAATGGAAGTAATTTAAAATGTCCAAGACATAGTAAATGTACAACGTGACTCCAAATTGCCATTTGGTATGCTTTGTATTTTAAGATATAATAACTAATTCCCATCTATGGAATGTTAAGCTGACACCCAAGACAATCAAAGCCTCCTTATTCAATATCCCATTATTTTCTGGTCGTACTAAAAAATAAACAATGAGCAAATGATTTCACCTCTTTAAAAAAAAACCCTTTACACTTAAAAAATGTGAGGATGTGGGATTCCCTCCTTAAAAATGTTTCTAGAGCCTCTAAAAAAACTTGCATTCACAAAATAGTTGATAAAAATATTCCTCTGGATCATGCAAGAAGGGAGACGGGCCACTGATAAGACATAGTAGATGATATTAATCAGACTTGGCTTTTTTTCTCCTGCTTCATCAGAGGTTAGACTCGCCTGATTTTTAGTTTCTCTATTTTCTCCAGGTTAATCTTCTTTAGTTTCTTGCTTAGCCACTTCGGTCTGTTTTCTCTTTGCTCCCCTTTTTCTCTTTTGTGTGCACTTTTTTGTCTGAAGATATATCCTTTCCTGCTGTCTTTTTCGGCTTCATTCCCACTTTTTCAGGAGCAGGCTTAGCTGACAACCTTGCTGATCTCCTCTTGGGCTCCACATTCACCACCCCCTCTGTGGAGTTGACCTTCCTCTTGGGCATCATCATGGTTGGGCAGGTGTGCACCAGGTGCCTGTGGGCTACTGCACACACCTTCCCAAAGCGGGATGCTGCCACTCCTCCCACCCTCAAGTACTTTTTTGATTATATAGCTTGGCCTACCTCTAACACAATATTTGTGATGGCTAACGGTATGTGTCAACTTGACTGGGCTGCAGGATGCCCTGACATTTGGTCAGACATTATTCTGGGTGTATCTGTGAGAGTGTTTTTGGATGAGATCAACATTTGGATAAATTGACTGAATAAAGCAGATTGCTCTCTCCAATGTGGGTGGGCCACACCCAATCAGCTGAAGCCCTGAAAAGAACAGAAGGGCTGACCCTACCACTAGTAAGAGAGAACTCCTCCTCCCTGACTAGGTGGGACAACAGTTTCTTCCTGTCTTTGGACTCAAACCAAAACACTGGCTTTCTTGGGTCTCCAGCCTGCCAGCTTTCAGACTGGAACTTACACCATCAGCAATCCTGGGTCTCCTGCCTGCCAACTGCAGATTTGGGGACTTCTCAGTCCCCACAATCACATGAGCTAAATCCTTACAATCAATCAATCAATCAATCAATCAATCTCTCTCTCCACACACACACACACACACACACACACACACACACCCTGTTGGTTCTCTTTCTCTGGACAATCCTATCTCAAATAAACTTTGAACTCAAAGGAATAAAGAAAACGGTCTTAACGGATATGATAGACACTGTAGATCAGCTACCGAAAAGCTATCCACAGCTTTCTTCTCCCTTGTCTTCTTCCATTGAAAAGCTAAAATTCTGTTTCCTTGCCTCTTTTACACCTACAGTAGGATGTGACAGAGCTCTGATCCATAAGATATAGGTGGAAATCCCTAGGAGGATTTCCCTTTGTTCTTTGTATTTTATTACCCCTTCTTTTCTTTCTTTTTTTTTTTTTTTTGGTCTAGAGCTTGGATGCACTGACTAGGGCTTGTGGGCAGCAGTCATCCTGGCACCATGAAGACAAAAGCATATGCTAGGGCCTAGTTAAGGAGGAACACAGGAGGATTCTGGGTCTGTGATGAGACCCATGAGTAGCTGCTCCCATGTTGGACTGCTTCTCTAGAATTCTTGAGAAAAACACATCACACCTACTAAAGCCAGTTTTAGTCAGGTTATCTGTTATTTGTAGCCAAACTCTTTCCTAATATACTATTTTAGCCCAGATTTCAACTGTAACAATAAGCCAAAAGTGAA
The DNA here is from genome assembly GCF_951394435.1 of Stenella coeruleoalba. NCBI lineage: Eukaryota > Metazoa > Chordata > Mammalia > Artiodactyla > Delphinidae > Stenella > Stenella coeruleoalba. The sequence continues at coordinate 148,964,128 of NC_137169.1, read as the reverse complement.
CATGACCCCAGCTTTAATAAAACAATCACTTACTCAAAGAAAAAAAAATTGAGGGTCTGCCATATAGATGGCATGTAAGAGGCACTAAATCCAAAACCTTCCCATTCCCAACCAAGGATGCTGGCGGGAAGTTAGCTTGCTCCCTGCCATTCCAGGTTGTAATCTGAGGAGGAATCCCAGGGGATCCCCTATGATGCCTGGAATGTTTGTGAACTGCAAAACGGAAACACTAAAGTGGACTGAATCTTGGGGAGCTATTAGCAATGGGTCCAACTTTTCCCGTTCAGTTCACTTCTTTCTAAAAGCTCTTTTTAATGAAAAACTAATCATGATCACTAACTCCTGCATCTTTGGAATGAGCTCAGGGTCCTTTCGCATGCAGTGAAAGCAACTACCTCTCTCCATCGATGTCAGTGTCAGAAGTCACAGGTAGTTGTGGTACAGGGGAGGGAGCATTAGTTTTATCAAAAGACCTGTGTTTGAGACTTGGTGCTGCCACTTTTCCTTCATCCCCTCCCAGAGGCACATTTCTGAACCTTTCTGAGTTCTGTTTCTTAATTTATGAGTATTAAGTTCAAACGAGATCATGATTACAAAAGAATTCCAACAAACGTAAAACACTCTACAAAAGTTAAGCTTTCATTAGATAACCTGATTGTGTGCAAACTAAGAGTAAATAGGTTCAATGTGAGGAAAGTATAAGATTCATAGGAGAAAAGTTTATTCTTGATCTTTATGGCGTTTATTTTGGATCTTCTTCATTTCTCAGAGAGTAAAAGCTGCTAGATAAGTGGTCACCATCTGATAAAGTAGTGCAGCAGAAAGGCTTACAGAAGAAATTTGAAAGCAATAAAAAACTAGACAAAACTTGAGATGTTCACTACTGAGCAATAGCTGTTACCAATCATAACATAATTAACCCTCTTGCTGCAGGCTCTAATAGCACTCTGGCCTTCAGTGTTCTTTTTTTTTTTTTTTTTTTGCGGTATGCAGGCCTCTCACTGCTGTGGCCTCTCCCGTTGCGGAGCACAGGTTCCGGACGCGCAGGCTCAGCGGCCACGGCTCACGGGCCCAGCCGCTCTGCGGCCTGTGGGATCCTCCCGGACCGGGGCACGAACCCGTGTCCCCTGCATCGGCAAGCGGACTCTCACTGCGCCACCAGGGAAGCCCATTCAGTGTCCTTTTAATTACATGCTTTACACCTACATTCCCTCTAGACTCTAAACTCCATGGATCCTTACCTGAGATTAAACCTCTTACTGCCTGGTGGGTGATAAGAGTTCCAGGAAATAAAACATATGCATATTTTATTTACCTTTGTTTCCTGCTATGCACTGAGGGGCATTTACTTCTGGATTAATGAAATAAAAGCAGAGTTCTCTGAAAAACCACGCAGACATTGCCCAGGAGGTGTTCCAAGCTGGTTCCACACAACATACCTTGTCCTGGGTTTGACATCTCAGACAGTCACAGTCAAAGCAGTATTGGTCCCTCAGCTGCTTCCGGCGCTCCTCGCTGGTCATCAGCATATCCAGGTAGCAGATGGTGAGCTGCGGAAGCCAGAGAGGGAGGGGTCACACGGCTGCTGCGATCATTTTCTTTAACCAATGGCTATTATTTGAATCATTAAAGTAAAACACGTTTTTATTGCACACCAAAAAGTGTAAGTAAGAGAGAAGATACAACTTATGGTCTCTCCACCCAAATAATCACATGTAACCCTGTTAATGCATTACCTTCCAGTCTTTGTTATGTGCTGAGCACACGTGTATCATATATTTATTTTAAAGAATTGGGCTCATTAATTCTATATGCTTTTGCATCTTATCTTTTATTCACCAAACAGTAAAATATCAAGAGCTGTTATACGTTTGATATTACTAAGTTTTGGTAATAAATTTTGTAACCACTGGCAATCAGAGAAGCCAAATTTATCCTGGCAATCAAATGGGTAGCAGATTATGTAGCCAGATTGCTCTTAAATCCTAATCAATCCTAGAGCTGCTTCATGGAATTTAGGGTCAACCAGATTTGGAATCTTGGAACTTAGGAGACAGTTCCCTGACTTGTGAGGCTTTTATTTATTTATTTTTACAATACATTTATTTATTTTTGTCTCAAGCCCACGCTAAGCAATAGTCTGTAACAACTGGGTTCCTGCCGCTGAGACCACAGCCACTTTTTAATTCCCTAAATCTTTCTTTTGCCTCATGATCTGAAGCCAGAGCTGCCTCTGAGGTACGAAGGGCCACCGTATCAGGCAAGTTCCTCTTAAATTCCAAATAACCGATTTCTAAGCACACTTTCTGAAACAGCCTGTTAGGAAGTCTGGGGCAGCATACACGTTCATCTTGAATTATCAGGCTCTCAGAGGCCCAGTTTCCTTATATGAGGTGAGATTTAGGTAAAATGCACTGATCTCTGTGTTCCCTTTTGGGTTAACTCTAGGACCCTAATTCTCAATCCAGCCCAATGGCTCTCAGTCATCAGCCCCAGCTATCGGGTCAGATTAATCGGTAGTACTTACCGGGTGATTACAATGGGCCCAGTGTGAAGCCAACAAATGCAGGGCCTGTCACCCCAGAGAAATATGCTTGACAAACCTAGGAGTTTATTACAAGGGCCAAAACTCATGAGTGATCATGCCAGGCAGTGAATGGGCAACAGGAGACTAGTTATTTCATTTAACCCCGAAAAGAGACTCCTACGGCTCCCTCAGTGTTCTGTAACGGCCTGGAACCATGACCTGGACTGTGCAATGGCTTTCTAACTGGCCCCCCTGCTGCCGTCAGTCTACGTTGCATCTTCTAGGCTGCTTTAAGAGAGATCTTCCTAAAGCTCATATTTGATCATGTCATTTCTCTATGCAAAGAGTTCTGATGGTTTCTCCCTGCCTATAGGATAAGGATACACAAGGCTTCCCCAGAAGATTTTCTGTCTGCCTTTCTAGACTCCGCATCTCTCCCTACACCCTATCATCTGTCACCATTATGTACAACGCTACCCGCTGAAACGAGGCACGCCATGCAACGTGTATGGTGTTGGCCTTTACCAGCCAACGCCCTTTCCTCCACTCTCAGCTTATTCAGAATTCCCTCCTCCTTCAGGCTTGGCTCAAATACGCCTCCTCCAATGAAGAATGTCCAGTTCCTCCCATGCCTCTTTCACGCCATTGAAGTCTGCAAAAATACACTGTATCAAAGCTGAAGGTCTCAACGGCAAAAACATTTTTATTCATATTTTTTTGGAAAAAAGAAAAGCCGGATTACTAACTAGTAATGACGGCTAAATCATTTTATCAACCAAAGAGAAAAACCTTTATTAAAGACTCGCTGACTCACTAGTTTGAATGGAGAATCTGCTCACTAACTGTAGGGCTCATCTAGTGGGAACATAGATATGAAACTTTGCCGTTGATCAGTGGATGTTTTAATGGCAAAGAACAAAACTGCATTAAAATATTAATGCTACTGACCGTGGCTTTGCCGTTTTAGTGCAGCTCTTATGGAAAATGCAGTAAATCAATTCCAACATTAGAGTAATATCATGAAAGGTATTTGCTGGATATTGAATTTGTTGCTTACTTGAAAATTTCAAGGCAAAGTGAACCCCTTTTCCCGGAAGCCCATCTTCTCATTATGTACTTTGGAGTGGATAATAAGATCAAGTTAAAATTAGACTTGGTCTTCGTTTCTCGAATTACATTGTCACAGTTATAAATTTTTCTAATACTGGCCCTCAATTGAAAATAGACTTTGAAAAATCCTCCCTGTCTTTAAAGTCAAACCTGAGTGTTATTCATGTCTCTTCTCTTTGTCACACCCTCAGAGCCAGTCAATTTCCAAATTCTGCTAATTCTAGCTTATAGATATATTCTTCAGATCCCCCATCACAAGCCACCACCTGAATCTCCCGTCTTCAGGCTGCCACTGTCACCTCCTGCCTGGATTATGCATCATTCTCCCAATCTTGCCTACACACGGAAAAACTCATCGTGCCGTTCCTCTGCTTAAACTCTTCAGTGATGCCCCATTTCCTGTCCCCCTCCCAACAAATATTTAATGAGTGCATCCTATATACCAGGCACTGTTACAGACCCTTCAGGTGAACTGAGATCCTCAATAAGGCCCCCATGGGTTGCTTGGTCTGGTCCCTACATATTCCCTCATCCGCTGGTCACAACTGAATTTGTCAGTCTATTGATGTGAACAGCTTCCTGTTCCTTGAATTCACCATTCTGTCCCTGGCTCCTGTGTCTTTTTTTTTTGGTATGTGGGCCTCTCGCTGTTGTGGCCTCTCCCGCTGTGGAGCACAGGCTCCGGATGCGCAGGCTCAGCGGCCATGGCTCATGGGCCCAGCCGCTCCACGGCATGTGGGATCCTCCCAGACCGGGGCACGAACCCGTGTCCCCTGCATCGGCAGGCGGACTCTCAACCACTGCGGCACCAGGGAAGTCCCGCCCCTGTGTCTTTGTCTAGAATGCCTGCCCCTGTCTTAGCCAACTTTAACTCGCTGGATCCTTTAAAAGTCTAGGAGTCGCTTCTCTGGAAGCCTTCCTTATCCTCTCCCGTCACCCCTGATCCTTACCACCACTCGAGTGTCCCTGCTCTGAACCTCTAGAAAGCCCTGTGCCCATTTACACTATTTTAGTTTTCATATTCTATTATTGTGTTCTGTTCTGTGTCAGTTTCCTCAATTACACCTTGAATTCCTGAAGGCAAGGTAAGGTCTTACTCATCTTTGTATTCCCAACGCCCACCCCAGTACAGGATACCAGTAAGCGTGCAGTGAATTTGTTAAATGACTTAGCAAATAGAGATGGCTGGGAGAAGACAAAGACCGTTACGATCCCAAAACATTTTAGATGAAAACCGATACTTGGGGATACTGATATGTGCTCAACTGTGCAGATCACATTTCTCTCAATTGCTGTGGCTCCAGAAAACACCGGCACCCAGTGGCATTCTTTGTAACAGCTACAAGCTCCTCTAACCAGGCAAAACCAGGAAGCCTGGACTGTCCAGCTTTCTCCCATGATCCACGTTCCTGAAGACTGTCAGCTGATAACATGTGTTTCGTAGCTTAACAAAACCCAGAAGAGACAGCCATCGGCAACCCAGTGTGTGAGCCACGACTTAAACTATAATACACACATCTCTTGGTAGGAGGTACTGAATGAGAGACAAAACCCCCCACAAACAAACAAACAAACAGAACAAAAAACAGCCCTTACCCCCGGCTAGACACAAAACAGTCCCAGAACTCAACATCACAGTGAAAATCCTTAAACAGCGAAGTGTTGTAAGTGGTGCTGGTATGAAGGGAAGTGGTCCAAAAAGTCCAAAGGATGATTTTATGTGGAGAGAAACAAAGGTAAGAAATTTCTGTTATGGTGGAACCCTGTGTCATTTTCCAGGTCTCCTTGTCTGAGGTTTGAAATGTTCTCATCTCAAACTGGCAATGCGCTGGCTTTCGTGTTACTTTCTTTCCGGGGCCCATGGGACACACCTGAGGATTGGTGGTAGCTTCAAAATGGGTCTAAGGTTCTATTCCACCTCTGGTTTTGTGTCCAGCAAACCTCATTCGTTCACTCAACAAATACGGACTGAGGAGTTTCTATATTCCAGGCGCTATCCAGTCTTCTCTCGTGCAGCCTACATTCTGGTACTTCCATCCCAAATAGCACATTTTAAAACTGGGGGCGCCCTAATGAGCAATAAAGCCAAAATGCAAAATTGATGCTATAATACAAAACTTCTACATTTCCTTCTTTATCCAATTTCACAAAAGCCAATATCTGCACAGTAAAAAAGGAATTGTCCCTCTTAATTAACCTCAAAATGTCCTTTCTCCCTCTCCACTACCTCTACCACAGGGGGCCGGTTTTAAGTGTGCAGGATGTATTTTCAGTACTGCGGTGGCTACAAGCATGAAGTGAGCAGGGACTAGACACGGGAGTTCCTCACTGATGCAACAGTCATACACAGCGAGCAGCTGTCCCATCCGGGATGCCAACAGCGCCCTCAGTGAGAAACACTGCTGGTCTTTACACCATGTATGCTCGATTTAACAGAAAGTCAACCCAACCAAGTGTTACTGAATGCCTCCTGGGCTGTAAGGCCAAGTGCTAGGTGCTGAAGGAGACACAGTAAGACACAACTGCCTGTCTTCATGAAGCTCACAGCTGAGTGGAGAAGTCACCAAGAGAGCTGGAATAAGTGCCAAAGAAATATTAATAACCGCTGTAAGAGAGAGCTCGGAAGAAAAGATCTTTTAATTTGAGAAATCAGGAAACGCTTTATAGAAGACATGATGTTTGAGAGGGCCTTGAGAGGTGTATAATGTTAAGACAGGTAGAAATGGTGGGCAGACAGAAGGGGAGCAACTGCGCAGAGAAAACGTCATGCACCAAGACATGTATGATGGTAGGGAAAGAAATTTATCTTCTGAACAAGCTGGTATAAAAAGGACTTATAGGGAGAATCCTCTCTTTGCTGCTCCAGAGATGGAAAGAGAAGGACATGAAATAAGCACCAAAAGACAGTGTTTTTTCAACTAAATGAAAAACAACCCGGGAGAAGAACTGGCAGCCAAGCCTAGGAAAAAAGATATAAAGAGATTTCTTTGTTGTTTCTGAAAAGTCCAACTGTTTCCAATAGTTTTTCTGTTTGCTTGTCAAGTTACCTTTTCTTTTTAAATTTAGTAGAACACCACCACCACCATCATTATCAAAAGGCAGCCATCCCTCAGCTCCCAAAATGTTGAAATTGGATAGTGGTCCCCCCTTCTTACCTGCCTTGAAGTCACATAGGACCCAAGGAAAAAAATCTAAATTCTATATACTGTTGACAGGTATCCCAGTGTACCAACTACACTGATCCTAAAAATTGGAAATTCAGTAAGTGGCTGTACAAGAGACAGCTTATTCAGTTGAAAATCAGTTTGGACCGAGTCTTATCAAAGCCAAATCCCTGTCTACATAAAATATGGTACCTCTGAGTTTAGGTTTTATTAGCTGAGTGCTGCATAAGTGCAATAAAAGCTTATGATGGTCTGTTTTCCTTGCAATAAATATCCACTTTAGCAAATTGGAAGGTAGAAGGAAACTGGGTTCTAAAAAGCGTAAATATCTATAACCCAGAATTCTGGGTAGTAACTGTGTAAACCCTGTCAGGATCAGGTTCAGCAGCCCTGGAGCAGCCCACCTGCAGCTGTCTTGTGAGACCTCTGAGGACTTCTGAGAAGGCTCCTCTCATCAAAAGAGGCTGGCTGGGCAGCCTGTAAAACTGGAAGGGTCAAGGCCAGTTCATTGCTGGAGGTCACACTTCCTGTCCCCTATTCCCTCCACATCTTTGCATGGACAGTTACCCAGAGATGCTGACGTTGATAGGTTTGTAAAGGTCCAACGACAACCTGAAAGAGTAAAACTCGTTTGCTTTCTTAACACGAAGGTAAAAACGAGTCACCTCTGAAATGCAATTAGGGACCTTGGGAACCAGTAAGCCCTTGGGATCTCATTCACAAGCTGGGCTGCCCTCCCTGCCTATGGAAAGATGACCGCTTGCAGAGATGCGAGGGGCCGCTGAACTGTCATACGCACAAAACACACATTCTGTCACACACACACCTCTCCCCCCCACACATATAGCAGGAACTGTCATCATCCAGAAAAATGGTGATTAAAAAAAAAAGTTAGCTCATCTATAATCTGGGAGAGGTGATGGATAAATGAGTCGCTGGGTAGAGGTGTTATACATCTTCTCCTTGGCAGAAGGACAATGAAAAGCTGCCCCTCAGGCACAACTGGCTTTAGGGCAGGGCTTTGCTGAGAGGGTCTTTGATGGAAAAGGAGGCCAGCCAGTGGGAAACACGGGTTCCTTACCTCCTCTCCGGCCTCAATGTCTCGGACTGCACGCAGCAAGAGGTGGGGTCCGTTGAACACAATTGAACAGTTGGGGTCACAGCTGTGATTGAGCAAAGACATACTGCAGGAAAGAAAAAAAAGGAGAGACCATCGTGGCCCAGTAGATGGAGTCAAATATCTAAACATAACGACTATTGTGGGCAAAAAACACTTTAGCTTAGGGGCAGGGGGACAGGTAAGGTTGACAGTGTACCAGGGATTGAGTGCTCTGGGGCCTCTAGCCCGCTTCCTGTGAAGTGAAACGCTCCCCAAGACGGAGCTCATTAGGGAAGTTTGTTAATAAAAACATTCTGAGTCCTTCTGGGGGATGGGTGAGGGGAGGTAGTTGTCTCATTATACCAGCCAGTAAGGCAACCCAACATGAAGATGGGGAAAAAAACTGACCTGCAAAGGAATAATTTCTGAGATAATGGGATACGGCAGTTAAAACCTCCGCCAAGACACCACTGAGCTTCCCACACAGGACCGCATTTGTCAGGCTCCTCTGGAGGAACTGCCACCTTCACGAGAACATGCACAGCTACACTGAAGAATAATTAGGAGTACTTCCTCTGCAACACAACGCTAGGTTTATCTCGCTAACGAGACCCTCATGCATTCTGGGCCGTGGCCAAGTCATTTTATTACCTTGGAGGCACATTTGTTTTTTCCATCTGGGGAGGGAATGGATTTAAGCTACCACATTTACAGTTAGAAATAACTGTAAGTAAGCATCACTATGTAGAAACCACTTTCTTAGCACTTGAGCATGTTTATCAAATTTAACCATCACCATAACATTCTGAGGGTCATTTACTGATGAGGAAACGGACACATGGAAGTTAAATGACTTCCCCAAGGACACATAACTAGTAAATGGTGACTGAATTTGAACCGGGTGGTCTGAACTCAGAGCCCATGCTCTGACCTAGTCTATGTTACTGCTTTTTGAGGACCCATAGCATAGACATGTAGTTGAACTCGTGAGAAATAAGAAGCTGAATTCTCAGATTCCCAGTTAATTATAAGAAAGACCCTATTTGTATTAGGACCCTAATAGCATGAAAACAAAATGAAACTAGGAGTGACCCTGGAGTGCTTGTGGAAGGATAGTCTAGTAGCTCAGTGATTCGGATCACCTCAGAGATAGCTGGAGAGAAGGCTTCAGAAGGCCAGAGCCTGAAAGTGTTCTCGCCTCCTGGAGCAACGGGGCTCAGGGTATGCTAAGCGGAAAGACCAAATGAACCCGACTGGTGCAGTACAGCAGGTCTGGTGAGACGATCATGTGCATCGGCCCAGAAGGGTCGGGGAATAACAAAATCTCAGCCTGATGGTTTACTGGCACCCACAATCCCCAACTTTTTACCCCAAAGTTCCTGAGAACAAGGATTTAGGTCTGTGGTATACCTCTTTGTTAATACCATAGCATATAATGTGGGGATATAAAACGTTCTGTTATTTTTTTTAAACTTCACATTTTCCATTTTCTTGTAACTTATCATTAAGTTTCAAGCGCGGCTCTTGAAGCAGCTGCTTGTAACAGCCTTTCTAACTACTTTTAAAAGGTTGGGGAGGTGGGTGGGAATTAAAGTGGCTTCTTCCAGGAAATGAAATGCCATTCACCATACCTAGGATACAGCCCAACACCAACTTCCTGCATCTCTGCATTACAGATGGTGAAAGAGTTGCAGATCACCTGTAAAAACAAGGGGGAGACAGGATTACCAGTCACCTAAGAAACTTCACAGGCAAGAGAACAAAAATTTTCAAAATAAAATGTAGGATCCTTGGGACTTCCCTGGTGGCGCAGTGGTTGAGAATCCACCTGCCAGTGCAGGTGACACGGGTTGGAGCCCTGGTCCAGGAAGATCCCACATGCCGTGGAGCAACTAAGCCCGTGAGCCACAACTACTGAGCCTGCGCTCCAGAGCCTACGAGCCACAACTACTGAAGCCCATGTGCCCTAGAGCCCATGCTCCGCAGCAAGAGAAGCCACCACAATGAGAAGCCCGTGCACCACAACGAAGAGTAGCCCCCGTTCACCGCAACTAGAGGAAGCCTGCGTGCAGCAATGAAGACCCAACGTGGCCATAAATAAGTAAATAATAGGGATGGAGCAGGCAAGAGAAAGAGAAATTTTAAAGAATATGTGCCATGTGTTAGATTTACTTCTCTTCATGATTTTATTTATTTATTTATTCTTATAAATTTATTTTTGCCTGTGTTGGGTCTTCATTGCTGCATGCAGGCTTTCTCTAGTTGCAGCGAGCGGGGGCTACTCTTCATTGCGGTGCACCGGCTTCTCTTGTGGTGGCTTCTCTTGTTGTGGAGTGCGGCTTCAGTAGTTGTGGCTCGTGGGCTCTAGAGCACAGGCTCAGTAGTTGTGGCACACGGGCTTAGTTGCTCTGCAGCATGTGGGATCTTCCCGGACCAGGGCTCGGACCCGTGTCCCCTGCATTGGCAGGCAGTTTCTTAACCACTGCACCAGCAGGGAAGTCCCTGCAGTGTGTTATTTGAAATGTGCTTGCACCCAGGCACTCCAAACCTTCTCTCTTACCTTGTCACTTAGAAACAGAACATGAAAATTATAAAATCTAATCTGACTGGTTTTTAAAAAGTAAATGATAGTAATGGTAAACATCAGGTCATGAAACCATGATGCTATCTAAGGCCAAACCAAAAACATTCATTTAAAAATCTATGTGTTGGGCTTCCCTGGTGGCGCAGTGGCTGGGAGTCCGCCTGCCGATGCAGGGGACACAGGTTCGTGTCCCGGTCCGGGAAGATCCCACATGCTGCGGAGCGGCTGGGCCCGTGAGCCATGGCCACTGAGCCTGCGTGTCTGGAGCCTGTGCTCCGCAACGGGAGAGGCCACAACAGTGAGAGGCCCTCGTACCACAACAACAACAAAAAATCTATGTGTTGATAAATAATGCTTTTTTGGGGGGGGCGTGTACAAAACTAATTTAAAGCAAATTAAACTATGTATATCACTTGTTAAATGGACAAATTAAAATTTTGTCCTTATATGAATATTATTGATTTTGCAAATGTATTTTACTGTACAAGCTAGGTAATAAATAAAACAATCTTACTTAGCTAAACTACTTTATCACATCCCATATCACAATATACTTGGACATGTGTCCTTCTACACCCTGGTACATTCAAGTACTGTTCCCACAACTTTAAAAGTGTCTGTCACATTTCAAGCTGTGGTCACAAATAGTGTACACTCGACATACAGAATACTCAGCATTGACTTGCCAAGGCTAAAATCAACATCAAGGCCAATGTCACAACTGAGGGAACAGCAATCATAAAATTGTGCTTCCTATTTTACATGTTTTCCAAGGTCAAACTACCAAATGTTAGCAAATGAGGATTCACAGAATGAAGCCCCTTTAGATAAAATGTTTGCTTTCTAAAATCCACCCATATTTTCATTTTTCTAAGGGCTTTACTCACAGCAGAACTTATTATATCTTCAGCAGTTGTCCTTGATAATCGAAAGCAAAACAGGAATGATATTCACAAATTTGCCCATTGTTCCTTCCCTGAGGATATTACCTAGCATTTCACCTCCTTATAAGTCATCTGATGTAAAAAGCACTTACTATAGATGTCTGTCAAGTATGTATAAAAATATAAAGCCCTGGAACATGATTTCCATTGTTTAACTTCCCTCTCACATCCTGAGGCTCAGAACTACTATGATATTCTTAAATTATAAAATTTAACTTATTATAGAATATTGTTGTAGGTTTCCATAGCTCTGACATAAGAGTCTTTTCTGTTAAAAATTTCATTTAGTCATGCTCTTATCCAAAAAGTTTATAATCACAATGAATTCAACTTTTTTCCACAGAGCACACTTAAAGATTCTTTTGTTCAACTCGAATTTCTAAAAATGTTCTCTTACCTGATAATCTAGTTTCACCATTCTCTTTCCATGTAATTGGAGCAAAAATCTACCCGTGGGCAGTGCCAGTATTCCTCACTGTAATTTTTCTGAGTTTCAGTACTAAATTCCTAAATGAAATATGCTAGGTGGTGAGTATCACCTGACTGAGGCTGAATTGAATACAGCAGTGTGTGCCTCAAATCAAGTTAATTGATTTTCCATCAAGTTCACGGAGAAAAGAAAACTGCAGAAGAATATTCCACGTGAAAGATAATACTGAACACTAACCCACTGCTTAATGTAATCCCCAAACGAAAGATAAATTCAAGTGTGAGCTGAGGTTATGCTCACTATGTAGAAATTAAGGTGAATATTCTTTCCAGGAGAAAATTTGGCAGGCGAGGGTTTGTCATACTGATCATACTTGACATCTCAGGGACTGAAACCCCAGAAGCATATATTTCACATTAGAGCACATGAAGTGTGCATGACTCATCTGCAAGCTGCACGGGCCTGCACCAGGGTGTTTTGGGGACTAGTGCCTGGAGCTGCTTCTGGCAAGCAGTGGCCACAGATGAGGGAGCATCTCAGTGGGTCAATCCTTCTGTGGCTTCCCAAGCCTACCCAATCCCTGGACACTGCCCAATGACCCACGTGAGCGGAAGCCAGGAAAGAAAGGACACCAGACTAGAGAGTCACAACTCTGGTTACGTAGTCCAGAGGATGCAAGAAATTAGACTCTGAGGTTAGACAGTCTCTCTTGTGATCTCTCAAGGTGTGCTCCTTTATTTTCAGAAATATAGAAGCAAGTAAAAGAGAAAATAAACCATGGCTTCATTCCCACCCGCACCCCAACCCTTTCTCTAAGAGGTAATCAGTCCTTCCCCGCTTCCACCAGCCACTCTTACAAACAGACAGATACACAACAGATGGGTGAGACTTCAATGCAAGGACACGATGTGATTATTTGTCCTTTCTTCTGGTACCATATTAAATTAAACAGCATAATGAATACACAAATGGTACTCTTCCCAGCCTCTCTCCTGACCAGGCGCCTGAGGTGGTGATGATAAAACACCGGCATGCACCCTGCACCACTCCAGTAGTGCCCTACAGAGATTCGTAAGGGAAGACCCCTTGTCCCATTCAGAGTTCATCAGAATGTGAAGAGGAGGGGATTTGAAAGGCAGATTAAATACACCTTTTCTTCTATAACGTGTATTGCTGAAAGTAAAGTCTGATAGACTCTTCTTGGCTACTTAGTAGGAAAGCAATATAGAAGCATGAGCTTTAAAAAGATAGACAAGCCCCGGGCGAGGGAGAGAAGCTGACTGCTGGGCTTGGATCTGGTCCTGATCAAATCTTCCAGTCTCTTCGCAGCCTCTTCTGAAAAGTCTTCTCTCCTGGGAGGTCTCTGGTCTCACCCGGCTGGGGAGAGAGACCCCTTGGCCTTTGTTTCTGCACGCTGTCCACATACTCACTCCCACACTCGGCACAGGATATTACAGCTATTTCTGTATACTTGACTTCCAAGAGAGTAGAACTTCTACATTATTCTTTTTTTTCCTCCTGGCTCAGACATGTCTGACACACTGTGTTCAAAAACTGTTTGTTTAATATTAGTGACTTTGTTAGCCTTTGTGACTTCTATATAGAATTGTTAATAGACCAAGGCAGAACTTCCCAGGTGGTGCAGTGGTTAAGAATCTGCCTGCCATTGCAGGGGACACGGGTTTGAGCCCTGGTCCGGGAAGATCCCACACGCCGCGGAGCAACTAAGCCCGTGCACCACAACTACTGAGCCTGCGCTCTAGAGCCCGCGAGCCACAACTACTGAAGCCCACGTGCCTAAAGCCCGTGCTCGGCAACAAACCACAATGAGAAGCCCACGCACCGCAACAAAGACCCAAGGCAGCCAAAAATAAATAAATAAATAAATTTATTTTAAAAATGTAAAATATAAAATTATAAAAAAAGTATAAATAAACCAAGGCAATCATCACCATACAGCCAAAAAAAAAGTTCTCTTAACATCCTCCTCTCCTTCTCACTTTTCTCTCTCTCCCCATCTCCATTCCTTCCTACAACAAAGTCATAGTTGTAGGAGGTCACAGTGACTTACACAGACTAGGTTCTGGAACTATAAGAAGATACAAGGTCAGAACACTGCCCTCAAGGACTCTGAGACCAGCAGGGGAGACAGCTGTATTAGTCAGTTAACAACATTCGAACCGTACTAGTGCCCAGCAGAGGGGTCACTAGCTCAGCTGGGGCAGGTCAGTGAAGGCTCACTGACGAGCAGATGCCAGAGGAGGTACCTGGAATCTGGAGTCACGAGTGTAACTCAAACTTCTTATTCCTTATGGGACACAGTGGGAGAATATCAACTTAATTATAAACCCTAAAAATCTGGTTCCTTAGATTGAGGAAAACTGGCATAAACCTCATACCTACACAGACCCCTTTGACTTTCAAAAGTTAAAGGTGGTGACATCTGATAATAGTAGCTATTACAAAGTAAACACCAATAAGTAAAAGGAATAGGGGTCTAGGGTTTTGACACAGATTGTAGAAAACACCCACCACATTTCTTTCTTGGTTTAAAAAGACTCACAAACCTCTAAAATGTGTCTTCTCCTCACTCCATGTTGTGGAGAGGAGAAAAAAAGGCACAGTAGTATTAAAGATATTAAAAGTATTAAAAATATTAAAAAGGCACAGTAGTATTAAAGATAGTAGTACCTAAAATACCATGATTTAATTGTTTTCTCTGAAGAGCCAGGAAGGATATACTTCAATTAAAAAAAAAGAAAGAAAGAAAGCAAAGAAAAAGAACCAGAAAGGAGATGTAGGAAGGGCTGAACGCAGGCCAGGGGGACTCAGGAGGAGGGCGGCCTGGGTAGGGATGACCTCAACGCTTTCCTCCACCACTTGCGGAGGCTGTGTGAAAATCCTACGACTGAACTCACAGTTTTCCAGCACAGAAAAGCCTTTACGAAAGCCAAGTGTGTAGCCTGAGGGACAGCTGACATTTCTGTGGTGCCCTTTGAAGGCCTTCTCATCTCATCTTGTCTACTTCTCCAGCCTCTCACCAACAAGCTATTAGTACTTTAGCTTCATTTTAAGGACGAGGAAAAGCAAGCTAAGAGAAATACACGTGCTGTTCTCTGGTACACGTTCACCAGCTCTCACAAAGCAGCAGAATGTAGTTTGTCTTAGCAGAAAACTCAGGCCCGAAGGAATTATATACAGGACAGATTGGGAGAAGGGGGTGAGCGAAAGGCGAGGTCTGGAACAGTGTTGCAGCCGGGGCCTTCAGAATTAGAGATTTATTCACTCATTTATTAAGGGCCTATTATGCACCAAGGCACCGCCAGCAAGGAGCAAAAACTACCCCTTTCACCACTTTGCCTGGTGACCCAAGTGAAATAAGAATGTAAAAAATGTCACATTTCTCTCCAGTTCTGACAAAGTTTGGCCTCCCTCAGCCAAAGATTATTTTCCTGACTATTGGCCATATCTCTTTGCAAGTCACTCTGTCAAAATACAAGTTGCAATGACGCAGGGCAGCACTCTAATCTGTCAGCTCAATTTAGAAACACATGAGACGGCTGGTCTTCCACGGCCCTGGGTGGCGCACTGGCCCCCCCACCCTCTGATCATTCACACGAAGGATTGCTGGGGATTACTGAAGACCAGCTGGGAGACGTAAATTAAAATGGGTGGCCTTTGAAGTTTCCACTCTTCCATTGTTTGACTGCAGCCAGCCGCCCTTACCAAATTAGCGCCACAAAGAAAGGGATGCTCGCTCCCCAATACAGGCTGGAAAGATCAATCAGCTACAAAAGAGGAAGCAGCTAAGGAAGAAGGAGAAAAGGAGGCCTTGATACCTTGTCACGTGACTGTCACGGTATTTGTAGGCATTCACACAGGGAAGGATCTGACAGAGTACGGAAAAGACTCTTCCTTCCCACATGGCCCTCCTGCCATCTTCCTCCCAAATAAGCATGATTGTGGTCTCTTGCTTCACGGATGCCTTCTGCCTTCGCACCTGATCCCATTTAAAAACATAGGGAATCTGTGGGCTTCCCTGGTGGGGCAGATGGTTGGGAGTCCGCCTGCCGATGCAGGGGACGCGGGTTCGTGCCCCGGTCCGGGAGGATCCCGCGTGCCGCGGAGTGGCTGGGCCTGTGGGCCGCCGTGGCCGCTGGGCCTGCGCGTCCGGAGACTGTGCTCCGCAACGGGAGAGGCCACAGCAGTGAGAGGCCCACGTACCGCAAAAAAAAAAAAAAAAAAAAAAAAAACACATAAGGAATCTGTATTTTTTATGTGGGGTGAAATGTGCTAACTTACGTGTCTGCATTTCTACGCTATTGGCCCATTAGTTTAGATTAGGAAAAGCCAAAAATAAAAGACCAGAATTTACCAGAAAGTTATAATCCTGAGGAATTGTGCAGATTAAGTGAGATAATACATGCAGGTCTCCGAATGGCTCCTGGCACACAGGAAGCTTGGTAAATAGTAGCAAAATCATTATTATTACCCAGTTCATCAACTATAAGACAGACTCAATAATTAGTAAGATGCACCACTAAGAAAAACCACTAACAAACTATATTATGCTATTAGCCGTAAAACAGATTCCAATTTCAGAGAGGTAAAACTGTGAAAAATATGAACCTTGGGATTAATGAAATACAACATCACTATGTACAGCTCTAGGTTCCCGGAAGAATGTAAATAGAGGTCTATACAGCGGGTACTGGGGGACATACAGGACGTCTGTGTCAGCACAGCCACATCAGGCCCTGAGTTTCTGACCTCCCAGAAACCCTCCCACTAACAGACTGGGCTGCTCTGGGTTGGGAGACTCTTAGCATCACCCGAAGGCATTCACCACTGTCAGTTCATTGTTCGCCATCCTCTGAATCAGTCATCATAAAACAGACTACCATAAGTCACTCAAAACCCGAAGTACAACCCCGGTATAAAGTTACATCGCTTGCGCCAAGTCAATGGTCTTGCCAAATCTGGCTACGCTCTGGAGGTGACCTAATGCACATATGTTCCCAGTATCTTCTTTCAGTACTCAGTTAAGCAGTGCAATTTTCCCTGGAATGGAATTTAAATTAGTTACTTTAAAACCCAAGTTCACATTTTCCCCCACCTACCACATAGCTCTCTCTAAATAACCAAGTGAAAGCGTTTATGAGGATACATTGGGTAGAGACACTGCAGACGGATTTCAAAGTCACTCATCATTATCCTGACAAGTCATACAGATAGGTATTGTATGCTCCAGAATCTTAGCTGGTTATTTTTCAAGGAGAGTACTGGCCTTCAAGACAACACGTAAGGAACTGAAGAAAGACATACAAAGACGTATACAGAAACTACACAGGACCTGAAGAAAACCAGGGCACGTTGCTTCTGCAACACCCTTGTTACCTAAATGCCAAGGAGTGGGCAATCTTCTATAGCACCAGCCAGAGTCTTTGGTGGCCAAGAGCCCACTG
Source organism: Stenella coeruleoalba (assembly GCF_951394435.1). Lineage (NCBI taxonomy): Eukaryota > Metazoa > Chordata > Mammalia > Artiodactyla > Delphinidae > Stenella > Stenella coeruleoalba. The sequence continues at coordinate 148,946,805 of NC_137169.1, read as the reverse complement.
CATTCCTTGGTTATACAAATATCTGAGAGTAAATTGTCCACTCAATGTTCATTTTATCACAGTTTTCATATACTCTTCAGATATCTTTTTAAGAATACCTTTAGATGACCATAGACAAAAGCTAACTATTAAAAATCAGAATATGCTGCCTGTGGTCTGGCCATTAAAACTCCTCACTTCCTTTGCATCATCCTTTATAATGATCACTCTCAGAGTTGCCTCCACAAAGAAGAAACATCCGAGCTTCCTAATTTGTGAGATTCAACAGTCCGCCTTCATGATCACAAAAGAGTCAAGTTTTCCTTTTCTTAAGTTATACAGATTTAATTAGATTTTTTTAAATAAAAAATAAATTTCCAAATGATTCTTTCTTTCCCTCCAACCTATTTTGCATATTCTCTCTCCTCATTTTCCAGCAACATCTAAATGCAAAACAGAACATATTCACTAAAGGAAACAGAGTTGATAATTAAAGCAAATATAAATGAATTTGCATATGTGAGGCTTCCAACTTTGAATTCAGAGACAGTGAATAGCATAACAGTCCAAATGAGAATTAATCTGAAGTTTGCAGAAAAAATTTAGTTAAATCAATGGCAGGAAAAGAAATTTGGTTTCAAAGAAAATAACACACAAACATCCCTAAGTGAAGATTATTACTGTAAAGCATATCTGAAAGGAAAAAATAAACCAAAGCATTATCAGTAAAAGAGAAGTCCAAAAAAACTGAAATGCAAGGATCATTTTAGGAAATGGAGCAAAAATGAAATAGAAAAGAAAAAGGCATGAAAAGAAGATTAAGGAAACAGTAAGTTGACAATAAACAAGTTTCAAAGACTCACAGTAAAGAGAAGTATAAGAATTACTGATTGCCAGTATGTATTTGGCTTGTCATGAAAAAAATAAAAGATTGACAAGGATAGAAAAAAGATACAATGATTTTACATGGCTGCCTGATAATAATTCAGTCCAATAAGTCAGAGAGTTTATTTTCAGAAGCAAATCAATAGAGAGGCAGCTTATAGGTAAATGGGGAGAGTATTGGGTGATGGGCACCACTGTTCCCACTGTTCTACTGAACAGACTGTGATACAGGCTCCCCAGATGCTCCTGCTAATGACTAAAGAAAGGTGTCCCTCCCTGCTTCCACCATGGCTAGCATTCTGTGCAAAAGAAACATTGAAAGTCAACATGCTCTAATGATATGTTTCGTAGTACAGTGTAGACAGAGAAAGTTTTCGCTAAGCTAGAGGCAGACAGAGCATTGGCTACACACAACCGCGGAGGGCTGTAAAAACTCTTCCTAAATGAGCCTCAACTCCCCAAATGCCCACCACCACATATAGCGTGTCATGTCCCAACCAAAGCCTTCTTAATATATCCAACTACCTTTCCTTACGCAGGGGTCAGCACATACCTAGACGCTATATCAAGGTGAAGACTAAATATCTTTAGTTTTAGTAAGGCACTAGGATCAAAACAGAAAGCCAGTTATTACATAGAATAGGTAGCAATTAGAGGCTGAGCAGGAATAAGAATCTAAAACAAAGGAACTTGGTAGGCATGTAATCATGAAATCCCCAAAACATCCCAGAAAGTGATAAAAATAAATACCTTTGGGTAAAGTGTTGTTTCCCCAAAGAGGAATTCAAGATAGTTAGACCTCTTTGGTCATAATATAAACTATTATCAGTGTATTAGGAGAAAGAAACAAAGTAAGGTGAGATTTTTTTTTCTTCCATATTTAAATTTACTACATTGGGAAACTTGTCTACACATTGATATACTGGACCCCAACTATAAGAAATCTTTAAATAAACTAAAAATTTTTTTCAGGATATTAGTCTGAGCAGAGGAGGTAGGGATAAAAAATTTAAGAAAACGAGCTCACATGTAGGGCTCAGTTTTAAAGAACGAAACTAACAAAAACTCTGCTTATAGTTTCTGAATTATATTCTGTGATTAGTCTGTGGTCTGTTCTTCAACCACAGTGCTACATATCACAGATGAAGCCTAGCAGCTCAACACCAAGTAAGGTTAAAATGTGTTTAGTAAAGTGTACCTACTAAGGCCAATAGAACTTTAGAAACATTTTCAACAATGATTTTTGTTGAAATTAAAAAAAAAAGATTTTCTGTTTAATGTTTTTGGAACACAATAATCCTCTTTACCTTGAATAATTAAAAATAAAAGAGCTAACGGATGTAATACTGATCTTGGGTGGCCTTGGCCTGCAGTGGCTTGAAGCAGGGTTTCAGTTCCCGGCCAGAGGTTGAGGTTGGGTCGCGGCAGTGAGAGGACCAAATCCTAGCCGCTAGACAAGTGGTCAGTGACAAAGCCCTGGCCCTTTGGCTTTGCAGAAAAGAATTCCCACAAAGATGGAAAGTTGTGAAACAAGTAAAGTGTTTATTAGGAGAAAAAAAGAGTGTAGTATGTGTGGACAGACACATGGGCAGACTCAAAGAGAGCGTCGCACTCTCCTGGTAGTTTAAATCACTTATATGGGGCATTTCTTCTGGGTTTCCTTTGGCCAATCATTCTGATTTGCCTGGTTCATAGTCCGTATTTGGTAATATCTCAGGATCCTCCCATGTGTGCGAGTACATCTCTCAGCCATGATGGATTCTATCGAAGAGGCCTATGGGTAGGCCTTACTATGGGGTGGTGCCCCCTCCCTTTTTGATCTCCAAGGACCTTTCTAGTCGGGAAGGTCTTCTTGACTTCAAGAATGATAAATATGTGGTCTCTTATCTTCTATCTGGGCAGGGCCCAGCCTCCTCTCTCAATTGGCTTGCTATTCTCATCTTGGAGTATCGTCCACAGAGAACCAATCTCCAATTGCTTTCCCGGGGGCGGGGCGGGGGACAGACAATCTACCTTCTGCCTCAATACTTTTAAGTGAAAAGAAACTACCATGTAACACATTAGGCATAATACCTTTACATGTTAATGCAGGGATGTGATTAAATCAGAGATAAGGGGTCAAATCCTGAGAGATCAACACTGTAATTACGAAAAGTATATTTCTCCTTAGACTTTACACATTTGCCCTGGTATAAATATTTGTAGTGGTCACATACTGCTAATCTTTCCCAGACGAGTGTTTTAAAGATGCTAGGTAAAATGCAGTTGGTAACTCTTTTCCTGAGCTGCTGTTCAGTGGCAATTAAATAAATCAAGGATGCAGATCAAATGAGACAGATACAGGAGTCAATGTAGAACCAAGGCAAAAAGGTAAGCGAAGGAAAGTGGTAGTTCATTCCAGATTCAGTTACCAGTCAGGTCATATCTCTGTGTCACCTCTCACATTCATCCTTTTCTTTCCATTTCCACTACTTCTTGGACCTTCAACGATCTTTTTTTCGCAACTTTCCAAGGTAGGCTCTCTGCATCCCCTCCCACCCATCTTTTTCCACTCCATTCTTTAAACTGCCACCAGATAAAGAGAAATATGAGATCCACCTAGTGGCTGCAGAATAAAGACAAAATTCTTTTTTTTTTTTTTTTTTGCGGTGTGCGGGCCTCTCACTGTTGTGGCCTCTCCCGTTGCGGAGCACAGGCTCCGGACGCGCAGGCTCAGCGGCCATGACTCATGGGCCCAGCCGCTCCGCAGCATGTGGGATCTTCCCGGACCGGGCACGAACCCGTGTCCCCTGCATCGGCAGGCGGACTCTCAACCACTGCGCCACCAGGGAAGCCTGACAAAATTCTTTAGCATGACATTAAAGGTCCTCAATCTATCCTCATCCCTCCTTTCCACCACACCCAGCCCTCACTGTCTGTTTCAGTTACACTGGTCTCTTTGTCATCCCTCAGTTGTGTCCTGTACTCAGGTGGTGTTACGTTTTTCTTAACACTGTTTCCTCTTTAAACAAATTCTTCCCTCACGATCTGAGTTGCTCATAATTTTATTCATCCTGCAAGATCCAGCTTAGGCGGCACCTCCTTCAAGAAGCTTTCTTATAACCCATTAATTTTACTTCTCTATACTCTCCTAGCCTTTATTCATACAGCATTTATCACATTCTACTTTGAATTGAAGCTAATTATATAAAATCAATCTCTATACTAGACTATAAGCAACTGAATACAACGAGTTACATCTCTTAAGCACTTTGTGGCATTTACTTGCTAATATGTCTTTTCTATTTCAATAATCCATAAATTTCCTGAGGTCATGATCCACACCTCCCTTTAAAAATATTTTAAATAAAAAATTAAATACATATTTTAAATATAAATATAATACTTAATATAAATCTATGTCAAGGTTCTATTTACCCACTGAATAAACAGAAATTACCTAGAGCTTCCCATATTGGTAGAACAGTACAATAGCTTTTGTGCTCCCCCATCTCACTCATTCCCTCTCCATCTTCCAGTGATAATCAAAATCTTAATTTTGTGTTTCTTATTCCCTTGTTTTTATGATAGTTCATCCCATATGCATGTATCCCTAAACAACATATTGTTTATTTTTGCACGCTTTTGGTTTCTTATGAACAGAATCATACCGCGTTGACGGTTGCAACTTGCATGTGTTTGTTTTTGTTTTTTTGGTTCAACATTATGCTCCTAAGATTCGCATACACTGATGCGTGTAGCTGTAGTTCATTCATTTTCACTACCTAAGAGAACCTCCTGCAAAGGAGCTCTGGGAGGCACATATGTGAAAAACGTCCATAGTAACATCCTTTGTAAACGCAAAAACTGCAAATGACCCAAGTGTTCCTTACCAGGAGGCTAGGCAAATAAATCATGATATTTTCTACGCTTGCACTTACTAATGTGTCTGGCATACTGTAAGCCTCCATGAGTATTTTCTGAATAGATAAATGGACTTGAGGAAAGACATACAACTGATTCACCATGGCCTCTTCCTCTGAGCCCAACACATGCTTAGAGGCTCAGTACTGAGGCTGGCACTGGAAAATACTCATAAACTGACAACTCAGATAATTTGCGCTGAGCAAGTGAGAGAACAAAATGGAAACTGTGACGTGGGAATGCCTACCACAAGCTAGGTGGACGGAGTGTTAATTCCGTTAGTGTTAATTCTACCTGCTTACTTTTGAGTTCCTAGTGTTAGTGTTAATTCTACCTGCTTACTTTTGAGTTCCTACAAACCACTGTGGTTCATAAGTATCCCTCTCTCCCTCTGCAACCCTCCTTCTCCCCCACCTCCTCTATCTCCTTTGCTACTCCCTTCTTCTGGATGAATCTGCTCTGGTACACCTGGGAAGGATTTAGGGATGGTGGTAAGAACTGACTTTCGAATTTCCCTTCTCTGCCGACCCATCTCAAGCTCTGACTCAGTCCAATGATAATTACATTCTGTTGGGCAATGATTTGTCTCTCACTGTGTCACCATTTGAACACTGTATACCCATTTTAAGGCAGTTGAGCTACCCTGCTTATTTCCTTTTTAACATATTTGATGTCAGCTCTTGAGCAAAACCAACCCCCTAGAAAAATGATCACCATCCCAGCATGCTATTAGTCTATTTCTCATTTTACTGAAATAGAAACTACTCCTCAGGATAACACTGCCAGTAAAGATGCCAGGGAAGACAAATTACACCAAACCAAATGAGTATGCGTTTATCTGCAGGGCTTAGTCAATTACTTTCAAAGAACTGGTATAGAAAATAATGAAAAGGAATTAAAGCCAAGACTTTAAAGACAGTAAAGACTGTCAACTACAGACAAGTTTTTCCATGAATTTCAGTATTATTAACGGAAGTTCATCTCACTTTGAGTTGCCTTCCTCATTTTACCATGGTCATAATTTAGACCTGACTATTTAGCCAAAAAAAAAAAAAAAAAAAAAAAAAAGGCAGGGGTGCCTGTGGAAAGAAAGGAAGGGAAAAGGTCATTATTCTGACACACTAGATATACAAATAAATGCTACACATCATCCTTTCCTTCACTTCTGCTTCGTCATTAAATCTCCCTCCTCCCCCTTTCCCATTGCTCCACTAGATTCACTTCCTCTTCCACACTTCCCTTGCCTCTCTTTTTTTTTGTTTTGTTTTTGTTTTGTTTTGTTTTGTTTTTTTTTGCGGTACGCGGGCCTCTCACTGCCGTGGCCTCTCCCATTGCGGAGCACAGGCTCCGGACGCGCAGGCTCAGCAGCCACGGCTCACGGGCCCAGACGCTCCGCGGCATGTGAGATCTTCCCGGACAGGGGCACAAACCCGTGTCCCCTGCATCGGCAGGCAGACTCTCAACCACTGCGCCACCAGGGAAGCCCCCCTTGCCTCTCTTGATAAAGATCCTTGGAAGGGGTTAAAGAGTGGCCGGTCCTTACTCTTTAACTTCAACTTTCCTTTGGGCAAGGCTTTTCCTTTCTAATTTGAGTTATGATTTCACTGCAAATAATTCAACTCCTTCTATTACACTCTGGCTCTTTCCTGGGGTTGCTGTATTTCCTACATGTGCTTTCGCTAATGCACACCCTCTGCTCCCGATATATTGCTACTATATTTGGGTAGGTTCAAAATCCTTCTTCAAACAAAATGTATCTGTCATATAAACATTGTCTCCTCCACATACTTCAGTCAAATCTAGTAGCTTCCCTGACCTTTTTGTCTGACTCTCCCAGAAATCCTCCTTATCTAACTCTCTTAGGTAAGCCTGCTAAATGCAGGATATCTGGAAAAGACATAACTTACCTTTCTAATTACTTTCTCTCTCAAAGCCTTAGGAAGTAATAAGGGAAATCTTTACTTTGGATTTAATTTCACTCCAAAATGTAGAATTGCGTGGTTAGGTAAAAATGACAGGATTCCTGCCCCAAAAAAGGCCAGTCTAATGACAGAGTTCACAACAGCCAAGGTAGGGGCTCTGGATGTAATTATTACAGAGACTTTAGGAAAAGAAGGGAAACTAATATTCTGAATAGCTACAGTGAGTCAGGCACTATGTGAGGTGCTTTCACTCATCCTCTACCTGTACAAAAGTTAGCGAAAGTTAGCATCAACCTCACTTTACAGATGAGGAGACTAACGCTTAGAAAGGCCTAATGCCGGTGTCAGGATTTGAATCCGGAGTTTTCTGGTCCTCTCACTCTGAAGCAGGACAAGTTAAAGTTGACGGCATCTTAAGAGGGGTGAAGGCCTGACAACACAACGGCACACAAGGCAGGCGGCTGCACAGTCTGCTCCCACATTCTTCCCCACCTTCCCTCCTAGCACTTGCCATACATCTCCCTTCCCCCAGCCATAGAGAGCATTGTACTGTTCTCTAAAGCGATGTGCTAATGAATGATTCTGTGCCTTCCCGCAGGTTGTTTCTTCTGTCTGAAATGCCCCTGCTTCTTTCTTCATCTACTTATCTCCTATTCCAGACCCCAGCTCAAGGGTCACGTCCCTCAGGAAGCTTTTCCTCACCTGGTTCCAGTCTGATTTAGATGTATTTCCTGCATAGCAAGGTACACACCCCTCCAAAGCACTTATCCCGCTGGACCATAATTGCTCATTTATTTGATGGTTTCCCCTAGCAAGCTGTAAAGTTACTCCTGGAGGGGAGGAGCCACATCTTATTCCATTTTGTATCACTAGCATATAGTGAATGCCTGATTCATCAAGGAAGAAAACTGGGACAACTGGACAGAAATCAGAGGGTAGTCCAACTGGGATACGCATACAGAAAATCTGTAAGAGCTGGACTGTCCATCTCACGGACCGGCGTTCAAGCAGAAGCTAGATAATAACCCATCGTGGGTGGTAAAGAACTCCTAACACCACGTGCGGAGTGGTGCGGGCGAGCTAGCACACCCATTCTAGCTCAGATGGTCTGTGGTTCCTGACGACTCCTGACCAAGTTCTCTGATGAAGATGAGCTGACGTCTCAGAAGCTACCATGGCACGATCCCAAGAAGACAGACACAGGAGTAAGAAAACCTGGGTCCTAGCCCTGACTCCACTCTGTGACTTTAGGGAGACACGTCATTTCATCTCACTTTCCCCATTTATAAAATCAAAGGTGAAAAGAGAGTTGGGTAAAGGCGTCCAACTGGATGGCCTCTCAAATGCCTTCCTACTCAAAGAAAGGCTTCCTGTTTGTTTTCCCATCATTTGCTGTGTTCTTATGCGACCTATTGATACCAGTGCCCAAAGCCCTCTGCCCATCTATCTTGCACCTAAACTTTTTTCTCTGTCTGATGGCTCTTTTTCTAAATAATAAGGTATGATATGCATAGAAAAAATTGAGTAAAACCTACATATTTTATTTGAGTGCACTGGACAGGATGACTCCTGGAAAAAAAGTTAGTGAAACAAATGAATGCAGGTCAAATCCAAGTCCAAGGGGACACTGGTATTGACTTACAAAATTTAATCAGCTGCACTACAGTAGACACTTAGTATTCATGAATTTTACACTTGCATATGTGATGCCGAAGGTACATGATACATGATAATTTGTAATTTTATTGAGAAAGATATTTGACTCCTTGCTCTAAGGCTGATGTCCACAGGAAAAGGTCCATTACCTAGTGACTGATTCATAGGCTCTGTTATTCTTGGCTTTTGTAATGAAAGCAGAAACTTGGGTAAAATGGAACAAACTTTTTTCTCTGAAAATGATCCTGACGTGAAAATTAACTGATAGTGTTGGTGACAGAAGTGAATCAGTCTATAGAATAGCCAGAAATTAGCTTTATAAATTACTTTAATCCTGAATTTATGGAATCATTACATATCTGGGTTACTTAACTTTTTCAATTATACTTTACATTTTTCAGGGAGAGAAAGGGAGAATTACATGTTATATGGCATATTTACATTTGGAGATTTACAACTGCCCTGGGACATATTCCATATGAATGCCAAAGGTCTCCTCTGTGGTATTTAGCCCCTTAAAATGGCAACAGTAAAAAAAAAAAAAAAATTCCCCCCCTCCCCAAATCAACACAGTTTAGTGAAATGCTACCAGATGTCTTTGAAAATTACTGAGGGAAGGCAGAGTTAGATAAGGTTTAAGCGTTTGTAGGTATCTGAAAAGAACTGAAGATAATCACAAACTAGGGTTCATTATCTACTCAATTTTCTCTCAGGCACAACAACAAAGAAGTTTCAAATGCTTCTTTGCAGAGCTGCACAGGCTCATTCTAAACTGAGTCAACCCTGATTTCTAAGAACATAATTTTGAACCAAATGATTTTCTTGAGTTTTCCACTTTTCCCCCATCAGCTGGCTAAGAGAAGATATCTGGGCTATAACTTCATTTTTAAAGGGAATGAGTCTTTAGAGAACACTTCATCTTGTCAGCATTTTGGATCTAAATTTCCTTCTCATCCTTTCACCCTACAGTATCAGCTTGCATAAGACACAAAGTAAAACGCACAGCTGTGAACATACAAGATGGCTAAGGAGGGCAAAGCAGACAAGTTGCTAATTAGCTCTCCAAACTGGACACTCAGACATAGCAATCATCATACTCTCCTACCTGATATTTCTGGAAGAGTTTATGTAAGTAATGGAAAATTTAAATGCCGTCATATAATTCTACATTTTCCCACTCTAGCTCTGAACAATGTTCTGGCTGTTAAGATGCATGACCTATTGCAGTGGTTTTCACACTGTGCCCTCAGGAACCCCTGGAGACAGGCAGAGAGAGGAGGTAGAATCAGGAGAGGTCCCACGTCCCCTAAATCCATTTTACTACAATTCATCTTTATTATGAGAATGGAAGCTCCATGAAAGCAAGGATATCTACCTGTTTTCTTCACTGACATATTCAACAAAAACTTTTGAATGTACAAGTGAAAGGATGGATGAATTGTATGCTTAAGACACCTGGGCACTGTCCTGGTTGTTTTTCACAGCCACCCTCTGAAGCAGGTACAGTGGTCATCTTCCTTTTACAGATGAGGCACCCAGGCAATGTGGTTTCAGAGTCTCAATTCAATCAAATACTGCACCACACTATACAGCCTCCCACGTGGCCCAGCAGCTTTTTCTCATCTACTTCACATAAGCTAGTTCCCAGCACTAGACTAAAGAAAGGGTGGGTGGTAGAGAAAAAAATATGCCTCAAAACCATTGACTTGGAAGAGAGATCCAAAGGCTGCAAGTAACAAGTCTCACTCTTGCTGTTTTTACCGCCACCTCTGGGACTTCAAGCAAGTGGCTGAATTTCTCACTGCTGCAGGTTCCCTCATCTCTCTCCACCGTTTATCTTGCAAGGTTACCAGACATGAAGTGATTAGAGAATCCTGATGTTGTCAGAAATACAATTTTGCTAACACTGGTTCCAGAACTGTGAAACAAGGGGAAGGACTAGGTGATCACTACACTCCTTCTAAAGTTCAATGCCTCCATGATGAAAAGACTTTGTGCAGGGCTGTCCCCATGGTTATTTTATTCTTGAACATCCTTTCTGACTGAGCAAGCCATATGGCTTTTGGTTCGGTTACCAGGCAGCCTGGCCAAGTTCCTATCAACATGTCAAGCAGATGAGGTGGAGGGGGGAGGAGAAACAGAACCCTGCATGTTGGTTGTGCTGAACGCTAAAGAGAAAACAGAGACACAAAATCTTGGGCCAAGGTTTGACCTCAACAGCTGCAAATCCAATCATCTCAGTGTTTCACTATGTTTCTAGAAACGTCCATGGAGGAAAAATCACAGTAGCCTTTAATATATGATAATGCCTCCCGTGGGCTTACTTCTGGTATGATGTTTTAAATACGTGACAAAACCCAAAAAGCTACAGTTTCAGATCTTGCCAGAAATCGGGATTTTACTTGAACTGTATAAGAGTCATGGGGAGCTTACTGGGTAAGACACGAAGTCCTTCTTTATAAGCTCTTATAAAAGTAGAAACTGTGGGATTGCTATACAGTTCCTGCTGCTGGCATTGTGTTCAGGAAAATAAAATGGTCCAAAGCCTGTTTTATTTATTTATTTATTTATTTCAATGCAGAGATACTTTTATTTTTAATTTTTTAAAATACATCTTTATTGGAGTATAGTTGCTTCACAACGCTGTGTTAGTTTCTGTTGTACAACAAAGAGAATAAGCCATATGTATACATATATCCCCATATCCCCTCCCTCTTGAGCCTCTCTCCTACCCTCCCTATCCCACCCCTCTAGGTGGTCACAAAGCACCAAGCTGATCTCCCTGTGCTATGCGGCTGCTTCCCACTAGCTATCTATTTTACATTCGGTAGTGTGTACACATCAATGCTACTCTCACTTCGCCCCAGCTCCCCCTCCCTCCCCACCCGTATCCTCAAGTCCATTCTCTCTTTGTCTGCGCCTTTGTAACTGCCCTGCCACTAGGTCCAGCAGTACCATTTTTTTAGATTCCATATATATGCATTAGCATATAGTATTTGTTTTTCTCTTTCTGACTTCACTCTGTATGACAGACTGTAGGTCCATCCACCTCACTACAAATAACTCAATTTCGATTCTTTTTATGGCTGAGTAATATTCCATTGTATATATGTGCCTCATCTTCTTTACCCATTCATGTGTCAATGGACATTTAGGTTGCTTCCATGTCCTGGCTACTGAAAATAGTGCTGCAATGAACATTTTGGTACACGTCTCTTTCTGAATTACAGTTTTCTCAGGGTATATGCCCAGTAGTAGGATTGCTCGGTCATATGGTAGTTCTATTTTTAGTTTTTTAAGGAACCTCCATACTGTTCTCCATAGTGGCTGTAACAATTTACATTCCCACCAACAGTGCAGGAAGGTTCCCTTTTCTCCACACCCTCTCCAACATTTATTATTTCTAGATTTTTTGATAATGGCCATTCTGACTGGTGTGAGGTGACACCTCATTGTAGTTTTGATTTGCATTTCTCTAATAATTAGTGATGTTGAGCATCTTTTCCTGTGTCTCTTGGCCATCTGTATGTCTTCCCTGGTGAAATGCCTATTTAGGTCTTCCATTCATTTTATCATTGGGTTGTTTGTTTTTTTTGATGTTGAGTTCCATGAGCTGTTTGTATATTTTGGAAATTAATCCTTTGTCCATAGTTTCATTTGCAAATATTTTCTCCCATTCTGAGGGCTGTGTTTTCATTTTGTTTATGGTTTCCTTTGCTGTGCAAAAGCTTTTAAGTTTAATTAGGTCCCATTTGTTTACTTTTGTTTTTATTTTCATTACTCTAGGAGGTGGGTCAAAAAAGATCTTGCTGTGGTTTATGTCAAAGAGTGTTTTTTCTATGTTTTCCTCTAAGACTTTTATAGTGTCTGGTCTTAACATTTAGATGTTTAATCCATTTGGAGTTTATTTTTGTGTATGGTGTTAGGGAGTATTGTAATTTCATTCTTTTACATGTAGCTGTCCAGTTTTCCCAGCACCACTTATTGAAGAGGCTGTCTCTTCTCCACTGTATGTTCTTGCCTCCTTTGTCGTAACTTAGGTGACCACATATGCGCGGGTTTATCCCTGGGCTGTCTATCCTGTACCATTGATCTATTTTTCTCTTTTTGTGCCAGTACCATACTCTCTTGATTACTGTAGTTTTGTAGTATATTTTGAAGTTGGGGAGCCTGATTCTTCCAGCTCCATTTTTCTTTCTCAAGATTGTTTTGGCTATTCAGGGTCTTTTGTTCTTCCATACAAATTGCAAAAATTTTTGTTCTAATTCTGTGAAGAATGCCATTGGCAGTTCCATAGGGATTGCAATGAATCTGTAGATTGATTTGGGTAGTATAGTCATTTTCACAATGTTGATTGTTGCACTCCAAGAACATAGTATATTTCTCCACCTGTTTATGTCATCTTTGATTTCTTTCATCAGTGTTTTATAGTTTTCTGAGTACAGGTCTTTTGCCTCCTTGGGTAGGTTACTCCTAAGTATTTTATTCTTTTTGTTGTGATGGGAAGTGGGATCGTTTCCTTAATTTCTCTTTCTGAGTTTTTGTTGTTAGTGTATAGGAATGCCAGAGATTTCTGTGCATTAACTTTGTATCCTGCAACTTTACCAAATTCATTGATTAGCTCTAGTAGTTTTCTGGTGGCATCTTTAGGATTCTCTATGTATAGTATCATGTCATCTGCAAACAGTGACAGTTTTACTTCTTCTTTTCCAATTTGTATTCCTTTTATTTCTTTTTCTTCTCTGATTGCTGTGGCTAGGTCTTTCAAAACTATGTTGAATAAGAGTGGCAAGAGTGGATATCCTCATCTTGCTCCTGATCTTAGTGGAAATGCTTTCAGTTTTTCACAAAGCTCTGTTTTAAAAACAGGATGAGATTTCCAGTTTCTGGCCCAACATGTAAGGAGCTTAGAGGTCGCCACTCCATCCTAACAACAAGTAAAAAGTTGAACAAATGAAAAATCCATGATTCTTCTCAAAACTGTCAGAGAAGTGAGGTCACAGGGCAGACTGCTGCCCCAAAACTGGAGAGACAGTTGCAGAGAATCACAACCTACAGGAAGCAGAAACCTCCACGGGAACCAGTGCTGGCACAGGAAAACCTAAACTGTAATTGACAAATTGCTGGAGGCTCAATGTGGGCAAATCTGAGACTGAAAAACTCCAGGGGACCCAGTGACAGGGGACCCCATACCTGGGTGAGTTTTACCTCCAAGAGCTCTACCAGGTCCTCACAGTGAATACTGGAGAAAAATCCTTTCATGCTTCTGGCAGAGGAAGGGGAAAAGGAACCATGTTGACAAACACCACAGAATTCTGTTCTTCACAAGGCCTGGCCTTGGGTGAAGCTATTTACCACAGCCTACCCCTGCTGGAGTTTTATCAGAGCCTAAAGGCCCTGGGGAAGGGGAATACCCTACTCCATCTTGAATGCTTTAGCCATCTTGTCCTACCTGGGAGGGGGGATAAAACTGAGAAGCACAGTGAAGTCCACAGCCCAGGGTACATGCTCACCCAAAGACTGAGGCCTAACCACAGGGCTACAGAACGCTGCCCAGTCCCTCACACCTTGTGAAAGGCCTATTTAGAGCAGTTCCTTTTATCCTCTGCATCATGTCTGCCTTTCAACAAAAAATGACAAGGCATAATAGAAAGCAAAAAACACGGTTTGAACAGACTGAACAAGCATGAGAACCAGAATCAGGTATGGTAGCTATACTGGAATTATCAGACAAGGAATTTTTACATATTGATTAATATGCTAAGGGCTTTAATGGAAAAAGTAGACAACATGTAAGAATAGATGGATAATGTAAGCAGAGAGATGGAAATTCTAAGAAAGAGTCAAAAAGTAATGCTAGAGATGAAACACAATGTAACAAAAATGAAGAATGCCTTTGATGGACACAGCTAAGGAAAAAAATAAATCTCTGAACTTGAGGATATGACAATAGAAACTTCCAAAATGGAAAAGCAAAGGAAAAAAAAAAAAGAACAGAATATCCAAGAATTGTGGGGCAACCATAAAAGGTGTAACAAATGTGTAATGGGAACACCAGAAGGAGAAGAGAGAAAGAAACAGAAGCAATCAATACTTGAAGCAATAATGAATGAGAATTTTCCCCAAATTAATGTCAAACATCAAACCACACCTCCAGAAGCTCAAAGAGCCCCAAGCAGGATAAATGCCCAAAAAACTACTCCTAAACATACCATATCTAAGCTTGAGAAAATCAAAGAGAAAGAAAAAATCTTGAAAGAGCCAGAAGAAAAAAGAACCTTACCTATAGAGGAATAGGAAAAGAATTCATCTGACTTCTCCTCAGAAACCATGCAAGCAAGACAGTGGAGTTGAAATATTTAAAATATTGAGAGAAAAAAAAAATCACCAACCTAGGCTTTCTCAGACAAAGAAAAATTTAGGGAGTGTGTTTCCAGTAGACCCATCTTGCAAAAAATGTTGAAAGAGTCTTCAGAGAAAAGGAAAATGATGTAGGTCAGAAAACTGGATCTACATAAAAAAAGGGGGAGCAACAAGTGAAGGTAAAATAAAACTTTTATCTTTCTTATTTTTAATTGATTTAACAAACAAAAGTTTGTTCAAAATAATAACAACAATGTAGTCAATTATGTATGCTTATATATAAGTGATGTGAATGACAGCAATTACACAAAGAACAGGGAGGAGAAATAAGGATTATTTTGTTATTATAAGGTACTCATACTATCCATGAAGTGGTACAGAGTTATTTGAAAGTTGACTTGGATTAGTTGTTAAATATATATTGCAAACTCTAGGGCAACCACTAAAAAAAAAGTTTTAAAAGACATATAATTGATATGCTAAGAAAGGAGAGAAAACAGTATCATATAAAATACAGCTTTTTTATAACTGCCAAAACCTGGAAGCAACCAAGATGCCTTTCAGTAGGTGAGTAGATAAACAAACTGTGGTACATCCAGACAATAAAATAGTCAGTGCTCAAAAGAAATGAGCTACCAAGCCATGAAAGACACGGGGGAAAGTTAAATGTGTATTATTTACTAAGCGATGAAGCTGATTTGAAAAGGCAACATGATGATTCCAACTATATGACATTCTGGAAAAGGCAAAACTACGGAGACAGTGAAAAGATCAGTGTTGCCACGGGTTAACGGGGAGGGAAGGATGAATAGGCAGAACACGTAGGGTTTTTAGGGCGGTGAATCTACTCTGTATGATACTATAAGGGTTGATACATGCCATTAAACATCTGTCCAAACCCACAGAATGTACAACACCAAGAGTGAATGCTAAGGATGTGTCAGTACAGGTTCACTGACTGTAACAAACGTACCACTGTAGAGGGGGTGTCAGTAGTGAGGTTGTGCATGTGTGGGGAACCCTCTGCACTTTCTGTACAATTTTGCCATGAACCTAAAACTGCTCTAAAAAATAAAGTTTGTTTAAAAAAGATGATTTTCAGGAGTATATTCACTAAAGCCTTGACAACCACCTTCCTCCTTCTTTCTTCTTCTTCATCACGATGATTATTTTCCTGCATTATTTAGCTATTCTTAGCAAGAAAACAATATATACATACTAAAATGTGAAAAACAGAGGAAAAAAGAAAAATTACCAAGAGTTTTCCAACTGGGACTACAATTATGGATTCTTTTCTTCTAAGCTTTTTTCTAGGCATAGATGAAAAAACAATCTGCTTAGCTCTGGCTGCTAAAGATCTGGCCCTTGGGGAGACAGACCTTTAGAGAAGCCAACACCCCTATATTCTCCTCACCCTCAACCTCTGCTGCGCCTGAGGTCTGGGGCTCGCTCCGGAATCTGTAACTGCTCATGACGGGGCACTGCCCCTGGTTATAGGGAATAGAGGGGCGGGTTTTATGCAGTCTCTCAAACACTCCTTCTCCTTCAAGCTCCCACGTCAACCCATCCTCTTCAGTACCCGGCTTCCTCAATTTCTGAGCCTTTCCAGAGTTCTGCAGGAAATCTGCTGCTTCTCTTTGGCAGCCGCTGCTGTAGGCACTTAGATCTCACCGAGCCCTACCCTGTGAGTGCAGCCATCGGACCTCCGATGGCCTTCTGTCTTCATCGTTGGTGGACCAGTGTTGTAGGTGACTGCTGGCCTCGTCAGTTCTACTCACTCTTCCCATCATTGTCGGGGGATGGATGATTTTTGAGAGAAGAAAGAGGCTGAAAGGTCTTTATTCATAATTCTTTTTTTTGCGGTACGCGGGCCTCTCGCTGTTGTGGCCTCTCCCGTTGCGGAGCACAGGCTCTGGACGCGCAGGCTCAGCGGCCATGGCTCACGGGCCCAGCCGCTCCGCGGCATGTGGGATTTTCCCGGAACGGGGCACGAACCCGCGTCCCCCGCATCGGCAGGCGGACTCTCAACCACTGCGCCACCAGGGAAGCCCCCATCATAATTCTTAATCTTATATGATATTCTAGTACTATATTCTCTGTATTATTATAGTTTTTTATATATTTCATTGTCTGTTAGGAAGATACCCATTTCAAATATGACTAAATGTTTCTGAAAGTCTTTTTTTTTTTTAAATTATGAATAAGTTGCCAAATAAATGAACTGGAAAAAAAGTTCAAAATTCCAAATACCATTTTCATATGTGGAACTTCCTCCATCAGCTCCTAAGATAATGCCAGGCACATAGCTGGTGATCAATACCTATTGAGTGATTATGAACAAGCTGTTTGGGAAAAGTCAATAGCATAGCAGCATTTATGGAAACCTGGGCTTGTCCCTGAAAATCTGTTATACTGTGAATTGCTTCAGTCTGAGAAGCAAAACAGGTTGGCCTGTGACCACATCTGGTATGTATATGTACCTACTATGATGGGTGTTGGGCCATAAAAAAGGAAGCATCTGTAACACAGACTTAGTTCATCTGGAGGGCTCACCACTGGGCTGCTTACTGTGTGACACAGACTTCCTGGGGCCCTCAGATCAGGGGCAGGCATAATGCAAGAATTTCTTCTTAATTAAAGCAACAGAGATCAAAGACCTACACAGAGCGGTAATGACAGAGCACTAAATGCAAAGTAAATGCATCATTCCTTGAATAATTCCAGTTGTGACTAATTTACCCAAATAGCCATAAGGAGAAATCAAGTTTCAATGAAATGGTTGGTGTAAGGCAACAGGCAGCAAGAGTGGCATGAATTAACGTCTTTATATTTCCACAGCTTATGCACCACTTGGAGGGAATGTTAAATTTTTAAGCATCTACCTTGTGGCACAAGGGTGTTTCTTAACTTCCCCCAAACCTTGCATCCTGGACCAGTATACTGCAGTATTTATTCATACCTCTGGGAAACATCTGTGACAAAGTTAATGTTCCCTGAACTCGATAAATGAAAACCCAGATTTCTCTAGCTCCCTAACAGCTTCTATGGATAATGTCACTTCTCCCTCAGTTTATTTCCACACTACTCCAATCTACACACTGCTGTCAGAACAATCTTAGAACACAGTTCTGAGCACGTTAATCCTCCCTTCAGAAATGGCCTCCTTCTGCTTCCCAGCTCCTGGCCTAAAACCCTCACCTACGGATACACTCAGATCTCCTCAAAATGAACTACTCTTTATTCCCTGACTAAGCCTGTAACTTTCTCACCTCCGCGCCTTTGCCCATGCTGTGTCTTCTTCCTGAAATGCCCTTCATCAGACAATTGAAATGGCAATCATCCTTCAAGGCCCCCACTCCTTTTTTAAGAAGGAATGGTTAAAACTTTTCATTTTAACAAAATCATTCAGAATCTGCACTACGTTGAAAAAGGACACTATCTAAAACAGAGGGTAAAAGCAGCTCAAGGCCAAGTACATTTTGTTACCAACACATGTTACACACACCACTCTGAGGCAAAGCAGAAGTACTGGATTTTTTTTTTTTTGCGGTACGCGGGCCTCTCGCTGCTGTGGCCTCTCCCGTTGCGGAGCACAGGCTCCGGACACGCAGGCTCAGTGGCCATGGCTCACGGGCCCAGCCGTTCCACGGCATGTGGGATCTTCCTGGACTGGGGCACGAACCCGTGTCCCCTGCATCGGCAGGCGGACTCTCAACCACTGCGCCACCGGGGAAGCCCCTAAGGTACTAGATTTTGAAGTCAGATACATGTGGGTTTACATCCTGGCTCTGACATCTTTTAATCTCGTGACCTTGTTTAAGTTATTCAACCTTTCTGAAACTGAGCCTTCTCCACTATAGAACAGACATAATGATATCTATGTCACAAGTGGAGATGGTAGACACAAAACACACATTTCCCATATTCCAGTGAATAATTCTGTGCTGCCCGTGTCCCTCCTACGTTGTTACTTTGGGCCTTTTCAGGTCTCTTTCTCTTGCCGGTCACTAATGGAGGCTTAGTTCCAAGGGCTAGTGGAAGATGTCTCCACAGGCTGTTGAGGAAACGTCCCCTCTCCGCATCCCTGATCACGAGGGAAGCTGATAATATTCTACATTAGAAAACTCTGAGACTTCCAGACTTCAGGGATTGCTACTGTGTCCTGTGAAAGCAACTTGTAAAAAGCATGCAATTCTGATTGTTTTCTCGGTTAATAACGTGTTACCCTGGTAGTACCATGAAAACTGATCTATTTCCCCCCAAATGTAAGTACTTGTGAATTCTCTTCATTAAATCAGAAGGGGAGGCAAGATAAAATAAAAATAAATCTGCAGAATTTATTTCAACTAATAAATTGAGAGCCTTGGATGAATTAAAACGAACACAGGGTCACTGTGAAAATTAATCTCAATAATGAATTAATGACTTCAGTAGACAGAACATAAATCATAGCAACAATGTAACAACTGCAACCACTTCTTCCAACAGTAGTGATGGGAATATTCTGCCAGAGCTTACAGTACACACGCTTTCAAGGCCTCAGCCAAGACCTCTCTCTACTACAGTCGGAGGAAAGCACAAGCAAAGCTCTCGCGTCTGAATCAGCTGAGCTTCTTAGCCAGGGTATCTGCCTGACCCTGTTCTCCCTGCTGAATTTGCCATCCCGTTGTAAATCGGTCAGCACGAACCCAGAAACGTACTCCGTTCATTTACTTAATAGCATACACCTCTTCACAGGGCAAAGGGTTTTGAGGAAATCCAAACTAACAGAGGAGGGGAAAAGGCCGGGAGTATGGATTTCTCTGCTGGAGATAAATGGTACCTATCAAAGGCACACACAAATCCCTGAATAAATACCAAGAGCATTCCTCTGTGTTGTTTTAAAATTCAGACTACATTAAGAAAAGAGCAAGGTGACTTATTTTTCATCACACCGCTAAGTCTTCACTCCGTCAGAACGCTATTAGCATTAATGGGAGACTTTATTACCTCTCAAAGTATGTGTAAAAACCAAGTGTCTCTGAAAAGTATTATTTTGTTGGCATTTATCATAAGAACGATCAAAACAACATACAAAAATGTCAATGTTTAATTTCAATACCTAGTTGCCCCCCAAACTGGCTATTGCACTATTTTAGTTTATACAATCTATTAACAGAACACACACTCTAGTCTGATTAGAATGCATTATCCTTCCTGAGGGAAAACCTGAAGCTCCTTTGTGGTAGGCCCTTGGTGTACACAGTCCGTGATACTTAAAACGACACTGTGGGATAGGTTTCACTAACCCCACTTTTCAGAGGAGAAATCTCAAGCTTGGGAAGATTAAGAAACCTGTCCAAGGTGACATAGCTGGTAAGTGACTAAAAGAGATTCAGACTCCAAAGCCCAGCTGAAGTGAGCCATGCGTTGTCCTCTCTGTGTGGTCACCTCCAATCACTGAACCGCTTGCCCCGATGATTGCGGGTCTCACGGGACCTCGGGGCACCACTGACCCCTCACTTCAACAGACCCGAGTGAGCAGGGGGCACTGATCTGAATGTATTCATGTCCTCGAACATCTTAATAATTCGTGATGTCAGATCGCTCTCTTGTCCTCACCTGTATCTCCTGAAAGCAGAGGTCAAGGAAATCAGATTTCGACTCCTTAGCATTATGCTGTATTTTCATTCCACTACTAGGTCACGGGCACTTCAGCTGCTGGGTAAGTCTGGTTGGAGACATGCTTCTGAAGCCATAAGTGCGTTAATGTACATGAAGCTCTACCGTCAACTCCAAAGGGTTCGAGGACAAGGACGAAGCGTTTGATGGCGATGGGATGGGGAGAAGAGCACGGACTTTGGAATCTAACAGTTAGGATCTGCGCCCTCCACCTTACAACCTGGTGATCTCAGGCAAACAGGTTAGCTAACCTCTCAAAGTTTAGTTTCTTCATCTGCACAATGTACAGAATGATGCTTACACTGCAGGCTGTGTTGTTCACCAACATCTGTTCCCAGGCTCAGCAGTGAACTAAGTTTCCAGGGCCAGGCTTGGTCACGTGGCTAAGCTTCTCCCCAGTGGAACACAAGTGAAAGCTTGGGGAGCTACTTCTGGGTCTAAGCCTCGAGACTGTGGGCTGGCCCCTCTGTGCTCTCTTTTCTCCTTCTTGGTGGATAGAACCTACGACAAGCCGCTAAGGGATGGTGGAGAAACGCCATGGAAGGAACCCGGAGCAGAGCCCCAGCCATCTACTGGTGAGAAACAAACAAGCGTCTATCTCCTTCGAGCTGCTGAATTTTTGTTGCGTCCCACTGTTACAGCAGCCTGGCCTTATGTTAACCAACAGAGTATTTCCACCTATCACAACGCCTGGCACAAAGCAGGCACTCAGTAGATAAATGATGACACCACTACTACCTTGACTACCACGCAAAGCACCTTACTGCCCACACAGGTTGCGTGGCTCCACGGCCGCAGACCCCACTGCTGCCCTCAGCTACGGGAAGGAAGAGTTATGAGATGAGGAAAAACAAAGACAAAACTTCCACCTGAAGAGGAAAGAGCTTTAAGTTGTTTTCAAAGTGCACAGTGCTGTGATAAAATAGCTATATGCTTTGCTGCTTTTGCTGGGGTGACCGTCATGTTTTTGAGGTTACAGCAGGAAAGTCTGCAGACACAGTACTAGAAGGAATTTCAGGAGGCCATATAACTAGGGGTGTCTGTGCTGCACACAGGGTATTCACGCAATCTACAAATATCCATTAAACACCAGCTGGGCACCAAGTGTTTACTAAATGATGGAGGAACAGACATTAGTTCCTCCCTCTACTTTCACAAGAGTTTTATCCAAATAAAACCAGGTGAAGGGCTTCCCTTGGTGGCACAGTGGTTGGGAGTCCGACTGCCGATGCAGGGGGCACGGGTTCGTGCCCTGGTCAGGGAAGATCCCACATGCCGCGAGCGGCTGGTCCCGTGAGCCATGGCCGCTGAGCCTGCGCGCCCGGAGCCTGTGCTCCGCAACGGGAGAGGCCACGACAGTGAGAGGCCTGCGTACCGCAAAACAAAACAAAACAAAACAAAAAAAAGGATATGGTGAAGCCTCAGCCACCAGGACCTCAGAATGTGGCTTTCTTTGGAAACAGGGTCACTGTGGGTGGGATTAGTTAAGAAGAGGTCACACTGGAGACAGGGAGCCCCTAATGCAATACGAAAGGTGAGCCTTGTAAGAAGGATATATGAAGAGAGATGCAGGGAGAACTCCACATGCAGATGGGGGCAGAGGTTAGACAGATGCACCCACAAGCCAAGAAGCACTAAGGATGGCCCGCCGTCACCAAGAGAGAGGAGTGGGCCAGCCTCCCCCTCAGAACGCTTAGAAGGGGCTAACTCTGCTGACACCGTGATTTCAGACTTCTGTGCTCCAGAGCTGTGAGAAAGTAAGCTTCTGTTGTTTTAAGCCACCCAGTTTGTGGTACTTTGTTTTTGTTTTTGTATTTTGCTTTGCAGCTGCAGGAAACTAATACAGTGTCCAAATTCAGATGTCTAAAAAACCTGTGTCGGCCAAACAACACATCTGTGGGCTGGATCCAAGCCCCAGCAGCCAGACTGCCTCTAATTCAGTGCTTACTATCCAAGGGGTAGTCACATTTCTGCTGAAAAACAAAAACGCTATTATAAAACTTTTTTTTTTTTTTTCTGGCCAAAATATTCACTCTCCGGATGTTACAAATCAGCATATGTACTTGTAAAGAGCTGAATTATCTTTCAGGGTTTGGAGGTTAGAAGCATGGGTTCAGACTGCCTGGGTCAGCCCTGCCGCCCACCAGCTGCGGGGTTTGGGCTCTCTGCGCCTCAGTTTCCTCACCTGTACTAAATGGGGATGATGCTATATTGTGCCTCACCAATGAGTACACAGGGCACGCTGGGCAGCCTTCTGAATGACACAGAGGAAGGAAAGCTCAGCGGTCCAAGCAGTGCACTTTCTATCACAGGCTGGATCATTTGACTGCATTTTGCTGTGCATTATTTTCTGTTTGCTTGATTGTGAACTTGTCTAGGACAGGGCCTGTGTTTCGGGCATTTTCACCTTCCTTGCATGTATGTGATAGACAGTCAAACGCGGCTGGGGAAGGGCGGCAGGAATTTATTTCATCTCTTCGACCTCTGTGATTGTGAACTCCTTGAGGGCAAAACCTGAGTTTTGTATCATCCACAGTGTCCGGCATCAGCTAAAAGGTTATGCACAGAGTAAATGGAAGTCCTTCTGCGGGAGAGATGTCTGTGGCTGGGTCACTCCGCTCTATCAAGCTGGAAAGGGAGCCAGAATTCAATGCTTCCTTCCAAGTTCAGTGCTTGGAGCTGAATTTGCCTATTTCCTTTCTGCTCACCGCACACACATAACATGTAGAACAAATCAGGGTGATACTTCCTAACTGAGGACTCTGGGAAAACCTATTAAACCCAAGGCAGAGAAAACAATTTCGAAAACATGACAAATGCAGCGGTCAGTAATGTTGCAATGACCGGCAAATGCTGAGCAATGCACTTACTCTCTACAGCTGCCTGATGCTGCTTGGAGAGATGCCTTACAGTCTGTGAAACAAAAGCCTAGTCCAGACTGTGTGATATGGATGTTGCCCCACCAGATCGCTGGCATTACCTGGACAAACAGCCCATGATACACCAGCCACCTGTTATAAAGTTTTATTGACACTCGGCCCTGCCCATTCTCTTACATATTGTCTACGGCTGCTTGTTCAAGGACAGAGTAGAATAGTTATAACAAAGACCAGAAAGCCTAGAAAGGCCCAGAAAGCCTAAAATATTTACTGCCTGGTTCTTTACAGAAAAGTCTGCCAACCTCTAATTTGAACCATCTTGCTGTGATTATACTAAAATTTAAGCTCTAATAGGACAGAAACCTTGCCTGTCTCACACAGACCTCTATCTCTGATGCTTTGAATATCTGGTTTATAGCAGGTACTCAATAAACCTTTGAGTATAGAATGAACACTTAAGCCAAATAAATGTTGAGGTTCTATGACAGGTAGTAGCAACAACACACCAAGTACTAGTGGGATGCCTACAGGGCCAAGCCAGTGTCCAGAGGCTCTGTCCCCTTGGAGGGGACAAACCATGAGTATCTTCGTGCAGCAACTGGATGTCCCTTGGTTAACTAAGTACCTAGGAGCCCTCTGGCAGCCCAGGCTGGACAAACAACCAGGATGTAATGATTACAAGAATTCGATAATGCTGGCCTGTCAGGACAGATTAAACCTAACTACGAAGAACCTTTCAAAATCCTTTTTCTATATATATACATTTACATTAGAAATGTTTTAAGGGAATAAACACTTGCAAAGCAGTTCAAATTTAAGGGTTCCCTTACACAGTTGAACCCAAAACAGCTGTCAGAAGCCAAACATTTATAAACACAAATGCTCAAGGTACTGAGAAAAAAAAAAAAGACTCTCAGATCTGAAAGAAAAAGCCCAATTTAACCTGCCATAACAAAAGCAAAGAAAGAAACAGAAAAATCAGACATTTCTGAGTAAGATCCTTTAGCGTTAATATTAAAAGCATGTGCAAGTTCTGGCTCCAATAAAATTGTTCATGGTTAGATTCAAAGTAAGAAAGGGTCCTTTAACTTGGAAAATGATCACATGGAACTTGTTCCATAAGGGAAGATTTTGATATTATTTTCCTCTTTCTATTTTTTTCCTCTCACTCAAAGAACTCTTGCTTCCATGCACGTCTTCAAGGCAGGCTTGGGTGGAAGACTCTCCCAGTCCTGCCTCCAGGGATTTGGGGCAAAATTCATGGTCACTGGGACCCTAAGCACTGTAGTGTCTTCTTTTCGGGAGGCCTATAGAGCTGTAACTCTCTCCTAATCCAGGCATATTCTCCCTTAAAATTTTTTGGGTAATACTGAATTACCATCTTTGAAGGCATTGGAAGTTTTAATTACTGTTATGACAGGATCACATTTAGATTTAAATAAAAGTGGCATTTGTTGTCTCAGTGTCTGATGAAATATGAAACAATCAGAATAGCATTCCGAAGGCTGACCTGACATAACAATTAAAGTATAATTCTAAGTTAAATACTGTATCAAAGAAATCTCAATGTAACAAATTTTTAAAATTTAACTCCCTCCTAAGCCCACGTATTTCATATTTAATTCATATCCCCTATAGCAAAAATCCAGGTACTATGGGAAAATGTGCATGGCCCATACAAACTGTTTTTACAATGTTAAGAATATTTACTTATTCCACAGGAGGAGCACAAAATCAGACAAGGATTGACTCACTGGAGTTGCTTTGGGGAGTGCTGTATTCCATTTAGAAGGAGTACAATTTCTTTTGTAGTCACACCATGAGGGATGTGGTCAAGCGTTTCTTACAACAATCTCTAAAGTGCTGGCGCTCTGCGTGATGGTAGATGATGTCCCAGTATGACCCTGTTCCCCTGCTACCAGCTGAGAACACCCGGTACTGAAGATCTAACAGATGTAACTTGTCCCCTCTTCCTTCCTTATCTTAATTTGGCATGACCTTCAGGACACTGTTTTCAGTGGTAGATTTTCAGACTCTCACCCTTAAGGGATTCTGTGCCTAGATTAGAATTAATGTAAATGCATTTTCATCAAATGGAAAGAAAATAGCAAAAGAAAAGTAATGGCTAATTACAGCAGATCATTATTTTATCAGGCATGTCAAAATGGTGCTTCTTTGTCAAAGTCCTTCACAATACTGAAAATGGTAAAATGAAAGGAAAACCAACCACCTTTTCATAGCCAGCTAAGAAACATATCTGAGGAGATCAAAAGTCCAGCATATATGGGCCACCTGGACCCTTGACCAGACACCCACAGTAGATTTTTAAATTGTTCCACTTCTCTTCTTAAAAGAAAGGTTTAAAGTTTGATCATTTCAAACCTCCTGGGCGGGAGTGTTAATAAAATCTAACATCTGTAAATCTCTCATATTGATACGATGGATCCTTGCTGAAGTTTTCTTCCTTATTCTGATTTTGAGTGGTGTGACCTCAGCAATCTCCCAAAGTATCCAATGACTAAGACAATGATGTAGAAGCTCCAATGAAATCACAAACAAACAAAAAGCCCCAAACACCTAAAGACATAGTCTCCAAACGTAATGGTGTGATGGGACAGTTGTGGTTGGAAGGAATCAGAAACCAGTAAGTAAATTAGCTTGCTCCTGGTGAGAAACGGCCAGGAGAAGGAATGGAATGACAGAAAGAATAAAGAGCTATTTTAGCTTCAAATTAATCATATACTAGTTCAACTAGAAGGCAACACTTCCAAAACTTAAAGGTGTCTTACATTAGGATGGACTCAATCAAGCTTCCTCTCATCCCAGATTCTTTCAGTACACAAAGCCGCTGCCTATTTCTAAAAGGAAACTTATGCCATCGGAAGCAACTTCACAACCAGCCACCATGAATCTGCACCTGAACGCTACAGAGGTGCCTCCCCTCCTGTGCAAGGTGTGTGCACCCACCTGGGCTCTGGATCCCACCCCTCCTCTCCCTCTAGGACAGGAGTTCTCAAACTGGAGTGTGTATCAGAATCACCCGGAGGCTTGTTAAAACTGGCTGCTGGGGCCCAAACCCAGAGTTTCTAATTCAGTAGATGTGAGGTAGGGGCTGAAAATGTGCTTTTCTAACAAATTTCCAGGTGATGTTGACACCGCTGGTCCCAAACCAGACTTTGAACAACATTATTCCAGAACCCGTTACACTAATGATCCACTCTTCCCAGATGCTTGAAACTCTCCCTCCATATTGCTTTTTTTCAAATCTCAAATTTCTCTCATCTTAAAATACAAACAAAAATCCTCCTTGACCTCATTGGGAATGGGAGTAGTATATTTCTCTCTCCTTTCTTACACATCCAAATTCTTAAGAGAATGTTCTCCACATATGACTTTCTCTCAAGTTCACTGGACCCGCACAGCCTACAGTCCTGCACGCACTAGAGTTTCCAGGTCAATGGATGCTTCTTAGTCCCCATCTTTTTTTTTTTTTTTTTTTTTCAGTACGCGGGCCTCTCACTGTTGTGGCCCCTCCCGTTGCGGAGCACAGGCTCCGGACGCGCAGGCTCAGCGGCCATGGCTCATGGGCCTAGCCGCTCCGCAGCATGTGGGATCTTCCCGGACCGGGGCACAAACCCGTGTCCCCTGCATCGGCAGGCGGACTCTCAACCACTGCGCCACCAGGGAAGCCCCCCTTCCTCACATTTTAAGCTCTAGCAATACCAAACTATTTAATTACATCTTTGAACGTGTCACGTTCTCACACATCTAAAAACTTCCGTATATCCTATTCCCCCTTCCTGGAAAACCATTTGTCCTTAAAATCCCTGCACCAGTACTCTCCTTTCCAAAACCTTCCCCAGTCCTCTGGGATTTAGGTCCCTTTCCTGCTCTCTTTCCACGTGGCATCTGCCCTCCACTAAAGCAATGGTCTGTTCTTAAGGCGACCACTGCACCAGACTGTAGGGTTCTCAGAAGTAAATCTTTCAAGCTCCACTGCTGTGGGTAATACCAGGCTCAAAGTATGATCTTTACTAAAAATAAATTTTAACTAACATATCAATGACCCTGAACAAGGGGACATGTTCCTCTGGCAAAGCCACTGAAATACTAAATTTTAGACCACGAATGTCTTGTATTTATTTCACCTCAATCTCAATGTGTTGATTTCTTGTTCACTTCATTTCTTCAAGGAACTGGGGAAGGAGACACTGAAACTGGATTTGGGCATGGTTAGGAGTCTGTTGAAAGATTTTTTGAAGACTTTCTCTCATTACAAGAGTTTTTCTCCTCTAGTCATTAGAAGAATGAGGGGAGCTAAGGGAAGCTGGTACTTGGGAATTTTCCATTTTATGTAAGTACCTGAGTTTGTTTTCTGACATCTGAATCAAAGACAGCCACCTCAGATTACATCTGGGCTGTAGGAAACTGGGCTGTTACTCCTGCAGCTGGGCCGAGTATGACGGACTACCTACACAGCCCCTCAGGAAGTCCAACTGCTTTCACACTATTATGAGACCAGAAATAAAATTACAAGAAATTTTAAGGCCAGTTGTAAATGCCCCAATGAACTGACTGAAACCGGTAGCCTCTGGGCACTTTCATGGTCTTCAGTGAAGGCTTTACTGCCCTGAAGAGCCCAACCGTGCACCATCAGAGGACGGACACTCGGCACTCTCCACGCCCAGCTCTTCAGCGTGAGGCGCCACACACACCCACAGCAAGGCTGCAGCAGAGCAGCCCTCAGAGAGGGTGAGCTGGGTGCTACCTCCATCCACTCTCACAGCTACGGTCTTTTTATTTTATTTATTTTGGGCTGCCTTGGGTCTTTGTTGCTGTGTGCGGGTTTTCTCTAGTTGCGGTGCGTGGGCTTCTCATTGTGGTGGCCTCCCGCTGCAAAGCACAGGCTCCAGGCGCACGGACCTCAGCAGTTGCGGCACGTGGGCTTCAGTAGTTGTGGTGCACGGGCTTAGTTGCTCCGTGACATGTGGGATCTTCCCGGACCAGGGATCGAACCTACGTCCCCTGCCTCGGCAGGTGGATTCTCAAACCACTGCGCCACCAGGGAAACCCAACAGTTACGGTCTTGCCTTACGGGCATTTTAAAGAAAATCTGTTCAGATGGGCACAGCAAGCAAACATGGATTTGAGGATCAAGAAACAAACACAGGGCTTCCCTGGTGGCACAGTGGTTGAGAGTCCGCCTGCCGATGCAGGGGACACGGGTTCATGCCCCGGTCCGGGAAGATCCCACATGCTGCGGAGCGGCTGGGCCCATGAGCCATGGCCGCTGGGCCTGTGCGTCCAGAGACTGTGCTCCACAATGGGAGAGCCCACAACAGTGAGAGGCCCGCGTACTGCAAAAAAAAAAAAGAATAAAGGTTCTTTAAAAAAAAAAAAAATTAAAAAAAAAAGGAAACAAACATAAATAGAACTAAATGAACACACTTGCCTTTTATGTAAATGTCAGTGCACACGTTGTGGGGTAAGGTGACTCTGCTGAAGAGGACACCTCATTCTCATTTTGAGTTAGTCGTCACTGCAGCTGCAGAGGAAAATGCTGACAGGCCTACACTAGAGAAAGTGGATCACAGCAGCCTTGGCCACAACCCACTTTTATGATGAAACCAACTCTCATATTATGCCTCCAAACATAGCTGAGGCCTGAAAGTAAGCAGAAGAGTATCCAAAAAATCTTGAAGAATCCAGATGTTCCTGTAATCGTCCACTGAAAAATTTCCCAACAGAAGAGAACTTACGCAAGGATGGGAAATTTCCAGATGTTTAATATCCAAAGGATATTTGCACGCAGAGAAATTTCGCACTCAGACCACAGGAAGTCACAGTCCTACTGTCTGCTGATGTGGTCAGACATCTAGAATTTTGTGCTAGCTTCGACGCCCACACTGCTACTCACTTTCTAAAGAAAGTGGAAGGGATCATATTTTAAGAGAAAAATTAAAATGCACCAAAAATTAGGGGTGAAAAATAGGGATCTTGAAAATACGTCGTTAAAAAGAGCTGAAGGGGGCTTCCCTGGTGGTGCAGGGGTTGGGAGTCCGCCTGCCGATGCAGGGGACGCGGGTTCGTGCCCTGCTCCGGGAAGATCCCACATGCCGCGGAGTGGCTGGGCCCGTGAGCCATGGCCACTGGGCCTGTGCGTCCAGAGCCTGTGCTCCGCAACAGGAGAGGCCACAACAGTGAGAGGTCCGTATATCGCAAAAAAAAAAAAAAAAAAAAAAAAAAAGAAAAGAAAAAGAGCTGAAGGAAGCAGGGGAGTTTAATAATTATTGATAACTAGTAATATCCGATGAACCCTTTCTGTGTGCCAGCACTGTGCTAAGAAATGTCGTGTGTTTTTTAAACTTATTCCTTGAAACAAATTTTTTAAATATCGTCTGCATTATTATTCCCACTTTACAAATAAGAAAACTAAGGCTTAGGGATAATAAGAAACTTGCCCAAAATATATGACTTAGAAACAATGGAGAGGGGATATGAACTCAGTCTTTCTGATTCCAAAGCCCCAGCTCTGAAGCACCACATGAGAAGCTGAAGAAGCAAATGGCCATGGGAGACGGGACAGCAGTCTTAATATTTGAAGACATGTGATACGGAAGGGAGAAGAAATTGGTTGTGTTCCAAAGTAGGGGTTCCCAAACCTGTCTGTGCCAGAGAATCACCTCTGGAACTTTAAAAAAAAAAAAAAAAAATTCCAAGGTCTCACCACCAGACTCTAATTCAGTTGAGCTGGCATAGAGGCCAGGGAACTGTATTTTTCTAACGTTGTCCCCAAAGGACTCCAACACTCTGCTGGGCCTGAGAACTACTGCTCTGGACCTCAGAACTGGAATAAATGCAGAGGGGTTACCAAGAGGCAGGTTCAGCTTTACATTATTAAACAGACCGACCAAACCAAATCTCACTCACACACCAGCCTCAAGAACCAGAGCTTCCCCAACATGGTAGCAGCTACCTCCTAGGGGATCATGACATACGGAAAAGAGTTCAATCCCTGCAAACACACTCGGCTGGCTCCACTCCTGCTTCAGCTGGTTTCTAGGCGTGCAGTGGTCAGGTTATTTTCTCTCTCTGAGTCTGTTCTCTCAACTGGAAATTACGGAATATGACTTACCTCAAAAAACTCTTGTTACAAATTAGAGACAATTAGGTACACTTCCAAGCACTGTGGTTGGCCTGAGATGGGTGCTCAATAATGACACCCTTAATCTCTCATGAGCAAGTGACACCTCGGCCCACCTGACACGTAGTCACCCCCGCTGGCTGCTGCAGGGGCCTCTGCCAGCATCCACTCCCCTTATCCCCACCACCACCCTTCCCGCGTGGGATGCAACGGAAGAGGCTCCAGCCTCAGTTTACTGCGGGCCCTGGTTGGCCCGATCCAATCAGCCGACACCTGGCCCCCTTGCCACAGCGATAGGCAACAAGAAGCCTAAACCAATCGGCACCAATCGGTGGTGTTCCTCTGGCCACAGAGGCTGGTTTGGAAGGGAGGCTGCATATGTGCCCTAAATGGGGCCCATCAGAATGAACCCAAAGGCTTTTGTTTGAGAGGAGGAGTACTTCCTCTCCCAGACTGTGGGGTATGCCAACACGAGACCTGACACTCAGCAGCTGTTTTGCTACCGAGAGCCTTTATCAAATGATATCTAAACCTGAGCTAACTCTGTATTTTTTGAGATCTGTGTGCCAATAAATTCCCTTTTACAATTTGAGCTGGTTTGAGGTTCTTTTTCTATTACTAAGACTGCAAACATTATTATTTATCCAGAATCACCTGCAGGGGAGTGGTGAGATAGAACCACCTGGATCATTTCTAACTTTAGGATTCCATGACTTCTTAGACTATTTACATAATTAGTGCCTGTTGTAAAATTCACTACACTTATGATGACTGGTTTCTGCAGCCTGGAGTGCCCTGCCCCCCTTCTCCTCCTAAAAATTCCTCCGCATCTTTTAGGGCCCAACTTAAATGTGACCATTGCCCCAAGGCCTTTAAGAGAAACACTCTTCCTCTGTACTCCCACAAGCACTTTACTGTTCCTCTTTTATCCCTAATTTCACTGTGAAGTTTCCTCTTGCTGATCTCCCCCTAAACGTAGGTGGTGAGCACGTTGAGGACATCATCTCCAGGCATTATCGGCTCACAGGCAAACTGTGTGGCAAATAGCACACATCTAGCTCACTGTGTGTGTTCGATGCCAGTACAGGGCGGGACCTGCAGAAGGCAGGCAATAAATTACTGCTGATTCATTAAATGCCAGATGACTGGTTAGCTGGATACAGGAGAGGAGAAAAAAGTGGCGAAGGTTTCTGCCCTAGCCTTCTAGATGCCTTGCCTTGTGAGATGAAGGAATCAAAGAGAAACATTTTCTACCTTGCACTGCCGATTTCCAATTACAAGTGTCCCCCCAACCCAAGCTTACAGGTCCATTTAGATGTAATAGGGTTGTGCTGATAGATGTGGCTTATAGTCTTTTCCAACCTTATTGAACTTAAGCAGAGCTTAACATGTACAATAAAGGCAAAAAACTCAAATCTTACAGGGTACCTTGCCTTAAGGTATGAAAATGCAGTTTTTAAAAATAAAATATTATATATGCCAAATAAAAGACATCTATTCAGTGATCTCTGACAGATGTAACGAAACTATCACCTCTTCTGTAAACCGTAAACATCACAACTCTAAATTCTAATATCATCCTGTATTACCTATGTGGGGAGATGCTTCTCCTACATTCGTTGTATTTAAATGAGAGAAGTGTTAAGAGAGAAGAACTCTCTCGTAGTAATAGTCCTAATTCAGTGTGGTCCAGGTCACTGGACCTTATGTGAAATCTCTGGATCTGACGTGGTTTCAGAGGGTTCTAATCAGGAAGGAAACATGCAACAGAAAGCGGAAGTAGATCCGTTAATCCAATCACATCCTCAGTGACTGGGAGATTTCCTGCAACTCAGATTCTTTATTGGCCTGGGTCGTCTTGGTCTGGAGGAATGCGGCTATAATCTAAGGAATGAGAGTGGTCTTTAGAAGCTGGAAAAGGCAAGGAAGTAGATTTTGCCCTAGAGTCTCCAGAAAGGAACCCAGCCCTGCCTACACCTTGATTTTTAGCCCAGTGTAACTTGTATCAAACTTCTGACCTACAGAACCATAAAATTACAAATGTGTGGTGTTTAAAGCTACTGGGTCAGTGGTGACTTGTTATGACAATATTAGAACACTGATACTTTGACTTTCCATACAGGTGATTGCTACCTCTTTGGTGTTTAGAGCAGCTCCTTTCCAAATTGAGTGCTACTGTTTAAAACTAACTGTTAAGTTTCTCAAACATAGAGCATGGTAGTAAGTCATAATCATAAGTTGAAGTTAGATTAGGAAAAAGAAAATATTGTTAAAATGTATCAAGGATCCAAACAAGAGGAAAATTCAGATAAGTGCCCAGATCTGAGTATCAAACATTCCTCTCATATTTACAAAACAGACTTAAATAAGTAGATACTTTAACTTAAATGCCTTTTCACCCCTATGAGGTGAGCACAGTTTTCACCCCCAAGTGACAGCTGAGGAGACTGAAGCACAGAGAGGTTCATCCACTTGCCCAAAGCTGTATCACTAGGAAGAGGCAGTCAGGATTTGAACCTGGGTGCTTTAGTACCTGAATCCATGTTCTAAGTCACTGTACTCTACTGGTTCTCTAACAGAGAGTATGGAAATAATGCAAGTAAATACACTACTTATAAAACATTAGCAGTACTAAAACTTGAAAAAAAGAAATCACACTTTAAAATTTGGTTCAAAAATAGGCAGTATGATTCCACTTATATGAGGGACCTAGCATAGTCAAATTCATAAAGGCAGGAAGGAGGAAAGTGGATGCCAGGGGCTGGGGGACGGAGGGATGGGCAGTTACTGTTTAGTGGGTATAGAGTTTCAGTCTGAGAAGTTGAAAAAGTTCTGGAGCTGGATGGCGGTGATAGTTGCAGAACACTGTGAATGTACGTGATGCCACAGAATTGTATACTTTAAGACGGTAAAGTCTACGTTATGTGTATTTTCCCACAATTAAAAAGAAACAGACATTAAACTCAGTATCTGATATTCCATTCAGAAACTCACACAAAATGAAGAATCCCACATATTTAAGCACTTGAGATGCTTAGAAAATAGTTTAGTTGTAAAGCACGGAAAAGAAGCCAGAGGATTTGTCTGTTCTGGTTGGTTCATCGTCTTTCTTTCACCCTCTTCTGGCTGCCTTTTCCCTCACACAAAAAATAAAATGTTAGAATAGTTCCCTTTATGCTTGTATCTCCCAAGTTGTATAAGCAGCAATTTTAAAGTGAAAATTGCAGCCCAATCCTAAACCCAGGAAAAATCTGCCCACACTATTAAGTGCTTCATAGCCTATACTTTAGGAACTACTCTGTGATTATCATTATTTACACTCTTCCCCAGACATCTCCTGTGTGTTTCAAGAGTCAGAGACTGGCCCAACAAACTGAAAGCACTGGAGTCAGGAGAGAGGGAGCTGGGAACTTGGGGGTAGAGATGCACAACAACAAACGGGCACCTGGCAGTCAGGGTTTCTTACTAAACTCCTGTTGTGGATGTGTTGGCTCATCAGAGGGGACACGGGAAGGTTACTTTCTTCCCGGGTTGGCCCCTTGGATTAATGCTCTTCCCTCGTCCCCATCCTCTGGCAGAGACACTTTCTCCTAGTGCATCTGGGAGCCCTGGGGCTACTTCCTCACCACCATGGTTGTCCTCCACGTTTGAGCTGGAGTTATCCTTCCACGAGGTGTCTCAGGTCTCATTTCAGAAACAGGGAAGACCCTAGTCATAAATGAAGTTTTATGCACTTAGTTAAGAACACAAATTTGTAATTCACCAATCACTTCCCCTATTATCCATCCATAGGCAGATCACAATATTTGGTGGTATGGAGTGAGATAAAGTAAAAGATATAGAAAATTTTAAAAAAAGAAGAAGATACTGTAAAAAGGACACAGTTTGTAAAACCCAACCTCCAAAAAAATTAAATTCTTAAAAAATACAAATAAACAAATAAGTAAAACAAAGCATATCATTTACCTGAATGTTTCTGATGCCCACTTACCACACTGACTTTTGTGCGTGTGAACGCTACACATTGAAGGTGGCTTCGTAACCCTCAGGACAGCCTGAGAAGCCCTGAGCTGCAGAAAGGTCACTGCCAACTCCTTTACTGTCCCTGTGATTTCCGCTCGTGTGACAGCGTGTAACCTAAGCCTGTTTACGCACCTGAACAGCGGCGAAAACAGTCACAAACTCAGAGCCACTCTGAGCATTAAATAGATGATTTATGCCAACAAGTTTGGTAAATCTTCACAGATTAGGCAGACAGGAACTGTGGGGCTGGATGACATCTCGAGGCAGTAATCTGTACTCTCCTCTTTCTTTTTCTCCCAGGGAGCAGCCTCTGCCCAGGGCCTCAGTGGAGGCGCTGGGGATGAGGGGGGCCGGGAGGTCTGAATGAACAGGGGCCTGGGCCCCGATTCTTGGTAGCGCTGACACCCTGGCAGCACAACTTCCCCAGGAGTAGGAAATGGGTAAATAGAGCCACACGCAACTTCACGTGAGCTTCCTGAGTCCTCTGTGCGGCGAGGAAGCAGCAGAGGGCTGCCAGCCCTGCGGCAGAGACGGCCGCGGAAAGACCCGAGCCCCCAACGGTTTGGTCCTGGGGTCACCCCAGGACCTTGGGAGGGGGGCTGTTTTCCAC
Source organism: Stenella coeruleoalba (assembly GCF_951394435.1). Classification (NCBI taxonomy): domain Eukaryota; kingdom Metazoa; phylum Chordata; class Mammalia; order Artiodactyla; family Delphinidae; genus Stenella; species Stenella coeruleoalba. The sequence continues at coordinate 148,911,780 of NC_137169.1, read as the reverse complement.
CACACCAGTGGAAAGAGGAATCTGAGCCAGAAATTGGGCAGCTTTAGAGAAAAAGTTTTAAGTGTTATTTCTTGCACACTGTAGCTTTTGGACTGAGACTATACTCATTACGTCTAATTTCCAACACCTAATATTTTTCTGTCAGTTAACAATGCTCAATGTAATGAATGTTTAATAAATTTTCTTGCTTTGCTTTATATATATATATGACATCTTAACTGACTAAAAAGAACATACGCATTATACTGCTTTAACGAAAAGAGCAGTAACTAGCAGGGCATATTCTGAAATGATCTTCTACATGCTGCAAGGTACACAGAAGATGCTCAATGAAAAGCTGCTGGCTGATTGGTGACGAGCCATCCAGAGCCGCTCCTGACTTCTCCAGATACTTGAGCTCAATAGCACACACCTGCCAACCGGGTGGCTGGAATGAGGGATGTGGGGTGTTGTGAAGAATGGAACTTTTCTCTATATAATGCTTATGGGTTTGCATAGACTAGAACTCATGTTATGGACATTACTCTGAACACTGTGAGCTAACCACTTGAGAATGGAACAAATAGATAAACCCATGTGGGCAAGACCTTGTCTATCTAGTTACCTAATGCATTCACAGGGTCTAGACAAGTGCTAGCACATAGTAGGAATTCAGTAAATACCTGACACATTTTGACAGTCAGAAGACACAAGACCGCTACCTCCAAGTATGAAATATATATATATTTCTAAAATATAAATATATAAGGT